>NC_042287.1:10831305-11498688 GCF_901000725.2 Takifugu rubripes
CAGATAACAGAGCATCTCTTTAAACAAAAGTAACTTTAGACTTATGGTGGGTAACGAGGATCCTTTAAAGAAAATCAATTCACATTTTCTATTCGCAGCACTATCTGACTCCAGAGGTTCCAGATGTGAAGACATTTGTCAACCACACTGACCCTGACCACAATAAATACATGAAAGTGATGACCACCAGCTGAGGGTCTATTGAAAACATTAAAAAATCAAAATGTCAGAGCAATGCATTGATGAAACGGCACTTGGGCGATTTCCACCATGATGGTTGGAGGCAGATTTGGGGTCTCTGTGCAGCCGCTCTGAGGTATTCTTAAATTAAGCTGCTGAGGGGAACATGATTGTGTCCGCAGGCTCCAGGCCAAGAACTTAACACAGCAGCTGGGAAAACATCTCCCTCTTACACACACACACACCCACACCCACACACTCACACACACACACACACAAATTAGAGGATGAGCACAGGGCAGCCCAAATCGCTTAATGGCAAATCAAACACTTCCTGTATCTACTTCCTGAATTCAAACGTGTTTCCTGAACTGAGAAAACAATAGATTTACTTTTATAACATTACTCAAATTTGATACATGGACACCAGTCAATCTGCAATGCTGAGTCTTTTGAATTTTGCCTTAAATAACAACAGTTCTTTGAAAACCAAGTTTAAGTTAACTTATACCTGTCAGGTTCTAAACCTTGCACAGACCCAGAGCACCTTTCAATAAGTGTCGCAGTGGCAAAAGTCACCGTCCCTCCAGAAGTCATTGGTCTTTACAGAGAACAGGTGTCATTATCTCTCCCCCCACGAGAAAAGGTCAGTCTGTCAAAGGTTAAATATTAGCCTTTCATGTGACCTCAAAAACTGATGTTCTCTCATTTATCCCAGTGTCTCCCACCCCAAGAATAAGTTCCACTCACTTACATGAATCATTTTTTGGTGCCTTTTTTTGTCCAAATACAGAAATAATGTCCATCTGGGTTCTCTCTCTCTCTCTCTCAAGCAAGAATTGTCTTCGCAAAACTGGTCAATTGTGAGCCTGGCTGAATTGTACCGTCTTTCAGTTTTGGGCACATTCGGGGTCCCCCCAGAGCCTTCAAAGCATCCACAACATGGCTTAACGAAAAAGAAAACCTGCATCTCACACTCACATCTGTCCTGTATAGCCTGGAGGAGTGGAAAACGGCCTACCTGCACTGCCGTCACAGTCCTATAAAGTTTCGGGCTCCGGTGGTTTAACTTTGCTGCTGTGTCCGTGCCGGAGTCATGGCGCGCAGTTGATGAACGGACCACAGAGGAGCGCGTCATGTTACCCCCGGCCTGACCGCACCGGCCGGCCAATCACCCTGGTGCCAGATGTGACAGTGATATGCCCACGTGATTACACGATTACGATTAATTTGGCCAATTCCTCCCGTTTTTTTTATTTTGGGGGGGGGGGGTTGTCCTTGTTTTTATTTATTTCTTCTAACCAAACACGCGTCGCTGTGTCTGGACAGGAGAGAGGAGAAGAGCAAAGAGGGGATTTAAGGGATTAAATCTGTCTTTTTCCTAAAGCTACAGACTGCCTTATAGATATTTTACATTGTCCAAACGAGCTTTCCTTAAAAATCCACAGTTTTCCTCTTAATTAAGAGCTGCGTTTCTGACAATTGCAACGCTCGATGCACCTCAATTGGGAAATGTCACTTCGGAGTGTTGAAAACTGCTGCGGTTGAGCTGCTTTTGAGGGATGCAGGCAATTTGGCATCGCGTTGAACGTTTATATCTGATTAGATGGCTCTTCTAAATAAGAAGCTGTATTTCACACGACCGGCCCTGCATCATAATCACTTGCCCAACATCGAACGCTGAAATCAAGTAATTCGGGCAGACACTGTCCTCTAGTGACCAATGTGGGTATTGCAGCCATCCTCCGCCCCAACAAGGCAAGTGAGTGTTGGGCTTTTTGGTTTCTACCTCTGGATTTCAGGCTCACTGTCAGGATCTGTATAAATCAATGAATAATGACGGGGTTTATGTGTGTCAGATGATATTTGGTCTGAAAAAAAAATCTGCCCTTTATGTCCCTAGATTGATTTCAGGCAAAAGGTCATGATCAGGTCACGGTCATAGTGTATGATTGAATAAGTCTGAGGTTGTATGTGCAGTAGACTAAATAAGTGGATTGTGGCTTTGATGTAAGGAAGAGCACAGTTTATGTCCAATATGGTCAGACTGACCAACCCTCAACCCACAACAGCTCCGCTGGAGCCACCTCACTATCTCTTATAAGGTACTTCCCAAAGGTCATCTACACTCATTGGTATTGGTATTATATTATTGATATTATAACCACAGCAGTTAAAATGAATGTCTCCGTCATGGACTCAGCCTTAACACCTCAGACGGGGGAGGCAAAGGATCATCAAGATATTCTACAAATCTGTAGATTAACTGTAGATTTTCATTATGTGTGAGTGTGTGTGCTGTATGTGTGTGTAGCCTGCCTTCGCCCATATGTGCACCCTCCCTGTCACCCCGAAAGGGAGAAAGTGGTCGAGAATACAGAATCTGCCCATAGTCATGTGCTTTTTTTTTATTGTTTTTCGGGAAAATGTTCTTGTGTTTTCACACAAAATGCACCTGTGACCAGTGTCCAGAATCACATCTGAGTTGCCAAGAAAATCATCACAGAGGTGCCAGGACATTGCTGCAGTGCCCTTGAACCAGGTCCCAAATCCCAAAAATCTCCAGTGCGCCCGTTGAGGGCCCCCTATTCCTCTTCATGTGAGTGGTACGTGCACTCTGAAGGCGTGATCTCCTGAGAAAGTCTCCAGGGCTATTTGTGACTTTGATAAGACGTCTGTATCGACGGATGAAACGATCTTCATTTTCAAAGCTTTACCTTCCCAGGTGACCCATTTCTGAAAACCCACTGTGGTTTCTGAATGATTCATCTTACTAGAAAATCTAGATAAAAATTGAGTTTCAGAGACAAGAGAGAGAAGCACAAGAAAAGGACCGCAATTAGTCGACCGCAGACGCTTTAGAACAGGTCCAATTCGGGATCCAGTAGCATCAATATTCTATTACTATCTCAGCTCAGCTGGTGAGTCTTGCGCCTTTCATGCCAGCGGAATAGCTGCATATTTATAACTTTTTATTGATTGACAGCAATATGGTGCTTTGTTGCGTGTTTTATGTGATGGATAAATGCTAAACGAAATCAGGAGCCCATGTTGGAAGATCGCGACGCAAGAATCGTCGGAAGGCGAGGAATGAGGAATTGGATTTTGTTGTGTGGGTTTACGTGGGCCTCCAACTCTCTGATACACTCATTGGTCTTCTGCATCTTCCAGGACGTCTTACTGTCGACAGCACACCTCCACTTCCTGAGAGGATTTTGTTTCTATCTGCGTGCAGGGTGTGCAAAAGGGTTTAATATCCCACTTTGGTGATTCTTTGACAAAAAATGACATAAGACTTGTAGGTGTGCAGCAGTTTAAATCACTCTGTGCAGATGATGCACCTGATTTTTGTTTGCTCAATACATTTACTGTCTGTCAGGTACGTGGGACGGATTTCCTCAAAGTGAAGGGATGAAAGAGCGCGTTTACCTCTGAGTCACTCGCTGAATTTATTTGGCCCATGAAGGCATAGAGCCACTCATTGCTGCCATCTTTATTTTCGGTTCAATCATGTGGAGGGCAGGTTGGCCCAGGTTGGCGATGCCACTGTTCACTGTCCAGACAAGGCAGATTTTAATCTTCTCGGGTCATTCGCGGCAACAGCAGCCGTGTTTACATTGACTGACAAACCAAAATCAATTCTAATCTGGTTTGTCATTCTTTGCACATACTGAGGGCACATTGTACACCTTTTGAGTCTGATATTTCCTCGAGGATTTTCTCCCAGCAGCAAGCACACAGATTTTAGCATCAAGAGTAGCTATATGGAGCTGAAAGACGGATCAGATGGAAATTTATTGGCCTTATCTACTAAAGTGCTTCACACTGGAATTGAACCAGCTAAAATTGTTGTATGATTTAATGACAGAATAGTAAATTGAACAGTGTGCATTTATAAATGGTTTTTTGCACCCTTCAATCTATCTCATATTCATCTGCTTATGTGGAAACCGTCAGATAACACTATAAGTGTTAAATGGTGGCTATAACCTTGCTCATCTCAGAGTAAATGCGTTTTCTGCCCGATAAATCAAACAAGGGACAATTATACATCTGACTTTAAGTAAAGGCATGAGTCAGAGATACAGTGGACTGAATGTAGGCCAGACCCATAAATCAATCCAGCCCATTAAACATATCGACAGCGCAGACGCTCCTCAGCCATGTGCTCCTTTTCTCATTTGTCCACCTCCCTCGTTTCCACCTTGGTCCACCCGCCTGTGATTGTTCACTTCCCTGATTTGCATCTCGTCACCCCTTTTTGACAGCACATCTTTTAAAGGACTAAATTTCAATTGCATTTTGCATTACGTCTTTCAGCATTTCCCCCCGGACTTGAACCAGCCATAAAGTACACAGAGGTTTCTCCTGGCAGCATGTGAGAACACAAATCAAAATGTTCAGACAAAACATTCTCCGTGCATGATGTATTCGCTTGGTCTATTTGATATTGCCTCCCTAATACAATATGCAAGCAGTGCGGTTATGTCAAATTGACAGGTCCGAGGGGGGTGAAGGGGGAGTTAAGATACCATACCAGCAATATTTTGCTGGTATGTTCTAGAGAAAAATAGTTACTATAATACTTAATAACAACTTAATACAGAGCTGCTGGGCTTTTTCTGACCTTACTGCTATCTTAATTATGGCTAGCTCATTTTCAAGAATCTCTTTATTTCAGATGTCAAAACAATGTTTTGTTTCCCCAATAAAAACTTTAGAATAGACTTCTTATGTTGGTTGCATCTGTAATCCCCTGTTAACCTTTTTTGCCCCCAGAAGTGTGGCAAGAAATGTGAACTCATTGATTGTGAGGATGCATTCAGACATCAAATAAGGATCAATTTGGAAACATTTTAAATTGACCAACAACAATATCTTTAAACTAAAATCTAATCGACTTTGGATTGCATTATGTTGCTTTTTTATGATAAAATCTTTAAAAGTAGCCTGAAATCTTTTGATTGATACTTGTGGGGGAGATATGTTATGATGAAGTCAATAGCTCTACTTCCTGTTTGCAGCTGCACAAATTCAGGCTGCGTTCACAGCCTGCAGGACATATGAACTTCATCACTGAGGTCATGGCAACATGTCAATTTCATAGGGTTAGATGATGTTGCTATATGAGTGTTTTGGGATGTAGGTGAAGTAATCAGCAAATCACGAACATATCTGGCGGTCTATCTCCTTATCACCTAGCTAATGAGGTGAGCAGTGGTGTCAAATCTCTCCTGAAATAAATGTGAAAGAAAGCTCAGCTGAGCCGCAGTGCAGCGCGTTGCTGCTCGGTGTTGCTGGAGAGGACCAAAGAAAATGTGTGAGAGATGAAATCTGAGAGGGGTAAACAATCAAGAGGCAATGCAACGAGGCCAGACTAGAGCAAATGTGACGCGAGCAGAGAACAGACAGCAAAACAGCAGACAGGAACGTTTCCCAGCTGCCACCAGAGAGGCTGGACTTAAAGTGGCAGTAATGGAGGGAGTGTTTATTCTCGCTCGGGTCTGTGTTGAACCTGAGTCGAGAACGTTTTCGCTGTCTTCCTTGTGCTGCCTCACTTTCTCCACCGCTCGCTGTATAAATAGACCGCTTTGCTTTCTCAGTAGACCACAGAGAGCAGCTTCACTTAAGGAGAGAAGCATGACACCAAACCATCCAGGAGATGGGGTCGATACTTGATACAAATATATCCTCAGTAATGGATGCACTCGATATCATCTGCTTTCATCAATTTGCACTGTGGCTTAAATATTTAAATTTTGCACAGCTTCACTTCACAAAAGTGCAGCTAAACAATGGTTTCACCCAGGATCTCCATCTTCTTTGCTGAGTTCCTTGAAAACAATGAATTCAACATATTAGTTCAAATATATACATGGGGCAATCATGCATAATAAAAACACAGCAAAAGCTTTAGGTTGTCATAAAGATGTTATTATTTATATCATCAAGTGCATCATTAGTTATTACAATTTGCAATTCTTGACCGATAAACTCTGTACTGGCCCTTTAAGGTTAAAGAGTTCCATATTTCCTTTCTGGTCAACATGGACTTTTTTTTACAGTTAAGAAAAAAATGGTATTCAGATGGCTGAATATCTCCAGTGAAAAAGCTGAGGGTTATCACAGTTTTATGCACATACAAGAGTGCAGAAAAGCTGCAGAAGCCAGAAACATTCAATGATTAAGACGTGGTTTCTGTATGCGGATTAAATGAGCCTGCATATTTAGCTGTATATATATTTTGGTTAAACCTCAGTCTCTGCACTGTGTAAGGCTCAATGATTTGCCACTGATAACATTCAAATAGAAAAACAGTGTTTTAGTTTGCATTATGTGACACAAATAAGTGGAGAGAGATAATTGACTGAATATACAAAGAGTTCTTGGGATACTAAAGCGAGCAGTACTCAGTGATTCCCTGCTACACATGAACCTGTATACAGCAGAAACTCCTTAAAGCTGAAGCTTGACATCATTAAAAGCACACATATATTGTACACCTACTGTTTACATGGCTATATGTGTTCAGAACCTTTGAGTCCATTCGCTCTCGCTGACGTTTGCTCTTCATCTGTCCTGGACGTGAGCTTATTGAGAGCAACAAAGCTGCAGCTTCCTCAGTTCTGATCATCCTGCTATGGTCCTGTTGGTTAATCCAGTGTTCCTCCCCCTCCCTCCTGGCAGTGCTCTTTCAACAGTGGAATAGTCGGCAGCGTGGACACTAGCTTTTCAAGCTGTACGAAGTCAGACGAAATGCAAGTGCTCCTCAGTAGTAGCATTAGGAAGCAAAGGAGGATGTGTTTATCTTCCTTTCAGGCTATGATTCTTCCCTCTCTTTATCTGTCGGTGACTGACACAGGCTGATACCGCATCTTATCTCAGAACCCGGCCGACGATCCGAGAATTTACTTCCGCTCATTTTGGTTTGAGAAGAGCTTCCTTCAATTCCTTCAAGCTTGAGATCCTCAAGGTGAAGTCACTCTGCATTCTTTAAACCCACAAAAAAATATGATTCGGTGGTTTTACAGCGGACCAAATTGGTGAAATATCAGGCAAACTTGATTTATTTTCAAGTAATCTGAGATCAGTACCAGCAGGTATTGCAACCCGTGTGATATTTCGGTGATCACCAGGAAGGTGTATAATTCAGCTTCTCATCATCATTCCTTCATTGTCAGTTTGAACTCAAACTACTAATTTTCATTCAACTCAAATGTCAAAGTAAACCAAGAATTCTCAGCTGACAATGATATAAAGTGGTGAAATAATGTGGAAGAGTGAGCAATTATAAATACATTTGATGTTGAAATGTATCAATATTACCAATAAACCGGCTTCTGTACTTAAGCCTGTGCTGCAGTGAACTGAAAACATAACCCTACCTCATTATATCTATAGTATTACTTTACAGCGGAATGCACTGAAGTGAAGAAACAGGAAGAAAAGAGCAGCATAGAAGCTGAACTGGACTGAGATGGCTAAAGTCACTCTGGGTGCAGTTAAACTCATGAATGGCACTTGCATTATGAAACGATGAGAAACACATTCATCAAATCAAGTCCTACAACACAGAACACCCCCCCCCCCTCCCCAAACTTGGTTTAGATATATTTCCTGGCTTCACGGTAAAAGGCTGATTCATGGCAGGACCAAACACTTAAAATCCACTATTGAGCTTCATCTAAAACTCAAGGCAGCAGAATTAAAAGAGCAGCCATATTTGTGGTCACGGCTGAGGCTGAACAATATTCGGGAAGTCCGTGAGTGCAGTTAGGCCTACCCTCTGATGGAGAAAGCAACGACTGACCATTTGGATAAAAGCATATTTGCCGCGCCGGCACTCTGTGCTGTGATCTCAGTCGTGATATCTCTGAGGATTTTGGCAGTTAGAGCATCAGCTTACCATGCTCATAAGTGCTAAGACAAAGGCAGTTTGTTCTAGTTATTATGTTGGATTCAACTGTAAGGTTTCTTTTGTAAATGCATTAAAATATTAGTAATGTATTAATGTGTTACTTTTTGTTAAATAGGCTACTATTTGGCTACTGTTGCAAGCACTACTGTCACATATGTAGGATGAATTCTATGCAGAAGACAAAAACTATCCTAAATAAGACAGGTGGCAATTTTTACGACATGCCCCATGTGATATATAAGCACCCGAGATCCTCTTTAGCAAAGGAATCTCATTCGTGTGCTTTGTATATTTTAAGCTGCCAACACTTGATGATCTGTCTAAAACTCTTGTCCTCAATGCTGCCCAGGCCCCGTGGGTCTGAGCTGTCAACCATCTTCAGGAGCTCGTTATACATCTGTACGCCTCTTCGTGATGTTGACATAGTTAGTGTTGGCCAGGGTGCAGTTTCCTCTTTTCACACCCTCGGGTCTGAAGTCCTCCATGCTGTGGTTCACGGCCTCCTGAATCTCCACGTAGTCGGACTTGCTGAGAGTGGATGAACTCCTGCACCGCCCGCCGCTCTTTTTCAGCTCGTCGGCTGAGCTGGCCTTGGGTACGCTTGGAATATTCAGGTACTGCGCCTGCTCCTCGCCCTCCGTCTCTCTGTGGTAGAAGTAGTTGAAGTTTGAGACGATGACGGGCACGGGCAGAGCGATCGTCAGCACGCCGGCAATCGCGCAGAGAGACCCGACGATCTTCCCCCCAATGGTGGTCGGGACCATGTCGCCGTAGCCCACTGTGGTCATGGAAACCACGGCCCACCAAAACGCCTCGGGAATGCTGTCAAACTGGGTGTCTGGTTCGTCCGCTTCTGCAAAGTAGATGGCACTAGAGAAGAGGATCACACCGATGAAGAGGAAAAAGATGAGCAGGCCAAGCTCACGCATGCTGGCCTTCAGAGTCTGTCCCAATATCTGCAACCCCTTCGAGTGACGCGACAGTTTGAAGATACGAAATACCCTGACCAGACGGATGACACGCAGGATGGCCAAAGACATGGCCTGCTGATTTCCTTGGTTGTCCTCAGGACGCTCTGCCAACTCTGTGCCCAGAGTGATGAAGTAGGGTATAATGGCCACAATATCGATGATGTTCATGATGTTGCCAAAAAATCCGGCTTTGCTGGGGCAAGCAAAGAACCTGACTAAGAACTCAAAGGAGAACCAGATGATGCATAGTGTCTCTACGATGAAGAAGGGATCTGTGAAGTATGAGCTTTCGTTGATCTCAGTGGTGTTGGAGATGGAATATAAATGGCTGTAGGGCTTGACATTCTTATCTTGAAAAACAGGCAGTGTTTCGAGACAAAAGCTGACAATAGAGATGAGGATGACCATGACAGAGATGATGGCAATGATACGTGCGGCACCTGAGCTCTCTGGGTACTCAAACAGGAGCCACACCTGTCTTTGAAACTCATTATCGGGCAGCGGACGCTCCTCTTCCTTTATAAATCCCTCATCCTCCCTGAAAATCTCCATGGCCTCCTCGCCCAGTTCATAAAACCGGATCTCCTCGGAAAATATGTCAATGGGCACATTAACAGGCCGGCGCAGGCGCCCTCCTGACTGATAGTAATATAGGATGGCGTCAAAACTGGGACGATTCCGGTCGAAAAAGTACTCATTCCGTAGAGGATCAAAGTACTTCATCCTTTTCTTGGGATCCCCCAACAGTGTTTCTGGAAACTGGGAGAGGGTTCTGAGCTGCGTCTCAAAACGCATGCCCGAGATGTTGATAACGACCCTCTCGCAGCACTCATGATCTGGCTCTGGGTCGTAGTGGTCATGGGGCTGACCAGGATGTGCCACCGCCTCGTCCGCGGTATCCCCGGTGGCAACAGTCATGCTGGAAGGAGATCAGATTTGCAGGTTTCAAGCAGGCGGGAGCCACGAGTGACAGCAGGACGAGGCCTCTTGAGGGTTTAGCAGAACTGGTGCTGAAGAGCTAAATGGCAAGAAAGAAAACATGGAACACTGCAACAGTGAAAAACAAAGGCCTTTTCCCACAGCAACCATTTGACATTGCAGCGTAAAGATGCTGTAATGATACTAATTAAGATCAGTTCTTTTCAGTCGGAGGGAGTCAGTGTGCAATGCTGCTCAGTGGAAATAGTCTTGCTTGATAAATACTAAGACAAATTTTAGCCTGTGATTTTAGTTTAATACTAGAAAGAGGGCAGACCTCATCCAAGCAGATCTTACACCCAAAACTAATACTCCAATTATTTGAAATACCTTCACAGAGTTTGTCTGCTACTGCTCGTCTTGTATTCGGGGATATAGCCTCTGTCAAAGACTATAATGTTGATTAGAGAATCGAAGCACTTGGACAGAGTTGTCTACCTATAATGGAAGTCATTCCACTTTAAACTAGCTGCAGGGAAGCCACTACTGCTGCTCATCAGTAGTCTAGCACATACTGCAAAGGCATATAGGCAGTAGTGATATAAAGTTAAAAGAAATAGTAGGTTGCTTTATGATGATTGGCTTTGATCCTTTGTTCTTTGTCCCATGGCCAAAATCTATTGAAAATCTCAAAAAGTTATCACATAATGTGATAATCATCTAAATCACAGGCAGGCTATCTCAAAGACTAAAATTGCTCTGCACAAATGTAACCTTTCAAAGCAGCACGGCTCAAAACAAGGGTGGAGGCCAGAGGTATAAAGTGATTTGGCTCCACCGTGTCTATCTGTATTAGGTTATGAGTTCCCTCTCTTATGCAGAATCAATATGCTGGCCTGTCACGGTATCATCTCTTGCAGGGTGGAATTACAACCAACAAATTTGGTTACATGCTGAGTGCTCCATCCACTAATATCAAAGACATGACATTATTTTATGTCCACTGAGAAATTTTGCTTCTAAACTAACAAATGCAAAAAATATTTGTGTTTCATATTAGGCGACATTTCCGTGTATCCTGTGGCTAATCAGACCGTTTCAGTGACTTTACATAGTAAGAAAAAGAGCAAGTCTTACCTTCCCGGTGTTTTGCGCTTGGTCACTGTGTGTCCGGCTGCGTATCCAGCAGCGTCTGTCCACCTCCCCCCCCCCACGTTTGGAGCGGTTTATTAGTTCCCGTGGTTCTGCAGCAACACGTCAGTGGGAGTGGAAGAGAGTCACAAAGCGAGATATTGTATAAGTTAAATTCTTCAACAGAAACCACGCATGGTGTGATACAGTTGGCTACAGGTTGAAGCCGATGACGACTTCTCTACTTCAACAACAAAACGCTGCGGCGACGGCGAAGACGAGCCCCCCCACCAGCCTGGGTGTCTGCACCGGGCTGCAGGATTTGGGTGTTCATCAAATGAGAAACCGGTTGCATGATGCCCTGTGTTTCACAAGTTGCTGTTTATTAACCCCCCCCCCCCCCCCCCCCCACACACACACACACACACACACACACACACACATTTGACGTGACATTGTCACGTTTGTTCCACCATTTTTCATGATGGAGATTACTGATGCACATTCGCAGATGGGAGCTTGCGCTAACGACAAGTAACAGCCCATCTTATGACGCTGTAACGGGATGTAATCTGCATTTTAATTTGTTTCCATTCATTTCAGACAAGTTTCCGCGCTGCGCGTATGAGTTTGGTTGGAGCGGCAGGTGCCAGGCGCGTTCGTTTCCGCGCAGTGTTAATTCGCGCTCCCGTCGACTTCTACAAAAGCAGCAGAGAATCACGAAACAATTTCAGATTTCGACGTGCGGGAATTCACCTTGATTCGGATGGAGCACTACCGAATTTAGTTCTGCCTTGTTTGTCTCTCCTGGCAACGCGCATGGCGGCCGTCAATCCTCCGCTTCATGTTTGTCCGTCTCCCCCTTTTTAACGAATATGTCCTGCGGGTGTGTCGTCTCGCCCAATTATCCTCGCCATATCTCTCATATTTCACCATAGTTCACGACAGTTGAGATGTGCGAGCTGCAGAGGAGCATCTCACCGCCGCGCCCCCACCCCACTCCTCTACACTCCATCCTCACATTAAAGGAGAAGCGCCGTCGACTAAAGGGTGGACACACCCGCAGACGGAGAGCGAGCGTCTCCGGAGAGAAGCAAGAGTTAAAAAAATAAAGAGAAAAAAAAATCATTTCAAGGGAGAAAATGACAACACGATGCTGGAGAAATCTCCCCAAAAAGGTCTCTGATGCTGAGATTTTGACCCAGAAGAAGGTGAATGAGAATATAAATGCGAATATAAATCGATTATACTGACCTGTTGAGGGACGATGCTTTTAAGTATATTTATTGACTGAAAGCATCTCCATTTGAAGCACTTGACATCTTTAAAACACAGGAAACGGCCGGGATGCTTTTCAATGTCATCCTGAAAGTTACTCTGACATTTCCAGTCATCAGCCATCTTTAACTCACCGCACGAACCTGACCTCTCTGGAATATGCATGAAAACCTTTTGGTGGAACCGCTACTCTAGATATAGATAGAACCCTCTGCTCTAGATATCTGTGTGAGCATCATATTTACTGGTGAAATTCCACATCACTGGAAAGGTTTTTGTCCATGCAAGAAAAGAGTTTCCTATTTTCGCCACCCTTGACATCATCACCTCCCATCTTTCATCATGGTGGTATGCGTTCTTTATAAGCTAGTTGCAGAGAAAAGAGGGAAATTTTCTGATTTAAGTTAAAACTATGAGGCCTGAGAGCATCTCCAAAAACATCGTGACGCTAAAAGCATCAGCAGCCCCCAAAACAGCGGCTGTTCATAATATAAGCATTTCTGACTAAGGCACAAAATGCAAACATGGCGCTCGTCCCACCTTCTGTCATTTTCACACGTGCCCATCTTTGATGTGACGTGCACTCCTCCAATTAAAATGTCAAACGTGCTGATTAACATGACAGCATTCATCCACAGAGACTGTAACTCTTCCAACTGCAGGGTTTCAATAAATCGACCCTTTAAAATAAACAGGGTTGAGTTACAACCAGGAATTCTTTCATTGCCCATCTGTCAATGTAAATGAAGAGGGACCAGGTCCAAACTGAGAGAGCTGGGATCCCCAATGAGTCAAGATTCACCATCCTACACATTCACGGTGATCGACAAATCCTCACGATCGGGGAGGATGGAGGGGGGATGCAGATGAGCTATGGTCTGATTAAATTCTGGAATTATGTTGTCTCTGCAGCCGTTCTACACAAGCTGCATGCAATTGTTTTATATAGGCATGTGTTTGGACGACATTAAGCATTCAGCCAGTTCTCATCGTCACCTCTCCAGTTTCCCTCTAACCTTCAGGTCGTGCCCAGTCACAGAACACCCTCATTGATTCGGTTTTGTGTTGAGCTGAGCAGGAACCTGAGCAAGCCGTTCCCTTTGAACCGCATTTATTAATCAATTTCCTTTAAAATAACCTCTATGCGATCTCTTCAGATGGGACGCTCTCTGCAGGAAAAAGAGAAAACATTGATCATAATATAAATTCTCTTTAGCCGCGTCCACTTGGCTGATGTTATTGAGGTGTTCACGGTCACCTGCCCACCTCGAGGCTCCATCTTTGTCGGCGCAGCAGAAATGCGCTGAAGTGAAGCAGGAGGCGTGTGAGTAGGATGCAGAAGGAGAGGACAAGGTGATATCGCAGGAGACTGCAGGGGAGGAGGTTTGTCCCGAGTGACCTTTGCTGGTGCTGCAGCAGGTGATCTGTCACTTTTACAGCAGCACTCTCACTGACTCGCCGCTCCGCGCGGCTACCCTTCACAGGACATTGCATTGATTTCCATTCATTGGCTGTGCCCTGAACCTGGAGGTAAACTTGTAGGAGAAACCTGAAAGCCAAATCAGTACCTTCCTCTGCACCTGCACATCTTTGGTCCTCATAAGGTCAGTATGATTTTGCCAGGATAAGCTTGTGAACAAAAACAAACAACTTCTGTGTTTATTAATCAGTCCAGACATCATTTGAATATAAGAACAGTCTCATTCCCACATGTTCACCGCTGTATTATCATTTAATCCTCTCTCAGCCGCTCATCCCTCATTTTGTCACCTCATTTCATTCATGCTGGGCTCCCCTTATATGACAGTTGCCCTTGGGAGTTATTTAACTGCAATACTGAGAGTGATGATGCTGATTATAATCGCTGCTTTCACAAGAAATATGCCCACGTTATCTGTTGATATTGAAGGCTAAAGTTTAACACACACTGGCTCCTGGTGACACAAGCAGACGCAGACGCCGAGTGTTTGACATCACCAACCGACGTGCTAAGCTCTCCCTGACAAGGCACAGACTCTTCTGCATTAGTGGCTGACGTGTTAAACTTTTCACGGAGACTTTTCATTTTTCCCGGTGGCCCTGGGCTGCATAGCTTGAGGTATGCCTCAGTACTGGTCCACTTTCCAACGACACACACATTGCTAAAGGCATTTGAAACTGACGTGAACGCTAATCCCCATGTTCCTCGTCTGAGGACACGTAACACCGAGTAGCGTTATTAATGGTGGAATGTCCAGCACCTTTTCGAGTGCCAGGTCAGCTGGAGAGCTGCATCACCCACAAGTGCTTTCATTCAAAAGTTAGGCTGAATAAATTAGCCTGTCTGCTATCAGAGTGATGTGACATTCTTCAGGCAGTTTGCAGCATTTGCTGCGATGGTGAATACATACATTGTGCCTGCATGGCTGCCAGTTACCCAAGACCCCCAGTGTCTCTTATATGGACCTCCTGACAGCTCCCACTTGTTGCACTTGCAGCACCACTGGGTCCATCTGTGTTCCAACAGGTCAATGGGAGCAGTTGGATCGTAGACCTCAGATCCCCAATTCATGTCATCCCCGTTCATTTGACACAAACCATTATATTCTGTGCGGAGTAAAAAGAGACGTTTGTGTGAGAGTTAACAACATACACACACGCACACACACAGACAGAGGATGTGTACAGGGCTCTCGCTGTTTTCTCATTTCCTGTTGTTGTTCTGAGGATTTCAGAGAAAATGAGCCTTTAATGATGACACATATTCCTACAGAATAACTATGAAACTGAGGTGAAATACGAGTCATTCCAATGATATCAACCGGTGTTTAGAAGATGCATCAGAATTGCAGTGAATCTATTTGGAAGGTCTTAATTAGGCTTTTGTATCGCTCACCACAGTACAGTTATTTAACTTGCTAATTCATAAAAACAAACTCTCACAGGTTCCACATGAATAATCATTCGCAGGTGCATTTAAATCTCCTAAATCTGATCACATCATCCCTAATGAAGTATTTAACTGATTTCCTCAATTCTCACTAGACTACATTCTCTCATTATCTTTATGCCATTTCTTTGTCTTTTCTGCACGCTTCAAGTCGCTGATTGCTGTATAACAAACACAATCCCATAGTTTTCATTTGGCCTCCAGGGTTTCTCCTGAATTCCGACTCCACCTTTTTGCCATCAGCCTTCCGGGACCTCCCAGCACTTGCAGGATTTGGCAGAACAGTGTTGTGTCTGCAGATTTAAGTTGACCACAAAGTCTTGCAGACAATTTTGGGTGAACTCCAGCTCTCAAAGCTTCAGATACCTTGGAGGTGTAGTCATAAATTTGCAGTCATAAATGTCTCGGTGGCCTCCTTCTCTCAGATTAACAGCGCGACCAGCTCCAGGCAGATTTACACATGTTCCATATTTTAAAAGAATTAAAGGAATATTGAGCATAGGGAGGGTCTGTATGTACCTTTGTTGTGAAGAAGAAGGGATTTTAATAAACACCATGTGTATATTTATGCGAATTCCATTTGTTTTTGTCTAATATCGATTTTACAGTCTTGAAAAAATCTGTTCAAAAATTCAGACCACATCATGTTGGAAGATGACTTAAACAAGTTAGATTCTTGTAGCCACGAGAGATAGCAAAGTTATTAGCAAGCTGGTGGGTTTACTGGAGTAATAAAGCACACTCTGGTACACAAGATGACACCATGATGGCTGCGAAGCTCTGGTAGAATGTTAATATTTACCTCCTCAGCACAGGGACCAAATTAAGTTTTCCACTGGAGTCAAACGCGGATCAGATCTCTTAAAATTCCAGTCATGTGGTAAAGAGCACAGCCAAACAGGAGGCTCTTCAATCTGAAAGCAAGCCGGTGCCCCAACACAAAAGACGAGAGAGCGCTTTTACACTTTCGAAAGAGTTGCGTAATGTATATGGAATGGTATTAACGATCAGTAGATGCGACACATAAAACACTTTTGGTCGTTGTGTATACAAGAATCTGTACATCATCTGTATGTTGAGCAAAAAAAAAAAGTTTCTGTCACTTTTCAAATGATCTCTTGTGGCGAATTGGGAACAAAACACTACTGTTGGCTGGTTAAAGACTGGTGTGTGCAGTAGACACTGGGACCAGTGTCTCCAGGGTATTCATGCTCTAATTAATAGTGGAAAGTTCAGATACTCTCGCAGACATTTATGGGTACATTCATGGGTACATTCTCTCAAAAAGTGAATGAAAACAGTGCGGTTCCTCATAACGGATCTCTTTATATGAGTCATGTTTAAGACAGCACACCAGAACACAAAACAAATACAGGTCTGTAGCCACTGCCCTGACAAAGATGCCCCATCCCAGCAATAACACCAGTGCACCTTGGAATACAAGCGCGTCATTCACAGGCATGTGTTCACATGTGTCTATGTTTGGATGCACGTACATGTCTCACTTTTTGTTCTCCATGTCAAGGCAAAGCACATATAAAAGACTGTCTCACATATTAGTAATACAGAACAGACACAGCTAAAAAAGGCATATGGCTAACAGTCTTTCATTTGTCACAGTTTTATATCAGAAAACCACAGGTTGATCTCAGTCTTTGCCACTTTGGACTTGAAGCAAGAGCTGTTTTTCAGTAAATGTCTGTAATGAATATCATTACCCAGAACTATAAATGCAGAATGTACAAAAACCATGTCCAGGGGTGAGATGTGCTTTGTAAATTGCTGGCTGTTTCCTGAATCTGTCCGTTTGAATGTTACAGAGAGCGAAGAAAGTCCGACACGCACTTCTGGCTCTTTTGCCTCGTGATGGCTAAACTCACAAGGTGTCAGCTCCAGACAAAGCTGCTGCTACAATACTGTCAGTGAGGGTTTCTGTACTTCTGGTTAGGTTTTTCTGTTGCGTTCGTTGGCCTTTGAATCGGCCCGTGGGCGAATTCTGCTAGGCACCTCTTGTTAAAGGGGCAAGTTTGAGGGCGTGGGCCAGGGTGGAGGGAAGAACTGATCCAATGGGAGGCATTTCTTAAATCTTTGGCCCATCGGCCCAACCGGAAGACCAGAATCATTGCATTCCTAAAAGAAAGAAGATAGTGGCAATGAAAAATATTATACATAACCGAGATGGCTATGAACAAATGTAGTCCTTGTTGATTTACTTTAATGTGAAGTCAGCTCATTGGACTCATCAGGGGCTCCAAGAGGTCTGTGCAAAAACCCAACTACTACCTGGAGAGGAGAGAAGACAAAAGGAGGGGAAGAAGATGAAGAAAGAAGGAGGGGAAAGAAGATGAAGAAAGAAGAGGGAAAACTGTTAGATCTCAGCCCCACATAGGCTTCAGTGCTCTTCTTAGCACCTCATCCACAGCCGTCCATATTCCATTTGTGATCAACCATTACTTGCTCCATTCTGGGTCAGTGACTGGGTGAGAGGCACCAACACAACCACCAGTCTCAGGGTACACAACCGGATGCTGCTTAGAGCCTCCAATCCACCAACTGTATATTTCTCCAGCAAAATATCCAGGAAAACCCATGCAAGAGAGAAAATAACTGGATTGCAGGCCCCATTCCAGGGCATCATGAAGCAGCAGCGACTAGAGTCATGACTGTTTTTTGTTGGTTGGAATAATATTTTAATTAGTATTAGTATTAGTACAAGTAGTAGTAGTATTAGTAGTTGCACTGTTAATAGTATTTGTGGTCATTTCTGATGATTGCCTCCGATAATCAGCTGGGTCATCAGATTTTCTTGCGTATGTAACACTCACATTTGCTGATGATCAGGGATGGATAACCTAAAATTTAATGATGTTAAAACGGATCGATAGGGCTCTATTGCGTCTGTATTTTTGTCTCCAAAGATCCACCCTGCTCACATGCAAGAAAATAGCTTTCAGCTCTGGCAATGATAAACAGGTCCGTCCTATTGTTCCATCATCTATTTGTCTGCCTGATGGATAGACCAGGGTTTCCCCTGGCTGGGGCTTTTATGGGAGTGGAGAATGAGTAGGCTATTTAGCTGATGACTTGCGTGGAGTTTTCTGCTTTGAACGTCTGAAGTCAAGGTCAGGGGTTAAAATGGAAAGCAATAATCTATAAAGAGTTCATTCCCACGTTGCCATTAGCGGTTAACAGTTGGTGAGACCACCCTGATTATTACCGTCAAACAGGTAAAAATGCTGTGCCAGCACATGTGTGCGGACACACAGACAGCAAGATTAACTATCATCTGAAAATCCTCGCCTAATAGATTCTTTAGCTTGCTTTTATATGCATTTTATCTTCTTTCAACCCTCACTTGTGCTTCAGAAGAAGTAATTATCCTGAGGTAGATGTAAAATATGAATTTCAGGAGCACTGTGTCAAAGTGGACAGAGAACATTTTCAGTAATGGCAATACTGGAGAAATAAAGGGAGACAGAGGCACTTTAACCAATTAAATTACAGTCACGCACATTCAAAAGTCAGTCTCTACAACTTTAGGAGCTAGGTTCAAGAGACTATTTATATAAAAATGAATCCAATTCAAATCTATTTATTGGTGCAATATAACCTAATTTTGCTGTCTCAACAATTATAATGAATATTACAATAATGTGCTCTGTAATCGCCGGTGCCAGCAGGGGGCAACCCAAGGACATGATTAGTAGCATGGATGCCCTTTAGGTAAATCAGTTGAAGGCATCACGATATTATTCTAGGGTTATCATGGAAAGGACTCAGGAAACAACAGCTCTCTTTCACTTGCATTACATTGTAATCTATTGACAATAATAGTAAAACAGACAGAAGTAGAATTCACAATACTCACCGGTTGGATCAGTGGGGGAACAGTGACCTCTGCTGGGAGCCAGAGGTAGCGCACGCCAGACTGAAGCGACGTGCTCCCAGTACATTCATAATTCCTCACGCCGTCTGAGTTGTGCCTGGCCCATTTTCACTTGGTGGCGGTAATTGATGCGCGGTTCCTACTCCAGCTCTTTTCTGTTTCAAAAGTCACTGGTTCAGCTTTTGTTGGTGGGCGCTGCTGGTGCTCGTCTTGCAATTTCACGCACGCACCGAACAGTCTTTATTGTAGACTGAAGACGGGGAAAATCTCGGCTTCCAGGCCGTCTGGGAGGTTACTGTGGAAACTAGGATGCCATGGCAACTGTGACCGGGGTTACCCAGGAAACCGGCGTCACCATGGAGATTGCCTCACAGCAGGCTATATTTGAGAAATCCGAGGAGAAGCACGCTCCATCTTTGATCGCTGCTTGTGCGTGAATGAGCGCTGTGTCTCTCTGTCTCACGTGTGCACCGATAATGAGACGCCGACAGTCGGCTGGCCTCTCTGTTTATGTTTTACGCAATACACTTCACACGCAGGAATCCGATTATTCTTATAGACAGTATAGCATTTGGACTATATCGACTTTAACGCACACTAAAGGCATAGCACAGAAAGGTCTGATTGAATAGTATATGCAGAACTTTGTTTTTCAGACATCACATGTGTTTAAACACAGACAGATTTAAATGGTCTACACAGGCTATATGACTGACCAACCACGACATGTCAATGGGTCTAGTTCGAGTAGAATTTTCACTAATTTTTCACAGTTTTTAAGCTTCTACTACTGCTGTGGCGATAAACTGGCTATTGAACGACGCACAACAGGTTCTTTACTCCGGAACAGAGGACCGGAGACCTCAACGAGCTCTTTGTCTGCCCGCGTCGTTAAAACGACACCGAATTATGAATTCACGTCACAGAAATAAAAAAAATAAAAAAAATAAACTAAACAAACGGAACGATTCTTTAATCGGAGCGCGTCTGAACAGCGGGAGTTGGCTTTTCTTTCCCCGCTCTCTTTGTTTATTTCCATCTGATAGACTGCCGCTTCCACACGCTGGTGCGCAACGACGGAGCCAGCTGTGCGCCGACAACACCCCCCACCCTTCCCCCTCCCCTCGTGCTCAAGGTCGTGGTTGGAAAAGCGGCTACACGTCAGTGTAGATCTTTTTGTTTATATTCACGCAGTTCTGGGAGTTGTTTTGGGCGGTGGTGGGGAAATTGGGCTGCTGCTTGAACGCGCTGTTCATGCCATGCTCCTCGATCACCATGTACTCGCTTTTGCTGAGTGAGGAAGAGGACCGGGTCTTCCTCAGCTCCTCTGTCTCTGCCAGAGGCTGACAGCTGCCCACGTGTAGGTACTGAGCCTGTTCCTCGCCCTCCGTCTCTCGGTGATAGAAATAGTTGAAATTGGAGACAATGACAGGGACGGGGAGGGCAATTGTGAGCACGCCCGCGATGGCGCACAGTGACCCTACAATCTTCCCCCCAATGGTCACGGGGTGCATATCCCCGTAGCCCACAGTGGTCATGGTGACAACAGCCCACCAGAACGCGTCCGGTATGCTGTTAAACCCCGAATCTGGGTCGTCTGCCTCGGCGAAGTAAACGGCGCTGGAGAAAAGAATGACACCAATAAACAGAAAGAATATAAGCAGGCCCAGCTCACGCATGCTGGCCTTCAGAGTTTGTCCTAAAATTTGAAGCCCCTTCGAGTGTCGTGACAGTTTGAAGATGCGGAACACCCGGACAAGCCGAATTACGCGCAGGATTGCTAACGACATGGCCTGCTGTCCGTTCCCCTGACGCTCCGCCAGCTCTGTACCCAGGGTGATAAAATAGGGAATTATGGCCACGATGTCAATAATGTTCATTATGTTTTTGGAGAATGTAGCTTTACTGGGGCAGGCGAAGAAGCGCACCAGCAGCTCGAAGGAGAACCAGATGATGCACAGCGTCTCCACCACAAAGAAGGGGTCTGAAAAGGTGCTGATAAAATATGGGAGCGTGCCATTTATGACAGGCGCGGCGGTGATCGGCCCCCGATTGTCGTCCCTGAACTCCGGCAGTGTCTCTAAGCAGAAGATGACAATGGAAATGAGAATGACCAGAACGGACACTATCGCGATGCCCCGTGCGGGCCCCGAGCTCTCCGGGTACTCAAACAGCAGCCACACCTGTCTCTGAAATTCATTCTCTGGCAACGGCCGCTCTTCCTCTTTGATGAACCCCTCATCCTCCCGGAACTTTTCCATCGCCTCCTCACCCAGCTCGTAGAAGCGGATCTCCTCAGAAAAAATGTCAATGGGCACGTTGACGGGTCTCCGAATGCGCCCGCCGGACTGGTAGTAGTACAGAATGGCATCGAAGCTGGGTCGGTTCCGATCGAAAAAGTATTCGTTCCTGAGGGGATCAAAGTACCTCATGCGTTTTTTGGGGTCCCCCAGCAGCGTCTCTGGGAACTGCGAGAGAGTCTTCAGCTGCGTCTCAAAGCGCAGCCCTGAGATGTTGATGACGACCCTCTCGCAGCATTCGTGGTCCGGCTCGTAGCGGTCCAGAGAGTGGTTGCCCGGCAGAGCCGCCGACTCCTCCAGCATGTTGTCACACGCCACGACTGTCATCACGTCGGCCTCCGTGTCTGTGTATCCGTGGTTCACCAGATTGTCACCACGGGCTTTGGTCACGCTCGGCGGGGGTGATTGCAGGAGGCTGAGGTGGTCGTCCATGCGCGGTTGAATACGCATCCAGGGGGCGGCCGCCTCGTCCCCTCAGCTACCGCCGGTCAACCACAGCCACCGCCACAACCTCTTCTCCTCTTCCTCTCTCACTCCTCGTCTTACGATTCACTTTCACTCTCGACTGTTGTTGTTCCCGCCCACAGGGAAGATCTGGGTTTATAAACAGGCTTTCCACCCACCCACGGCGCCCCAGCGTTGGATACCTTTTACCGTCCTCCACCAATGGCAGGACCGACCGACGCAACAGACGGGCGTCATTCAACACCATCGTTTGGGCGTGCCAGCCTACCTCTGCCCCCTCTGTCCTGCAGACACTCAAGGGCAGCTACACAGCTCTTCTCCAAACAATATTTGGATATGATGTCTGTTTAAAAGACCCGGGAGGGAAGGAGAAAGAAATATGTCAGACTGATGAGATGAGACAAAGGAATAAAAATTAACAGCAATCGCAGGTCCAAATTTTGAGTGATGTGCACTAAACCAGCACCAATGAAGCCCCCAGGGGTATATTTTATTAATTCAACAGCTCCTTCAGTGGCTATTTTCTGTGCCACATGTTGAGCAATCATTCAACAAGTGGCCAGCTCTGGAATATTTCTCTGCCTCACAATTTTCCCCTGAAGTTTTTGTTGTTGTTTCTCCTCATTATAAGGATTTCAACAAAGAAAACACTGCTTGTTACTATTTGATCTGCTATTATTACCAGTGATCTGAGCTGACACCGGCTGCTGCAGCTTTCTGACCCCTTTGCTCCAAGGCTGCTGTCCGAGGTGCTGAAAAAAGCCAAATCTGCAGAAGAGTCGATCTCATTTATTTATTTTATCAGTTTAAATCATCCGGAGGAACCAGCGTTTCAACTGAGGTCAGCCTGAGTGGCCGGAGCCAGAAAGCAGGAAGTAAGAGGAGACAGTGGCTCGTAGACCCTCAGCAAAGGTAATCATTCGATCATAAATCCCCTGATCACCTGCAAAGTCATGTCTCACAGGTATGGAGGATTTTCACACATCACAAAGGATAAAACCCACCGGCTGCAGACTTTTGCCACCAGAGACATCCTGCGTGTGCGTGTGTGAGGGTGGTGGCTGGCTGGAAGATGCCGCTTGCAAGCTTAGAGTAAAATTAGAGGAAGAGGAAAGACAAAGATTGGTGGTTTCTGAAGAAAAGCAGTGAGTAACATTGAACTAACATCTCTATTTTTAATAAAAGATCTCTAAGCAAGGTGATAATGAATCCTCCCTAGCTTCCATCTGCACACACTCTTCTCTTTCTGTGCCCTCATTTATTTTACTTTGATCAGAGCTGCTAATTGGAGTTGGACGTTTGGTTGGATCCACTTGGTTCTGGATTCTCGTGCCAGGTTCTTGGTGTTGGCATCGCCTTTTAGAACCAGTGTACCACTCTAAAACTTCCTTTTGTAAATTCTTCTTTGTCATTGTTTGTATTTTAAGCATATATACTGTGTGTGCGCACACACACACACACACACACACACACACATATATATATATATATATATTCTGTGTTGATGGTCTTTATCCTACATTTGAATACAAAGAGAGATATTTTTAATACAGTTAATCAAGCTGAAGAAACGTGCTGGATACGATCAGACCAGTTAAACCATTCACTGTCATCACCTCCAGGTTGTACTGCACTGAGGTGGTTGTTGCATAATGATACAGAACTGCTGCACAGCTAAACTGTGTTTCATTGAAATTTATTGCAAGTTTCCAAATGCATCTTCATAAATTTGGCAGAATTAAACCACCTAAAAAGCTTATTACCTTGCTTAAGTGCTTTGGATTCTAATTAAAAAAGAGATGGTCCTTTCAACACCATTCTTTCTCTTTTCAATTAGAATCAATAATCATTTTTCTTTTCTATATAGCTGCAGCCCAAATTTGGGTCGATTCTAGAGGAAAAGAACTCTTACATAGGCCAATGAGCTGGTTGAGGAATTTTAATCTGCTGACCAGGGCCATTCATTTTTCATATTTAATGATTATATAGCTGCAATTACAGTTCTATTATCACGTCTTTCTCAGTACTTCTATCAACATTGAGCCAAACCGCAGCAGCTCAAAGAACCAAAGCTTTTTGTTTTTGTTGTTTTCGTGTCTTGATAAGATTGTGTCTCCAAAAAAACTTGATATTTACCTATTGGCATAATGTGTGATACGCATGTGACTCGGATACAAGGGCAGAGCCTGTTTTCCTAATGAGGGCACATTGAAACTGGCTCGTATTAAAAGGGCCAGTTGATCCACTGGGAGCCAGCTCAGAGACCGCCAGCAGGCCTTTTCATGTGGTTTCCTGTCTGCGTGTTAAATATAGATCCCCCCAACTATCTTATTACCCTAAAAAATTAGGCTACCTTGCATGCTGAACTGGAATGACTCAGACTGGAATGCAGTTTACTGGGTATGTGGGGTGGGGGGGGGGCTCAGCTGGCTGAGGTCATGGACAGCTGGTTACACATGAGGAAATGGGCCTGGGTTGGATGTTCTTTAAGAGATGCACGGCAGCATCTGTCTTCGAGAGATGGAGGTGGGATCTGGTGACCCACAAGGCTTCTGTGTCAGGATTTAGGTCAGCTTTTACGTGTGGTTGCTGGCACAAATCTCATCACCAGACTGCGTGTGCACTTGCTTCTCTCAAAGCACGTCGTGGGTCATTACCCCAAGCGATATGAAGCCATCTCACCGTTGATTTTCATCTTGTGTTCTGGTATCTGATGAGGAAATGTAGCTTCTCAGAGCACCCTTCAGTGTTGCCATTTGAGGAGGATTTTCTTGGAACTGTCTTTACTTTCATTTTAATTCAGGTTATTGAGAACAAAACAGACCCCGTTAGTGGAGAACTGAAGATGCTGAGCTCCATCTCTCCTCTGTATGTTGGCTTCAAACCACCTTCTGTCCAGCTCCACCTTCTTCTACGATCCATATGGGCTACGTTAATGTGATTTATGCTGCTACTGATGCATATCTCAATCTGCAAATGAGGATTTTCTGCCTGTGACGCATGAAGAGACAGCAAGTTTTATATCTATCTATCTATCTATCTATCTATCTATCTATCTATCTATCTATCTATCTATCTATCTATCTATCTACCGTATATATATATATATATATATATATATATATATATATATATATAAATATCTTAATGTAACTTGTAATTTGTTTGAAAAAAACTCTTCTCTTGCAGGTAAAGATTTCTCCTTATTTTGCTCATAATGGAACCGATGAACAGAACCCATGAAAACCCAACAGTGACGACAGTGTTTGCCTTCAAACGTAGCAGATTGCAGCGTTGTTTACGATGGCACAGTGGAGGAAGGAGTGAACTTCAAATTGAGAGCTAAAGGACGCTTAAATGGTTCAAACTAAAAACAGGCCTGGCACCATTTCATATTCCCAGTTGTAATTATAAGGTTGGTTGATAACGCTGTGAAAGTTTCGGCACTCCTCTTCTTCTATTCTTCAGAAATCCTGACAGGCAGATTAGGGAAGCGGGCAGAAAGACATCTTTTATTCACAAGGGAAGGGCAGAGGCTAATTTAAACCACGACAGAGCAAGATTAATTAGAGCACCTAAATTTGAGAAGCATCATTTTAAAATGTCCTGCTGCAGTTTCACAGTTAATCTGTGTTCATATATATATATACACATACACACACACACACACACACACACACACACACACACACACATATATATATACATATACTGTATGTATATACGGTTGGTGAGGAAGAGACTTGGTTTATCTTTATTTGCATAATCCTGCCCTTATTGCCATCACTGATCTCACATCCTTTGAACATCCACAGGTGCACAAACAGTAAGAGCCCACCAGGGAGTCGTGTGTGTGTGTGTGTGTATGTGTGTGTGTGTGTGTGTGTGGGTGGGTGTGGGTGTGCGTACGTACGCACAGGCCAATTAATGGACTGCTCATATTAGCATTGCTATTCAGGTTTGTGCATCTGCACGTGACAGAGGCCCAGAAAAGAGGATGGGGGGGCATCTGTGGAACAAAGCATGTCTGGCCAGAAGCTGCTCAGGTCACGCCGTATCCCCGGCAACGGAGAGGTGATGGTGAGGGAAAGAGGATGGAAGACATTGCTGCTCAGCTTGCCGGGGCCCTCTCCCATTGTTCAAAATCACATCTGCTCTGATGAAGATTGAGCTACACAAACAAACAAAGAGTTGACAGTCGAAGCGGCCACGTGGACCAACGCACGTACAATGGCGATATCACAGCGACCAGCAGGGGAGGCCCGCTGAGACGAGCGTTTCTCAAGTTTCACTGGGTCAAAGACGTGTCCTCGCATGCCCGATGTGTCACAACACGAGGATACAATGGCAGGCAATTACACCCCATAACAGATTGTGTCCCATCAGCTGCCTAACAGCATCGGTGAGGGGAAGGGGTGGGGGGCTGGGGGGGCTTCCCTGCTTCCCACACAAACCATCAGCTCCACTTAGTCACTTGATGTAGACAGAATGAGGGAAACATTTTCTAGAGCAGAGAATATTACGAGGAAGGAGCTGATTGGACTCTACAGCAAAGCTCCAGAGAAGATGTGCTACTTTGATGAATTTTAAAGCCTGGTAATTATCTATTAATCAGATTGTTTGTCTTTGTGTTCTGCCCTACATAGACACCAGATCTTTCCTAGACCGAAAAGTGAATGGGAGGGGAAGGGGGGAACACAGCTGCTGGATAATTGCATTACTTGACATTTGTATTCTAAAACATAAACCGCTGTCGTTCCTCCCCAGAGGAGAGATTGAAGCGACGCGGGAGGGAGGACCTCATCCCATTTCTGCTCCAGTCCACCTTTATACGTCATTGTCTCACTCGCCTCCTTCTCCTCCACGTCCGTCGGCACCTTCCTACATGCTAAACATGACCAAAGCTTTATCATAATTTCTGAAACTGAATTTGAAAGATCTGAAACATCAGTTTGGACCTTCAGGAAACACGGGAACTCTCTTTGGACATTCCATGAATTCACGCTTCTACCCGTCAGCACCCTTGTGGCGTTTCCTCTCTGTTTCCTCTCTTGCTGGTTTATGGACAGATGAGAAACCAAAAGGAAGCATTTTGAGCCCCAGGTTCTGTGTAGACACGTGTGTTTGCTTGAGTGACAGTTTCCTGGGAGGTTCAATACCCTTTCAAGATCCTGCTCCAAGTCCACAGAGGCAGAAGCAGCCGCTCATTAATAGAGCCGAGCATTGCACACATGTGCACGCACACACACACACACTCACATTTACACCTTCTCTTTCTCAGCAGACTCTCTGGCCCCTATTTTTGCTCTCAGACATCCTTGTTAAGTGGGTTACACTCTTTGCCAACAGCAGCATAAGAACATGTGCTTTTCAATCTTGAGTTGATTTTTCTCTCACCACTTTCTGCTGTCATTGCGCATGCGGACACACACACACACACACACACACACACACACACACACACACACACACAAGCAAAGCCCTAGGCTAAACACAATTTTAACCTCAAACACAAAACCGCATCTTAACCCTAAAACTGTCCTTTGAAGCTGTTAGGACCAGTGAAAAATGTGCTCTCTTCCCAAAAATATCCTCACTTTGCCAGTAGAATGAGTTTTGAATACCGGTGCTGAATATATAGCAAGTTCAACAACACACGCACACACGCACACGCGCACACACACACACACACACACACACACACACACACACACACACACACACACACACACACAATTTATTATAGTTACAACATTTGTTTATCCAGGTAAAAACAATCCCTTGAGATAAATCTCTTTTGCAAGGAAGGACGCTTACCTAGAGTAAAGAATTATACCTCTTAGTTATTCTGAAGTGGATGTTCGGAATGGACAGAGGGACATTTAGTAAATCAACCGACAAAGACAACAAACATAACTATTATGTTTATTTAACAGTATAATTGCTTTTTTTGGCTCTTAAATAACAAATAACTTGCATTAACATAACATCAGGTGACCCCCACGTGTCATTAAAACAAGCTTGATGACGTTAAAGGAAGCATAAATGACCATTTTATTCCCTCTATAATATAGTCAAAGTTAAACTAGAATAAAGAGAAAATGCAGTTAGAGTGACAAATATGATGAAAAAACATTGTTAAGTAGTATTTTAAGACCATAAATTACAGAAATGACTACAAATTAAAGTGTATAAACTTTGCATTGTATCTTTCTTTATTGTGAGCATGTTCTCCCCAGGTTCCTGTATTAGCAGCTCACGGCTGGCCAGCGGCTCCCCTGGTCAAAAAAATCCACACTTGTTTTTAGCACAGCAGTCTAGAGATGAGTCATTAGTCTTTTTTTAATTTGGGCTTCATCACCCTTTAATCACGAGCCTCTTCCCAATCTGTTACCTTGATAAATTATTCAGGTTTGTCTTTGCAGATCTCTGTTCCTGTGAAAAGAAAACATTTGAATGCTACATCACCCCTAGAATAGGTTTTGCTGCAACCTGGAGTGTAAAATGTATGTTTACTTGAAATCCAATAGAAATAAAAGAAAATCAGGCACATCTGCACCAAAATCCCCAAAACTCTACAACCAAAAAAGGCTGGACTTTACACAGCAGGTTTTGGCCTAAACAATGAGCTCATCTGTGCTGACTAATGATGCACAGAGAAGCATTAAAAGCATCCAAACACAAGGGTTTCGGGGGGTTTTTGTAGCAGAAATGGTGAAACGCAATAACCAGACGGGCTCTTGTGACAGGTGATTGGAGCCAACTTTTTGAAGTGATTCCATCTGTGTGCAGTGGAAATAATAAGACCGCCCGTCTGTTTCTAATTACAGTAAAACACGAATATTGAGGCGGGGGCACATTTGTGCTGCTTTACAGGGTCAATTTCGACATCATCTTCGACACTTCACATGGTTTTCTCTCAGTTGTGGTTCTTGTCCCCGTCGCTTTGATTTTATCACCAAAACCTTCCTGAACGTGCAGAGGAGCCGCTAAAAAGCCAGAGGTCTATTTAAGGGTCTCCTCGGAGGGTCTAAGCTCGTTAATTACAGAAATGCGATTTCTGTTCCCCATTGTTAGCGAGGACCGCGCGATGAAAGAGCTAACCCAATTTCTCACAGCTTCCCATAAAAGGCAACTGACTCAAAAGACGATTATCTCAAGCGCACACGTGTGTGCACAAGCTGGAATGTGCGCATGACTTCCAGAAGATCCCCGAAAGACACGCTCCCAGCTTAGCGTTGTGTTTCATTGACGGAAAAACTGACGTCTGATTGATATTTAAAAGTGACTGAGTCTAAATTGTGAGTGACACCACTGAAACAAAAAAAGGGGACAAGGGAGACAAAGAAGACAAATAAAGGTCAAAGAGCTAATGACACAGAGAAGGCAGAGGGCTGGAGTAACTGGAGGAATCAGAGCAAGCCAAAAAAGGCGGCAGTGACACATATAGACCCACTTCCTTACTTTGACAGATGACTTCCTCGGGCATTGGAGGGGACGGGAGACAGTGTGAAATGTATTTTAGGCAGGAAAAGTTGCAGGCAAACGGACAGAAGGACACACTCACCTACCTTCACGCTCTATAAAAACGACATTGATACCGTTTAACCCCAGTTTCACTGCACTTATGGGAGCTTTAATCTAGCTGAAACCCGTCTCTGCTGCGCTTTCCTCCCCTCTCACCCTTGGCCTCTCCCGTCCGTCTAATCTACCCATCATCCTCCGCTCCTGTGACGCTTGAGTTTTTAGACTGGATGTTTTCTTGCGAGTGAGCATGTTTTGCCTTGTGTGCATCCACTCAGACATGCATGTATGGGTGCCTTTATCCTAAGGGAAGAGTTGCAAAACATTTAATTTAAAAAAAGCACGTGAAGCCGGAGGAATCATAGTTGTTCTTGAGGAAGTCATTTCGGATGCAGGTGGTGTAGCAGAAAAATCGACTTGTAATCCGCATTGTCACATCCTTGCCTATATATATACACACACACATATATATACACACATATATATACATACGTTACATACACACATGCAGATTTGTGAATATTTGCTCCCTAATCACCATTCTTCAGGGCAACATCTGGTTCTTGAGCTGCTAAATGTTCCACTGCGATAACCAGAGTCCCTGAATTGTCTGTCAATTCAGTTTCTGTTTCTCAGCTTAACACAGCCACAAACACAGTCTGACTGAAGCCAAATGCTGCCAAAATAGTGACTTAATCCACGTCATGAAAAGAAAAAAAACATCCGTAAAGAATTAGGAAGCAAATGCTCTGAGAATTCTGCTGTATTGTTATTTATGTATGAAGGTAAAACTCATTTTGTCTTTCTTTCCTCCCAATTCACTTCATCTTTTATGTTTGCAACACATGCTCTACCACTTCTGTTTTTATTAGTTTAGCAGCCACTCTCACCAAAAGGCACTTCAAAAGGCCACCTGAGCCACATTAAACTTTTCCCTGTGTGATTTTAGCCAGCAGTGACCTTCTGGAGGACACGCCAACCTGAAAAGGGAAAGAGAGGACATGTGGAAACAAGGAGGGGGTGATAAAGGACAGAGGAAAAGACAAAGAGTGCGATTGGAGGAGGGGGATTTCATTCCATTAAAATGCTGGCTTCACCCTGGCCTATACTGGCCTTTACCAATAGCAGCAATGCCCAAAAGAGCTCAGTTAATAATGTAAGAGACATGAGAATAAAGCTGCCCATCAAAGAGCGTCAGTCTGCACAGCACTGAGTGAATTATTCACCATCGGCACTGATTAGACCAGGAACACAGACCGCGAGAAAAAGGGAGCGACAAAGGTGTGGAGAGGGTGACAAAGGAGCGATGTGACTTGAAGGCGGGCGGAACAGAAAAGGAGGAGAAAAAAAGGTATCAGCCTGTTATGCAACAGGAGGCTACGGGGAGAAGAAAGGCTCATGTCAGTGGCTTATAACAAAATAAGTGTCGATGAAAGACGGTGATGCAACCTGATGGAACAGTGTCACTCTGCTGGAGGGAAGGGCGTAGCCTTTTGTTCTACCTGCGGTTCTGATGGCAGCTTCAGAATGATACAACCCTTCACCTTTCCCCCTGGTTTCTGGCACTGTTCCCATTGAGCCTGGAATTGTTCTAAAGTCGTCATTAAACGGCCAACACTTGAAGGCGAGGCTGTACGATAATCCACTCAAAGCATGTATGTAAACATGACATATGGCTGCTCATCAGGAATGCAGCCACGAACAATGAAAAGAGGCAGCATCGACCTTTATGTATGGGCCCTGTGGTTCACTTATCTCTAAAACGCTCCGATTCATAACAAAAACCTTTCCAAAATGTGTCTTTAAAAAAAATAAACTATGTTTGTTTAGAATGCCATTTTCTTTTGCTGAAGTCAGACCTGAACAATTGTGTTCTGTGGTTTTAACATATGTTGGGGGGAAAAAAAAAAAACACTTTCTGTTTTTTTCATTAGCAACGGTCAAAACAGCTTCCGAGCAAAGATTTAGTCATTAGGATGCAATTAGTGACACAAATACGTTGAGCTCATATGTAAACGTAGCCTTTATTTATCACTCCACACTAGCAACATAAGGGTGGAAGGAAGGGGGTAATTAGAAGCCTGTGGCACATAGGAAATGTGCCACATAATCATTTGCGCACGCACACGTGCGCAAAGACACACGCTAGCCAGACTGGCACAGATGCACATTTGAGATTTTTTTCATAGGATGAAACAATTAATTATCTTAATTACCAACTAATCATCGTGAAACATTTACAGTACAGGAAAAAATGAGCACAGAAACAGACAAGTTGTACCTTTATTGTCAAAAATAACAAAACAAAAATTTCATTACATTTCTGTTTCAACCAACTCTACTGCAGGTGTGTGCACGCGTGTGGAGGTTGTTCCTCCAATACTTTTCCCATGAGTGTCCATGTGCTTGTGCATGCGCGCGTTTGTGGAGGACGATAAGGAGTTTGCATGTTTGCGTGACCATGTGGGTGGCAGGACGCTGCCATGGTTTTGTTTTTGTCATGATTACACGTGGTGGAATAAAGCCTGAGGCGGCCAGATGGAGTCTCTCTGTATGGGAGCAACATTCAACGGCGCCTTCGCGGCGAGTCCTGGGCCAAGCACAGCAGAAACGCTGACCATCCCATAAGACTTCTTTTAGTGAAAATTATTATAAAATTTAAAAAAAAAAAAAAAAACACAATTTAAAGAAATGGCCTCAGTATTCCTCAGGTTGACTCTTGCACTTCCTGTTTTACAGATTTTACAAGCGTGGCTCCGCATTTGGAACATTCCATTAAAAAGCAGCATAGGGGGTTCCAGCAGAAAAGGTCATGTTATGACAACGGGACTCAACAGAGGGGACATCTGTGTGAGGCCAAAATGTGCACAATTAACATGGTTCAAGCTCCAGTTTCAAACACAGGGCTAAATGTTCTCAGACTTTGTCTTACATCATCCACATGGACGGCCACTGTTCCACTTCCTTTATGTGGCTGTAAAGTGGGGGTCCCACGTTTCAAGAAACTCACCAGAATCCACCAAAAATAGGTGAATGTTTTACCAAAATTGATGCAGGCCTTTATGAAGGCTAGTGTTGGCCAGCCAAATGCCATTTCTAGCCAGAGCCAGTACCACCCTCTAGTGGTACAGAAGTGGAAGTGTCCAGTCTGTGTTTAAGAAAAGGAGAAGTAAAAATTGAGCGCGTTATGAACAGTTCCCATCTAGAAAAAAAGAAAGTGGTAATGTGATGAAAATAAGAAAACGTGTTGGATTTTTTAAAAGAAGGGGGGATGACTTTAAAGGCTGAAGAAATGGAAAAGAGGTGTAGTGTGAGTGGTGTCTAGTGTGTATCCACCTTTGTGCTCCGGCACAGAAGAGCAGACAAAGACCTGTTGACACCTGATCACCAACACTCTGGACATCAGAAAGAGAACCGGCGGGGATAAAGAGGCAGACAGACGAGAGCGTGGGGTGCATTGAATATATGTGTATGTCTCTGCGCATGGGGGTTTTATATGGAGAAGGCGGAGGTCAAAGCCTGGAAACAGGTCCCCATTGTGCAGCTTGGAGTAAAGAGGGAGGTAATAAGGGTTTGGGTTTCCAGAGCGGGGCCACAGCTGGGCCTCAGGAGAGTCACTGAGCCTGCAGGGGAGCCTGTGGGACAGAGAAGCTGACAGCAGTGAAAAAGAATTATAGGTACATTCAAAACTGCCACACAGGTACCCACTGTGGATCTGAGAGATCATAATTTAATATTCTGAATGCACTTTTTTTTTAAAAAAAAATCAATACAACTGTCGAAATCTTAAAAATATAACAATGAATGTTTGATGCACCTTGACTACTTTATTTTTAAATCATGTGCCTTATTACTATTCACCACCAGGGGGAGGCAGACGACGCCGGTGCAGCCTCAATTCTAACTGCAGCTTCCACCAAAGCTCAGAAATGGGATGGTGAAGCTTTACTGGGCCCAGAGTTGAGCCAACAATGATAACGCCTTTGTAAATTACAGCTGACGTCCTCTTGTTAACGTCTCATTTTGCTGGAGGTGACAGTGGGACGAGAAAGACAGAGACAGGTATTAGCACATTTAATGCAAATGTGTCACGTCTGTAGAAAATGCTGCCACACACATACGCCCACAGGCACCCACTCAGACATATGGGCAAACGCTTTGTGTACATTTTTACTGTCATGCAGAGCAGCGACTTCCTCTCCTGTTTAATAGTTAAACAACCTTCATAATGCAAACAGCATATTTCGTGTCATCCGACAGCCTGAAAGGCCATAGCAGGAAGTATAGCGCAATAATAGCTAGGCGAGGAGGGATTTACAGTGCAATGCACGTCTACACAGTAAACTAGAGGGCTGTCAACCTTATGAAACAAGTCTGTGAGGCTGCGTCAGCCTGATGTGTTCAGCTCTAATAGAAAATCGCACAGCTACGCTGATGCTTGAGAATTAAGCTCTTTTAATTGAATTAAGGTCTCTTTATTCTCCAGACGTTTGCACAACATAAATACCACCTGACTCGTGTCTGCGTGCGTATCCATCAGAGCTGGAGAGCCTTGGATGTCACCTTGTCATTCCTGGCTTGGTAGTCTGTGTATACTCAGGAGACTGACACTGACTCTGGGGCTGGACAAGCTATCAAGCGGAATGTAAGCATTTGGGAAATGTGAGAACTTGCTTGTGACTTGAAGTCTTTGTACAGCCCAGAGTGCCATTAAAGCCTGTGTGTGTGTGTGTGTGTGTGTGTGTGTGTGTGTGTGTGTGTGTGTGTGTGTGTGTGTGTGTGTGTGTGTGCGTGTGTGCGTGTGTGTGTGTGTGTGTGTCTATGTCTACATATGCAAGGTCTTACTTGGGGATTTCACTCACACTACGGGCTGCTGGCTATTGGTGCCGAAACTCTCAGCCTAAAGTTTCAGGTAATTAAGAATCGGGCTGAACTGTCGGCAGCACAAATAGATGCGCATAAAGGTGTCAGTTCATAAAAACAGTCTGAGAGCGTCAACCATATATATAACATGCAAGCAGCAAGGAAAGAGTGTTCTAAGGTTAAAACTATGTAGCAATGACGTCATACACTGACTTATAGTACCAGAAAACGCTGGCTGCTTCTTTTATTGAGCATCTCTAAATGCTCAGCATATTTCTCTGTTCTCTGGGGTCATGTCTTCTATTTATTTACAAGAGAAGGTCCTTTTTTTTAGTCTGACTTGTTGACAATTTCTCGTCGTTTCATCTTTTACCCCTGTGCCACGAGTTGCTGAAGCCGTTTGACCACAAAGGCGCTGCCGGTTCAGACTAACAGGATCAACGCTGCTCTGACAAATAACACAGTTGAAACTGTTCAGAACACTGACTAGAGACATAAGAAAGGGACCAGAACAACCGCCTTGTTTGCTGCAGCTCGTGTTTATATAACTCAAGTAAATCCTGCATTAATTGGTTGGAACAGTGTGGACGACTGGCTGAGCAGAGTCTCCAGGGGTGGTGATGGAGACCAGGGTTTCATCTCAGGAAATGAAGTTATTTCCAATTTTCTGTGCTGAAAGGACATCAAATTCTTCTACTCTGTGGGGATAGCTTTTGCCAGCATGGCTGTTTCCCTTTTATTTGCTTTCTGAGCGCATTCCTGGGGTGGCTCTAAACTGTGAAATCCGTGATTAGTCAACACACTCCAGATGTGGGGCTGCGAGCTGAGCATCGGCGCAAACACCGACCCTCTGCAGCGCCTATCGATGGAGACATCAGAAGCCCCTCTGCACAGCACCTCACTGTAAAAGTCCCCAGCCTTCATTCTTCCCACACACAATTTGGCCCCGGTCCCAGTCCTGCAACTCCATTAACGGTCCTCGTGAGAGTACAGCGGCCCTATTGAAAGCCGACGTTGTGTTTGAAGCCATCCAGTATTTCAAAGGGAGACACCTGAGCCACCCAATCTTGGGTGAGGTGGGTGAGGATCTGCTGAGTACGTGGCAGGATGGAGAGCGTGAAAAGTCATTGTCAAAAAGCCCCTGGTCATTGTCTTTGACCCCATGTCAAGTCTAAGAAGAAGGAGGATTTCTCTATACAGCTTTCCACTTCCAAGATGAGGTTATACATGATAAAAACACATTTTCCGGAACAATGACAGGAATTTTTACAGTTCTAAACCCGGCGCCCTCACCTTCTCTACAAGTGGAAATCTGCCTGTTTTTTGGCATGTGAAAGAACTACCTTCGCCATAATTGTTGACACAAAGCAGTAATCTAAAATACTGCTTCCGCTGCCAGACATAAACGGATGAACGATGCCTGTTTGTTCAGGCGCGGAGCAAAATAGTGTGTACTCATGCAGAACATAGAGAGGAGCACATTGCACAACTGTCTGTGCTCGAACTGTTTGCTGATGATCTACTTTATCAAGAAATGCAGAATCCACATCATTTACTTTAATGTTTAGGGTTCTGATAAACTCAGCTAAATGGTCTTTTAGGGACAGAGTAGAGCCCTGGCAGAGTCTCAGAGTCCTAAACTTATCTATAAGAGAGAGGCCTTCTAAAACATTTATCCATCTTCGTTTCCAGTTAATCAGTTAATCCACATGTTTTTCTACAGGTGTGCATCAGCATGAGGTAAATTCTGCGAGGTCAGACCGGAGGTGTCTCCAGGGCAGGTGGCACTATTATGTCACAAAGTCAGAGACGCCACACGTCCACCTGTGTTTGGGTCCGTACCTGTAATCTACACACAGCTGTCACGTAGACAATATGTTCTTCCCGTTACGCTGGATTCTATCCTCCATTTTCTGGTTCACCATCTTTTATGTGCAGGCCAGAAAGTCCGCCGTGCCTAATTTTGGAAAAAGTTTAATCAAATCCAGCAGAAAGTTCAGGGAGGGTTCCATGCGATGGATGAATAAAACACAGAGAAGTTAATGATGTGAGACCAGCAGCTTCTTTCAATTTGTACAGTGTGCATTTTTGCTCTGGAGTTTCCTGAACCATTAGGCAATTATCTATGATTAAGCAATGAGGAATATAGCGAAATAACAATTAACCCGAACCCCCACCAAGAAATTACAACAGTTTGTTTTTAAATAGTCACATAAGAATCCACCACATTCACATTCTGATGCTGACAAGATTTTATTACTTTGCCTCCACTGTGAATTTCCATATTTACCACCCACGAAGCGCTGAGGTTTTATGCTGTTCTGCTTGTTTAGGTAAACAGGGCTGCGACCGAGCGGACAAACGTCCCTTAACGAAACCCCCTCTGTATCATTAGTATTGGGTTTTGATAAGAGAGGAAAACCTCATAACAGTTCTATTTAATGATGGTGCTTTATAGATGGCTTATAAACAGTTGGTTTATCCAATTAAATAAAACATGTCTGTGTAGAAAGGTCGAGCAGGACATGACAAATCGCAGTTTATTGCCATGGAGCATGCTAACGTCAACCCCTGCACTTCACAGAACAGGACTAGGACCACCTGATGTGGAAAAATAAAGGATTTCTTTCCACTTGCTCCACTTTTGAAGTGTGGTCTTTTTCCTTTTCAATTAATTCCGACATCTGCCGTCGAATCGGCGGTGTCAGAAAGCCATGTGATTTCCATTAGACTCTGACCCTTGTAATGGTTTCCAAATTGAAACCGGAGCCCCCAGAATGTGGCGCAGCAGCACAATGCAGCGAGCTGCCCACGCTGCGCTCGGCATATGTGGGCGGGATTGGCTTACCAGAGTCCAATGTTTTATTTAGCATGTGTCAAAGTGGTTCGGATGGGCGCGGGCGAGCATCTGCACGTTTAAAGGAGCATCAAAGGACACTTATCAACAGTCGATCACCAGCGTGATTGATGAACTTTGGCAGGCCGCTGCAAACTGAAACGTCCATCTGCCAAAGCTGCTTTCAGACACGCGTCCGCCTGTGCGTGCAAACGTCTGCGTATCCATATGTGGATGATATTTAATTCATCGGATGTCACCGAACCTGGTTGCACTCGTCTGAACAAACAGAAACGTCGATGCAACCTGAAACCGCAGGCTTGGATGGCTCTGTTGTAATAACCCTGACATCATTAAAAATAAAGGGTGGAACACGACAATTACAACCCATTAGAGTTTCTCTTCAGTGTCGCCATTGGCAGTTTACCCACCGAGGTGAATAGGCCACAAAAATAAGTGATGCAAGTCAAATGTACGGAGTTTGATTTCTTTTACAGAGTATTTAAATAGTGCATAGTGGTAATGTCAGAAATCGGCTTCTTGAGACGCTGGTCGGTGAATCAACAAGAACATAAAAACAGGCGTTGGATGTCAGTTTGCATAAACATCCCTCTCCATTAAGAACATGCAGTTTTGATTGGACTGAAAGTTTAATAGGCAAGAACCTTCTCGCCGTCCCTGTCCGAGCACGAGTGAGAAAGCAGCTCACTTAAAAAGCTTTTCAATTTAGGCCTCCTCTCTCGCCGCGGCGTAAATTAGTTCAAGATGTATCCTAAACGTGAATGCCGTCTTTACGTTCCTTCTGCAGCGGAATGCCGAGTGACACGATCAGAACAGAAATCTTTCATTGAGCAGACTGTGGAATGGGGGTGTCATTTAGCCCGAAAGCTGCGCTCTCGCCAAAAGGCTACTCAGAGATAAATATCTGTGTTACATTAGTTCTAATCTTTGTTTATTTAACTGCTCAACTTAAAAGTAACGCTGATGGATGTTTGTCTCAGACATATACATCTGTGGGTGTGTTTTGCTTCTCTTCTTTTGCCTACCTGCTAGCACATGCGTTTCTCTCCCCTGAACTCCTTTGCTGTCCACGGTTAAACTTATAAACATTTTTTCCCCAGAAAACGCAGCGCTTCTGCAGGCGAACGATGTGATTGACAGTGGAAAGCTAACAATGTTGTCTGCCCCTTCTGTGTACACCTTTCCTACCTTTCAGATGTAAACACTCAAATGGTTCCAAGTTTATTTTCCACTCGTCATTCAGTGCTAGCTTTATGACAGGAAATAAACTGCAGCCAAGTCTCCTTCCCCGCAAATTCAGGGATGATTTAGGTTTTAAAATGTCCGCTCCTCCTATTGTTAACATTGGTGTTGTGATTAGAACCACAATGCTAATTCAAAACAAACCTTTATGACCTCAAAAACTTCATGTATCCCTACCATTTCCTTGCTAAAGACAGAAAAACAAGTTTTCCATTAGGAGAATTGTCATGTGACATGACTGCATCCAGTTATAATAACAGTGATTAACCCAGTCAAATTGTGTGACACCATTTACTCAACATTGCCTAACTGATTGCCTCTGAAAGCATTTCCTCTGATTTTCCATGGCTGTCTCTGCAACCATCAGAAATAATGTTCCATTCTTGTGTGAGTTGGAGCCATAAACACATTAATGGCCACGGACACCTGTGAACACTTGGCTGCAGGGCCTCTATTTCTCACACACACAGCCGATGGTAAATTTTCACCTCCAAGCTGCCCAGAATCACATTTTTCAAAGTGGGTGGATGCAGTGAAAGTTAGTGGACTTCCATGGTGATGATTACTCTTTGCGGATATGTGAGTCATTTCCTCATGTGTTCGCTCAAACAATCCCTCCTGACGCCTGGAGACCACCTGGCCATCATCAGTCAGGGCCAGGGGTTAAAATCATATTGTCTTTAGTGTGGCGGCGGACACTCGTGGAGGGATTGATGAGGCAGGAAGGGGGATTGAGTAGGACTTGAGGAAAGTCTCACGGGACAGTGATTCAAAATCCACTCATCTTTTTGTCAAAGCGACTCCTGGAACTCGCCAGGATCTCATAGCTGACAGATGCGGTTACTGTGCCATGCCCCTGTAAACCAAAATGTTCAAGTTTCGCCGTCGCGCCACTTCCACTCCGAAGTGTCACAAAGGAAATGCTTTTGGTCAGGAGGGAATTATGCAGCCCAAAATAAGAACCAAAGTTACAGGTGGTCAGAAATCATGCGAAGGTTAACTGACGTATGACATCAGACCTTTGTGACGGTGGTAACGTCTTCTGTCACACGCGAGTGGGTGTGAGCAACCACCGGCTGCTGTCCGCGAACCCAAACAGTGGCCGAACCTTTTGAAATTCCTTAAATAATAAAGTTAGGTTGTGAAAAACGTCAGTCGCAGCGCAGAGAATATTTTTGCAGCACCTGTCTCCCATGTCAGGGATGCTAAGCCGGCTGTCTGGACCCTGACTATTTGAGACTGACATGTGGGCGTGTAGAAGATGGGTGGTGTGGTCAAGAATCCAGTCTCTACTTTCGTTTTCTTGTTACACTTAGGGGGGGGGGGCGCCATTTAGTTTCAAAATTAGCTGGAAGTCGGTGACCTAAAAGTGCTGTCAGTCTGTGTTTCATCCTGCACCAGCATGCCTCACTCTGCCAGATGGAGGCTCAGTTCCATCTCTGATGTGGCCGAATCAATCAGCAGGATTGTCGGCTGGTTTTAATGATTGCCTTGTCTGCGTGCCATGTCATTCTTTCCTAAAGTGTTTCCTTCTTTTCCTCTCTCTACCGTTTCTCCCCCGGCCTTTCTTCTCCTCGTTCCCAGCTGCTGTTTTTAAGCCATGATGTAAAACAGGGCCGGCCCCGGTGCCAACACACAAGGAGGTTGTTGCTACAATAAGCATCTCTCAACAATAAATAAAGGTGCAAACGCCAGGGCTGTTCACTGTACCCCCCCTCCCAACATATGCAGACAATGTGCAGACCCTCAACGTGGCAGCAGGAACACGTGACATCATCAACAAGTCGCAGGACATAATGCAAACAGGGCGTTTGTCATTCAGACACTGTTTTGTCAGGCTGAGATGGGGCCGGTCTTCATTCACTATTTTGTTTCTTTTGGAGCCATTATCATGTTTCTACAGCCGGTGGTTTTTCATTGAATTAAGCAGTTTATTGATGTAAAATAATGATCCACCGAAAATGTGCAGGTGTGATGATGGAGACCCGAATGAAGAATTGCTTCTTTTGCTGTTCATGATCGGTCACTGTGAGTAATATGATGCATTAACGTTTTGTCATTGTATTTCATACATTGTTGTCAGCAGAGTCGTCGTGTTAGGCTTCTGCAGTCCCAGCCTCTGAGGAATAAGTTCAACAAGCCCGCCGTGCATACACGTTCATGGCAGGGAATCAGTACTGACGAGACTGATTAGTGAAGGTAAAGAAAAATATTTTGGCACCATGGCTCTTTTATTTGGAATCTGCTTCAGCCAGAGCTCCACCTTGGAACTGTTGAACGTGTCAGAACAGCCTGAAATTACAGTTGGATTTTTTTCAGAAAGGAGGTAATGCTCCAGGAGCAGGTGGAGGGCAGGGAAGTGAGGCAAGATGGGCCAGGACTCAATTAACAATCTGCATTCTAAAGGTTTTTTTCCCCCCCTTGAAATAAAATAAATGAAGTGTTGTCTTGCATGTGTTTTGTATTTCATCCCACCCCTTGGAAAAATAATTTCTATGTGACCCCGTTCTTTGTCCAACAGGGATGGTTGAAGCCAGACTCCAACAAAAATATATCCTGTTGAATTAATCACGGTGTCCTAAACTCATTTTTAAAAGAACGCTGTTGTAAATGGGAACGATTGTACTTTGTATTTTCTCCGACTGACACCACCCATCGCTTTTATATGCATCTGATCTTTGCTTTGTAGGACATCTGCTAATGTAGGTCAAGGAAGGCTGTCCATGTGTCTCCGGTTGACAGGGATCCCACTGATGTCATGCAGATACGTGACTCGCACACACCGTCCACTTTCTATTCCCCATTTCGGTGTCTCTCGCAGGCAGACACAGAAGCACGTCTTGTACGAGGTTTGAACCAAGCTGATGTGACTTTGCAAACGTTCAGAGCTGGATGACTCTCAAAAACAGCGGAGATGTAAGCAAAAGGCACTAAAAATGACTTTGGGATTTCATCAATTTTATATTTAGAAAGAGTATATTTGGTGGACTGGTTAGACCTCAAACAGAAGCCGTCCAGTGTCGTGAAATTCTACCTCGCTGAACTCTGACTGACTGGAGCGTCGAGTTACGCTCTGCTCCGAGACCTGCAAAAAATGCCCATCTAGAGAACGTAAACCAACACAAATCATGAATACGTGTTTACAGTGCTGATGTTGAAAGGTGTGTTGGGCTTTGGTCTCACGTGTGGTCTCGCTTGGTTAAGATGGAGTTAGTCAGAGGTTTATGAATGGAGACATCTTTATGAAGTTCTTCCTCCTGCTAAAGGTGACAGAGCTTTCTGGTGCTGCTTGTGGATTGAAATGTCTTGGGTCTGTTACACACAGAAAGCTATACGTACTCAGTATTCATCTAGTAAGAATGTCTCTTAAGGCAAAAGGGAGAGTGGAAAAACACAGTAGCAATTACTGGGAAAGTTAACCTTGGCCATAAACACAGGCTGGAAATGCTTACTGTGCATTACTCAGTGTAACACAGTAACCACCTCCAATTCACCTTCACTGCACAGACACGCATCACACTGGGGGCCATGATGAAATGATTATACAACAGTCCCCCCCCACCACCTCTGAATGAAGCAAAGAGGGTCTGCACCGAAGGGTGGGTGAAGCCGGTCACATCTTTCCTCAGTTAAAGGCTTAACCGAGCAGTCGTTTAGCCCCGATGACCCCGGTGGGTTGATTAAGGCTGTTTGGCATTAAGGCTGGGTGCGCCTGCCAAGCACTGACCGCCCAGGAAGTGTGTTACAATAGCACCTACGTGAGCACTCGTGCTGAAATCGAATGACAATATTTCAAGAAGTTGACCGACATTAAAAATAAACGTCTAGTATTGGGAAATACTGCTAAAAGGGCAACCGCAGATTGTAGTGTGCCAGAGAGCCACGTCGATTCCAGTTAGTCCAGATCAATTAGGTGCGTCATTCTGTTCTGCTGGCATTTCCTTCACTGTTCATGGGATTTCCGTGGGGCCAGTAGCATCTTGAGTAATTCCGCACCAATACAGAGTTGACCGGAGTGACTGCTGTATTCAACCACAGTGTCAAATATTCCACAGATGACTCCAGCCGAGGCGCTGCTGCCTTTACTAATGTTTCAGAAACACATTCCATTCCAGGAATCGCAAAACCCGGATAATTCCACATGGATATATTATTCATCTTCCCGGATCTTTTCATTTTTTGATCTCAGCGCGGTATTTTTGGCCACATTGGCCTTGATATTCTTTGCAAATCTGAGAATATTTGACCTGTCAGATGAGAGAAACCACACAGCTGTGTTTAATAAGAACATCTGTCCACGGCTATCTGCACCTCTACCAAGGTGCCAAGTAGACGGTTCACCATTATTAAGTGGATGAGGAACAATATCTTTTATGGCACCACTTTCTATCACAGCAGTCTCTCTTGATAAACAAAAAATTTAATTGGGAATATTATTGAACTTTAGTCTCAAACACGGGTGTGGGTGTGGTTTTTTTTGGACGAGCGTACGAGCACACTCGTACAACACTAACACGTTTTGTGGAAAATGTTTGCTCATTATGACCTTGGAAGCACTTTGGAGATCAACAGCTTCAACGCATACGTGGGCATCAGACAGTAAAATCCTGCTTCTCGGTTCCAAAAAGTAACAGGTGGTGTTGACCGATGATTTCAGCTAATTAAATATTTATCCATAGATCCAGTCGTTATGAAAAACTGATGCCTGAACAGAGTGAGGGATGATGATGTCAATAAAATAAAACCCCACACAACACGGCTGCCGAGATGTTCCGTTTGTTTAGTAATCAAGCTACAAAGTAAACCAGAAGGTATCTGCACTAGCATACAAACAAACAAAACTAGAAAAAAAAATCTTAAGCCAAGGTTAACAAAGACGTTAAGCAACATAGGTCATAATATTTTCCAAAATTTCAAAAGCCTTTTAATTTAAGGTAAAATACAGGATATGACTAACAAAATAGCAAACGAATGGGTCACCACTGAGCTCATGCCTGTTTTCACTCATGCTGGCCTCATGGTGACGGTCTGCTCTCTGATTTGGACAAGAAACTGTGTCCACTAATACCACACGTAAGAACTTTGTCAGAGATGCACATGTGCATCTATGGACAACAGTGAAAACACGGGAGCACCGACACCCTCAACACCAACATCTCTGCTGCCTGCTTTTATCTTAACAGATTGTGAAAGACTGACCCAAAGCCTCATGCTTTGACACCATGTCCACACTGACGCTCGTGGTCCCCTCGGGTCCACAACAGTCCACCTGCCCAATATTCACACTTTCCCTTTTCTGCTCATTCTTCATTTAAGTGTTTATAATGAACATAAGACGATATAGCAAGTATCTAGTAGTAGACTTTGTCGAACCACATTCAGAATAAATGTCTGAATGATCCATGCATATATGAGATGCTGCTCACTTTAAGTAGACATTTTAATACTATTTAACCTGCCTGGGTCAAATCCTGCAGGTGTATAAATGTAGCTCCCACTGGGAGTTTTTCTAAATGCTTAAGAGTGACACTTCAAACACACAAATGTGATTTTTTCTTCATTCATTGATCCAAGCGAATTTAACCGCCTTTGATAACACCATCGTATGTGTGTCAAGAGGTCTTGTGAGGCAGTGTTTGTGAGCGGACGACTCTGCCAAGAGACGACGATGAAACTGCTGGATATACAAACAGAGTTATCTCAAGTGCAACTAAGAGTTCAGAGGAGCTTCTTGATTCCTCTGTTTACATCAGTAAGTCACCATGTCCAGATGCTTTCCAGTAACTCTGGGTGATTAGATCTAAACAATGACAAAAATGGTCTTGAAACTATGGGTATAGTGGACCTGCCGTCCGTCCTTCTTCATCACATGTGAGCCTGTGTTGGTTTAATTCAGTTACTTGTACTCTTCAGGCATTAATCCTTCTTCTGTTGCTGCAGTGTGAACTGCTGAGATCATTTTTATGACATGTTATGTGGTGTATCTACCAGACGCTGACCTCTTTTTGTCTGAGAAAAGGACAGCTCAGGACAAAAGAACTAGCCTAAAAGCTCATAAAAAACATTACATGAACACACTTCAAAAGCGTGTTAGTGACAAATCCCATTCTGGATACTTTGATCAACTCTTGTGCAATGTCTGTCCATTGAGGACTCAATCCAGATCAACAAATGGCGTCACCCTGAATTTTACTTCTTAAGTAATCCATAGATAATATGGAAATCATAATTGGACCCTAACTCTAACCCATCTCAGACTTCTAAGCCCAGTTCAGCCAACAAACAATCTTCTGCATGTTTCTGTCCCCTTTTCTCACTTATGCATCTATGGCTTGAGCCCTCTGCCCTGGCTCCTCCCACAACTGCTGCTGGCTGCTCTTTACAGCCTGATTAGCGCCTCATCCAGTGGGACTCATCAGTCAGTAATCGAGAGGGCACGGTCCAAATGATTTCATCACAGTTCATCCACGGGCTACCTCCTGGTAACAAGAGTTCATCCATTGATCCTTGGGTCACCAGCCCCAATCAACTTACAGTTTTCATTTAAATCCATGCCAAGTTGTTTATACATTAGGATAAATTAGGTTTTAAAAAATAAGTCACCCAGAAGCATGTGTCCAAAAACCAGATCCAGATTTGGACATGATTAGGAATTTGGCACAATTGATTTTCGTCTTCTGATTTGTGCTTGAATTAAATCAAAAGAGAAAGTCACATGACCTCGTTGTGAGTAACGTGAGGTGAGTTACAAAGCGATACTGATGCAGCTTTCTGTAGTTAACTACACAGACCTGCCATATTCAGTAGAATTCGATAGAGTTTGACCAATATCACCCCGTTGATGATGCGATCACGGAGCTAACGTCAAGACCCACGGATTCACTGACTGGGAGTGGTTTGCATGTTGGTTGGTGCCAGACCCTGATGTGGGAGGAGATTTTGCCCAGAGGTTTTGTGGGGGCAATTACAGAGCTTTTCTTCAGTAATGACATCTCTTACTAGCATACCAATCGAATCTTCTGTCTGATGCATTCCTGTTGTGTATTGTAATCAGCCTTGAGGCTATCAACCAACTTTTACCTTCTTGTGTATGTATTCAGATTAGTCAGAGGGAACGCCCAGGGATCTCCAGGGTGTTGTAACTTTATATTTTTTTGGTGCACATGGTTTCTAAATATGGCTGTTTAGAAATATGACTTCATAAAAGAAGTGTTTATAATTGAGTAAAACCAATCATGACTGCAAAGCCTTATCTTGCTGGTGGCAGCATTCGATGCAACCCTCGAATCCATGAAGCTATTGAGTGTGTATTCAACATGTATACTTAGCTCAGCTCTGAATCAATGTACAAACAAAATGGAACGGCTTCATGAGGAGATCTATATTCAAGGGTAATTGGGTGGCACATAAGGTGGCATGTCCTGCAAGGAGATGCTGACAAGGGTACCAATTCCATCCATCAAAAGCAGGCTGAGGAGAACCTGAGTAATGCACACATGGCTTAAAACCTCTCGCGCTTCTAATGGCACATCTCAGTGTCAACACCCTGGGCCTATTTCATTCCACCATATGGAAACCCTGTGTTGTGTTTGTGCTATAGTAGTGGCAGTACGTTTGCTTGCCCAGGTGGCGCACCTCTTCTAAAGCATTTAAAAAACTCACCCTGACTCATCATGCCCTCTTTACAAACATTTGTTTCTGGACTCCCTCCCCATCCCACACACACACACACACACCCCGCCCCAACTTGACAGCATTGTGTACATTGTTGTTTGCATTGTTGTCAGATAGATAGGGATGATAAGCATACATGCGTGACAGGATGACGACCAGGTGCCAGCTGTTCTGGGGTTCAAGGTTTTCATCTATGTTCAAGGTGGATTTAATATATTGCTGAAACTAACACCCATTACACAGTTTCCCCATTTGTTTAGCGCAGAAAAAAGCAGACAGTCCCAACACAAATTAGATTCAGTACAGAAACTGAATTTGACCAAGGTCAACATCAATAACATCTCTAATGTACATTATAATCAGAGACTTTCTAGCATATTGTTTTTTTCTGTGGTCTTATAAAATGTTCTTGTTAAACCCTGAGGTTACAACTTTGAATTCTTTGCTGCACAAACATGTGAGAAACGCAGCCCCCCAGTGTCATAAATCTGGCTGCCATAGTGGCTGGGCAATTTTCTATAGAATCAAGGCTTTTTCCAAAGTTGTTGCTATTTTTGTTTTACAGGCTGAGCTAATGTATCATTTAGAACATTTTCCATGTGAATTTGAACTGGTGTCTAATCTGGACAAACTAGATTAACTGTTTTATGCACATCATTATTTGTTTCCTTGTTATAAGTGTTAAGGGCACTTGTACTACACGAGGGAATCACTTTGATGACCAGGAAGAACAATGCACAAAATAACTGTGGATAATGGGCCCAAGGCAGGAGGCTGGGCGTGGCTGGCCTGTCGAAGAGAGAGTAGCTGGATGGAAAAAGAGATAAAATGACTGGGTAGCTGTGGCAGCACTCCTTTTCCTGGTCCCAAAATGTGTTTAAAAAATTGTGTCAAAAAACAGCCCAAAAACCAGAGATCAAGGCCACAAACGTAAATGTATAGACTTCCCCAACAGCCCAACACCAAAATACCATGTGGATTCAACAATAAACTTCAGAATAACAGGGAGAAGGACCAGACCTTTATGCCTTTTTACCTTTAACTGATTGGTGTGGATGAGGGCCAGATGAGCTGAACACAGAGGCAGAGCAGGTGGCCAATGACCAGGAAAATGAGGGGAGCCACGCCCACCCAGGGGAGCCCAAATGAAAGAGAGCAGAAGGAGGGAGCAAATAATGCCCATTTCTTTCCTAAAAAGCATTAATCGTTTTCAATTTGAAAATGTAAATGATAACTACATTATCACAAATCAAATGACACCTCGAGTAATTCCTGTAAGTGTCCTTTGGTTGTTTATTTATTTAACTTTATCTGTGAATTTAAAGGGAGGAAAGCGCTTCAAAATGAACAGATGGTTTTTATCTGCAGCAATAGTGCAAAACTGCTGCTAATGTATAAAATACTGAAGAACGTTTTTGACATGAATAAGTGCAGCTGAATAATGACACCAGGGAAAATGTGAGAGAGAGCAGATGACACACAGGATTTGCTTCTAATGCTTGTAGCCCCTTTGATTTCAAATCAATTTCAAGAGTTTCTTGGAAGGAGCGAAGAACAGTTATCTGTCGCCGCTCATATATTATATAATTCCGATTTCCACGAATGGACGGGGTGGTGTAATTAGGTTTTAAAGTGAATATTTGTTTTGCGTGAGAGCTCTTTGCCCAGGGGGGAAGAATTCTGACGTGTGCTGGTTTAACGTGTGAGTCACAGACGGTTCACATTTGTGGAGAAAAGTGGAAATATTCTGTTATAGCTATACAACCAGTGTTTAAAGGAGGATATATTCCTGTAAATGTTCATGTGAAAAAATCTGAAGGAGATTTGTCAAAATTGGTGTGAATGGGCCATTGTTCTCTCGCCGCATTTGTAAGAATGGTTGACTTCATAATAAATTTTGATACATGGGTGAGGACACGAGCCAAGCGGTTTCATCTTGTATCTGGTTTTGGTTTTTTATCTCCATTCTCCAACATGAGAAATGTGCTCCACGCTATTCCATATATTCTGCCTTTGCTCTCAGATTTATGTGATTTCACAAAAACCCGTGCTCCTTCCCTTTTATCAGGCTGAATGTGTCACATATTGTATGCACTCAAGAAGACTATGTAACTGCAACAATATGTTCGGAGGCCAAGATCTAAGCCTACACATCTAGGAGTTGTGAGCTGCACCCAGACCCTCAGGCCAGGGCTCCATTACAGGACACAATGCCCTCTGTGTGTGAGAAACAGCCTGCTAACAAAAAGAATCACCATAATGCTGACAGATATTTGTAATTTATTTTAACTTCTTTCATTTTTACAGAGACAGGGTCTTAAAATGGCTTCTTGGCCATGAAAATGCTTCTCAGTTTCTGACAAAAAAGTGAATTTTTAAGGAGTTGGCAATAACATGGAGCCCACTTCAGATGCAGGACCCTAAAGCCTTCTCTCATCCTCTGGCTTTGACCTAAACCCATAAACCCTGTTGGAAAATGAACACAAGATGTTGTCAGATGCTACATTTTGCCAACATCTGTGGGAACTGGTCACAGTAGCAGTGGTCATGGAAACAATGGTGTGAGAGGCTAAAGGTTGATGGTGACTTACAGAGAGCAGAACCACAGCAACATACACGAGCATGAGTAAACACACACGGGGAGATTGGGTTTAATGACGTGCATGGTTTCCACTGAGAGGAAATTGGAGGGCAAACTGTGGGAAAAACTGGCTAACCATCAGCAAACAATTTTTTTTTTTTAGCTAAATGTACACTTGTGTTTTTATATATATATTTGGAATTGGGAATCCATCTGGAAATGTTGCGCATGTGTACACAAGCATGTGTCTGACTGTTTGCTACACCGTGCATTGGGACAATAGTAGGATTCTGCCTGGCCAGGCTGTGGGAGGAAGGGGACAGAAGAGTCAATGAGTGAAGAGGCTTCATGGATGCGTCAGCGCAAGGCCACCATGAGGGTGTAGGAGGACGGCCCCATAAACTCAACAATATGCCGAGGACCGGCCATTCAGCCGCCTCATGGGATGACACGTATGCAGCCACATAGTCAACAAAAGCGCAGGTGAAATCAAGCCATTCAGGCACCTTCCTCACCTGTGACATACAGGTGACACTGGCAGGAAGTGTCCATCAGTGGCTGATTGTCTGGCTTAGCAGATAAAAAGTTGTTTTTTGGTTTCAAATTTAAAATCTAACTAATGGGAGCATCATAGAAACAATATTTAATGGTAAGGTAACGCCCCCATAGCTGAGGATTCTCTGTGCACGTGCACAAAGCCATTTCTTTGCTCAGAATTTTCTTTAAAATGCCGATGATAACTTAGCAACTCTTTTATTGTCATCCCCATATCATCTTTGAGTCGACAGCAAGCATCAGAAACGTAAATGCAGGCGCACAAAAACAGTCTAAAGAGGCATGACATCATTCTTGGAATAATTGAGATGAATGGGGAACACGCGCCTTGACACGAGCGGGGCTATCTGTTTGAGCAGGCTTGTGTGCCAGGAAGGAACCCTTTAAACCACTTCTCTCAGATATAATTCAGATACATATCACATATGGCTCTGAATTAACCTCTTGTTAAATGCCTGGAAGTAAAGCACAGTGCATCCGGGTGGATCCTAAGGTAAACTGCCAAATCAGACGGAAAAATAAGAAAGGAAATAATGAGAACATTGTGTTGTTACAGTGAATGCAATAAGGCATTTCTAACTGCTAGAGCACAACTTCAGATATTTGCAGCCTTTAATCTCAATTTGAATTTAAATGCAGACACACTGACAACGCATAAACCCTCGTCCGGGGTAACAAGCTCATGCAGCAAGCTCCGCAAGAACGGTTCAAGTCTGAAATTGTCTGAAATCTGAGTATATCAGTGCGCTCCTGACCTTCTCTCCACCTTCCCACCCCGAAGTGCTCTTCTCCTCAGCAGTTCTCACCCTTAACCAGCCACAGTGAGGGGTGCAAGTTCAAAGTTCAACTAGGGGGTTTCCCCTTTCAGACTGGGGCCTGTTAACAAGGGCAGAGGCAGTTCGGACAGGGAGAAAGAGAGAGAGAGAAAATGTCACGTACAGAGCTCAGAAATGCTTTGGGGAAATGCCCGTTTTAGTCTGAATCCACCACTGGCGGTCAAAATTCTACAGCAAAAAGAGAGAGACCCTTCTCAGATTTTCACCTGCATTAGTTCTTCATTAGAAGCAACAAACCTCAGTGTTTCGGTTAGGAAAACAAATTTGCCCTTACGCAGGAGAAAACAAGGATGACACTGACACACAATCCTTCCTTTCACCAATTTTTCTCTTTCTTGCCACCCACCTCTCTTTTTCTGTCTGTCAGAACAGAAGGGCGGGATGGCCGTCTGCTCAGCGCCAGGGGCTCTGACAATGATACTGTTTAGGTCAGAAAAAAGACGAAAGAAATCCATAAAGGACAAAAGCAAAGGAGAATGAAGATGCATAATCAGGAGGAACATATCAGAGGGGCTGTTGTGATACTGAGGCCTTGGGGGGGGCTCTGCTGAATGTAGGGCGTGGTTACTTTCTTCCAGGTTGAAGGGATATGGCAGTTAGACGCAACAGACCATCAAAGCACTGTTCCTAAATGATTGTCACAGGATTGCAGTCTAAGATCTATATCAGACTTTTGAGAACTTTTCTGCGATGCTCTTGAATCGGTGGCTGCTGCTGATTCAAGCATGTGCACCAACCAAGGCCGTTTCCAAGGTGACGCGTGACGGAAAGCAGCGATTCTGTCAGTCCCAGCTTAAACCCTGACCCAACTGGGACCCCAACTGTAAAAATGAAAATGGAATTTGAGGATAAGTGACAACTATGTACAAATTACAAGCAACTTTCCATAGTCTCAGGATGCAACCTGAATGGGAAGGCACTAGGACCCTGCCGGGTGCCACGCGGGAGGGAGGGAGCAGCATTGGGACTAAAGTTTTTGAACAATCCATTTCCCAAAGAGTGTGGGAGGGAGACAGACAGGCAGACAGACAGACAGGCAGGCAGACAGACAGACGTGAATGGCCTCAGACCTGGACTCACAGCTTTAAAAACCAGGAGCGGGATTTGGAGTTTAGGATCATCTCTGCTCTGACTGGCGTGGAGAGAGCAAGGGGGAATATAAAAGAGTTCATCTGGAAGTTGTCACTCACTGGGAGGAGAGGAGAGAAGGAGTTTAATAGAGAGGTGAGTCCTGCCTTTGGTCTTTAACCAAACCTGTTCAATGTGTTTTTAATGCGTGCACCTCAGCAGCCGGAGAGCTCCTGCCTCTGGCCCGAAAGTTTAGCCCGTACCTGTCATTAAGTGAAAGTGGAGTCTCTGGTTTGTGGTGGAACTCAGCAGCAGTTCTCTGTTGAGGTGAACAATTCATGCTGAGTACCAAGAGAAATATGATTTTATTGATAAAGGAAGCGAGGGGCAGAACAGAGGTAAAGTTGGGGATAAAATGGGGTCCTCCAAACCTTAATGGGAACCAATTGAATGTTCATAAAACTCCAGGGACATCAGGTTACCTTCCCTCTCTCCCCTTCTCTCTCTCTCTCCCTTTTTTCTGTCAGTCTTTCTCCCCTTCTTTTTCTATTTGTCTTTCACTCTTCTCATGTTACACAACCCTTAAAGGACTTGTAGATTCTGATGAGCTCCAATGTCCAACTGGAAATATGTTGCAGAGGTTATCCTTGGAACTGGGCGGGGCCTGCTGCCTGTATGGGTGTGCAGCTGATCAATTGTTTTATCCAGTTATATTTGTATTCATGTGTAATCACGCATGTGTACAAGTGTGTCTTTGAAAGACCTCACGCCTGCCACTCCTACGAGGGAATTCCTTTTGGTGCTTCGGTAGCAGAGGAATGTCACAACAAGCCAATATTTGTGAACGCAAACACCCGCAGTCTCTCCTATAGGTGCAGCAAATGTCGGACACATTTGAATGTTTCTGATCCCTCTGGAATCTAAGGCAGATGGAGTAGATGAGCTGGCTGGACCGGGATGAAAAGAAACACACAGTACACAACATAAGTGACAAGTCTGCTCATATTTTCACCATCTGCACATTGTGTGCTCGTTGTGTACATCTGTGTTGGATCAGAAGAAATGCATCAAACCTTTAAGCGCAGGCCAGCGGGTGAAGCTCTCTCAGGAGGACAGCACTGCTCCCTGCGTGAAAATACATTTTCGCTATTGTTTACGAGCTGTTTTTTGGGGGTATTTTTGCTGCCGCCGCAAGCCGGCTCTATTTTCATCACCTCTGTGTTGGTCCAAAGTGGAAAAGGAAGGAGGTTGGCGGTTTGGCTGTATATCATCAGTGACCTCTGTATGGGTACTGAAGTCCATGTAGACCCACCTGCGGCATTCAGAACCTGCTTTATAAATCTGCAACTGTGATAAAGAAAGTGGTCATCAAATCATTTTTAAGGCTTTTGACTTTGAGGATGCAGCAAAGGGACACAAAAGTAGGAACCTCCTAATTACTTTATTTTTACAGTTTCTTCGGTATAAAAACATTCACACATCTGTCCAAGGAGAGTCTGGTTCAGACGATGTTTTATCAGTTGTTTCGTGATGTTTGGGTGCTAGATGTGATCCATGAATGAATTAGCCATCCGCACTCTGCTCCGATGTCAGCGGAGGATGGGGGTCACGATTTTTCAAGCACTCAATGTTTCTCAACGTTTTCTGCAAATAAATAAATAAAAACAATACTCAGATGTGACCATAGCTTTGTTTCTGCCAAGCAGAACAAACGACTGATTCCGAGCAGTCCACCTTTTGGTAATCTTCCAAATTCCATTATTGTTTACCAGGACATGTGTGAGAGAGGTTGAAAACTATAAAACTTCAGTGCTGCTCATGCGATCATCCTTTCCACAGTGCTTTTACTAATGTTAATCCAGGAGCTCCAAGAACTCCCTCGCTGTTCCCTTTACACACATTATTCACTGTGATGAGGTAACGCTAGGTTGCAGAGCTATGACATCACAGCGCGTCCAGGACGAGGCAGCTGTCACTTCAATGGCAATACAACTCATGTCATCAAATGGCATTCCCCTGGTAGACAGTGTGTTAAACCGAAGCCCAGTGTAGAGTGATGATTGGAGTCTTTATGTAATGACAGAACAACATTTCTGACGTTCCTTTAACCAACCACCTGGTTCTCTGCTCTGAATTCTGTGTTTGAGTTTGTGTAACGTGAATGTTTGGTTGACATTTAAACTGGAAATGACGCAATTCTCTGGACACATTCAACAGAGAGGAGAAAAGCCTGATCAGTAGGTGTACACATATAGAGGGCAGATGGACAGTGCTGTTTTCCCCTGCGGACAAAGATGTCTGTGATTATTCATGACCTCTCAGGTTTCCCTTTGAAGCTGAATTACAGAAGGTTAGGACATGGTTGTAAGGTAGAGGTTAGGTTGGGTTTAGGTTAGGGTTGTGGTCAGTGTTAGGGTGATGGGGTTGGTTAGGGTTAGGCTTAGGATCTGGGTAAAGCAATATGCCTCTGAAACTCCCCAGAACTTCAAAGTAATTTTTGAGGGTTAAGACATGGTTTTAAGGTTGAGGATAGAATTTAGGCCAGGTTCAAGTGAGGGGGTTAGTTAGGATGGTTGAGATTAGGGAGATGAGTAGTATATGTCTATCAAAGTCCCTGCAATATGTGAAATACAAGGGAGTGCATGTGTGTATATGTATGGGTGCAAGTTTAGATTATATAGACAAATCTGAGTTTATTTTTCCCCCACCTTCCTTCAGGTGAGAAATGAAGCCATCCTGTCAACAGGCATTTAGGTCTATGGAATAATGCTCATCCATGTTATGATAGGAGGAAGATCCTCCCCTTTAAGATGTAAAGAAGCGAAAGTGTTTACCGTCTAGACTGCAGTGTTGTATAGGACACCTGGAAAGCACACCTGGACGCGTGAGTTTAACACGGCTTCGTAACCCGAGGGTTGGAAACCAACCACTGCTCTTCAAGACGAGAAACAGAAATGTCATAAAGACGAAAGGTCACCATGTTTGGTAAATAATAAAATCATTGTTAGTTAATGTCCAGACCTGTTGGTCTGCAGTCTGAGTATCAGTGCTGCTTGCTTTGCCTGCACAAAATTAGAGCATCGTTGTTGCCTTCATTTAGATAATTTATGCCATTTTGGACAAGAAAGAACTTCTCGAGGTCTGTGGGAAACAGACAATGTTTTGAAGTCTAAAACAAAGCTGTGGGCTTCACCGGTTTAACACAGAAAGATGTGGTTGCTTTGTGGTGTCTGGCTGTGTGGCACAGGTCAAAGCAGAGAATGTGAACCGGGTGAACTGTCGTCTGAATTCCGTAGGTAAAAGGTCAGGGTTCGAGGTCCGATGGAGGCCTGTGCTCTCCATTGAAAGGGGGGATCCAGAGGTCAGCGCAGTTCAGGCTCCTGAACGGCGTGGCGCAGGAGAGGACAGCACAGCGGGAAAGATTGGCAACATGACCACCTCCCGATTTTCGTTCTGCATTTATTCTCCTTGACTTCTCTTTTACAAACAACCACTCAAGATGTGGAAATCTGACCTAATGTTGTTTGACATCTGAAACGTCACCGGGATGGAATTGTTGTCTGACGTGGATGGATTTCTTTTGTCCCAGCACCTTTCATCCCATATGGGCCTGCTCGCCAGCCCCTTTGCACGGTGCAAAATCAAGAATAGCACTCACCGCTGGGACTTTTCTTTATATTGACATCTGAATCCAGGTCTGCTGAGGCCTTTGAGGCTTTGTGTTTGGCTTCTGAAGATCTGATTTGGACAGGTGCTCCTTTAAAAGCGTTATGTTTGCCCGTGTCTGCCTGCTTGTTTATATTATGCTGGGAAAAGGACATCTCGGTGTGCAGACATGCCTGTTCATTCCCCATGAATACCTTTATGGCTTCCTGCAATAGCTCTACTCTGTCATGTGTGTGCATGCAGGCCAAAAACACGCAGCAGCTGATAAATCACTAAATCACTTGGATATTTGCGGCACTCTTTACTACTATGCTAACAGCACCGCAGCCTCTGTTGACTCACTGTAAGTCCGGTTTCGGAATTCTTGCTGCCCTTTTTTTCTCACTGTCTATCCCTTTAATCCTAATTATCTGGTTTTCTTTTCTAAAGATGAACTCTTCAAATTCACTTCAAACCCTCAAATAAACAAATCAAACATGCCTTGCTGTTTCGTATCATTAAGGTTGTACAAAAAGATTAACACAAAAAACACAGAGGTGAATACTAAAACTCTACCGGTGCTGGAGGAATGTGTTTGTACATGTGGCTACACGGCTATATGATAATTTATAGGCTCAAGTGTGTTTGCGTTGGATACACTATAATCACAGAGGTTAGCTCCAGCACAGAAAATAACTTGTTGTGTTCAATTTTGTGGACAAAACAGAACTCCTTATCTTAATAAATACAATGTTCACTGCGAGGAAATTTACTACCTACACAAGGATTCATGGCATTTCACAAGGAGGTTTTTTTTAGTGTGCCGACGCCGTTGGAAGCCATCCTTCTTTTCTGGATTCTGTGTTAAGTCTGTGAGTTGAACATTAAAAAGTATTCATTTATCAACAACCCTGGTGCAGCTAGAAAGCAGACGCTCCATCTCTTTCACCGCGCCTGTGCTCTCGCTCTGGACACAGCAGGCCGCTAACAGACGGAGGACAGGCCTGGGAGGTCCCACGCAGACAGGTGGTTGACATCAGCCGGAGTGGGGAAGATGAGCAGGGGAGGGGTAAAGGAGGCACAAACAAAAAAGGAGAGAGAGCGATAGAGATGTAGAGACCACACAGAATGGAAAATGACCGGGTCAAGTCTTTAGTGAGATGGGTGAGTCTGCAATCAGACAAATGACAGGGGTGATGACATCTTTGCATTTTTACCCTCTTCTGAGGATTCAGGAGCTTTTAGAACAGAGAGGCTCACATGGAACACACCTAAACGGTAAAGGCTGGAAAGAATGGAAAGAAACTCGGGAAAGATGAAGAATAAACCCATAACTCCCCTTGATCGAAATAATGCAGTAGGATGTCATAAACAATGACCAATAATTGATGTGGTGTCTTTACAAAACCAAAATAAACATGAACGATACAAGCACATCCTGGTATCTGACGCAACATATATGCCAGTCTGCGCCTCCAGCTCACACCCCGATTACAGCGGCTGACACAACACATTGGTTCTCATGGAAAAGTTACGTGTCGCCCGAGAGTATCTGCCTTTTTTGCTCGTTTCCGCTGCAGATTCACCTGGGTGACTCGTCCTCCGGCTGTTCCGTTTGCAACCACATGCGGTCAAAGTGTTGCATGTAAACACGCTGTTAGATCTCAACAATATCAGATGTGAATCAAGTGATTCAATTTTCTTTGCTTTTCTTTTCTTTCAGAGAAATTGACACAGATATTGAATAAAAGGGCTTGGTCAGGGCAACAGCAGCTACGATTTTGTCTGAGATAGGCATCGATGGAGTTGTTATTTACTTTCAGATGTGATGATTATTGTATCTTTTTAATTCATGGATGGGAAAACAGCTCTTACACTTTTTACTTTATGGAAAAGGAAGAAGGATGGGGGTCATAAGGGCAGACGTGTTGTTCTTATATTTTGCTTAATCCGATTTGAATCGGAACACAATAGTAAAGGGCAATTAAAATGCAGCTATATTCGGGTCGCCTCTAAACGATTCCAAGGCCCAAACTTTCCTCTTTGTGTTCCAGACCTAATCCCACCTCCTACGCCATCCTTAAACTCCCCTTGGTCTCCGTTCCTGCTGCACTATCACATGCTCCATTATTTGCTAAATTCCCCTGCCATCTCATTGCCTATCTGTAGCCCACCCCTCCATAGCTTGCTGCCTCTCCCTCTTTCTCTTGCTGTTTCTGATTTGCTCCTCTCCGGGCTTTGTCCACACATTTCTTCGAAGTATTCTTCCCTCTGGCTTCATCTAATGTGGGATCGTAGAGTTTCACCGGCAGTGGGGAGTTATTGGTGTGACCATGCCAAAAGTTTAAGCATTTTTCAGGGAATGATTGCTGAGTGTCAAGGTCATATACACCTCTGGTCCCGAGAACATGGTAATCATTGTGTTCTTCCTGCTTTGGAGGCTCAGAGAACTGGCCTCCCACATACGGCTGTCCATCACAGGGAGAGGGTGTGTTGACCGGGGATCAGCACAAGTGTGAGGACGTGGCCAAACTGTAGAAAACCCTAAAACATTATGTTCTGACTCTGGATTAACCCGGTTGCCAAAAGAGCTGCGCGGTCCCAGATGGCAGCCAGGAGTTGATTAAAGGAGTATTTAGTAGGATTACATCATTGGCCATTTGAAAGTAAAATCAAGAGGTCTTAATGTGCGTTCACATTAGTCTTTTCTTTTTTTTAAAGCTTGTTGCCCAGCACTGCCTAAAATTTGAATGCAAACAATTTATTTATGCATTAACATCTGAGATCATATCTGGTCCAGGCACGTCACTGCCCAAACTTGGCTGCTTGGAGAACAGATGGAGGACTAAACATTTACGGTATCTTTTCAAGAACAGAGTTGCATCTAAATTGTGTGCTCACCCTGGCTCACATGGAGTGTTGGGTGTGGGTCTGGTGAGGCAAACAAAGCAGCACATGAAGCTTTTTCCCCCTCTGTAATTTGGCTATTTTATTAATAAGCATCAAACCACAGCTCATTATAAGAAATTCTTGCTGCTTGAATTTAATTGGATTTGCATTGCTCACTCAGGTTGCCCAATTTACACAAGCCTGCATAAAACATACGTGCAGCACAAAGAGCTGTATTGTTTCACTCTACAGTTTCCCCCGTTTTCAGAAATACAATTAGTGCTGGACTTCTCTCTCAGCTGAAACGCTGTTTACTTTGGATTGTCTTCACAAATGCCACAACAATTCCACACTTTGATTCAAATAAATCAACGTGTATCACAATCAAATGTGACATTGGAATCAAAGAATAAGTCACTAATGGTATTAGTTTGTGTGTCTTATTTCTGTTTTTTGAAGTGACATTTGAGAAAATGATTTCGAGTACATTTGATACATCTAATAATTGGTTATTTACATTAAGCTAATTCAAGCTGCACATAAAAACCTGCACATTGTGCTGAAATAATTACTTCTTTAATGGGTTGCATTCATGGAATGAGTAAACTGGGGCCACATGCACACACAAGGCAAGCTTATTATCATTTTTTCCAAGACAAATTCCTTCCAATGGGAAGCGAAATCCTATTGTCTGTGTTCTTGCCATTTCTTCAGAGAAATTGCTCTGCAGCTCTCAAGGCAGTTGCCAATTATTCCAGCCCTCAGACTGAAAATAAACAAAACAAGCCAAAATGATTCCACATCAGGAAGGTCAAGCTGGAATTCAGATGAGGGAGTCTGAGCTCCAAGTGAATGAACGCAATGGTGTCGATTCAAAGGCAAATAAATGACAACAGGTCAACATCTGCAGCAGCACAGGTGCAGCTGACTGGTTTTGGACTCTGTTAATGCCGTTAAGATCCAGAACCGGCGTCCCTGTGTGCCTGAAGTTTACCTTTGGCCCATAGCTGTGAGAGAAAAGAGGAACGTCGGCTCAGACTCCGGCAGAAATAAAGGTAGGAATTTAAAGATGTGACAGGCCGACTGACAGAGAGAAATTTGAGGAGAAGAAAGTCAGGAAACGGCAGGATGGAGCTGCTGGATCCTTGCCAAAGTCTTGCTCTTTTTAGTATCTGCACGTTGGCTCCCCGTTCAACTGATACTCTCAAGATACCCTGAACAGAGACGAAAAAAAAGAGAGTTTATTTTACTACAGCTTATGAAAGGAAACACCTGTGAAAAGGGGCTGTGGTGGATATTAAATACTATACAGGCACCAAATGTCCAGATAGATGTTTACATATTAATCATGACAAGAAAGACGCAAACTGCAGAATTTCTTCGTAACAGTACGGAGTCAGGTCCACGTGTTAGTTTAGTCTTATTACATTTGTTTAAATTGTTTGCTTCTTTGCGGAGAAATTTCTGTAACGCTTTTGATTACAGCCCAGGATTTACCATGATTCACAGCAGGAGTATGTGGAATGATTTGTAGGACATATTTTAGGTACAGAGGGAAAAACCTGGAAAGTCTGTTGAGCTTTTTTCTGCTCCTCAGAACCAACAAGCTTAAACAAGGCAATGACAAATACAGCATGTGTGTGTTTTACATCATGTATGTAAGATCCCGTGTTAAGAGATGATACAACAAATGTTCCTCATATCTGGCACCGCTTGTCACTGAGCAGATAAGTGCTTTAGCAGGTCGTCAGATTGATGCTGCCCCCCCCCCCCCCCCCTCTGTCTGGGTCTGTCTCTCGCTCCCTGACCTGTTTAAAGTATCTCTGGCCAGCAGGTGGGCACCATCTTACCACATTTTACTGATAGCAGTTACTTTTTGAGAGTAAAAGAGCAATTAAACTACCTTTTTAAATTTCATTTGGCTAATAAAAGTGTTTTGGTTTTTTTTATTCTGTCACTGAGGATATCTTGGTACATTGATTGGTCACTATGGAAACCAAAAACATTAACAGGACCAACAAATATTTTATTGTTTATTCTTTTTATATATTTTATCCTATTTATTGCAGCAATGATGACCTGAGCTCCCCCACCCACCAAGTGCTCATAGTCTCCCCCACAGCCTATAAAGAAAGGAGGATGTAATTGGTCTTGTGATCTAATCTGTTTTGATTTGATCTGATCGGATCTGACCTGAACAGGGTAACAAGGGTGCTGGACCCATCTGGCAAGACGTAGAATTAGGCTCAGCAAGAGTAGTACACTGAACACAAATAGAACTGCAACACAAAGTTTTTTGAGGTAACCTCAAAGACCTAAGACTTTTTTATGTAAACATAAGTCCTATTTCTCTCAGAATCTGGCTTGACCACCAGTTGCCTCATGCAGCGAAACACATTTCTTTTGCATTGATGAGGTTGCTGATTGAGGCCTGTGGGATGTTGGTTCTCTTCACTGGCTGTGGGAAATTGCTGGATATTGGCAGGAACTGGAAGACGCTGTCATCTACCCTGATCCAAAGCATCCCAAACAAGCTCAATGGGAGACGTGTACGGTCAGTCTTCCAGCCTTGCAAGAACGGGGATGTTCTCGGTTTTCTGGAACTATGTAGAGGTCCTTGGAACACGGGGCTGCGCGTCATGCTGCAACATGAGGTGACGGTTGTGGAACAATGGCACAACAATGGGCCTCAGGATCTGGTCACGGTCTCTGTGTCTTCATAATGCCATCAATAAGATGCGCCTGTGTTCGCTGCCTAAACCATAACCCTAACGCCACCATTAGCCACCCGATCCATCGGCAAACCGCCCACCCACCAGTGAAGAAACCCCCTCAAAGTGCCATCGGGTCTGTGTATTTGCCCGAGTCGGCTTCGACAACAAACTGCAGACAGGTCGAGACGAGCATGTGAATGAGCTTCTCTGGGATGGTGCATGCAGAAATTCTTTGGTTGTGCAAACCGAGGCTGTTGCAGGCTGGCGTGGTGGCACGTGGTCTACAGTTGTGAGGCCTCTTGGATATACTGCCAAATTCTTTGAAACACCTTAGGAGACGGCGCCCTGATGGACATTCCTGCATCATGCCAACAGCACGCTCCGTCATAACGACACCTGTGGCTGTGCTTGTGTGTTAAACCTGCACATTTTAGAGTGGCCTATTACTGTTGGCAGCCTGAGGCTCACCTATGCAATAACCATTGTCTGAGCAGCATCTTGATGGATTCTCAGCAAAAGAAGAAATGCTCAGTAACACAGATTTGGACAGATTTGTGGACAATATTTGTGGACAAAGAGAAATAGTCCTTTTGTGTAGGCAGAAAAAGATCTTAGAAATTTGAGTTTTATGAAAACTGGGCACAAAAAACAAAGTTTGTTTTTTTTTTGTTCAGTGTAAAATAATACTTTTCTAGCAAATTGTTTCCAACAAAAGAGACATATGTAAAATGTATTTATAATGAGAATTAGATAACTACTGCTGCTTTGGAGGATGTTTGCGGTGTATAAGTAGAAGGAGAGCGCCTCTCAGTAATTATTTCCAGTAGATGACAGCAGGAGGAACTGAACTGCACTGAACTGACAAGAGACACAGAGTAACGGTTTAATTTCCTCTGTTTTCCCTCCACGTCAACCCTTGTCACTCTTCTCTTTCACACACACACGCACACATACACATACTTTCTATCTCGGCCACTGCCAGTTTCCTCTTCACACCCCTTCATAAGGCGAAGGTGTTGTCATCGCTCTGAGAGAGGAGCGTGTTTGCCGGAAAGAGCTGTTGACAAAACCCTCCCGCACGTCTTTTAACAGGGACTTGTATGTAATGACTAATGTAACACTGGAAGAGGGGGGAAACCTCAGACGAGGCTCCTGTGAGCACATCGCGGTCTGGCCCACCTGCCGAGTTGTCACCGTACCGTGCCATAACCGCATGCAGCCACTTTCACTGCCCAGTTTGGGTGGTTAAACATCTTGTCGGCTGGAAGAATGAAATCAAATGTGTTGCAGGCTAACACGACAGAATCAGTCATGGTAAACGTGTGGCTGGACTCCAACACTTCAGGCCGTGTAATTAGTCTGCGTCTGAAATGGTTTATTCTGCTGCCTGCTGATTACCTTTCCATGTCAAAATGCAGCTGCAAGAACTGTGTCTTCCATTCCACTCCGTTGCTGCGAATATTGGCGGGGCTGCGCAGCCAGGGTGGAGGTTGTTGCTTCTTGTGAGCCTGCTTCGGCTACTTTTAGACATTTTTGCAGCAGCTGTGCAAAAACAAAAAAAATCTGATAGAAATGTGACCAACCTTGTTTGAGGATGGGTGACCCGACACAGATGTTGGGTTTTGAGAAGTGTGACTCAGTCTCTGTCACTTCTTTTCTTGGCTGCCCTCAGGAGGCAGTGCCATCTCTCTCTCCCTTTTCCATGTGTGTTTCCACATTTCCATTTTTCTGGTGAATATCAAAGAGGAAATCATCCCCGTCATCCGAGTACGACGGGGTGCAGGGAGCCTCACGAAGGAGTCTAAGACTTCCAGTTTTATCCGTACCACATGGCTCACCTCTCGCCCCCACAATAGTTTGATAGAAGATTTTAGCACGTGTCATCCAGCATTTTCTGTTCCTGGCCTCGTAGATGCAAATGTGGCTGGAATGTCTGACTTTCCACTGACTCCATTACAGTCTCTGCAGGAGAGCTCCGCACAAACCAAACAACAACAAGCAGCAGGATCAAATTCAAGCCCCGAATACAGGAAACTTGCAGCAGAATCACACATGTTTGCAATCCCATGTGTTTGCACGCGTGTGCGTGTATGTTTTGTGTTTGGTATTAGTTTGTGTGGGAAGTGCAATGGGATGTCCAGACAAATTCTGATGTTGCGGGAATAGTTCTACAAATCTGAGGTGCTCTGTAACCCTTCTAACCTTTGACCTTTGTAATTCCACTGTCTTCCAATAGAATGACACTCAAACGTGCTCTTTAACATTAATCAGGTCATCCTGGGACTTCTTCTTCATCCTGTTTTGTGCCACCAATCAGTGGTTCTTCATCACGTTAGTACCTGTCTGGCCACATCCTTAGAGCTTGTGTCATATATTGGCACATACTGTATATTCATGCACTAAAAGCTCTGCTTTATGGTGAAGTTAATGGTTTACAGATGCAATCCACAAATGGCAAGAAAATGTAAAAGACAGTGTGTAAACATCTCCTGTTACATGTTGGCCATTAATTTGAAATGTTCACTAAAAACCAGGATTTATAGATGTGAACTGACAGTTCATTTTGTTATTTCATTACTGATAGTGATATAAATTAAGATAAGCAGCATTTCATGTCACAATGTGCATTTGGTCCATTTAATCTGCAGCACCCTTTTACTAAAAAGCTAATCTTGTACATTATAAAGATTGAATTTCAGATCAGGACAATCTGCAGAACCATGCTGCCTTGTGAACAGACCTATAAAACCGTCAAGAGAGCAGAAATCCCAAGAATTTTGTAACTTTAAATTGTGGGAAAATGTCTAAAAAGTCGCTTTCTCATGCAGTTATCTCTTCTGGGATGGGAGCCAGTGACATTTTTATATCTCAACTGCCTGAAGTGCTTTGAGAGCTGGCCCGTGGATGAATTACAGTCAACACTGACCTCTTCTGGTCGCTGGGATTCAAATATTTCAAGTAATTTATTTATCTGACCCGTCCGACTCGTAACATTAGATACGATCTGGCTCCTGCATTGCATTGTGTGTGTGTGTGTGTGTGTGTGTGTGTGTTGCAAATACATCTCACCGCTTTGACCTTTGAGTCTTGCGTGGGAGAGCTTGTGTGTGTGTATCCCTGTACGCTGCAGCATTGCATTCCCTGCATTCACACACATGCACGGCGTGTTAGTCTCAGTAAAAACTGATGCTCAACACCGTTGCAGTGTTGCACAAGGGGGAGATTTATGTTCATTGTGCATGTAGCATCTAATGAGGTGTGAAATGCAGCACATTCCGATGTATGGCGAGACTTAAACACGATGAGTGTGTGTGTACTCTTCACCAGATAAGGCCGTGTGGAGACTAACTGTGTGAGGGCGGCGGTGCAGTAGTCTCGAAAAAACATCATCTGCCCCTCCAAAGATGTTTGTGTTTGCTCACCTTTTCTTCCCGTTTTAGCGGAGAAAATTGTCGCTTCTTTTTCAAGTGTTTTCTTTATGCAATATGTGATTCCAGTTTTTAAAAATGACTTTAACCCCAGTAAATATTTTAAAAATGGAAATAATGGAAGTGTTAAGTGTGTCCTTGTGTGTTGTGCAGAGTGGTGGTTCAAGGGTCCAGATGGCAGGCAGGAGGGGCCTGGCCTGCATTGGAGTCTGGCTCTAGAGTCCACAGGGGCTCTCACTTCAGCAGGACACATTCCACAGGTATTCTAACACTTTAGAGGAGACATTCCTACTGGAGAAACAAAAGTCTGAGTTGATTTTCTAAAAATCCATTTGATCGCCACTGAAACAAGTCCAAAACTGTTGAACTTTGTTTTAGCCTTTTAAGCTTCGACATAAATGCCGTATGTGTTAATATTCATCCCATCTCTCTTGTGCTTGGCTCAGGAATTGTGCCCATGAGGTCGTCACCACTGGTCCTGCTCCTACTGATCGGCGTCCAGGCTGTACTGAACATGGGAGGTGGATTGGCCTGGGGCACCGGGGCAGCCAACCACAGCGTAGGACAGCAGACGGCAGCCAATCACAGAGCAGGACAGGAGCCGAGCACGACAAGGGACCACATTTCCGAGCACCGCAGGACCAGCCACCACCGGACCAAAAGAGCCCATCGGGCGACCTCTCATGCCCACGACAGGAACCCCGACCTAACACACTCTCCGGACCTTTCCATTCCAGCGGTGGACCCCAAGCTCTTCTCCAAAAGGCGCTATCGCTCCTCACCCCGCGTCGTCTTCAGCGAGGAGCCCCCAACGCATGACGCCTTGGAATATGAGGGCTATGACGTCGAAGGAGCAAGGGGTGCTAGGGTGCGGCGAAAAGCAGGATCACGCACCATGCACCGGGGGGAGTATTCAGTGTGTGAAAGCATAAATACCTGGGTGGGCAACTTGACACAAGCTACGGACATCTCAGAGAACGAGGTGATGGTTCTGCCCAATGTTACAATCAACAACGTGGTGAAGAAGCAATTCTTCTATGAGACCACCTGCCGGTCCCCCACACACAGAGGCCCCGGGACTGCAAACGGGGGGAAGCCAGGGGGACGCAGTGGTAAGCAGGCCACCAAGGCGGGCAATTCAGGCTGTCTAGGCATCGACAGTCGCCACTGGAACTCCTACTGCACCAACACGCACATATATGTCAGTGCCCTGACCCTGTATCAGAAACGGACAGCATGGCGTTATATCCGCATCAATGCTGCATGCGTGTGTGTGCTTAGCCGGAAGTCTTGGGCAGGCCGATCGGGGCATTGACAGGGGAGGACAGTCCAGGCGATATGACCCAAGGACACACATTTCTACTTAACAGCCACTGCAGCTTAATTGCCAATACTGTAACCCTGTTTCCCAACTGCACACATACACACTGAGGACATTCAGTCTGCACACACTCGGACACACACACACACCAACTTAGCTTTACCCACCAAACCCCGACCCCTTGACCCTACCTCAGTCCAACAATTCCTGGTTGTTTTAAATTATGAAGACTGCATGTCATATTTGTACAGTCAAAAATATGAAAATATATACGGTATGTGTATATACAAAATGAATTGAAGCTTTTAATGTTGTTATTGTTGTTGTTGTTGTGTTGATGCTGTTATTTATTAAACACCTCAGTACTTGTCTGGTGTCTTGCGTCAGATTAAAGTCAGTGCTCTCCTAGCATTTTGAAGCTGCATTTTCAACATTAATAATGATTTAGATAGAAGTCTTCATTGGTTCAGCACAAATGCAGCACTCGGAAGAAATTCCCAACTTCCTGAAGAATCTCAGAAACATATCACAATTATAAAAAGACTGGATATCAAATCAGTATAAACAACGGCTTTTCAAAAGTTTTTACACCATTTTCTCTGTAGATTTTTCCAGGCGAATGTAGTAATGCACAGACTGGATTAATTATAGCCATGATGGAGACTTTGGGTCTTCCAGAGTGGAAACATGTTGTTCACGGTCACATTTGCACAAGGTCTCTGCTTAAATGACAGAGGGTTTGCTGCCCTCTAGCGGCTGAACTCTGACATATCTTTGTATCTCTCTTGGTCTCCCATCTCCTCTTAACTGTGTCCTTTTCAGAATAAAACAATAAATAAAGTGGGGAATACAGGGAGCTCAGCCAGATAGATATAGAGCTATATTACCAGATATAATAACTAGTACCTCTTGCACATATCAGGTGGAATGACCTCTAACAAACATCTATTCAGTTCAAACAGTAACCTTTAAATTAACCAAGTTTGAACTTATTTATAGTGTGATTTATCTCGGGATGATGTGAGACAACTGACCCTAGCAGCACTGACCTTATGACCTCAGCACCTAACCTAAACATGTGTAGCAAGGAAGAGGCAACGATGAAGGCGTAAACTGCTTTATTTTACCAAATAAGGTGAAAGTAACACTGCTTACTGGTTATATATCATCCTCGGCTGTAAAATGATCTTTTAAGCTGTATCTATTTTTGTGACAGTGTTGACCTGCACCCAGGCTGCCTTGTAGGAATGTTTGGAATCACATAGCTGCAGACATCAAGAGCTCCCTGATAAATAACCGCAGCAGTAACACAGTGGCCTCATCCCCATGAGATTGTCTGTCTTTCCTCTTTAGGCTCTGCTCATGTCAACATCCACTGCAGACTAAACTCTTTTCTTTCCCCTTGCAACTTTTTTGCCGCTGTTTGAAAACCAGCTGACTTTGAGTCATCTGTGCATGGAAAATTCATGTTTTTATTGTTATTAACCCATTATTATTATTATCACCATTTGTTTTTTTGCTGATGTCTGCTGCATCTCAGACCAGTTTCATTGTTTTTATACGGTCGCCTGTTTCTCCTGGAAATAAAATCGACCTCACTTTGAATGTTTTGCTGCTTTCAGCAGGGGAAGTATTTGTATTGAAGACGGTGTTATTTCTGCTACATGGCCGAACTACTTCCTGACTTTTATGAAAGAAATCCAGCAGAGGGACCCGTCTCTCTTTTCATCATATTTGTGATTCGTGTTTAATGCGCCACACAGGTTTTAATGTGCAGGAAGATTAAAGGGAAGTGGAGAATGGTGTCGAAAATCAATCAGTAAAAAAAAGACTTTTTTTCCAAAAATTAAATTACAATCTTTATTTCAAAGACATACCACATGTAACTAACGAAATAACTGAGGAAAAATTAGACTCTCATTTTGTTCGTAGATGCACAAACATCTGTTTAAAGTGCACAGCACTTGGAAAAAGCTGGTGTGGTGCTACAGGAAACCTCACCAACGCAGTTTATCTCGTAAAAGGAAATTGAGAAAACCCTGTCATGGCGTTCATGCAAAACAGAAATATGCCGTTTCCCCGCAGTTTTCATATCTCCTCAATCTAACCGTCCTAATGATTAGAAGACAGCGAAAGAGAAGGAAAGGAAAAATAACAAATAATACTACTACGAATTGTTTATTATTATTATTATTATTATTATTATTATTATTATTATTATTATTATTATACGTGGGAAATAGACAATAACGAGGGCTCTCCGGGGGCTGTGAGCTTTTAACAATGTTAGAGGCACTTAAAGGAAATCAGTCATTTGTTGCCAGGGGCAACCAAGCTAGAGCCAAACATTTGCCGTACAGTCTGGGCCCCACCTACACTCCCCACCCCCCGGCCACACACACACACACACACACACACACACACACACACACACACTCACACACGCACACACGCACACACACACACGCACACACACACACACACACACACGCACACACACACACTCTAACCCCCACCTCCCGCCTCTGTATTATTGCAAGGGGCGGTCTGGAAAGAGTGGCCTATAAGCGGATCTGTGGTGTTTTGCGTGGGTACGCGCGTGCGTTGCAGTGCAAGTGTACGAAAGAGAGAGAGAGAGAGAGAGAGAGAGAGAGAGAGAGAGAGAGAGAGAGAGAGAGAGAGAGATGCTCAAGTGCTGCACCGTTATTGTCGCACAGCGCTTGGATCTCGTACAACCCTCAGAGGCTCTGCTGGGATAAAGACTAAAACACTCCAGTCCTGCAAAAATGGGGAAAGTGGAAGGAGGAATGAAGTGTGTGAAATATCTCCTCTTCATCTTCAACTTTATATTCTGGGTGAGTGCGCGTTTTGCTGATATCCAGCGCGGAGATGTGATGTGAGGCGCAAGTTGATGGAGCAAGTGCACGAGCGGATACGTCTCATCTTATCTCATCATATCTCATCTCACCTCCGTTTCACACGCACGCGGGTTTCATTTACCACATCCAAACCTTGTTTTGTGGTTTAATCCTCTCTTTGGCATGTCTTTATCTCCTTCGTTCCTTTTTGAGCCCAGTGTGCGTTAAACTGTGCGTGGCGCGGGAGTGGTAACGGCCGGAGGTTTGTAGTTTAGCTCACTGGGCTCAAATCAGATTTTCCACAGAGGGAAAAAAACGCCTTCTTTTTCCCGGGCAGCGTGTTTTTAAAAGGAAGACTGAATGAAAAGACAGAAACAGAGAGAGGCGAGACGGAAAACACAGTGAGCACTAGAAAGGATGAAGAATTTGGTGTCGTTTTTTTAAAACACTTTGGTAAACAGGGGAAACACTTTAGGCCTACTTTAGTCACTCTGACAGGTGGATGTGAAGGGTGTGTAGGCGTGTGGGTGGGGGTGTGTTTGTCCTCCACACGTTTTTTACATGGGTCTTCATAAATCCTAGAGGTCTTGTCAGTGCCTGTAAATCTGCAGGAAGCAGGTGCATGGTCAGGCTGGTGTGTGTGGCTGATTATTAGAAGAAGTTTAATTGTTGTGTGATCATCTTCTGAGCTCTTGTGAATTATATTATGTCTGTTTATGTTTATATTTGCACCACTGTTCCCCCTCATCACTGGCACAGTTGCAGTCTATGTGTGGGTGTGTGTGTGTTTGTAAGAGAAAGAGGTTTTCCAAGCATGTGTGGAGTAGATGGAGCATGTGAATGGATCCATTGTGACAGCAGGACAATGGCATAACTTCAGTCTGCTGCTCCTGGGTATAAGCAGAGCTCCAGTCCCACCACTCAACACTTCTCTCTGCATCTACGTGCATCCAGGATGGGTGGGGCTGTTTTACAAGACATATTAGCCCTGTCACAGAGCGGAGAAGATGAGGGTGATGACACCCCAGCAGAGAAAGAGGATGTGTGAAGTCAGGAAAGATGGAGAGAAAGGGGTCACTGGGAGATTGAGGGGATATTTGTGTGTGTGTGCGTGCGTGTATGTGTGTGTGTGTGTGTGTGTGCGTGCTCTCACAAAAGAAGGACAGTTGGTATTAACTCGACCCTGGATAAAGAAAGAAATAGTTCACTGTAGGATCACGGGATATTTTGATGCGTGTGTATGTGTGTGTGTTCTTGTACACAAACAAAATGGGGACCAAAATATACATTTCACCTGCAAAGTGAGGACATTTTTTGGGGACATGTTTGGCTGACCCTGCGTACGTGTGCTAGGAGATTCAATAGTTACTAGTAACAAGTCCTGTACTGATAAAAACAGATGAGTTTTCTGTTATAACCAGCAGAGGTTACTGGTATTAGAGCTGATCAGATGTTGTTCTGATCATGTTGTTCTTGATTGGTTAGGGATATTTAAGTGGAGAGGGTTATTTCTCACATTTGGTGTGCTTTTATTTCAGTTAGCTAAGAGAAAAAGAAGGTGCTGTTTTAATTGTCACAGGGTTGCCCTGACCCTCTTTCTTCAGCAGGCTGGTTTTGGATCAATAGTCCATATCAGCTGATACCAAAAGCCCCAAATGTGTGTCAGCATGAGGACTAAAATGCTGGAACAGCCGTGTTACGTGTCACGCAGGACCAGAGTAACATCTTACCAGACCCTGGCGGTCATGAGTTCTGCAATCTTTGGAACATCCATAAATTGATTTTTCTCTTTTCTCTCATATCGGTGGACCAGCAGATAAAGAGAAGAGTGAAAAAAGATTGGAGGAAGAGTAGATGTCTCCCATCTGAGAGCGCAAAGTCAGACAGGCTGTGACGCACGAAGCACCGGTGCTGAGATTGAGTTTACGGGAGTTTGACTCTGTGTTGAAGCAAAACTCTGGTGGGCTCCAGGCCCAGCTTTTGTTTAAAGCACATCGATGCAACTCCAATAATGCGTTAGCAGCTTGTCTGGTGTGTGTGTGTTTGTGTGTTTGTGTGTCAGAGTTCACTGACTGCCCTATTTAGTCAAAAATTAAGCCTGCCTGGCAGACATTGCTCGCTGGTAATGGGAGGACAAGCTGCAGCTCAGAGAATCTTTCCCACAGGCAGGAGACGTTCTCTTCAAAACAAAAGCAGAGTCTTTGTGTGTTTATTTCTATAAAGAGTGGAAGCTTTTATTACCAGCTGAACATCACAAGGTTTTCACAAATATTTTGCTGCTTCGCACGCACCACATCTGTATTAAGTAGCTGGTAAAAATATTCCACAAACACGGACAGATGTTTGCATATATTCCATTACACACGCCCTCCCACCCACCCCCCAGCCTGAGCACAAAAGGATTTACTCCACCCACAATTATCTTCCATTTGCACTCTCCTCCTGCCCATCTTTTCTTGATGTGGGACTGCCTTCATTTTTCATACATGTGTCAGGCGCCATGTTTAATTTGGGTTTGTTTTTGTTTTTTTTAATGTTATTCCACAGTCTGTCTCGGTTCTCATGGAAATTCCCTTTACAAAAAAACACATTTAACAACACCATTAAAAAAGTAGACCTAACTTTGCAGTAGAATGAGGCCTGAGCCCACTCTTAGTCCTAAGACAACAAATTGGTCCCCTAACAACTCCCCTCGCTTGTGTTCAACTTCACTTTTTCTCTCATTCTATTTTTCATTGCGCCTGTGTTCCCTCCTTTTGTTTAGCAAAACAGGGAGACAGTGGGTCTTTGTCCTTTGGGTGAGGTTTCGGGGAGGATGAGGTGGAGGTCTGCAGGGGGGGTGTGCATGCATGGTAATAAGTCTCAGGCAGGGGTGGGAGGCAGAGACACTGGGGAAAAGGGAGGGGGGGGGTGTCTGGTGTCCGACTGGGTGGTGACGGCACTCTAACTAGTTGTGGGAGGTTCGAGCAGGGAGGCGGTGTTTACAAGAAGTGGGTGTGGGTGTGTGGGGGGGTTGGGTGTTGGTATACTGCACTTGCAGGTGTTGGGACAGTTTCATAGCACTTTTGAGGTGCCTTTATGCAACATACCAAACCTCCCAAAAATGCTATGAGTAACTCACTCACACTTCTATCTTTGCATGTGTATAATTATCTGTTCATACATATATTTATACTGCCTGTAGCTTGGGTATAACAATACATCCAATAAATCCTAATGAAGGATTCTTATTCTTCCACTAATGAGTGAGGAAGCACGCTCTAATTAGCTTTACTCAATTGGTGCATTAGGAGGGATGAAGACAAACGCCAAACTGGATCATTAATCATTCTGTAGATGCATGGAGAGAGTTGAAATACATGCTGGTTCATTTATAATCACATCAAAATGCGTATTCATTATAAATCCACAAATCCTGTGTGTGGGTAGCCAGCCAGTGTAGACCCTGTGCATTTATTTAGAAGCATAAGATAGACTTTGGTTTCAGTCAGAATTTCCACAGGTTGACTCCAATGCAGCTGGCGTGCAACATCAACACGTCAGGCAACTAACCTCAGCAGGGACCACCTACTGTGCTGTCCCCTGTTGCCTAGGTTGACCAAGAATGAACCAAGAGGCAATGGCCACCAAAGGATTTACACACTGTCCAAACCCAAGCAGAGACTTTGGATTGGCTGAGTATGGATTAGTGAATCCTGGTAATGAATTGGTCTCTTAGATCTCAGTTTCAGACATCTCATCGATGAGATATAAAATTAAGCAACACGGTCTTAGTGCAGAAGGAACCACTTTAACATCTATTAACCCTCAGATCCATTCAGAACCCCATCCATCGGCCTGCTGCGTAAAGGCCCTGAAATAAGTATTAAAGTGGGGAGAAATAGAGAAATAGAATTGCAATGTGTGTTTTATAGGACTGTAGTTCCACTCTATATAGACAAATATTCATGTTCACCTAAAGCCCCTCTCTGCAGCAATTAATCCACAGCCTGGTGTCCAGTGCATCCCCACACATGACACTAAATCCACTGTTTGGGATGAAACAGATTTCCCAACACCTGTTCAGTTCCAATCCCTGACATTTCAGCTGTGTGCTTCAGTTAAGACTGTACAATCTGTACTTCCTGGAGCACCAGTGGTATTTGGGAACCAGTCTGGAAGTGACCAGAACCTTGAATACAAAAATCTACATGCTTACTGTATAAAACTGTACCCAGTAAATGCATATGATGCACTAAATGTACCTGTTTGCAACTTAGAATTTAAGGAAAGGGTGAAGAAAAAGGTAAAATAAGACCTGAAATGACAGAAACTAAAAGTAAAAAGATGAAAAGTAAAATCGTGACCTATGAGAAACAATTTTGCCCATTGAAAGGTGCCAGCTTTGAATAAACTCTCTTATATAGTGTAGAAATGTTTGTATCAGCCAAAGATCAACCACTATTCAGGGATCTGGGACAGATCCCACATGACAAGCACTCCAAAATGCTCTCCTTTTCTACAAATCATTTCATTTCGGTGTACACACGCAGACGCTGGTGTTTTAAAGCTTGGCTCACAGGGTTTTTCAGCCGGGATTATCCACTTGGGGGAATGGGTGAAGTGATCATTAAAACCTCTCAGTATTGATCCGTCAGATTAGCACCAGCCACAGGCTCTGTCCTTGAAAGCATCGGGGCACTCAGTGGGGAACTTTTATGTCTTCTGTCCACTTAGAGAGAAAAAGGGCCCCAAAGAAGGAGCGCTGCAGAAAGCGTGCTTTCCGATGATTTATGACAGGCAGGAGATGAGCCACATCCGGTATTAGCACATTTATGAAGACACAGAAGGTTGTCAGTTAAGGCTGAAAGTGCTGGACTTGTTCCTACCTTTGGATGAATCAGTTACAATGAAGGCAGATATTCATGATGACTGCTGGGAAATAATAAAGATGGTTCATTTTGACCAGTTCATTTCACACTTGACGCTACATTTCCATTTTATCATACAAACCCTGAAATTTGGTTGAATAAGTGCAAAGGGTGGAGGGTCAGAGTGGAAACTCCACCGCACCATGTTCCTTATTTATGTGGAAAGTCACATTGAGGGAAAGACAGGAACAACCCGTCTGAAGGCCCAAGACCATATAAATTGTAGGAATCATAATAATTAACTGCTTTTTATCTAGATTTTTTCCACTTTTAATGTTCGTTGAAAAAGGTTCCCACATGCAGCAGATATTTATTAAAGGTCTGCTTTCTGTCCTGCAGCTGATGGGATCTTTTGTTCTGGCGGTGGGGCTTTGGCTGCGCTTCGACCCTGAGACTGTGACTCTGCTCAACGGCGAAAAAGCCCCAGACACATTTTTCATCGGTGAGTACCACACGCACGTGTGCTGCTGCTCAGAGATGCAACACTGCATTTGTTGACTGAAAATGCGGATAAAAACTCAAAAAGTCCGCCGGGAAGTTGGCGTCACTCCAGAGATATGAGTGTGAATAACAGGAAATTACATCAGCACAGCATAAATGCATGAAGGGAAACCTCAACCCTGCTTGACCGCCTTTCAGTCACTCTGTGTGTTTGTGGAAAGAGAGTTCGGAGGAGGGGACAGACAGTAGAAACCATTAAGGTGGCACTTGGAAGAGGTCAATCATGACTACACAATAAGATTGACTAACAGAGTTAGTGAACAAAATGACAGTGGAGTTTAGGACAAAACGCCTACTTTCAAACCAGAGTAAACAGTGTTACACAATGTGGGTTATTTTTTGCCCTTTCCAGACTAAACTACTCTCCTCCTGATTGGTACTTTTGGATTCTGTAAAACAGTTTGAAACAACACTTTGCAAATACGTACATTGTCTTATATGTGCTGTTCAACAAGTGTGTGTGTGTGTGTGTGTGTGTGTGTGTGTGTGTGTGTGTGTGTGTGCGTGCGTGCGTGCGTGCGTGCGTGCGTGCGTGTGTGTGTGTGTTTTCTCTCCGGTAATGGCTGGCTTCTGTCAGCTTTTCTCCTGCACATGGCTCTGACATTAAGAGTGTTATTAACAGAGACGGGGCTGAGAGTGCTCTCCAGTTGCTATGCGTCGCTCCTGTGGTGTCAACCCCACACATAAACATCTTTCTTCCCTCCTTTTAAGTTCATGTGAGCACGAACAGAGTTCTGCCATAAGCCATGGAACAAGTCTACACGTCTGTGCATCTGCAGCGTCGCTTGGCAACATTGCAAAGTCAGGCTGAACGCCAAATTTAAAATATTTCTGAGGCAGATTTGTGAGATTTTCCCAACCAGGAAATAAATAACATTGCTAACTCAATTATCAAATTGCAGTTTATGGCATGATCCGCCTCTTGTCCCCACCTGAGCCCATGTCACTTGGGGGTTGATATGTCCCCTATAACCCTGTCCTCTGTGGGTCTGTCACCTAGCAACAGTCCCCAGATGTGCAAGCACTCTGAATGAACCTGTTGTCGAATTACTCCCAGCGGACCTCATCATCTTGTACCTTTGCTGATGTTGAGCTAATGGAGAACAAGACAATAAGGGACAGAATAGAATTAGCCCTCTAAAACGTGTTTCTCACAATGAATCTCAAACATGGGCACTGTTACTGTTATTTTAAATGAAAGGAAATAGATCAAAACAACATTAAACAATGTTAAATGTTAAAAGTCCCATTACCCATTTACACATGTGGCTCTATGTTGCCCTCTACAGGTAGATTTTGAATTAGCACGTTACTCAACCAGTAGTTGTAGATAGATGGATGGATGGATGGATGGATGGATGGATGGATGGATGGATGGATGGATGGATGGATGGATGGATGGATGGATGGATGGATGGATGGATGGATGGATGGATGGATGGATGGATGGATGGATGGATGGATGGATGGATGGATTGTCCAATATATCTGCAATGATGATATTCATGTCATTTCTCCTCCAGGGGTGTATATTCTGATAGGAGCTGGCAGTCTGGTCATGCTGGTCGGGTTCTTCGGCTGCTGTGGAGCCGTTCGAGAGTCTCAGTGCCTGCTGGGATCAGTGAGTGTACATAAACAGAGGTTTTTTCAATATTCTAAGATTAAATTTTCACATCATCTGTGTTATTTTGTATTCCCATATCTGCAGTTTTTTGCATGTCTGCTGATCATTTTTGGCGCTGAGGTGGCAGCTGGGGTGTTTGGATTCTTGAACAAAGAGAAGGTAAATTTATTACCTCATCGTTACAGTTGTGTTTTTTTAGTTTGATGAACCTCGGTGACATGACATCCAACCTTCTCACAGATTATAGAAGACGTTCAGAACTTCTACTCATCGACCTATGACAAAAACAATACCAGCACGCTGATTATGTCATACCAGAAAATAGTAAGTTCTTTTATTGCAACAACACTCAATTTAGAAAAAAATAAAAATAAAAATCATGTTTCCCCCTGTACCACACTAATAGTTGAACTGCTGTGGAACCACCTCAAATCCCTGTACTGATGCCACAGCCACCAAGGTAGGTTTGGCATGTTAAACTATTCGTACCTCAGATTGTCCTTTATTTAGCAAATGGTCTTATATCCATCTCTGACTGCATGGCTCATTAACTTGGACTGTAGGACTGTGAATCAGAGATCAAGAACTTCTTTAATCACAAACTTTACATCATCGGGTATGTGGGCATCGGCATCGCTGGCGTCATGGTGAGTCAAATGCTGAAAAGACACTTTTTGGGGGGGAAGGGGAGATGACAAACGTCTGCTGTTGCCTGAGGGTGAGCTCTCCTCTCTGCAGATCATCGGGATGATCTTCAGCATGGTGCTCTGTTGTGCCATCCGCAACAGCAGAGAGGTCATCTAAGCTGGAGCCATGACGTCAGATCATATATCTCGCCATCTTCCACCCAGGGACCAGGAAAATGACCATAATCAGAAAGTTCCTCCCTGTAACCAGCTCATCCTGCCTGAATTTCCATTCGTCAGAATTTTTTCTTTCTTCACAACATTCTGTTATGACTTATACCATCCAAGGGAGACAGTTTGATTTCTGGCACCAATGTGACAATCTTCCACATATATATGATTTTTTTTTTATGGCTATTTGGACACCTCTACGAATTTTAACCCACACACCGTCTGAGTAGTGTCAGCGTCTTTTCACACAGCCTCGATATTGACCCTCCGGCTGTGGGAAACTTCAGCCTGCCAGGGGGAGCATGGTGAGGACAAATAGGTTGAGTTTTTTATTTTTTATATCTGCACACACACACACACACACAATTCTGTTAGTTAAAAATAGCATCAAGCGAGGAGGTTACTGGAGGACATCCACAGTGCTTCTTCACTCAACTTTTTAATCAATGACTGTAGTCAGCTGAGGCTCTCTCAAAAAACTTGTGTTCATCCTAAAATCATTTTCCAACTTCCTGGAAGTGTACCTCATTTTATGGTCCCAACATAGGCTTGATGAAACTGTGATGCCTGTGCAGTGGACACAAAAACTCCAGCAAAAGCTGTTCCAGGCTGAAAAACAGCTACCAAGCTCAGTCTTGTTCACTCAAAAGATGGATTTTCTATTCAACCACCGTGTCTGTTTCACATTTTCTGATAAACATCTGAAGAAAAAGTGCATCTTTTTTCTTTATAGCTGGTACTTGAAATTACAGAAATACTGCTACGGTACATATAAAGCTGCATGGCAAAACCATTTGATTTCACCCCCTTGTTGTAAAGTTCCATAATGAACATGTGACATACATAAAATGTAATGTATATGCGTTTACACAGTCTGTTGACTGTGTGCTCAGTTTAGCATGTTGACAAGCTGAGTATGTCATATTTGGATAACTTATGTCATATTTAGAGAACCAACTTTGGCATAGTAATATTCAATTATTTCATCATGTCTTGAATTCTTAGTTCTTCATCCTTTTTCTTCTTCTGTGCCTTAAAATGAATCAAACCCAAATTGTTTTTTTTAAATTTAGCTGATCAAAGAGTTGAAAAGAACACCAAGAACCAGGTTAAATCAGGCCATCGCTCATTATTTAATCGATCTGTCATTGCTCGGGTATGTAAATATGTGTGTTTTCTTTTAGCTGTATATTATTTGTGGCTGAAGTGTTACTGTTTAATATGCTGTGTGTAGACAGAGAATTGCATTAGTTGTATGTTGTAGTCATGACAGCTTTTAACGTGCCTTTTTTTTTTTTACAGTGAGAGACCGTAGAGAAAAGATCATCTTTGAAAAGGTGTAAATGTAGTTGGACTGCAAGTTAATTGTCTTATTTGCACCCTTGTTGCAGCCTGTTGAGCCCTGATTGTTCTGATGTGTTTTAAAATGTTGCACTTAACTGTCATCCTTGCTGAGAGAACCAAACTGGCATAAATAAATAATCCCTCTGATCACATTGAAATTTGCATTTAAGTTCTTGAACTATTCAAAACAAGCCCGTGTCAGCAGAGCAGGAGGAGACAATGTTCTGAAGCACCAGTGCAGCTCGTTTTACAATGTTGTTTCTGTGTCCCTCACTTCTGTTTGTTAGACAAACTCTGGAAACGTGCATGTAGGTAAAGAGATGCTGTGCACACAGTCGAGTCGGTTGTAGTTGATTGTGTGTTAATTTATTTTAATCCCACTCCAGGCTTCTCAGGAAGATACTGTAGATGTTTGAAGTTTATTAAAGCTTTTAAAGTTCCTGCTGTCGTGTCGTGTCTACGTTCTGATATTATAAGTTGTGGAAGTGCGAATTTAGTGGCGTATAAACTTAGTGGGATTTAGCTGAAAGCCAGTGGCTGTTTTCATTCCATTGTATTTGATATCCTGACCGATTAAATAGGTCTCTGGCTTTGGTTGCGTGAGTTTCATCTTTCAGCACTTGAGCGTGAAGGACAGCTGGATATTCGGCTGAGGAGAGAGTTATTCCCGCGACCAAGCCGAAGCTGGCCGGTGTGAAGTTACCTCCACACTGCAGCATGGGCACTTTCAAAGCCACAAACACGTCTGTGCATGCGAACGGGGTCATATTCCTACAGCCTGTTTTGCCTTTGTTTACTCTTGTTTAAGAGTTGACAGTGAAACATAACAGAAAACACTGCCATGATACATATTTATTCAGCAATTTCCTTTTCCTCCAAATGAGCCCGGAACCTAAGTTGAAATTTTTGAATTTAACTTGCTCATTCTGGGGACTTGTGAACGCAGTCTGTGGGCCACTACAATTGCAAAGAACGAGAAATGAGAGCCGCCACGAAGCACGCAAATACTCAAACCGCACCTACATCATCGCCGAGCTGCTGCGATCAACACACCAGCTATGAGGTCGCGATACGAAAGGGAACAACGTCAAAATCTTAAACTTCAAAATCATGTCTTTTTCCAAGGAAAATGATGACAGACACTTTAGGAGCTTTGTTAACAAGTCATATTAAATCGCTTATATACAATATAGACATTAGTATCCATGGTTACGTTTCAAATGTAATCCTTTAAAACAGGATTAAACTATGTTCAAGTAACAGTTTCAGCATTATGCTCTTGTGATTACTTTTCTCATGCTGCCTGGTACACATTTACCAGCAGTTGCACTGCTGGGATGCACTGGTTTAGGTAACAAAAGGAGCATCTATAAATGCTGGAAACATTCATAGATGCGTTTGAAATCAGTGAAAATGGGGGAACGGCCGCACAGACCAGCACGTTTCCCTCAAAGAAACAGACTTCAAAAGAGCAGCTTTGAAATGAAATGGCATGTTTGCTTTTTTAAGCATTTTACTGAAGGTCTCTGAAAATTCAAGATGGTACACAGAGCTGGGCCCATGACAGTAGCTCAAAATGTGAGGTGGTGACAGAAATATTGGGATGTGGCTTTTTTTATGCAGAGTAGATGTTGTATGGAGAGTAACCTAGTAGGAATTCTCCAACTCCTACAAAGTACACAACCTGGGCGATACCGAAGAGTGGGGCAATGACCAGGGCACGGCAACCGGCCCCTTTGAGAAATGCTCCAGGACCCTCTTTTTTCAATATCTTCCTGCAGTGGGGGGAAAACACAGCTTTAACAAAGTAAAAACACATTGGATTAAAAAAACAAAAAAAACAAGAGTACTTTACCTGACACAGTCCACCACTCCATTGTAGGTTTCCTCATTAGCTCCTTTCTTGAGTGACTGCAGCCTTGTTTTTACCACTGACAAGACACATAGACATAGTGAGGTTGTGAAACGCACTAAGAATCTTAAGGTTATCAGTTAAAACACCGCAACTCCAAAAGACGCACATACAGCAGGGCAAAAAAGGGGGCTCACCATCACAAGGACTCACAGCTACAGCTGCCACACATCCAGCCAAGCATCCAGACATGAACGACCAATAAAATGGCACCGTTGGGTCCTCAGGCGAACGCTGACCGAGCTTGTGAAGATGCGCAAACAGAGGGAAGTACACAACGGAAAATGGGATGTCCCTGAAAAGTAAACAACCATGCTCGCCATGTCAGAAGACTGTCGACGACGAAGAGTGGATCCAAAACAAGAACAGGATCTTGTCTGACCTCATCAACGTGGCTCCGAGCCCACGGTACAGAGCTCTGACTCCCTTTGTCCTCAGCAGCTCCCTGGTGATCTGTGTAGCAGACACTCGCATGGCTTTAGACAGCGGGCTGGTGTTGTATGAACGACTGAGAACGGTGCTGGTTCCGCCCATCTTCAGCGTGGTTACAACGCTGGGCAGCACTCTCTGCTGAGCAGCTAGTTACCAAAGAGAACATATTGTTATTCCAGTGCCAAAAACCATCCCCAACTTGTGTTAATATCATTTTTCTAAGTACCAAGTCTGCCAGCATCCTGCAGCTGGATCTTGAGCATCTCCATGGGTGTGGTGATGATGACCTGGCACATTCCTGCACAGCAACCGGCCAGCATCTCCCTGAAGACCGTCAGCCTACTGCTGGTGACACGGAGGCAGGGATTAAAACCCCACAGTGTCACTGCATAACGGTGTGGTGCACCCCAAACAATAACGCTCACCCGTCTCTGCTCAACTGATGGCGGAAAAAGTCATTAGCGGCGAGTTTGATGGCCTTTTCAGGAGTGACCAGGGTAAGATTCACCGCTGCGCCTGCACAAACATTGATAATGACCAACATCAAAATCTGTGTAAGAACTTGAGATTGTAATGGCCGACTGATCCAATTATTTGTAAGAAAACTGAGGTTCTACAGAACTTTAGTCAACTTAATGTCAGGTCACATGGTGAGCTGATAACCACTGTAGTAGGTCACTATGGGTGTGGATTCAATCTTACCTCTATACATGCCAAAGTAGCCTTCAGTTTTAACTGTCTTTATGAGGCAGTCCATCCTGAAAGACAACACCGATGTCAAAAAATGCTATAAACAAAATAAAATGACAAATATGAAAGAGGAGTTTAGGTCATTACAGGTAGATTTGATTACACCACTGTCACAGCTTGACAGTTGTACTGTACATCACTGGGTCATTGTGAAGACTAAGACATATTCTCCAGTGTCAAAGATGATGATGAAAAGGACGACTTAGCCTTCATTTGTTCTTACATGTTCTTGTAGAGTTGCTGCCCACTACGCTGGTTCTGGAGGCGCGTCTTTGCCAGGTCAATTGGGAACACACAGGTGACTCCTACCATGCCTGCCACACCTCCATTGATCAGTTTGGCTGGCAGGCTGTTCAAGTTACAACACACAAAGGCATTAGTGGAGCATGTTCGGGCACCTGCTAACACTAAATTAAAGCAACACTGTATCAAGCAGGTTGGTACCTAATCTGTTGCTGCGGGGCCATCGTTCTCGGTTGAGGAGATAGTAAAAGCACAAAGACGGTGGCCACAGAGGAAGGGTCGGCTGAAAGTCCCTTAGAGACAAGACACAGAGAAGCCTAAGGTTATATATATAGAGGCAAGTCAAACCCTGCAGGGAAAGAGCAACACTACGCTCCACCCACTCACTGTAGCACCAGCCAAGAACTGGAACCAGAATCCAGCAACAGTGGCCAGTGTCAATCTGCCCACTATGAGGGTATTAAATCCAAGGCTAAAATATAATACCACATCAAATAGCTGCATAATTCCGAAGAATTTGGAAGTGCAATCGCTAAAATAAATGACTTAACTGAGGATTTACTGTTCTAAAAATGATGTTATTATTATTTTTAGTAGTAGTAGTAGTATGAGTAGTAGTAGTAGTAGTAGTAGTAGTAGTAGTAGTAGTAGTAGTATCTCTCTTTTTTTAATGGATGTTATTTACCCTGATTTACCCTGAGTTTTTGTTGGTATGTTTTATATGAAAATGTAGAATCAGATCTTAACAATTACTGACTTCCAGCACAAAAAAGGCAGATGATAGTACGTGAGTAATAAAAATTGCCAAAAAAACACAATATTTCATCATATATCCTACGTCTTCACTATCGGCAGATATTTTACTGTCCTGCACGTTTTATGATAACAGAATCCTCAAACGTCCAACAGTTGAATGTTATACAATGCATGTATTTTCGAAATTTTAAAAATAATTACCTTGAAATGAGTTAAAGGACTTCTGTAAGAAATAAGTTTTCACTTGCCACCCTCCTCCCGCGCCTCTGAAGCACACGGAAGCGCATGACAGCGTGTGCCGCTCAAAATGCTGCACACCCACTGAGCAGGGTGCAGATGGACCAATCAAAGAGCTTGTCAACGGCTCAGGGTGCATGATGCAACATGCGAGCACTATTGTTTCATTAAATTCGATCTTGTTAATGGAGTCGAATCTATTTGCCTGCTTTTATGGAGATTATACCTCTAACTGCAATCTGCAAGTATTCTTACCATGAGGACAAAGGTACTAATTCGTGGGACAATTTCCGCTTCAGTACAATGAGGAAAGTTGATTGACAGTTTTAAAAAATTAATAGTGAACTGAAAAAGTGAGTGGAGAGTAGTCTGAATTGGGTTCTAGAGCAGTGCTCCACCTCACACATCGCACTCATTTGCCAGCCGCGAGCGATTCCAAGTCAGCGTGCGTCACATCCGCCGGCGGGGCTGAGAAACTGCCCCCACCGGCTTCTCCTGTTAGAACTGCACGAGTTGACCCATATTTTCTGTTCACTCGCTCACCCGAATCAGGTGATGTCCTGCAAGGACAACTATTGGCTCTTGTCTCAGACCTTCCCCGAGATGATTGGTAGAGTGATGAACACTCAGCACGTGATCTCTACAATGAGCTTCCACTCACGGAAGTGAGACTGTACCCGACGTTTTAATATAGAGTCCGTTCCAGGCAAGCTGTTTCTATTGTGGTGTAACAATACAAGTAATCGTGCTTGTACGACATTTTCACCTGTCACTGAGAGCACTATGAGTGAAACTCGTGAAATAAATCTATTTTCGAATTGTTCATTTTTACTATCTAGGAAAAGACGCGCGGTCCATGCCATGATGCATGCTGGGAAGGAGCGGTGTTGCTTCAGAAATATTTCTTTGTTATTTATTTTAAATCCCTAACCCCATTCAAAAAATCTCCTATAGGTTTGATGAAAGGGTTTATTCAAAATTTTGAAAATGTAGCATGCTTTCTTGAAAATATCGTTTTTATTTTTTTACTGCTAAATAGCAGCATCTCTCCTCCCTTTTTATAACCTCCAGCTCTGTATTTATCTTCTCTGTGCAATCTGCTGTATAGTCTCATATTAAATAAAACTCTGCGTTGACTGACACTATATCACATCCCTTCCGCATTCAACAACACATAAGGATACATTGTTTTAAATATGTGAGAAACAAACTAAAATGACTATGAAAATATAATAATCTTGAAGAATCTATTAGCTATTGGTAACGCATGTATAGGAGTATTAGCTGGCTTAAATTAAAGTGGAGAGTAGTCAGTGTGCATCACATCCGCCCCCTGGAGCCTCCTGCTGGAACTGCACAATACGAAGTCTTGAATGCTTTATTCCAGTTTGTCCAATAGATGGCAGACAAACATTACCCCTCATAAACGACTCCTGTTTGTTGCCTGGATGCTGTAAACAGAATAATGGGCTCCAAAGTCTACTTCATATGCATAGCCCCCAACAACATCGTTGATTAACTCCGCACTGTTAAAGCCAGATGTGGCAGCTGTATAATGAAAATGGTCCTATGTCACAGAAATGCAAATTGCCTACAAAATGTTGTGTACTGGCTTTTTTATGAAAACGCCGCAGAGGAAACATTCTGTTTTTCCTATTTTATTTTCTGTCCATAAAAATGTAATTGCCATGTACTATGGGTACAATGAATGCTGCAACACGCTGATCGTTTTTCAGCTGTGAGTTTACAGAGTCTGTAATAGTTGATATTCAGGATAGAAAACAATGAAGCAAGCAAAAGAGTACAAGATTTGCCTCTCGGTGTACTGAAGCACCACAGCTGTGTAGGCGTCAGTGAGTGGCTTCCTTGGTTTGGGCAAAGTCCTCTTCACATTTCAATAAAGACGGAAAGAAGGTGAACATGCGCATTAGGATTGAGGCACAGAGCCATCAAGCATTGATTAATTTTAATCCCAAGGTCGAATGTCAATTGTCTTGAGCGTTAACTTTTGGGCGTACTTGTTTTGAATAACCCTGGCGCCCCACAGGAGAGACGGTTTGGCCCACATCATCAGTGGTGTCCTTGACATGTCGCTCTTTTTTAATAACCTGAGGAATCAGGAGACTCCAGCATCCCTTCCCCTCCCTGATCTGAGAGCTCTCCTGTCCCAACTTTGGTTTCAGGTCCCTTTTTTTTTTTTTTTGTGAATTTCACTTGCACCTTCCCGTTCACTCACACATGCCCCCACAGGGCCAGCGGAATCAATCTTGTGGAGCTTAAAATAATCAACCCAGTTGTGGAAGAGGTTGCACCGCTAACATGTGCGGCTCACTTTCTCACACCTTCTGTTCGCTGTATCCTCCGAGTGCGAGGACTGCCACGTAGGTTTATTTTTATTACAACGCTGCCATGCATTTCCTTCGCCTGTGTTTGTCAGGGAGCGTCTGGGGAAAGTTCAAACCAAATTACATTTTTCAATAAGTGTTTAAAGTTCAACACTTGATAATTATTAACCCATTAAACAGAATTTGTGTGCCCAACCCACCAGTTGTCACCATTAAATACTGCCTAATTTAGAATATTAAGGATAAGCCCCTACCCCTGCCCTTTGCTTCCAGCCGAGGCCTTACCTCCTTTGTCAGGGTCTTATTACACAGAAAGTTATGAGAGTGCAATTGCTCCAACATGTTTGCTGCCTTAGAATTCCTGTCAATGCCATCCTTAACGACCTCTGAGACGTGCACTGGTGGTCTGTGAAAACAGCTTAGTCGAGCTGGTGGTTTATAATTTCAAACAACATTGATATGTTGATGAAAATCCAGGCCTTAAACCTTAATTACATACATATTAGCATGTCTGTGTTCTTCTACAAGTGATGAAAGAGAACAACAAAACAACAACCAAGCATTAGCAGCAAATTAAATTTTAGAGCTCTATGTGCAATCACAATTTAAAGCCAAAATTAGGCCAGTAAAAAGAAGATGAGGGATGCTGATGCTCCTCAGTGGATAATCTCTGTCCATTATTCACACTCAAGAGGCATTAAAAACATCACTGATCAGCCGTGATGTGACCACAATCCAGGAAGAGCCCCTCAGACACCCCCAAAGACACCTTCGCTCTGGTTTGGGTAATATTAAAACTGCTCATAGTGTGGCATCCAGCTGAGACTTCCAACAATCCAATACTCCGCTCAGTTACGACCTTTAAAATAATGAGTTATGCCGCCACTCGCACTGCTAGCATGCCGGGAAAAAGATTTGGGGAAACGATTCACTTTTTATTCAAAACACATTTAATGAAACAGAGTCCACTGAAGTCACGGCTCCTTCCTCTTTGTTCTGCCTCCCCTCTCTTTCCCCTCCCTGACTTCTATTGATTTCAAAAGATATGCTAATATTTCCCAGTGTTAAAGTCAAGGAGGCAATGCCCGGCCTACATTACAGCTCAAATATAGCTGAGCCAATTAAGGCCACCACTCTGATGCTACGATAAGCATTTGGGAGACATTTTTCTGGATTATTTCTTTCTCAAACATTAGAGCTCAGACTATTGTGTTAGCCACATCAACCAGAGTCAAGCTGAGTGTATAAATCTCAGAGGGAGGGAACAGAATCAAGGTTTCAGACACAAATGCAGTGAAATAGATAAAACCCATAACCTTTATGCAACAAGGTGTTGGAAACAGGCAGAAAAAAAACAGGCGTGAGTGAGCGAACGAGGTAGAAAAAGGAAAGAGGAGAAGGTGGGTGAGGGGGATAGCGGTGGCAGAAGGGGAGGGCAAGCTTCCAAAAGAGGGAAGCGGGAAACGGTCCAGAAGATGCATGCGGACCGAGAACGTGTGTGTTTCCCTGTACAGGAATAATGTGGTAAGGGAGCGCAGGCAGTAGATGGTCACAGCGCTAATAGCATTATGTTATTGGTTGCCAAATTTAAAACTCGAAGGCTTGAATGTGAATGTCATAATCAGGATTTAATTTTTATATTAAGCCTGTGAGGAAGAACATTTGCATATCAATCTGTGTACAGAAGCGTATATGAAACAATTAAACATTCAAAACCGGGACTTAAAGTCACTGAACAAGGGCCACGGTGGCTCATGGAGACGAGCGCGAGAATTTGAGTCTGACGCGAGTTGACAATTATTCAAATTCACAAGCTAAGATTCATTATCTGCTTTGTGTTGAAGAACACACACACACACACACACACACACACACACACACACACAGGCCACCGTGAGGACATGTAAAAGCACGCATATCCTCTGAGAGCAGGCCGAGATTTGAGGAAGAAAAGTGCAGAACTGAAGAAGAACAGTGAGAGTGAGTCTGGCCTGGGGACGGGAGTGAAGCAGAGCCAGAGCTCAGGCTTCCTTCTGCCGTGGCCTTGAAGCCTGCCGACTCCAAATGGCACGTTTGGAATGTTTGCTCTGACTCCTTGAAGCTGCGCACGTTTTGCCGTTATCCTGACAGCTGCACTCCTGCTCTTGCGTCAGATCGGCAGTTTAGTTGACCTCTCCTCTCTGAGAGAACAGACTGGACGCAGCGGAGGAGTGTGTCCCCCAGCGTGTCTCCTGGCTCAGTTTGGACGTCCCAACGGCAGTGACGTTTGATGCTAATCGCTTTCAAAGAGCGATCAAGGATGGGGATGATACTTAAAATCGCTCCTCGGCTATTTTGGCTGTAACCTCCATCATGTTCTCCACTTAATGACCAAACTAATTAATAAATCTATAAAGAGGGGCTGAAAACAAAGCTATTCCATAATTCTGAATTCACCACTAAACAATGTAGCATTTACAGTGTAGCCAGTAATTTCCCAGCAAGTGGGAAATTTCCCAACGTGGGAAAATTCAGGCTGTAAATTGACATTAACTAGTGACCTATCAGCTTTTCTTGGGTGTTGTGACAACGGTGATCCTAATGTTCACTCAAATTATGACCTCCAATCAACAGTGAGTTGGTCTGACATGTGCCACCCCAGAGGCACCTGTCGCAGACTTTTAGACCTTCCTGCAAACAGGCAGAAATACCAAACAAATTACATATTTGGTTTGGGTTGTGTGCATGAGTCTCGGAGGACTAAACCATATAATGTTCCAGAATAAGCCAAACAGCTGATAACCTCGCAGACCCGTGGCAGCCAACCAAGAGAGCTGAACTTGTCCACAAATAGCCAAAGATGTGGTCTGAACTGAGTTTGAGGTGCTGTGCTGACATGGAGCCGCTAACACAATCAGATTAAACGTGCCGATAAACTGGTATAGCTGTGCTGGGACACAGGAAACCATCACTAATGAGACTTTATGCAAATTCTGTATTCTTATTATTTCAAGTACTCCTGACCCCCCCCCCCCCCCCCCCCCCCCCCCCCATCCTCTGTCTCTCTCGCTCATGCACACACAAACACACACGCACACACCTTTGTATGATTGTATTCTCAGCAAATGGAACTGCAGCAGACTCAAGGTCTTTCATGAATAGAAGCCAACACACACACACACACACACACACACACAGCATACAGAATACAGGCATACAACCAAACTCAAAGACACAGAAAACCCAATAGTTCCTGCGTCATTACAGTGGCCATCTGTCAGTATGCAGGCACACACAGTCTTGGCTGTGTGCACGTATGTATCCACTACAAACACACACACACACTAACTCAGATCCTCTTGTCGATGCTACACCCACATCTATTAATTTCACTTTCAGTCTGACCCAAACCTAAAGAGTCAATCCCAATTCACCCCGTCATTTCTGGTCTAAACCCAAATTTGGATGACAGTGTGTGGGGGACACCAAACCAGGGCCCAATGAGACCTAGACAACAATGCGTGCACGGACTGAGTTTTGCGTGAAACAGACTTACAAAACAGCCCTGCTCTCCCCGGTTCTCTCACTTCTTGTCCTGTCCTCTTTTCCTCTCCTCTTTCTCTCCATCTCTACCCACGTGAATCTGTCTTTTTGCCCGTGTCTGCCAAAGACTGATGTCATTGTCCACCAATGCGCGGCCACCGGCGCTCGGGATGAAATGATAAACGTTGAGTTATAATCCCGCGCTTTAATCCACACCCCTCCCAATCCGCCGCTTTACAGCATCCTAACATCTGGAGCGACCTTTCCACTTACGCACCATGCGTGCTCTCTCTTTTTAAAAAGCACACATACGTGCGGAGTTCTGGACGGAGGGGGCGGAGGAGGACACACACATTTTGGCCTTCGGTAATGATTTCACATTATTCAAAGATGCCCAACTGTGCGAGGCAGAGAGAGGGAGAGGGAGAGAGATGAAAGATTATTTATTTCTCTTGGGTGGGAGACTGCGAGTGAGTGAGAGTCAGTGGGAGGGAGGGCGGCAGTCAGAAACAAGCAAAGTAATTCCTCAGCGGAGAACAGACGCTGCCAGAGCACGAGCCTCGGTTACTGCACCTCTCTGACGCGCCTTTAACGCCAGCAAACAAACAAACAAACAAACCTGTTACATTTTTTTTTTACCCCATTTTGACAAACCAACAGCGGCGACCGGGAGCAGAGTTCTGGGTCTGGAGTGCGGGGGGTGGGGGCTGCAGACGCACGCACCTCCACTTCTCCAAGGCGCTACAAGTCAAGGTAAGGCTGGCAAACTCAAAGCCTGCGGGACTCTAGCACGCACACGGTCCACAGGAACGATTGCGCTGGTTAAATCAAATAGATTGGAAGATTTTTGGAGGAGAGGGAAAGACGCGTTCACGGGCGCGCTGCTGCTGGTGCTGCTGGTGCTGAGGCGCGCTGATGCCGCCGTGAAAAAGCTGCAGCGGAAATCTCCAAATGTCCCAGAAAAGATGTATAAAACTTCCCGGAAGGCTAAAACTGGGCTGTAATGGATGATATTGACAACTTACTTGTTGATTTTTTTTTCAGAGGAGGATATTAACAAGTGATTGTGGGGTTTTTTTGCCACTAACAACTAAACTTTAGTGTGGTTTTATTTATTTTTTATCCCTCCGCTAATTTTCTATTCCAAATATGCTTTCTATTCAATATTGGAGACAGGAATGATGTTTCTATGATAGCTACCACTCACTATGGAGGATCTGGCTTTTTTTGTTTGTTTCATTCATCACATGTTTTTAGCTGTCCTCCATCATCGCCCTCTTAATATGCTTTATGTTTGATCAGTGTCCAACATCCACATGTTAATCATCCATCAAATATGGTTGACAAGTCTCCATCGGTTGGCTTATGGGCAGCAGGCTGGCTTATGTTGGATCAACCTTAAGTATTTTGAAGCTGTTTGCTGGTAACGTATGGGTCATGCAGTCTACTTTAGTGGCAGAGCAGCCAGAAAGAGACAAGCGGAGTGAGCGATTTTACACAAGCGTGTCAGAACTCTGTTTCTTATTACGGCCGCAACAACTATATGACATTTCTGCAAGTCCAATCTACTGGCCTCATTAACTTGCTCTATATGAGTTCGTGATAAACGAGGGGAGCAGATGAGAGAAGAGGAAAAGATCAGAGGAAATGTGGGGTAGGCTACCCCAGCACTGCACCCCCAGAGAGACACTGGGAGGATGCTGAATCAAGAACGTGTCTGAGGAAAAGAGGCAGCGATGACAAAAAGAGGGCAAGATGGGGGTGGGAAAGGTGAGAAATGGGATGTTTGCATCACTTTGCTCATGAGATCTGCTTATTTTTTATGTATATATATATATATATATATATATATATATATATATATATATATACACACAATCATATATATATATATATATATATATATATATATATATATATATATATGTGTGTGTGTGTGTATGTGTGTGTGTGTGTGTGTGTGTGTGTGTGTATTTTTTGTTGGTGGTGGGGGGGGGGGTCTTTAGTTGGGGAAAAAGCTTCTTGGATGATTCACCACACATTAGGTGACGTTTCAGGTGCCGCTCCCGGTTCACACCTGAACCGCGAGCTGCCTGTGTCACGTCATGACTTCAACCAGCTCTCGATGCTGCTGTTCACCTCCGCCTGCCTCTTCATAGCTGCTGTCCTTCCAGACAACCTGTAAGCTGCAGCATTTTGTCTGAGCTCCGGAGACCTCATCTAGACTTTGCTGACAGGGTGCACCCTAAAGGATAAAAGGCTTTCAAATCATTTGTGCGCTCTTTTTTTCCCCTTGTGGTTTATTCTTCATATGTCATAATCAAATTTCCTTTTACTCTTCCGCTTTGCTTTTCACTGGAAAACACTGACACTCCCTGCTTGTCCTTTTAAAGACCGAAACTCATTTTGGAGATTTTCAGATGGACGACCTTTGACTTGATGATGAAACATATTGAAAGCTGCATTTATTAATCATCAAACATGAAAAACGATACTGTAATACGCGAGTGGGTTTAAATTCGCGTCACGTGGAAAGCTGAAGAGTTGAGGGTCAGCACATTGTTGTCGATTGGGTGCTGATTTTTAAGGCAGCTTAAAAACTTCCTTAACATTTCAGAAAAACCAAATCTTATTGAAGGCGTTGGTCAGCGTCAATAGTTGCTTTACTTTCTGCTGACGTGCGTATTAAAAATGCATAGTTTAATTAACCAGTGGGATATATTCACTCAGTAAACGAGGAAGTGCTGACACAGGCTCAAGGTCGTGTAATTAAACATCATAAGCGGCGTATTTCTGTATCTTGAACTCAGCTAAATGGAACAGTGAGTTTTGACTGTTTACAAGCTCACGAGGGCGACCAAAACAGTTCATCGAGGTTAATTAACGTAGCTGTTACCACATCGATAGAAGGGTTCTCCTGTCACGGCGAAGCAGACGTGGCCTAAAGGACGAGCGGTTCTCACGTGTACAGTAAGAAGGATCAGCCCACGTAGTTCCTCAAGTGGACTCACAGCAGCCTGGATGGAGACAGAGGTAAATCTGCTCGTACAAAGGGTAAAATCTCGCAAGAACGGGACAAAAAAGAAACATTTCAATGTTACTTATTGATTGCCAGAGAGAAAGAGCGCCGCATGCACGAACTCTGCCCCAAAACACATAAGTCATTTTAACAGATTTACTGCTACACCAATGGGAAATCTAAAGCCGGCCTCGCGCGGATGATGATGCTGCAATGCGGGCATCAATATCCCATTATATCACGATGGCATCCTGTAATGGCTGATAACAGAGGATGTAGTTAGGACCCTCTGATTTTTAACCGCTTCCTACTAAGACTGCGCTGCAATTCAGACCACTGCGTCCAAAACTGCCGATGAAGAGGTGCGTCCATCCGAAGACGCACTCGCTCCGTCACCGGTGTGGGTCAGGGTCATTTTCACATAAAAAACAGAGAATATTTAGGACGAAAACATTCCTCGCTTCTTTCCTCAGGACACACCACCTGTGTTGCACTTGGTGCATTTCGGGATAAACTGCACACACAGCATATGTTTGTTTCTTCCCCTTAACTGAGTTTGGTGCCAGGGGTTTCTCATGTCCTGCCCTTCCTTGCTCATCTTCTGCCTTCTTGCACTCACTCGCTCTCCTCCCATCTCATCTGCTCTCAGCCTCTTCCAGCTGAGCCCTCCACATGCATTATGTAGCCATCTATCATCCGGAGCTATTCGGTGTATTTTCGTGACACGTGGCAGTAATGCAAGAAAAATGTCCTTTCCCTTTTTATAATAAAAGGTGCTGTCAGAGGAGTATGACCTCTAAGTACATCCTGGGGCAGTTTAGTACGGAAACCACTCAAGTAAAAGAATATGCTACTTCTAGGATTCAACATTTCATGTCTTTATTGCTCTTCAGAATATGATAAGATTGATAATAAGAATTTCTTTGCTTTGAAATTCAAGAAATGGGGGAAGAAGAGCTGCATCCAGAGCTAAGGGACAGGACGGTGTCCAGGCACAGATCTGGGGAACTCCACAAACATTTAATCAAAGGTTCCCAAGCCCACAGTGGTCTGTATCGCACTGAAAGGGCGGTAGTTTAGAAGAAGCAGGACTCTTTCCAGACATCACCACCAAACAAAACCAAGTAATTTGGGGATGAAATGTCTGTGGCTGAGCTTGCAAAAAAAAGCATCTGAAATATACATTAGGGTTAATGAGCTTAATACAGTAGATTCTGTCTGCAGGACACCTGATCATTACAGTAATAGCAGCTGTTATTACACAGAAGTCATAATGCTGGAAGTCTGTTTACCATACAGCAGTTTAAGTGGGTTTATTGGATCATGCTGACATCAGCCCCTTCATTCACAAAGCCAGAATGAGGCAACCAACGTCACCCAGTAATAATCAGCAACAAGCAGGGGAGTGTTTTGTGCATTGGTTGCATTGGTTTTCTAGTTAATAACATTTTAATTAGACAAGACATCAGAATTGTGACTCATGCAGGATGTTATCATGATGGAAAGTTTTCCATCAACCGCTTGGACTGGGCATTTTGCACAAGTGTTTAGCTAACTCTAAATGAGTCAATGACTCGTTTGATTCTGGCGGATTTATCAATGCTACAGTTAAGAGGAAGGAAAATAAACACAACACATCTCCGATGGCAGGAATCCCTCCTGGAAACCAAAATATTACCAAGTGATCCTGAGCCAGAAACTCCTTTTACAGAATTTCTAACATTTTGCAGATGGAGATAAAGATAGTAAAACAGGAGCACTGGCCAGTACTCCCTGACAGAGGTAATACACGTTTGTTGATACACCGACACACAATGTCAGCCACAATACACACACACACACACACACACACATGCAGGGTTATAACAATGAAATCTATACTGTTATTTCAAGCTGCGGCTCCTCTGTGGTCACGGTCTACGGCTTGTGCTCACCAGTTCCATTTGAGCTGACTGGAATGTAGAATCAGAAATTATGTTTTAAGGTGAGTCGGCGAGTTACACTGACCTTTAATAAACCCAGGAGGAGTTCAGGCTTTGAAATCTGACTGACAAATTCGAAATAAAGCCTGTTTTACAAAAATTCAACCATTAAATCCGTACTTTTGCTTCCATCAGCCATCAGTCACGTGGTTAAAAAGAGCTCTTTCACTTCACTGGGGTTCAGAGCCACCTTAATTGTGCAGATGAATGGGTGTGATTCTGCTCTTTGTTTTAAATTAGTGAGTTAACCAGTGTTCCGGTGCTTGTAATTATGTAGAGGGCTGAAACATAAAAGACCTCCTAATGTATTTCCCTCTCCCTGCGGCTCTGGAGGCAGGAAAGAGAGAAAGTGTGACAGCTAGACGGAAAGAAAAGATGGAGTATTTCCCAGTGGCCATTTTTTTTTAGAGAGGGATTAGAAGCACTGATAGGAGACCTTCCAGCCACTGTGACACACTTCTGTTCCCTCCAACTGAACAATTCTGTTCCCTCCAATTGTCCCTTTGGAGGCCAAGTAGGTGCTCTAACACACTCCACCCGTCCGAGACGTGCCTTCACCTGTTAATTGGGTTTTTCCGCCGGTGCCAAAAGCTGTGGTTGTTTTAAACATCCATCCATCCATCCATCCATCCATCCATCCATCCATCCATCCATCCATCCATCCTCTACCACTTATCCAGGGTCAGGTCACGGGGGCAGCAGCCTAAGAAGAGAGGCCCAGACTTCCCTCTCCCCAGCTACTTCTTCCAGCTCATCCGGAGGGATCCCCAGGCGTTCCCAGACCAGTCGAGAGACATAGTCTCTCCAACGTGTCCTGGGTCTTCCCGGGGGTCTCCTACCGGAGGGACATGCCCTGAACACCTCACCAGGGAGGCGTCCAGGGGGCATCCTAACTAGATGCCCAAGCCACCCCATCTGGCTCCTCTCAACGCGGAGGAGCAGCGGCTCTACTCCGAGCTCCTCCCAGATGGCAGAGCTTCTCACCCTATCTCTAAGGGAGAGCCCAGCCACCCTACGGAGGAAGCTCATTTCAGCCGCTTGTATCCATGATCTTGTTCTTTCGGTCATTACCCAAAGCTCATGACCATAGGTGAGGGTAGGAACGAAGATCGACCGGTAAATTGAGATCTTCGCCTTTCGGCTCAGCTCTCTCTTCACCACAACGGACCGGTGCGGCGTCCGCATTACTGCGGACGCCGCACCGATCCGCCTGTCGACCTCCTGCTCCATTCTTCCCTCACTCGTGAACAAGACCCCGAGGTACTTGAACTCCTCCACTTGGGGCAGGATCTCCTCCTTGACCCGGAGAAGGCATTCCACCTTTTTCCAGCTGAGAACAATGGCCTCGGATTTGGAGGTGCTGATTTTCATTCCAGCCGCTTCACATGCGGCGACGAACCGATCCAGTGATAGTTGGAGGTCACGGGCCGATGACGCCAACAGGACCACATCATCTGCAAAAAGCAGAGACCCGATCCTGAGGTCACCAAACCGGACCCCCTCAACACCATGACTGCACCTAGAAATTCTGTCCATAAAACAAACTTTGTTTTAAACAAAGTATCTAAACTGGTAATCTGGTTCTGCAGGAAATGCCCCGGACACAGCTGAGAAAATGACATAAAAGGCCCAAATAAAAATCTTGAAGTATGAATAACTGTATCCTGCCCTGTGTCAGATTTTAAAAAGGCGCATACATAAAGCACAGCAGTAATTATAAGTTAATATCAAGGCTGTCGCTCCGAGTCGCAGTCACTTATTGCCTGCTTTATTGGCCTTGGGACTAATGATGTGTTCTTCCTCCTCCAGCCTCGGCTACATCACCCCTTACGTAACACCCCAAGCTGTTGTAAAGGCGGATCCAAATTGCCACTTCTGTATCAGTCCTTCAAATGTTTCTCCCCATCCAATAATAACACTGGCTGCCAAATTTAGTCACCCTCGTCCTCTGGTAGCTGTCCTCCTGAACGTAGATGACGGGCTTTAAGGTCTTTTCAAGTTGAAAAAAAAGGGCTTTATCGGAGAGAATGCAGAGAAAGAGAGAGACTGATTAGTGCTTTTAAACACCCTTTTAAATTGGGGGGGTGGGGGTCATAGTCCCAGGCCTCACATTGTGTGATCCAGTTGAGCCGGAGCTACAGGTGGAGGAATGCTCTCCACACTTTGTGCATCCTCTCTCTCATCTGCCCCCTCCCTCCTCGGTCTCTGAGGATGGATGAGTTTAATACCGAGGCGCCCGAAAACAAAGGCATATTTCCTCCCCAACGCTCGCTCTTTGCCCAACACTTTGCGACCTTCCCTTTTCCTCACCTCCCTCCCGGGGGAACAGTTCACGTGGTGACTTGTATTGGCTTTCGTTGAGATGTGCTAATCGTTCCGTTAGCCAGATGCTCACAGGACATACCAATACTCTATTATAAATGTGCATCAGTACAGAATAATTGGACGTCTCCGTAGGACATTTAGCAGCCTTGGTGTGTGTGGGGCGGGGGGGGGGGGGGGGGGGGGGGGGGGGGGGGGGGGGGGGTGAGAAATGCAGAATCAAGAAAAACTAGGAGAAAGGCAGCTGAAGAGGAGAAAGCTCAAACATGCTCTGCCTTTGCTCTGACCTGGTTCCAGTTAATCCGCCTACTTTACACGACGAACATTACCTCCACACTGTATTTATAGAGCCTTTTGGTATCTGTCTTCGTGTGTGTGTCTATGGACGTTGTGGGTTTTTTTTCTTAAATGTACAGTCATGTTTGCAGTGTAAATGCACTTAGTCCTTGTCATGCAGAGGTAGGGGGTCTGACACTATGATGCCAGAACAAAGCTGATCCATTTTTAACCCCCAGCTTGCGATATGAAGGAATCGTTTGTGGGTTTATAAAATGGTGTCATACAGTTTCTCTGATACGTCTAAGAGCGCCGCACCAGGAAGGCTCTCAATTTCATTTGCTCCACGGCTCTGTCGACACGTCATCGGCCAATTCTCGTCTGCCTTGGCTGTTGCATGCCGATGTCAGCATGCGAAACACATTTCCTGCCGTCCCGCCCATCCTGATCTGCAGCGCTTAAACATATTCGTCATTAAGAATTGATCACACAACATTCCAGTCAACTGGCTAATCCACACAAACAGCAGGGCAGTCTGCTTCGCCTTCAAGTGTCTCTTCAGATTAGTCTTACCGCCCACTTTGTCGCCATGGGGAATCTTCCCATCTTCTGTCCTCAGTGTATTGTGTTTTCCTTTCTGCTGAATTATAAATTGTGTGCATGACAATGGACTGACTGACTTTTTTTTTGAGGAATGCAAATCTTGAATGGTGTCACATGGTTGTTGGGTCATCACCCGCATATTCTCTGATCCATTCTTTCTTTTTTTCCCATTCCTGTCTCACCAGACAAAGGAGAGTAGCATGTGTTTTAAATGTCAGCCACCTACTTGCATCAAAAAAAGAATGATCTTACTCCATGGCTTTTTTTCAAAGTTCTGCTCAGCATTTTAGTGAGAAACGAGTGAAGCCAGAGCTGCCGTACTGGGTTTCATCATTTACCAGGAACCGTGCCTGAGGAAACCTGCAAAGTACCTGAAGGGCTGCACACATGAACTGGGATTTTTTGGTAACTTTGTTTTGCTACAGTTAGGGAACGATTGGTATGGTTAAACTGGAAAAGAAACCAGTCTTGTTAGCATCAGTACTATAGCTGCATATATCTACATGAAGCTAATGGAAATATTGATATGACTGTTAGCAACTCCCACTAAAAATGGGTGTTAAAGTCAAAAATGTGATCATATGAAACAAATCATTGTCATCATTATGAAATAAATGGTAATAAACGGCTCCGCTTCCATCGGCCACTGAGAGGAGGGGAGGGGAAAGCTCTGTAAATATTGATAAGGGTGTGTTTTGTTCATCATCCGGTGCTGACCCCATTACCTTCTGCTGCCAAAAGTGCAGATGTTGGTTGTAATGGTCACTCCAGGAAGCCTTGGTTAGGGCCAGAAAGGCTTTTTTTTTGCGGTTGGCAAAGGTTATAATTGACGCGTTTTCCATTTAATCACGTTGGTTATTTTCTCAACAGTCAACACAAAACTCAAATTTGAATCAACAGCTCTATTCAGAAGCATAATTATGCACTTCTGAGGTCAATTTTTAGAAACAGAAATGTGCAGAATGGATCTCTCTTTGGAAGAGCGATGGTAAATGACTAGCTTGTGCACATGCTGCACAGGTATACTGCCCTCCATACGTGTGAACAATATACCCACATACTGCATAAAAATAGCAGCCAGCTTGTCCTACACGCAGCTCCATAGCCTTCATGGAGACCTCTCCTGCTTCATGACTCCAAAACTTCCCTCTCTTCTCCTCCTCTTCTAAGCCCCTCCCCACACTATCTCTCCAGGAGAGAGGATTTTACGCCTGTAGTCTTCTATCACACTGAATATTTCATATAAACACTGCATTTTTTTTCTCTTAACAGGCACTGCTGACTTTCTCACGGAAACGTTCTCACTTCCATGGCCCCATGCTCTTTATATCTGTCATCTTCCATGGTTTGGCTTCATTCTTCATGCTGCCACGTTCCCGTCCTCATCACCAGCTCATTTTCCTTATTTCAATATTGCCTTTTCCCTCCCTGGGACCAGCGCTCAGCTTTTCCTTGGTTTCACTTTTGATTTTCATTTAGTCTCATCCCACTGGTTTGCCTCTCTCTCTCAAACAAGTCCTTGTATTTTGTTTGTTTGTTTTTAATATTAATCATTTAAAGAATAATCTTCTAAAGAATAATCCCCAAGCACACTGAGATAAACACTGATGTTACTTGATGTGACGCTGCTGGCAGAAACCTAAAAGATAAATTGTTCAAGTGTATGACTCTGATTAGCATGTCCTGACTACCCTTTTCATTTTTTAGTCTTCCAATTCAATGTTATTTTTTATTAGAATTCCTTAAAGTAAGCCCTCAAAAATGAATGTCTTATAGACAGATGGAGGCATTATGGGAATTTCAGAAGTGATTCTTATTAAAAGAGCTCCTGCATTTCAAAGTGATGCTTTAGCGTCAGATGTGTCATACAACCAGTGCATCGTTATCGGGCGATAGGTTGCGTTGTTTCATCGGGTATTTTCAGAATAAAAGTGAGGCCCTAAATTGTGTTGTATATTTTGAGCAAATCAAGATCAAAGCATTTATACTCGCCATTCTTAAAGCTGCTTTGTATGAAGGAAAGACGGAGCGTTTTGCTTGCCGTTATTTTCTCTGATAACCAGAATTTTTTAATGAGCTGCTCTTATTTTGTCATCACATTGGCCCGCCGGGTGGTTGGCGAGCATCACCGGTGAGTGATTATGAATATGGCATTGGTTTGTACGGGCTCCATCGTCCACACAGGAATTCCTCCTCTCTCCTCTTATTTACTGATCCCCCTTCGCCGTCTTTAGCATCATCTGCTCTCATAACCTTCCGTCTGTCTGCCGTTCCCACTCTAACTTTCCCCTGAGACCAAATGACCTGATTTTCATGTTAATACTCGCGCTATTGCTGATTTGTTCTCATCAGGCACAAACATGCACGGACGCGGAAGGTGTGCAGAAATAGCATAACTCCCAACAGCAGTGTGCACGCGCTGTCTCCAAATATTCCTAAAAAAACACAAACTGTTGCGCAGCACCTGTCATACACAATTTTACGAGACCGTGTGTGCGTGTCTGTGTGTGTGTGTGTGTCTGTGTGTGAGAGTAAAGCCTTCAGGCCTCAAATCACCGCCGATGTGAACAGGATCTCAGAAAAGCTCACAGGACTAAAACTCGTGCTGAAAATCGTGCTGAACCGAAACAAACAGCTGTTTTGGAGGCTGTTTTGTCTTCAAACACTAAACTACTGAGCCTGTCTCCTTTAAACTCATTTGGAAGATAAACGCGGTGGATAATGACAAACAAACCCGTTAAAGTGGGGCCAATGTTTTGGCTCCACAAAAAGCTTCATATTAAGTTACTAAGTTAAGTTGCATTTGTTTATTTGCGCCACATTCTGATCAACCCCCTCAGACTTGCTGTGATTGGCCGTTAGTCTCTGCATTAGAAACGCTCCACATCCTGGTAGCAGACAGGCTTCTACTGGCGTGGAGAGTTCGTAAGCAGGCCACTGTTGTTGTCTACTGTTGTCCATCAGGTGTTACCAGCCACATTTTTCTCAACATTTCTCAAAATTGGTCAGCAAAAGCCTAGGGAGGTTTCCAGAGTCCATCTTTTCTGTCAGCTAAGCTAGCAGGCATAATCCCTTCACCAGGATAGCCCCGGGGCACATCCTGCAGACACACATGCATTACAGATCTATACCATCTGTAATTCATACACTAAATGATGAACAGGGCGTGAGTCATTGGCGTTAACTAACTCCGCCATGGAAACTAATCTTGTGCAAGTCTCAGAACCACCACAGATGGAGCAAAAAACCCCTCGTCTCTGAGATGGCGTCAAAACAAAAATCAATGCTGGGGATGAAAGTGAGCTAGGAAGAGAGTGATGGGAAAGAAGAAAAGAGATGGAGAGCGTTAATAATATATTATAAATCACCCGCATAAATCATGTACAAGCATTTACACATTGAGAGCATCTCTCTCATATAGTAAGAGGAGCACTGGAGAAATATTTATGAACACTGTCTCTTTTCTCTCCCCTGACACACACACACACACACACACACACACACACACACACACACACACACACAAACACACACACGCACACACACATACATACATACAGTCATTGTAATGTGATGGCAAGCCTTCAACAAACAGATCAGAAGTGAAATAGGAGAATCAAGGTTACTTCCTATGAAAAATGAGCCACATCTGCACTATTCACATACATGACACTCATTTTAAACTCTAAATACCAAAATGCAAATGGGGCAGTTTTCTCCCCAAATGCAGCAGCTGTCGCCTGAGATTCACTTTTGTACAGTGACACCACATTAAGTGTCCACTGAAAACAAAGATGCTGAGACTCTACTTGGGTTTGGCTCTTCAACAGTTCTGCATCCTTAATGTCTGGACACACGTTGATAAGGAAGTGTTTGATTTGACACTTGATTTTTTGGGATTTTTAAAAAACATTTTTTGGGCATCGGCAATCATCCATCCATGCCCGAAGCCATCAACTCCAGCTAGAAGTGTGATTTTGGGAGGTTATTTAGGTTTGTGTCACCTTTTTTGCCAAGCTTCCACAGCTATCGACAAAGCAGTCAATCAAACCATCAGTGAAGTGCCAAAGAACTTTGAGGGATAAGAAAATTCTGATCTATTCATACTGCTGAAGCATCAGCACATCGAGCAGCGGTTTGTTTGAACCAGTGGCACAATGACATAAAGTAAATGTCTCACTTCATAAAACCACTGTGAGAATGCAACATACAGTATGTCACATCTTTACAGTATCTTGGACCAAACTCTACATTTGGGAGCATTCCCTAACAGTGATTCTTCATATGTGACCTTAATTTGGACATTCTGACACTGCAGATTTTGTGCTATAGTGCAGAATTTTCTGGTCAATGTTTCATTGAGCTTATAAACAGTAAAAAAAAAAGTGAAAATTAAAACCTCTCATCCGAATTCTTCCTTAGATCCAAAGAAACAGAAAGATCCATGAAGCAGTTGTACTTAACAGAGGAGAAAACAACAGCATCATGACATGAGGCTGCAACTTTCTGTTCTGTTTGCAAATAACAGCAGATTCAAATAGACTAATGACTGATGTCATGCCACAGATTGTTTTATTCACCAACATTGTCAGGTGGATTTGGTTTTTTTCATTGAAAATGAGCTCAACTCAGCTTAAAATTACTCGCTGACTTGGTGGATGAGAGCTTTTCTGCAAGAGGTTTTAGTAAATGTCCATTTGTTCAGACATACAAAGCCATTTAGCATAAAAGCAGCCTACGCCGCTGATGCTCACACTTGTCCTGGGGCTTTTGAATCCCTGATTTCTGATGTTTTTTGGCATCTACATGCAGGACAAATATTGTAATAGTATGCTCTGACCTCAGTGCAGTTCCATTTTTCTGTTGCAAGTTGATTGGCAGATGTTTCACACTTCAGGTGTGTCAGGTAAAAACAGGAGGCGAAATACTTTTCATGCATCTATTTACATATTTATTGAAGTTTTGAAAACATTTCAACAGCCCAGCTCCTCACTGCTTTGATGAGAAGAGAATATCGCTTGTCCTAATGATGAAGTGCATATATGTCACATTAAAATCACAAAAAAGGATCCAAATGTTTTCAGGCTAAAAGGCTAGCCAGTAGATATGTTCTGTGCATGAAGCTTTGCATAGGCCCTAAACTTAGAATTAGGTTGTTCATAGCAATAATAATAATATGAGGGTAAAGCTATCAGAACCATTCCATGCAGTCTGTTTACTGGAGGACGCTATCTGTTCTTCCTCTCACTTGCTGGTTTTTAGAAAGCAGAGTAATGCTGATAATTAGCTCCCATCTGGGTCTCCTCTTCATCTAGCTCGGCTCTTCTCTCCTGTGTACTCGGCCACATCCTCACAACTCTCTTATCTGCCCCACTTTTACGTCACAGCATCCTGATAAAGCCTGGGACCCGATCTCAGGCACCTCTCGAACACGTGCCCACGTCCGGCAACAAGCTCTAAACGATCCCTGCGTAATTCCATTATGGACTTGCTGGAAATGATTTTGTAGGCCTGAATGATATTCCTGACAAAGTGCTTTCAGCTGTATCCAGGCTATTGATTGTGTTATTATGTTCTAATTACACCCGCTGCAATTATTACGCAAGCGTTTGTGTCTAATTAAACTTTAAACTCCACTGATATTGAGAAAAAAGAGGCCATATCCCCCACTGGGTTTTTTTCTGTCAGCTCAAGCGACTCATCGATCACGTCTTCGTCGATCGATGACACCCTGCTGAGGCCGTCATAACGTTTTATCCACGGTTGAGGAGACATGATGAGTCGCACTGGAAAAACAAACTAAAGCTGGGAAAAGGAAGCAAGGAGGCAAAATGTGGAAGATGTTATGGTAGTAAATATGCATATAAGCCCCAGCGATGGACTGGCGACTCATCCAGGGGTGGACCCTGCCTGTGTACCCTCCCCGTGACCCCGAAAGGGATAAAGCGGTTAAGAAGATAAGACAAGTGTTATTGTCAAATTTAGTGGTGGGAAACATAATGATACACCCTCTCCGTTACCCCCGTTAGCGTGTCAACCGTCAGACCTTGGTGGCTGCCGCAGCAGCCGTGGCCGCTGACGTTGCCGTGATTCAACCGAAAGAAGAAAAAAAAAGGTTTTGTTTTTTTCTTTTGAGGGTGAAAATGACATGATGAAACTCACCCAGAGGCAGGGAGAGGTGCAAAGAGAGGCTTGTGTGGGGTGGGACAAAGACAGAGAGGCTTCTAAACGAACAGGATAAAGACGTCACACCTGAATTGGTGCCGTCTTGAGACATGTCAGCCACTAATGAGGCACGCACGTTTGGTGTCTTTGTCCCCTTGACAGTTGCGCGAGCTGTGAAATGCTTGTGATGTATGGTTGTATGTTGCACACCTGGATGTACAGTGTGTGTGTGTGTGTGTGTGTGTGTGTTAATCAGGTGCTGGGTGCTCACATTGACATGCAAGGTCTGTCATCTCTTGTCATCTCTCTTCACACAGGCAGAAGTAAGCCAGGGTGGGTCACAGGCCCACCGCTGCTCCTACTCTTATCCTGAGGCGCACATTGACATACTTGTTAGGATATTCCACACGCACCGCCACACACACTCACACATCACAAATGCGCGTTTGCCGCTGATCTTTTTATTTTTTGTTTAACGATTTACTTTTGCTGTTAATCTGATCACAAATTGGCGTCGCTATCACTTATTGGCAACGTGCAGATGTCCGGATTTGGGCCGCCGGGGACGTTTGTTGCAATGTCGCATCCGCATGAGAGCAGCGAGGACACGCGGACTCACCTGACCACTGCACTGATAACGCAGGAGGACAACAGCAAAGCGGCTTTGCGCCTGCAGTCGATGGGGTGTTTACATAACGCCAGGTTGCCATAAAACCTGCTTTCTATAAGCATAGATGGAGCCTTTCTTTAGGATTTGATGGTTCACACCGTAGGCAGGTGTCTCCAGAGTGAATTACATTTATAGAATCTTTGCTCTCTGCTCGATGGGTGGAGTGGGTGGAGCAAGAAGTGGATCACAGCTGAGCCCTGACTCCTTGGCCCATTTGATGCTCAACACCCCAGGTCATGTAGGTGTCAGGTGTAAAAATACAGCGATGTCACCAGCAGTGATGGTATCTTCTTATTTTTACTCTATTTCTGGAATGACTTTGAGGAATTGTAGCTTGATTATTTCAGTATTGATCATAATCATCTGCATGATATCTTTAGAGGCAAATGCAAATTGTTTCCCTGAATATAATAACAATTTTTAATATTAATATCCGCTAACATTAGATCTCATCCTAGAGGCTGTTAGATGTTTGTCAGCACCATTCCCAACACAACTGCAAATGCAATTTCCAAAATATACTCTAATTAATTAGGTTTTCCTAAAAATTAACTTCACCTGGGGTTTTTGATTGATTTAGGTCACCAAAAATAAATTAAGAAACATCAAAACTAAGTTGAGTCAATGCGCGACATCCATTAATTTTAATTAATTAATAAACATTCAGCCAGTATCTGCAGATTGTAGGTGTAATTACTGTGCTCCAACAGAGGGGGCGCACTGTCTGATAGGGGAGAAATGACACGTGTGTGCTAAACGTGCAGTTTTGATAATTGCCAACAAATTACCTCATAAATGCTTTACAGTTAATATCAATTACTTAATGCTACCTTCATAACATTCAGATAACTGCAGTTTAATCTTTATAAACCTGATCATTGCTTTAGCGCTGCATGTAGATGGTGCATATCCCAAAATCTCTGTGATGCTTTCACACAGCTTAACTTCCCCAATTTGTGGGTATAATCATGACTCGCTCCGTGGTAAAGTACCAAAGTTCCATGTGGTACCACCTATTTTCCCAATTATTCTCTTTCAGACACACTGGTCCAAACCAGTCATGACACATCTCCAGTGACAGAGCGGCTTTGCAAATTGATTTTGGCTTGGAGCTGCAAAACATATATATTTTATTTTATTTTTATTTTTTTTTATTGTTCGCTGTTTAGCTAAACAGGGGACTGAATATCTCGGGAAGGCTAAAGAGATGAGTGCAAGTGAATAGCTCTTTTTCTCAGAATAACCTTGACTCTTGATTCGTTCCTTTGCTGCACAGCAGTAAAATTCAGCAAGTGCAAATAGGTGCGCAGAAACTGTCAGACACTGAGACACAAACAAGATCTGATTCAAGGTGCTAAACGTGAAGTGTAGGTTCTTGGCAGTACCTGTTTTTATATATGAGTGTGCTTATGCTGATCTACTTCACTTATTTAACAGCATAATAAATCATTCTGAATTCTATTCACAAATAAACAAAGTAATAGAATATAACCGCCATTTTAACAGGCATGTGCAGCAGGATTATTCACTGCTGAGAGGGGGAAGAGGGGTCTCACAAACGTGGGTGCCAAATTCAGGAAGCTATTCACAGAGGCAGCAATTTTAACGACAGCCAAACATGACCTCACAAATGGTAGATGGTGTTTAGAGCATTGTGTTTATTGGCCTGGTTCTGGTAGCAGACCTTTCTGCCTACTCACTGGCAGTGCTGAATGAGTGCGTGTGCACAGGACACATTGAGCTCTCCACGCTATTCAGCTAAGAGCGATACTTGGAACTCACAAATGCACCTAGAGTCTCGAGAAAAAAATGTCTACTGGGTGAGTAACGTGCCATGGGATCAATAATCAGTGATCAATAATGTTTGTTAAGACAGATGACCCCAACAGGGGAACAATCTCACAGCCAGAACTGGTTTATCTCTTATTATTTCTCTGACTTTAGAGCCACTGCTCAGATAATTGCACTGGAAAGCTGCAGTGGAGGATGGTCGTGAGTGCCATTCCAGAAGATTTACAGTGGGACTAACAGGAAGAAGCGGCAGGTTTAATGTTCCCTGAGTCGGGTTTATATATGGTTAAAGGCCAATCTGGTGTAAAAAGGGTGCTGTTCTGACATACTTTAGCTTCTTATGGTCTGTCCACCTAAAATGAACAAGGTTGGTAGTTTTTCCTCCAGTCAGTGAATGCTTCCAACGTCGTAACTCCTTTCCTCTGCAGAAACTTTGCGCTGGCTCCTTTTTATACACTTTGTCCCCAAAGTGTATAAGTCATGGGGAGAAAATGGCCCCAAGTGCCAAGATCAGTTCCTATCAATCACAACAGCAGGAGATCCAGATCTGGGATCTGTCGGCTTCCTCAAGGAAGAAAAATAAAATGTTTAAAACTTGACATGAGGTAATTTTATCGCTGACATTGTGCCAGCTTCACTTCTTTTATACCATTTCAACAGAACCTTTATCCTTACGGTTTGTCTTCAAGGGCTGACTGACGTTGGGGACAACCCTTCCTGGGCTCCTGACATCACACGCAGCGTTATCGCACCCACACGCGCCCACACACAGAACATACCTGTGCACATACTCACATACACGGCGTGAAGCTGTGAGGTGAGGAGTCAACCTGCCTCTGCAGTTCTGCGTTTTACACTTTGTTCTCATGTACGCGCTCCACCTTTTCACTTAGTCACAGTGTACCTACCTGTTTCCCTTTCTGTTCCCCTCATTTCTCACCTCTCTCCCCAACTTTCAATCTTCCCTTCACATCTTCTTTCTTTTCATATTCTTCCACACCGCCTCCTACTCTCTGTCGGCTTCAGTGTGTATTGACTCAGTTCTGCAGGTGTGGAACCTGGTTATGGAACCTGGAGTTTTTAGTGTGACTTGTTACGTAAAGAATGACACTGTCACGATCCTGGAATTTTATCCCATTTGCAAACATGAAGGGCAGGTAAGACAGAGCCAGAGCGTTCCTCCACCGTTCTACAGGATGGACCCACAGAGTTTAAAGTTACTTTTGGGATGTACATACAGCAATGAACCAATAACTGGATGCATTTATGGGAAAAACCACAGTCATTGTAGACAGCGGGGTTGTCGGTTGTTTAATATACGATAAAACACCAAAGAAATCTCAGAATACAGATATAAATGTTAGTAGTAGCCAGAGTTTCTCCAACCTTTACTGACAATCTCTAGAAGTTAGTAGTCACGTATCGCTAAACACTCACTGCTCCCAACGAGACAGATGTGCTCCATTCACGTCAAGTCCTCCTTCACCTGTCCTGGAGCTTGTTATGAGCGTGGTGTTGTGCTTACATAACCTTCTAGTTTAGAGAAGAAGGGAAAAAAAAAGATGAACTTCCCTCGGCCTAACTGGTGCATTACACTTCCACGCAGATGCACAACCCTACACTCAAATTACATGTCACAAATCTGCATCGACCTTTGCATCTGTGCATGCGCACTCTCACACGTAACATGCACACTCCCAGATGCGTGCACGTATACAAGTCTATCCCGGCACCACTGGATTAGGGGTGCAGATTAAAGATTAGGGCCAACACTGGGATTACACTGTGCTTTCCGACCCAGCCTCTACCATAGATCAGAAGCTGACCCTATCATCTAGGGTGGTGGTGTTATACACTCACACACTCGTACAGGCACACAGACACACACCCACACACACACACAGAAAGATGAGAGACGGAGAAAGAGAAAGAGATAGCAAGGATTTGAAATCACTGATATCATTCCTGAATCTGGAATTAGTACGAAGAAATTGCCTTTGCCTCTTGAGGATTCCCATTTCTTCTCTGTTCTCAGTCCCCACATCACATTCAGAGTTTCCGCTCATACTTTTGTTATCTACTAAACACCCAGACCTAAAGTCACACCATTACTTCCCCCAAATCATACCCATTAATCAGAATTCCCTCTGAAATGTCCCATTTTCTCTTATCCCATATTTCCCTCATCAGACAATTACTTGGAATTGGCTCCATCCTGAACCCTAACAAGAACAAAACGAGTGCCGATAGAGGTCTTTGAAAAGAATCAAATGTATTATTAGAAAAGCCGTCTGGTACAAGTGCAGGAAGAGAGGAAGGATCCTTATGATCGATGACTGAATCTTCCAGGGAATCTCTGTCCCTTACGGTCGATACAGCATTAGATGAGAGTGAACATCTAATGGTTACATGGTTGGATGTCTGTCTATATACTGTATATATATATATTTATAGATAGATAGATAGATAGATAGATAGATAGATAGATAGATAGATAGATAGATAGATAGATAGATAGATAGATAGATAGATAGATAGATAGATAGATAGATAGATAGATAGATAGATAGATAGATAGATAGATAGATAGATAGATAGATAGATAGATTGCTGATTCACTATTTATTTAGTACATCCTTGGTATTATGTGGCATCATAAGGTAATTTCGAGTGAGTTTTAACTTGACAGACATTGAGCAGAATCTGCAGACTTTAGTAGATAGAAGCTTAGTGGGTAGCTTAGTGTGTGTTGACGAGCCTGGCAAGGAACCAGGATCCTGGGCACATTAAAGCACACATTCTTTGAAAAGTTGACTCAGTTGTGTCTGTCCGGTATAGTCAATATTTTCAAAGCTCCCGGCGGTGGCGCTCCCTCAGTGTCTTTTGCTTCAACTACCGCAGGCTTTCATAGTGTTTCATCAGTACCTCTTTTCCTCTTTAACATGCTGGCCTTGCTGCTCAACAATCCCTTCACCTCATGTCTGTTACCCAAAAGGTTCCTCCTTGCATTGCCTCAAAAGAGTCTGTCTTACTTTTCAGGTGAATGCCGCCATGCCATTTGGGTGCCTTGCCCTGCGAGATGGGCGGACCTACGATAGCATCTCGGATGTCACAGACAAATATGAGTTTGGACAGGTCCTCCGAGCGTGAGTATCATAAAGATCCATCCGGAGAACCGTGCCTTTTCTGAGAGTCCGTGGCCATATGCTGCAATTCCCATATGGCCATCATTCTCCTCATGAACTCCTTTAATTGGAGCTGGGTATTTTCCCCCTGTGGATTTTGTTTGGCATTTTAAAGCGATTCACGGTGGAAATGGCAGAAAGTGATACAGCAAGAAAACAGCACTAAAAAAATCATTATCCCTAAAGATAGTCTTTGCTAATCTGTGATCGCTTATTTACACTGACACTTGAGCCTAAAAAAAAGTTAAACCTTTCTCCCGTGCTTTACAGAAAACACACACACAAACACACACCGCGTACATGCACACTAATCATTGTAAGAGGCCATATGTCAGCTTCTAGCCTCAGAGATTTCAGCTCATCTTTTATATAACAAACACACTGGCACACTTTAAATAGAGACACTTACTGCCTATCTACTCTCGTTGTTTGATTTTATTTTTATAAAATTACATGTAGTAATGTTGTGGCAGAGGTACAAGAAGAAAAATATTGTCTCATTCACTTTAATGCACCCTAACACCCAACATAGTTTGTTTGCTAATTTCTTCCTGCTTCCTGTTTCTCTCTCTCTCTCTTCTTCAATCCTATGTTGACTTTGCAGGAAGGAATTCTGTGAGTTGTGCCTGGCTAAAGACAGACAAAGGGACAAAGTGTTTTTCTGCAAGAAATTCCTCAAGAAGGACGGCAGGAAAGTCCGCAAGGCAGCCAAGAATGAAATCATGATCCTGAAATTGTACGCAGGCAGTTGGTGGACAGATGGATGAATGATTGACGGGCTCTGAGAGGCAGAGAGCTAGAGGAGAGACTGATTTGATTTTTTTGGTTTTTTATTTGAATAAAACATGCAATCATAAAGTCATTAATGTAAGGTATTGTTCATGTATCTCTGTGTTTAAGTGGAAGTTTAAGCTTATTGAGAAATGATTAAGAACTCTTTTAGCTTCTACCGTTTCAAAGTTACATTCTGTGAATATTTTTCAGACTAAACCACCCAAACATCCTTCAGCTGATCGACACATTCGAGACCCGCAAGGAATATTTCATCTTTCAGGACCTGTGAGTCTTTCTCTCCTCTAACCATGTGGGGCAATATGTACATAAATGTGTACTTCTGTGCAACTGTGAATCCCCCCACCCCCCCACCCCCCACCCCAGCAGCCACAAAGGGAACGTGTTCGCTTTGATGAGATATTTTCTCTTAGTAACACTCGGCATTACTCAGGGCAACTGAAGTGCTGCTTTGCTGTAATGGAGTCTCTGCAGAGACTTCCGGATCAATACAGCAGAGCAGGTCAATTCCACGACACTTGTGTCTTGAGCAATTCCAACATTTGCAGCTTTATTGGAGGACAACACAAATTTACTTTGCTCACTGGGACTGCGGGCATCTGTCGGCACATATCAGTCAGTCTGCCTTTTTACGGCGTGAAACGTATTTCTGCAGAGAGCAAGAGTGTTTAGCCAATTCTTTTGGAGTAATGACCAATAGTCTAATTTTTAATTGCCCAGCTCTACCTTAAGGCCCAAGCAGATTGCCTCACTAATGGACAAACAAAAAACAGAGCAAAACAAGCCTACAGGGCCTTTTATAATGTTGTTATGTGAAGCCTTTAGTGAACTGTGGTGTAGAAACGTGTGTTTAACGAGTGGTTAGGTTTTTTTTATTGGAATATTCAGTAATTTGTGTTTGCATGCAGCGCCACAGGAGGAGACGTGTTCGACTGGATATTGGACCAAGGGAATTACACGGAAAGAGATGCTTCCAATGTCATTAGGCAGGTCCTGGAGGCAGTGGCGTATTTACACTCCCTCAACATAGTTCACAGGAATTTGAAGGTGCGCAGTGATTTTCTTTCTCCTTTTTGTCATTATGATAAAAGAAACTAAATAAAAGCATTTACCAGGAGATTTCTTTTAAAAACTTCATTTGCTGCAGTTTACTTTGGTAAATATTCTCTGCAGGAATATTAACCACTGAGCACAGCGCCATTTCAGTTCAAAACTCGATTGATGTGCGCGTATACATCATCTCTGCAGCTTAATCCAATCTCAAGTGAAACACACTAAGGTCCACCAGCAGTGTGTCATATCTTTAGTCTTCATTATCAATCCATGAGGATGGATTTAAACCATGTGTTGGACTACATACTCCCCCTGCTGGTAAAAGATGGGTCTTCAGTCTGTGTCAACCGCGCATTGTTTAGCTTTTCTATAAATTTAAATATGAATTATGAACCCATATTTGGAGATGGCTATTATATCATCAAAAGAGGCACACATCAGATCAAAATCAAATCAAATCAAATCAATCTTTATTTATACAGCGTCTTATACAATCAAAATTGTTTCTAGGCGCTTTCCATAATCCCAGGGCCTGACCCCAGACAAGCAACAGTGGCAAGGAAAAACTCCCCTTTAACAGGAAGAAACCTTAAGCAGGACCAGGCTCATGTAGGGGGACCCTCCTGCTGATGGCCGGCTGGGAGAGGAGAGGAGAGGAGAGGAGAGGAGAGGAGAGGAGAGGAGAGGAGAGGAGAGGAGAGGAGAGGAGAGGAGAGGAGAGGAGAGGAGAGGAGAGGAGAGGAAACCATGACCCAGTGGGGTGACAGAGGCCTGTCAGGTGATCATATTTCTGGACCCCGGCAGCCTTGGCCTATAACAGCATAGCTAAGATGTGACCTAATGATTAGACGACCCCCTAAGTATGATAGTTTGTCTGTCTATGATAATAACTGGAACTACAGAAATTGGTAAGAATAAGCTTTTTCAAAGAGGAAGGTTTTAAGTCTGATCTTAAAAAGAGAGTCAGCCTCCCGTACCTGGACAGGGAGCTGGTTCCATAGCAGGGGGGCCTGGTAGCTAAATTCTCGGCCCCCCATTCTACTCCTAGAAACTCTGGGAACCACAAGTAGACCAGCATTCTGAGAGCGGAGCGGTCTATTGGGCTGGTAAGGTGTCACTAGCTCCTCCAGGTAGGATGGAGCTAGGCCTCTGAGGACCTCGTAGGTCAAAAGAAGGGTTTTAAAAATTATTCTAAATTTAACGGGCAGCCAATGAAGCGACGCCAGTGCAGGAGTTATGTGATCTCTTTTGTCAATACCTGTCAGAACTCTGGCTGCAGCATTTTGGATCAGCTGGAGGCTTCTTAAAGAGTTGTTTGGACACCGTGATAATAAAGAATTACAATAGTCCAGCCAGATCAGGTTAATTAAAACAAAGAATTTTGCCTTATAACACTTAAATAAATATGATATGGGCACCATGTGGCGGAAAATCACTATTGTCGTTGTTATTGTTATTGTCATGTGTAACAAATTACTGGAAATTTTGTTCTACAATGTTCCATTTTGTGATTTAAAGGTACAAATATTGAGGCATATTCAATATTGAAAACAACTGTTTTAGTAACACCCCAGAGGGATTTTATAAAGCTTTGATTTTCATTTTTCACAAAAGTAATAAATCTGCCTGCCTGATGATTTAAAATATATTACTAGTCTCCATAGTTTGAATCAGGCATGCCATGCTTTTAAAAACTGCAAACATCTGCTTATGATTACACATCATACATTTCTTTTTGTTCAGCTGGAAAACCTGATGTATTACGCCGAAAACAACCACAACAAAGTAGTTCTGCGAGATTTCTACCTGTCTACCTTTGAGAATGGACCCATTACGGAACCCTGTGGAACACCAGAGTACCTGGGTAGGATGCCGTTGTTGGTGCCAGTGTGTGTGCGTGTTTGTGTTTATGTGTGTGCTTGTGTTTATGTGTGTACATGCACATTGATGCATTAGCCAGGCATTCTCATCCCGGGTTGTTTATTTCTCTCAAACTTTGATGATAATATGTCAGAGGTGCTGTGAAACAGAATTTACTGCACTTAAGCCCTCTGCTTCTCCAACTCTTCTCTCTTTATGCTTGGTGTTATGCGTCCTGTCTCATTCCCCTCTCTCTTTCTCTCTGGCTGGAGTTCATGTGAGGGCAGTCTGAAGTGCAGGACTGTGCATTGGCCTCGGTCAGGATAGTTATTCATAAGAACAGATTGTGTATTCAAACACCTAAATAAGAGATGGAACCAAAGGCGCTGACAGGGAAGGAAGGCTGAACAGAGGACTTGGTCTTGGGACAGTTATAGAGAGTGTTGAGTTTATAAATAACACATGATCAGGCAGTTTTAAGATCTCCTATGCTTTCCCTCAGCACCTGAAGTGGTCGCCCGTCACCGATACGGCCGTCCTGTGGACTGCTGGGCTGTGGGTGTCATTATGTTTATCCTGTGAGTTTCAATGAGTCATTAAAGTTCTCACGATAGATACAACAAATTCTAATTCCTCGTCCTCTTTTACAGCTTATCAGGTAACCCTCCGTTTTATGATGAGACAGAGGAGGAGAACACAGATCTGCATAATCGCATCATCTTCTGTCGCATCGTCGCCGGTGACTTTGAGTTTGACTCACCATACTGGGATGATATCTCCCCTGCAGGTACACGCCTCAGACACATGCTGGCAATAATTTTATGATCACTGACTGATTGGGAAATATGATAAAGACATGATTTTTTTTTCCTTTAACATGTTTCTCCCCGTGTTTTGTTTTCCCTGTCAGCTAAAGAGCTTGTCTGTCGACTAATGGAGGTAGATCAAATGCTGAGGATCACTGCGCAGGATGCACTTTGGCATGAGTGGTAGGCTAATTGTGAGCAAATGATCAAAGCTTTTTCTCATTCTGTACAAGATGTTGTAACTACTCATATACCCATCTTGCCTCTTACTAGGATTGCAGGAAACGGCGCATCAGAGAAGAACTTGAAGGACGGCGTGTGTGCACAATTTGAGAAAAACTTTGCAAAAGCCAAATGGCGGGTATGAAATCACTTTTTCTTCTTTTATTGTGAATTTAGCTCATCTTTACAGAGCCTTCCAAGCAACGATGGGGGAGGGGGGGGGGGGGGGGGGGGGGGGGGGGTAAAATAGAGGAAAGAGAATAAATGCGAGCTCCATTAATAAAGGTGACCACAAAATGGCAGCAGTGATCATGATGATTTATCTGTAATGATGATTGCACATAATATGCTTTTAGCTCAATGTGCAACAGATATATAGTATGATTTTTCAAAAGTAATGGACATGATTATGACAATGTAGTGGGGGTTTAAATGCAGAGAACAACAAAAAGGATGTCCACTTGGCAGCACCGAGCTACCAGCGCAAGTAATCTTTATAACCTCTTCTCTCTTTCCCCATGTGGTTCCCAGGAGTTGAAGGTATTGTATCCCATTAATAGGGAGTGACTGCTAAGGTAACAGCATGGGTAGAAACTCACCTGTAGTCTGGCATGATTCAATAAGAAAACATCATTCTAACTGCTGTGTTCCTCTTGGTTTAAAAAGAGGTTCAAAATTCTTAAATTTCTTGGACGAGACGTATCGATCATGCATGGGCTGGTGAACCTCTCCTCATAAGTTCTGTTCCTGCACACTGTCACTCTGCCTATTCCAACAGAGACCCATCTACTCCGTCCTCCTTCACTTGAAATAATTCAGTCCTGGATGTTCAAAGTGGCCCACTCTGCTCCTTTCTTGCTCCTCATCTGCACTATATCAAACCCACGTAGTTTAAAAGAAGTTGTTTCAGTGTAGATAAGGAGAGGAAAACTCAGAAAGGATATAAGGAATATAGGCCACTGTGGACTGTTAAATTTAAGTGATCTGAATAAAATTGCCCTCAGCCAATCCTCTTAGTGAATCCTGGCTCACCGACTCATATTCTTTCTGTTACATTCAAGTCAACTGTCTCTACACAGAAGATCCTCAGTTCAACTGTATGTATTGTATGCAGCGACGTGTCTGTGTCCAAATGGGTTCTTACTTCCAGGAAATAATTTCCCTGGTTTATAAGCGCCGTCTGTGCTCACATATTCCCCTAACTCCTTTAGTTTTTGCAGCTAGAAAGGAATCGGAAAGGTGTGATGGAAAAACTAGCTTCTTTTGCGCTTATTTGTTCAGTCAGGGAAGGGGTGGTCTGGAATAAATGAGTCCTACAACGGAGTTAAACCAGGGTATATATTTCACCACCTCCTGGAAGCTAACTTGTGTTAATCTTACTGCACTTCTCACTTGGCATAAATCACAACTTAGTATGGTGACGCTGAATCACTATGCCTTGCTTATTCATCCCTGCTATAATGTTTTTCTTCTTCTTTGCAAACAACTGTATGGGAATTATTGATCAAACTGAAGTAAATGTAATCCTCTCTGCACCTCTTCCCTCCTTCTCTGTCTCCTTGTTACAGAAAGCAATTCGTGTCACCACGTTCATGCAGCGGTTGAAGAATTCAGAGGCGCTGATGGACAACTCAGCAGAGATTCAGGGTAGTGAAGAGGTGGGCGATGGCGAGGGGGGTCCCTCCCAGGCTACAAGTGATGAGGGAGACAAAGGGATAAGTGAAGGAGGGGTGACATCCAGTAGTGCATCTTTGGAAGTTATTGTTGAAAGTATGCCACCAGGTATAGAGGAAGATGATAGGAAGCACAAGGCTGAGGAAAAACAGGATGGGGTAAATAAGACTATAGGCCCATCTGTGGGAATTTCCCCTTCAGAAGGTCCGGAGCCGTTCTGTCAGCAAAGCCAATCAAATGCAGAGACCACACCCCTGCAAGAAGACCCTGATAATTTTGGTGGAAAGCAATTTCCAGGTAATGGAACAAGAAAAATGGCAGCTAGTTTAGCTCAAAATGCAGTTGCTGCATGTTCCGTGTCCCCTGCCAGGACACGTGATTCACCTAAACAGTCAGATGGTTCCCCCTGCACTTGTGTTGATAAAAAGCTTAGTTCTCCCTTACCTGATCCCCGCAGCAAAGGTAAGATGACTGCAGCACTTCATGGCACCCCATCCACAGGCTCCCAAGAGAATAGAGCAGCCACGCACAGCAAAGAGCAGAAAGGTGAGGGCGACAGGAGCTGGTGTCAGACACAAATACCTGACGCAGTGGCTGAGAAGTCAGTGCCAGCATCTGTTACTCCAGCACCTGGGGCAGGTGGAGATGTAGGAGTTAGGTTAAGGGGTAATGTTAGTCCTGCCAGTAGACGGGATGCCAGAAAAACTGACAGGCACAGCGCTGAAATTAGCATACCAAGGGTGGATCCCGCAACAGGGCAAGGCTGTTACACAATAGGCAGCTCTGCTAGTTTGGGCCGTCACGCAACACCATATAACCCAGACATTGGGACGGTAGGGTTAGGGATACCAGGGAGCTATGGGAGTCCATATGGTTCCCTGTTTGCAAGCGGGATGTATGGGACTGGACTGCAGCATGGAGGTGGTGGAAGCAGTACTTCAAGTGACTGGCAAATGGACAGTGTGATTGAGCAGATTGAAAAGCAAATGGCGGCTGTGCTGGAGAAGATTGAGGGGGACATGCCCTCACTGCTAGAGCAAATCAGTGACTGCCCCGTCGAATCCCCTCGGACACGGAGCACACATGCCTCACCTGCCACCTCTCGCGCTCACTCCTCTCAGCACTCTTTAACTGGGACCTCGGCTACTCCTCCACCACTTCCGACCTCTCCCAGACCTGCCTTGCCGGCTCTCCCTCATCTTTCTATCCCTCCCCCCACCTATCCTCCACCCTCCCCACCCACACAGTCCTCCCCTCAGGCTGCTGGAGAGCAGGAAGACAGGGATGGACAGAGGGATGCTGCTCGTTTCAGACAATCCCCCAGGGCTGGTATGGGCAGGGGATTATAAAGCGACTGTGCATGATGCAATATACATCAGCAGGAACTTATGGGTGGAAAGGCTCTTTATTACCCAGAAAAAGCAACAATTTGTCCTCCAACCCAAAAAAAACAAACAAAAACGAACCATTCTTTGTTATTTTCCCCACATTGGATGTGTGTTCATATAAAAAAATACATTAAAAAAAATAAGCACAATAACCCTCTATATGCAAAGACCACAAAGGTTTAAAGTTGCCTCTTAAATCAAGACTGTGTGCATGAATAAATCTACTGATTCCAGATTCCAAGTACTCAACACAGTTGGCAAGAATGGAACATTTTGGTAAAATTCTTGATAAATAGTTAAGTGTTTTTATTTAGATTATGCCCTACGATTTGTAAATACAGATAGCTTAGTTCCTGTACTTGCTCTAGCCTCATATTTTATTTCACACCAAAACTGACATTCCTATTTCAAATTGCTTTACATCACAATCATTTAGTTTTTATTTAAAGTAATTTACATTGTGTGATACAGCTTTGATCCAAAAAATACCTTGGTAGATGTTCTCAAATGCCTCTTAAATAAACTCTTTTTATTGTTTTCATAATTGTATTCACTTTGCTATATTTATTTTTAAAAAGACTGAAGAAAATTGGATTTACAGTTCCATTGCTCTGAAAAAAGCAGATCAGATAGATTTGTTTTTCTACATAATATCTGAACATTTTCCTGCTTAAATCAAAGGATGTAAATTCATGATAAAGGCTTTACATTACAGACATGCATACAGTTGTTACTGTTATATACACAGTGTAGAAACATAGATTGGTCCTTTTTGTGTCGTTTTTTCTGTTCTGCTTTTAGATTGATGTAATCCCTTCTACACTTTTCCCATGAACAAGTCTTGAAATCCACCAGTCATTCCATATGTATTACCTGTGCTGTTTGCAAGACTTTCAATAAAACGAGCTCCCAAAGAAATAGCTCGTGCGTGGTGTTTGATATATCACATGCTGCATTTAAAGTTGTATTTGGTTTGTATATAGTTTCCCTATTATTTAAATAATTTAACTTATTATCCGTTGAGTTACATGTGGAGCTCTCTTTTCCCCTTTTACCTACAACTACCAGCATGCACTGCATGAACTTTGGATCGGTCTACACGTCTAAAGATGGAGGGGTGGAAATTATAGTTTAAGTTTTAACAATTAATATGATCTACTTTGCTGTAAACTGTAACTCAAAACATTTCACTAATTTATATAGAAAGTAAATATCAAAATGCGGTTAATAAGTGCACCATTTGTAGAATAAATAAGAACAACGGAAGAGTGAACCCCCACAAATCAAACAGATGGTTGCGTCCGTAACGTGCACATGTTGCTGCTTTGATTGCTTTTTGCTGAAATAGAGTGAGGGTAAGCGGTCGGGAAACAGCCGGGCAGGCAGTCGTCCAGCGGAAAAACTCACACGGAGCCCGCCACCCTGACACACTTTCCAGTGTGCAGTTAACGGCACTGTTGAGTTATCTTCTCACTTGTTAGGTTTTCGGCTTTTAAACAATCCGATTTTAACACTACAGATCAGGCCGAGTAATATCGGATGTGGTAAGTTTTCTACACTTGTATAAGCTCCCGTAACGTTAGCACCAGCTAGATGGCTAACGTTAGCTAGTTGGCTAACACAGCAGTGGAAGTAGGAAAAAGTCGCTGGGTGGCTAGATAGCTGAAAAGCTAGCGCCTAGGAGCTAACAACTACGCAGTCGTTTGATCTGCGTTATTGATGGTGGTTTACGAGTGTTACCGTTAGCTATCACAGCCAATTCCACTGCTCCGATCGACTAACCATTGCTAACCAATCAACAACACACGTCCGTTCTCGTTAACATGCTTTTTACCTGCTGATGAAAAAGGCTGTTAACGTATGTTCAGTGATAAATAACCTCAATCGTACCCTGGAAGCTAGTGGCTATAAACATCAAGATACGCGCAATGTTAGAAAGCTAAAGGTTGTGACAAACTTGCATCACAGAACTTTTGATCTAATATATTGTTTTACGGATCCTCTTGTTAGATGGGCTGTTGTGAATGTTCCGAAAGCGTCACAATTGGTATCAGCTCTAATGTATTTTTGTTCTGGCGTCTCTTCTCAGGAAGTAAGTGATAAGCCAATTAACAAGAATGGACTTCATTACCTTTGGCATGTGATATAATGGTGGAAATGACATTTTGTGATATTTTGTCATGGTGCAACTATAACATGACAATAGGGATCCCCCTCGACATGTGAGCTCGAGAATATGCGGCCCACTCTTTTCCAGGGCCTTTGTCACTTGCCACGTACCCCCTCCCCCAATATTCTTCTTTTGCAAGAAATTCTCCCCAAAGTCTTAATATGTGCGATTGCCCCGCTAGTGTGCACCATTATTAAGTACGTTTAATGATGCACCTGTTTCATCATTGCAGCTTTTGACTGCTGAAGGTTTTCGCTGAACTTAGGACAAGTGCAGCTTCATTAAATACGCACTCTGGGAATTGATATGTTCGGGTTTTAGTTTTAGGTATGTGGCTTCGTTTCTTGCATGTCTACTGTAAGTTTTGAAAGCACATGCAAGCTGCAACACCTAACGCCTCCTTGCAGACCGGTGTTCGAAACAAAGGTAGTGTTACTGGTGCGTTTTATGTAGCACCAATAGGCGGTTTTTAACTTTTAAAAGATCTCCAAGAAGCCCGCTCTGAAAACTGTGTAGCATTTGTCCACGCCGTGCCGCGTGCATGGGTAGAATGGCCAAAATCGCTAGTTAATGACTAGAAGTCTTGCTGTTTATTGTACAGTAACGTACATGGCATGCATTCTCTGGTAGCCGGGGCGGGACAACCGCGCCGTTGGCTCCGTTTATCAGCCAATGAGCTCACTTCCTGGCGAGGCCGCGTGCTCGTCGCCACCCTTTCCTGTTGCATGTTTGAGCTCGTGCGTCACAGCCTCCCCCGCCCCTTTCTCCCCATCTGCCATTTTGGTTTTGTTCCCGTCCGCAGTAGCAACGCAATTACATAGAAGAGACTCGGCACAGCGACATATTGACTCGACTATCTAGTGGAGACCACCCTAATCGCCCGACGTCTTTTTATTTCTACACTTCTCCGAATATATAACCATCGATATCACGGACATCTAAACACTGCGGGAGCGGAGCGGGTTCGCATTGGGAAGGGACCGAGAAGGATTATTGGTAAGAAAAGGGAGATCAATGGCGCACGAGTGTGATGGCTCGTCTTTCATTGGCAATTTTGCATTGATTGGCAGACAAAACGGGATGTTTTCTTCCTGTCAGACACAGGCTGTCTAAATTAATCGAGTGCACTGGTGTCTGGGGAAAGAGAGTGTAGCTACAGCTGCTATCCTGCAAAGTTGTGTTCCGCACTGGGAGAAACACAGGCCTCGGCCGAGTTGCTAATGGATCGTCTGCCTGGCTGGTGTTTTCTTGCTTTTGAGTTATTAATGTTCCCACTTTGGATAGTCGCCAAATCACTTAGCTGATTAGTGCCAGGTAACCTACTTAAACGGGTTCCTCTCGGGTTGGTCCGTTTACCCTGTCCTTTATTTCCGAAAGCCTTTAAAAAGCTATGGTTAAAATTCATGTGTGTAGTTTTGTAAACGAGCTACGGTACCGATGCTAACCGGGTATCGGAGCTTTGCTGTATCATGCCGGATGCTTTATTTTTTGACAAACTCGATAAAGGTTATATTAAGTGACGTTTTTCGATTTAGTGACTCACAGTTCGCTTTTAGGTGAACTCTGGCTCTAACGATTATAGTAAGAAAATGAAAGTAGGTTTTCCGAGCGGCTTACTTTCTCGACGTGGGCAGCAGCGATTTGGCTGCATCGGATGCGGAAATTATGGCCGGTGATAGTTTGCGTCGGGAAGGTTTTCGCCATTCGACCACCGTTTTCACTTCCTTTCGCGGTTGCTTTCGGTTAGTTAATGAATTACGTTTATTGAGTCGTTCTTAAAATCGCTTTTATCTTCATTGTCCCGGCGTCATTGTCCACCTGGCCTGCGAGGCGTTGTTCACTTTACCGCAGTGAAGTTTTAATGATTCAGCTCTTTTCGTTGACGAATGCTGTCCGTTACTGGTAAAATAAACAATGGAAGCACATAAACAAGGCTGCATTGATTCTGGCTGTGCAGAGGGGATAATGCAGTTATTCATGGCGTTTCCCGGGCAGTTAGTTTTCTACCAGATTTGTGTTTTTGGGTTGTGGCCAGCCCAGCTGTCCCTTTAGACTAGAAATCCTCTGACATCAAGAGATCTCCAGCATTTGGTCTGGCCTCTCCTCGTTATGAAACCAAAACCGTAAATTATTTTTAGCAGTCGCTGTTTATTTCGATTTATGCTTTATCAGTTTCGTTGAATCCTCACATGTATTTCTTATTTGAAATAAAATCGCTCTAAAGGAGTGTGTGTGTGTGTGTGTGTATGCAGATTTTTTCTCGACCGTGACGGCTCTAACAGACTGTCTCTCCGTCCACAGATGTCCAGCTCGCCGCTGTCCAAGAAGCGTCGCTTGTCAGGAACAGAGACGAAGACGGGATCCCACTGCTCCTCCTCAAACTCTGTCAAAACTGATCTGTCCCACACACCTGCCAACGTAAGCACCAAACACACTGTCGAATAATTGCATAAACTTAGAACATTGCACTAAGAAGCTCTTTTTTTCCTCTCTCTAGGGCATGGCTAAGAATGGCAATGATGCTGAGATTGATGAAGGCCTGTACTCCAGACAGCTGTAAGTTGAATATTAGGAATATTGTCATAAAAGACCACATATTCATTGTAAATTGTGTTGAAGGTTGTATGCAGTGCGGCTGTATTAATAGTGCTCTCTCTTTTTCACTCTCTTTGTAGTTACGTGTTGGGCCATGATGCGATGAAACGCATGCAGAACTCCAATGTCCTTATTTCTGGTATGAGAGGTCTTGGGGTGGAGATTGCCAAGAATGTCATCTTAGGAGGAGTTAAGAGTGTAACTGTACACGACCAAGGTGTTGCAGAATGGAGAGATCTCTCTTCTCAGGTTTGTAAAATCATAACATTTATATTTCTGCTCTATAAATGCACCTTCCTCATATAGACATAACGGTAATCGTTCTTTTATTGGTTCCATTATTCTGTTCTTTGTGTATAATTTCCACATGTAGTGTGGTTTTCTGCTATGGCTTAATGTTGCTGTCCAAAAACAAAATTGCAGCCACCCCCACCCTAGGTACCATTGACTGACCCAGATTTATCAGTGGGTGGCCTGTGTTGTAATTACAGTGGAGGTGGTGACTGTTTTAGAACGTTATCGAGTAACTGCTTGATCTTATGGCCCTCAGTCTATAAAATGTCACTAAATATCACACTAGCTTCACCAGTCTGGTTTAATTCTTTTACTAAAGGGAAAAATGTTAAGCACCTATTTTTGCATGTTAATTTTATGCAAATATTTGGGTTCTTCTGCATGTTCTCTTTTTGATCTATATTAGAAATCTTTAAACGGGATGTGTCATAATTGTTAAATTTGTGCTTGTTCTTCCTTTTTAATTTTATTTCTGTATTTAGTTTTACCTTCGAGAGGAAGATTTGGGGAAAAACCGGGCAGAAGTGAGTCAAATCCGCCTGGCTGAGCTCAACAACTACGTCCCTGTGACAGCATACACTGGAGCCCTCACCGAAGACTACCTGACCAAGTTTCAGGTATAACTGATCGAAGTTGTCCCCTTGCTCTTCCAATGACTAACAAAATATCAGTTACAGTTGGCTTTATTCATGTGCTTATGTGTGTTGTAGGTAGTGGTGCTGACTACCTCCACATTGGATGAGCAGCAGCATCTGGGGGAGCTCTGCCACAGCAAAGGAATAAAGCTGATTATTGCAGATACTCGTGGTCTGTTCGGGTATGGTCCTATTTTAATTTTTAGTTCATCCCTGTGCCCCGCCATCAAATAACCATAAGTTTACATTCAATTGTTTTGCAGCCAGCTTTTCTGTGACTTTGGTGAGGAGATGATTGTTTATGACACAAATGGAGAGCAGCCATTAAGTGCCATGATTTCTATGATTACTAAGGTTAGTTCCTTCTTAAAATGATGTGGGATGTTCTGTGAAATTCTACTTCTACATTTAAGAATAGGAATCAGTGTGCTCCCACTAATTTGTTATGGTTTTTCCAGGACAATCCGGGGGTTGTAACGTGTCTGGATGAGGCTCGTCATGGTTTTGAGAGCGGAGATTATGTCACCTTCACAGAGATTCAGGGGATGACGGAGTTAAATGGCTGCCAGCCAGTGGAAATTAAAGTCCTGGGTAAGTATCTATTTTGAAAAAGGAGTTGATTTTTCTTTTGACTGTCATTAGTTGATGTCATTCCTCTTTCTTTTTTTTTCAGGCCCCTACACCTTCAGCATTTGTGACACCACAGGTTTTACAGATTATGTCAGAGGTGGTATTGTCTCCCAAGTCAAGATCCCGAAGAAGATCAGTTTTGTAAGCATGAGTAGCTGTCATTTGATACCATTTCTATTCAAATTCTGTTTGCGTGTATATCTGCTATCCAAATGTTAGTGCCGTATCTTTCCCTGATTGTCTAAAACTGCAGCATTAAAATACATCTTCCAACTGCCTTCTTTTTGTCCATACAGAAATCCTTTTCTTCGTCTATGGCCGACCCAGAGGTCCTGATGACAGACTTTGCTAAGTTTGATCGTCCAGCACACCTTCATGTGGGCTTCCAAGCAATCCATGCTTTCCAGAAGAAACACAGCCATCTTCCTACACCTTGGAGTCAGGTAAATTTCTCTGGAGCAATCTTTGCTTATTCTTGTAAAGGACTGTAAAGAACTTTCCATATAAAAAATGAATGCGTTGCTTCCAAAAATGTCCCTAAGTAATGCATTTATTTTTGAAGGTTCTAAAATGACAGAGGGATAAATTTCTCTGCTCATTGAGACTGATGCACCGCAGCAAAGGTGCTTTATAAAGGTGGTATATCAACTCAGCTGTTGGTAAAATGCTGAGCTGTGTGTGTTCCAGGCTGATGGGGATGAATTTGTGGCACTGGCCAAAGAGTTAAATTCCAGCCTGACAGGATCAGCCAAAGTGGAAGAGTTGGATGAGGCACTTCTTAAAAAGTTGGCATATGTTTCTGCTGGGGACCTGGCACCCATCAATGCTTTCATTGGCGGTTTGGCTGCACAGGAAGTGATGAAGGTCAGTGCTGGGGGGTTTCTTTCTAAATTGTTAAATCTTAATTTGTTGCTTTGTAAGGGAAATAAGTGGCGTTATCAATATGTGCCTGTAATGCTGACTCTAGATAACCTCACACTGTGATAAATCCATTCTTCCTGGTTGTTTTTACATCTTCCTTATCCTCTTAGGCTTGCACTGGAAAATTTATGCCTATTACGCAATGGTTATATTTCGATTCCCTGGAGTGCCTGTCTGAAGAAGGTGATTTCATGCTCACAGAGGAAGAGTGTGCTCCTGTAAGTATTCTAAGTAAATCCTGCATAATTACCAAACATGGACATCCAATTGTGGTAGTAAATCCTTTTTTCCCCCCTCTTCCTCAGAGAAACTGCCGATACGATGGTCAGATTGCAGTGTTTGGCAAAAACATGCAGGAAACACTTGCCAAACAGCGCTACTTCCTGGTGAGTAGACAATTCAAAATCCTTCCAATACCTCTTTAATCTGCAAATTATGCAGAGATTGCTAGTTTAAAAAATAAAATAAAATACAGAAATACTGTATTGGCTGAAAGTTGTCTTGTTAAAGGAAGAATTTATTGTGCCTTTATGATGATTTAAATGCTTGTTCCATCAATGCTGAAGCTTTGGTTATATAAGAATAGGCATGAGTAAAGACACTTCACTCATGCTTGACTCAAAAACTCTTTTAGGTTGGGGCTGGTGCCATCGGCTGTGAGTTGATGAAAAACTTTGCCATGATTGGACTGGCAGCTGGAGAGGGAGAGGTTATTGTGACAGACATGGACACTATAGAAAAGTCAAACCTCAACAGACAGTTTCTCTTTAGACCATCTGATGTTACGGTTAGTATGATCTTTACTCATGTATGCTCACTTGATTTTTGAGTTTTAAGCAGGTCCTGTTCATTACTACTGACTTGTGTGTCTCGTGCATTATAATTACATCGGAAACAGAAGACCTGGAGGTATAAAGTCTCATTTTGTTACAGTAATGTAGGTGTCATAGCTGATTAAAGTGCACTGACGTGTAACAGAACATACTACCAGTATTAGTGCTACATGTAATTGTTTGCATGTATTCGGGGCTGTAATTAACTGCAGCCAAGCATTCAAGGACAAATATAATTGGAATTGTTGGCCTCTGTGTCTACATCAATCATGCTGTGCCTTTTTTTTCCTCCCACTAATCTTTAAAAAAATAACACTCTTTGCGCCTCTAATTTTCCATTTCTGTTGGCCATGATGTATTTTCAAGTACAAGGCCAGTAATGGCTTAAATCTTATGTGATAATAGAAAATGAAGAGCGACACCGCAGCTATGGCTGTAAAGCAGATGAATCCTTCCATGAAGATCACTCCTCACCAGAACAGGGTGGGTCCTGACACGGAGAGGGTCTACGACGATGACTTCTTTGAAAGCCTGGACGGAGTGACTAATGCACTTGACAATGTTGATGCACGTAAGATCAACAGAACCTCCTGCTATGACATTGTCTTAATGCATTTCTCATTAAAAAAATATATATATATCATAAAATGTACATGTGTCTTCCACATGTCTGTGCAGGTATGTACATGGATCGGAGATGTGTGTACTACCGTAAACCTTTACTGGAGTCTGGTACTCTTGGAACCAAAGGCAACGTCCAGGTGGTGATCCCCTTCCTCACAGAGTCGTATAGCTCCAGTCAAGACCCACCAGAAAAGTCCATCCCCATCTGTACCCTCAAGAACTTTCCTAATGCCATTGAACATACACTGCAGGTCAGTCTGCAGTCACAAGCATCAGTTGCAGCACAGTTCTGAAATGCTTAGGGCAATGCATCATGCTCTTCTTCTGATCTTTTTAATATTATTTTAGTTGTAGTGTCGATGACTTTAAACATGCCGTTTGCGTTTTCTCCCAGTGGGCTCGTGATGAGTTTGAAGGACTGTTCAAACAGCCACCAGAGAATTCCATGCAGTATCTCACGTGAGTAAAATACTTAAAGTTGCATATTCATTGATTCAATTCTGTTAATTCAGGGATACTCGTATAAAAAAGATATAGTTATATTTAGTCAAACCAAATGCTTATTTGGGATGTCTTCATTGGTTTGTAACTAGTTTATTGTTCTTTATCAGAGACCCAAAGTTCATGGAACGCACTCTAAAACTTCCTGGAGCTCAGCCTGTAGAGGTGCTGGAGGCGGTCTACAAGAGTCTGGTCACAGACTGTCCACATAGCTGGGCCGACTGTGTTGCCTGGGCACGCAACCACTGGCAGTGCCAGTACAACAACAATATCCGTCAGCTGCTACATAACTTCCCCCCAGATCAGGTACATACTGTGCTCACTGCAGAGCCAATAACATATTTATGTGTTTTCTGGTTCCCTTAAGGGTGCAATTTTCATTCTTTTCTAACTAATGCTGTAAAACCGGTCATTCATTTTGATGTTACCTGAGACTTGTCCAGTTTGACAGTAGTTCACGTGGTCGTTGGCCTTTTGTCTAACTGCTAACTTCCAAAGTTGGTCTCTTTTGTGAAATGTCTTTGATACAAGGTCTTCGGTTTTATTTTAGCTATCGCATGAGGTTAAAATATACAGTTGCTTTCTAAGTTCGAGCAAAGGATAAAAGCTTTGCACTTGCACTTTTTGCTTCGTGTTTTTTGGTCACAATGCACAGAAGTGAGCCAAAAATTGATTCATTATGTTGCATTGCAATGTTCTTTGTTTTTCAGCTTACTAGCTCTGGCGCCCCCTTCTGGTCTGGGCCAAAGAGATGTCCTCACCCCCTAGAATTTAGCACTAGTAATGTAAGCATCTTTCTTTATGTCTTCACGGGTGCTTGAATTGGTTCACTCTAATATCCAACCTGTTCCAAAACACATTGTTTATCTTTTTGACTTTCTTTGGTAGGAGCTGCACATGGATTACGTCGTGGCAGCTGCCAACCTCTTTGCTCAGACATATGGTGTGCAAGGCAGCACAGATCGTGCAGGCGTAATCAAGATTTTGCAAGATGTCAAGGTGCCGGTCTTTACCCCTCGCTCAGGGGTCAAAATCCATGTGTCTGATCAGGAGCTACAGAATAGCCATGCCTCTGTTGGTAAGATGGAGAAAATGCTGAAATTGAGATTTGTACTTCTCCAAAGAAATATGTGAATTTTAATTGCTGGCTGTTTTGTTTAAAGATGACTCCAGACTCGAGGAGCTGAAGACTCAGCTGCCTTCCCCAGAGTCTTCCCAGTTCAAACTCTGTGCCATCGACTTTGAGAAGGTTCGTAAGCTTTTCTAGTCCCGGTCCTGTGCCGTTTGTGCTCTTTTATCGTGCTGTTCCTGTTTGTGTGACTGTGTCCTCTGTTTATAAAAGGATGATGACACCAACTTCCACATGGACTTCATTGTAGCATCATCCAACTTAAGAGCAGAGAACTATGACATTCCACCAACAGACAGACACAAGGTTGGAATAAAAACCTGAATTTACTCCTAAAAGTTGGTTTCTTTAAAGTATTCACCATCTCTTCTTAATTTTCATCATCCAGAGCAAACTGATAGCTGGCAAGATCATTCCAGCCATTGCGACTACGACAGCTGCAGTGGTGGGCCTAGTGTGTCTGGAGCTCTTTAAAATTATCCAAGGACATAAGAAGCTGGAGTCATATAAGAACGGTTTCATGAACTTGGCCCTTCCTTTCTTCGGCTTCTCCGAACCAATCGCCGCTCCCAAACACAAGGTAGGCAGCTGCTGGCGTACAGCTGCATGTTTACAGGTCGTTTTGCTGCCTCGTGCAGCACATGCAGCATGTTTTCATAGTAGAAAATGATTTGAGCTCCAATGACGATCCAGCCATGCTAATACTGATGCACCAGGTAGGCTTTGCCTAGCTGGGTGCACGTGAGTTCATCTCACCTTCTCACGCTGACGTTTTCAGTGTGTGCTGAGGAGAAATATGTCGCATTAAGCAATTTCAGCCCTGCTGCTCCAAGGGGGGAAAACAAACAAACGTGCCTTTCATTTGGTTCTTCAATATGTTGCAGTACTATGAAATCGAGTGGACGTTGTGGGATCGATTCGAAGTCACAGGGTTGCAGCCAAGCGGCGAGGAGATGACACTCCGACAGTTCCTGGACCACTTTAAAGTACGTCCTAACACCTTCTCCCTTTGAGATGTGACATGGTTCACTTTCTTATGCCAAATCTTTGATTTGTTTGCAGAATGAACACAAGTTGGAGATCACCATGCTGTCTCAGGGAGTCTCCATGCTTTATTCATTCTTCATGCCTGCTGCCAAGCTCAAAGAGAGGCTTGATCTGCCGTGAGTATCTTTAATTACCGTCCCTTTAAAGCACCGTTCATTGTTCTAAAGTGTTCCTCTGCATGCCGACAGGATGACTGAGATTGTGACAAAGGTGTCCAAAAAGAAGCTGGGCAAGCACGTGAAAGCGCTGGTGTTCGAGCTCTGCTGTAACGACCTGTCAGACGAGGATGTGGAAGTGCCCTACGTCAGATACACCATCCGCTGAGCCTCCACAGTGAAACCTCCCACTGGAGGGTGGGGGGGTGTCGGGTGGGAAGACCGGGGGGGGCAATTCTATGAAAGGAGATGTGGGGTGGGTGAGTTGATCCAGGTCAGCTTTACTGGATCAGTTTCTTTTAGGCCTGTGTTTTGTCTAAACCTGTGCCTGACTGTACATAGTCCCAGTAAGATGATATAAGGATACGTTGTGTGTTAGGGTTCCCAGTTGGTCCTGTTGGAGGAGGGATGTGATGGCAGGAAAGGAGCATGTATACTGGATTTCTGACTCGGTTGCAGAACGTTTCTGCTCAGTTTAATTTAATGCTTGGTGTTTTCTTGGCACTCCATAACACAGCTGCTGTCCCTCTGGATGATGCCTGGTCTTACTTGGCATTAAATGAGAGGCTACCAAACTGTCCTCCCATCACCTTTTTTGCTCTTTTCCCTCGTCAGACCTCTGTCCTATAGACCTATTTTTAAGTTTTAAAGATGGGCTTCAGCGATTTAAAAATGGTACAGCCAAGAAAATACATGACACAGGTCTGTTGGTAGGCAGACCTCCAAATTGAATCTGTAGAAGCACCTGAAGACACCTTAAACCCAAGTCAACATCTCCTGACTGGAATAATCAGAGTGGGAGCACTTAGTGTGATTTAGTGAATAAACATGTAAAAACAAGCCTGTTTGTGTCTGCCTGCTTATTTGCCTCTGTGGATGACCTATTTGTGTTGCAATATTCTCATTTTTGATCCACCTTCAACTTTCACAACAATTAAAGTGCAGCGAGGGAGTAAACCCTGATTCAGCTTCTCATCAATGATAAACGCATAAATGGGTTTTAACATGACGCCGATCAGCCCATTCTGCCTTCAGGGCAGCAAGGCTTCTATCGTGGCAGCTCTGTAAGCAAAGTGTCAGTTTAAACCCTCCTCAGCGGATACATGAAAATGCAACTCGAAAGGATGTGGTTGAGTGAGAGATGAGGAAGAAAGTGAGGAGGAAGCGCTGCAAAGAGGCTCCTGCAAACTGCTCCATTTCTCAAGTGGAGACAACGACGTGTTCGGATTATATTCGGTAAAATCCTTATCTGATTTTGATACTTTGAAGATGCACTAGAATCAAAGATGGAAGTGGAGGAGAATGGTGACTCGACTTGCTGGTAGGATTCATTTTGGCCTGTGACTGGAAAGATAGATCATGTGTAGCAATAAGAGTTACGATCTTTTTAGGTCTGCACAGCCAGGTGGAACCCAATCTGTCCACTGTGATCACGCTGGGGTAAGTCCTCTCATTTCAGCTCCTCACCTCAGTTGAGACCTTCTGGAAGACTTTTTTTTTAAAAAAAACATATTTTTACATAAAATTCTGCTTATAGAAGAAAAGAAAACAAGAACCCAGGCCAGAGTTTTTCATCGCAATCATAGAGGTATGAAAGACAGGAGCCATGAACCGTCTCTGTAACGGAAGTTAATCGGCTTTAGTTTCTGAACTACAAAACTGAGTCATATACGCTATGTGAAAATATATAAATGTTTAGATATGGCTCATTTTAGTTTGCCTGTGGCTCTACTTTCTGAGAAAGACATCTAAAATGCTGGTATTTGGATGAATCTCATTCTGCTGCTCCTCAGCGACAGCTGATGGTTCACCACAGAGGCAACCTATTTTTTATATATTTTTTTTACTACACCTCAGCCTCAACCTTCTTCCTCTTTGAAAGTGTCTCACAGGAAATGAGAAAGCTGCAGCATGATCATACCCTCCCTGTGTGTCTCTCTTTTTGACCCTCTCCTTGTTATATCTGCTGCTCTGCAGGATGAGGAGGAGGAGGATGAAGGTGAAATGATGTCAGACCACTTGAAGGATTCAGAGGTGAGGGGATGCCTTTAAATCTGGGTGATGGGCCTCTTGGTGCCAAGGAATTTTTATTTCCCATTTCTTCTGAATTTAGGAACCCAGCAATAAAAGGGTCAAACCTGTGATGAAGTCCAACAGCCTAACAGGTGTCATAACCCCCGTCAAGACCCCCGCCCTGAAGCGTATAGGACAGTCGATTTCGGTAACCCTTCGCCGAACACGCCTCTGTTTGCGCTCTCAGCTCCCGCGCGCTCACACACTCCCTTCCGTTCGCAGCGCTCCATCAGTTTTCGCACCGAGGCTCGACCTTTGCCCCCGGCGCACCTGCGCCAGCGCTCCAAGGCCTCGTCGTTTCCTCGCCGGCGGAACAGCCAGTGCTGGAGCGACACAGTGGAGAGCCACGACCTCACCGTGAAGGAGATCAAGCGCCAAGAGGTGAAGGGGTCTGCATGGGAAATGCTTAGCGGAATTCAGCATGCTGTTGTTTCTGGGTTAGTCGGTCGCCCCGCAGGCCTGTGGGTTGGGTGACGCGACCTTTGTCTTTAGTTCTGGGAAAGAGATCAACACCAAGATTACAAAAGAGGATGTGAGCTGGCACAAGCTCCACTTCCTTTGTTGAGCACTCATCTGTCAAAGCTGTACGTGCGCTTCTCATGGTGTGAAAGGGTGTATTTGCATCCACGTGAGGGGTTCCAAGTTGTTGAGCTGTTGCTACTCTTGAACAGGTGATCTACGAGCTGACTGAGGGAGAGAGGCAACTCATCGACGACCTCAGTCTGGTCAAGAAGGTCATTCCCAGTCATCACCACCACCATTACCTTTTATATCAGAGCTCTCCTCTTTCGCCACTTTCAACGCACATTGTTTTCACCCGTGCTACCAGGTGTATTATGAGCCCATGCTGAAGCTGGACATCATGACAGAGAGCGAACTTGGACAGATCTTTGGTACCCTGGATTCTCTCATCCCCCTCCATCAAGGTAACCTCTCCCTCTGTCTCTCCCCCCCCCCCCTCTGTCTCTTTCCCTCTGTCTCTCTCCCCCTCTCCCCCTCCCCCCCCTCTCTCTCTTTAGAACACGTACATAGACTCATATCTGATTTTTTTTTAATTGTTTGATTGGTGATACAAATGTACATGCTTGCGATGGCGGCAGCGTGTTAATAAAGATGTAAAAACCTTTGTTAAGACTTTTCATACACTGCATGTGTACTTCTGCCGTCGTGGGTTTGGTTTGAACTCTGACCGAGCGTAACAGGAAGTGTGTTACAACACATAAGAATTCTTCTGTCAGGAACTTGAGGGTGTATTTATACATTTTATGTCAACATTGAGATTTTAACCCTCGTCTGATTCGCATCAGATCTCCTTAGTCGTCTGGAGCGGCTGAGAGGATCTGAGAAGACAGTTGGAGAGGTGGGGCCCACTCTGATAAACTGGGTGAGTATAACCCCTGAGAAAAAAATAACAGCTCTTGCCCTGCTCTCTAATCCTGTCTTATCACTTCTCTGCTTCAACTGGTTCTCTCTGCTCGTGGCCACAGTTTCCCTGCCTGGAGGCCTATGTCACATACTGCTGTAACCAAGTGGGGGCCAAAGCCTTGCTGGACCAGAAGAAAAACGAAAAAAGGGTGGAGCACTTCCTGCGCCTCTGTCAGGAGTCGTCATTCAGCAGGAAGCTGGACCTGTGGAACTTCCTGGATCTCCCACGGAGCCGTCTGGTCAAATACCCACTGTTGTTGAAGGAGATCCAGAAGTGCACGCCTCCGGATCACCCGGATGAGGACACGCTGCCCGACGCTGTGAGTCGACACCCCAGAATAGTTTGAAACAGGATCAGGCGTGCTAATTATATAGTTCTGCTCTAAGCCCATGAAATCATTTTAATTAAGTCTTTATTTTAATCTAAGTCTTTTTAATGAAGAGGGGAGGTGGGAGGCTTTCTTTCATTTCCACGGTGATGCATCTCGATTCATCTGTGCAGCTGGAGCTGATCCAGAGCATCGTGGCGGAGGTCAACAAGAAGACAGGAGAGGCGGAGTGTCAGTTTTACAGACGGGGCCTCATGTACCTCGAGGACGGTCAGAGGCTACCTGAGATCCAACAGTCCCGCTTCCTCTACTGCCACGGAGAACTGAAGAACAACAAGGGACAGGTGGAGACCTGCACTTCTCCTTCATTCAATGATTGCGCATTAGTTTATAACGTGATAAAACAGACTGTTGCGCTCATACTGGGGTGTTAATGTAAATTCCAAAAACCACCCATTTAATATAAATGTGTAATTTCTTGTAAATATACTGATGAAACCTTAATTGATGATTTCAGAGGCTCCACGTCTTCCTGTTCGAGCTGGCACTGGTCCTGAGCCGGCCGGGTGAGGACAGAGACGGGGGTCAGGTGTTCCATGTGTACCGGCAGCCTCTGCCAAACGCCTTGATAAACCTGGAGGAGATCCCAGACGGGGAGGCGGCCGGAGGAGGAACCTTCAGAGGAGCGTTCACGGGAGGAAACGATAAAGGTGATTGGTGCACAGCCGGATACAATCACACCTCTGGTATATTATCACTGTGTTAGGTCCACTTGTTCACTGTATTCTTAAGTTTCCTCTCTTTTTTTCCCCAGTAAAAAACTGTTTTCGTGTGAGCAGCAGGGGGCGCTCCAAAGCTCACTCATTTAGCCTACAGGCCAATGACTCCTTCAGCAAGCAGCAGTGGATCACCTGTCTGCGCCAGGCCATCGTCCATTCCCGGGATAAGAAGGCCCAGACCAGCCAATCGCAGCTCCCCCCTCACCCCGATCCCGCCCTGTATCACATAGCAGAGCTCAGCCTGGGATCCAGCACGGACATGGTGGACCACACCAGTCGCTGACTGCAGAACTGACCAGAAGGGCCCACAGGAGGTGTACAGGGATGCTGGGAGAAGTGTGAAAGACTTTTTTTTTTCTTGGACACTTTAAAATTGGAGGGGATTTTTTCCTCCTTTGTGCCTGTAAAGTCTGTTATTGTAAAATACTGAAAGGCAACTATGAATGCTTGCTTTTTAAAAAAAAATAAAAAAATAAACAGAATTTGGAAAAGTTTGTGGATGTGATTGTGGCCAAGTAAAGAAAGACCCAAGGCCCAAGTATACCCAACAAGCTCCATAAAGAAAAGATTAGTGATGATTATCCCCTCCCCTCTCCCTCTCTCTCTCCCTCCCTCTCTTCTCTGTGACCCTGATGACAGAAGACAGAGGTAGACTTTCAGTTCTGGCCAACAGGCTCACAGTGAAACACTAGATGTCCTGTTATGCATTTTTAACAGCTCAGCAGGTGATGGGAACAGTTTGGTTGGAACAGTTTGTCCACAGATAGGACCAATGATCAGGTGAGTTGAAATCGCTCTGCTTCTTCCCTTTTCAACAGTATATTTAGGATAACTTTGCTTTGCTGGAGTTTAATCGTTAGTGAGGCGGTTACAGTGCCCATTAGAAAGCTATTAATGCCTTTTTGTTTTAAATAAAACCCCATCATTTTTATAAATAGAGAGAAAGTCCTCAAGTCATCCATCAAGGACGAAACCTTTTTCTTTTTCCCTCAGATGTGACTATTTTGTGTTGTCATCGTGGAAAGTGGATATTTTTCATCGCTGACCTTTCATGTGAAGAAATCTGCCCAGTTGTGTGGCTGGAAACAGTTGTATGTGGCCCTGTGACCTGTGCATCCTGGTAGACGTTCACAGTCAGACGGGATGCCTGGAGCCAGTGGCGTTAACGGGGAGGGCTCCTGCGAGGCCCTGTGCCGGACCCTGGTGTCCCAGAAGGGCCTGCAGAGAGAGACGACCGACATCTCGCAGTCTGTCCTCTACACCTCTCTGATGGGCCTGCTCCTGGTGGCCGACAACGAGGTGTGGATTTAAGCAAATTTAAGCTAAAATTTGCCATGAAGTAAGAGGATTTGGTAAATGTAAAGCAGACAGGACAGGGAAGTGTGATTTCGTGGAGAGTGTACACACACTCACGTGTTTCAGCACCTGTCAGCACTCCTCCTCCTCTAATAGGATAAAAAGGTTGATACTGACCTCCTTTTAGCCTCTCTTGTTATGTTAATGAGATAAGACGTCTAAATTTGTCCCACCAACACAATACACACACACACACACGAGGGGTGACATTGGGAGGGCATGCAGGTGTCAGATTGTGGGGCACGCAGACTTATGAGTGTGTTCAGAGTTACTGCATTTCCTGTTTATGATGAGGGATATAGCTACAAGGTCCTTGTAGAATCGCTGAGGGTCCCTCAGCAGTTTAATTTCATAAACACAGTGGTCAGTTTAGCCATATACGAGGATGTTGGGTGGTTTTTCCTGTATTTTAACTGCTGATGATAATAATTTGAGCATTGTGTTGCAGAAATGTGTAGAAAGTTGAGTTACACCTCTCCAGCTTTACTATATGAACTCATAAAACTTTTATTTCTTCATTGCAAGATGAAGGGTTTCAAACCACTTTGTGGTAGCATTTGTAGTCCTGAAATGTAACCTTATATAACTAGATTTTTCCGGAAACTTAAAAAAAATGTTTTATATAAATTAAGGCGATAAACAATAATAATTAATAATTAAAAAGTGTTGGGGGGGGGGGGGGGGGGCAGTTTTTAAATTATTATGGCAACCACTTGGGGGAAAAGAAGATCAAGCTAGTTTCCCATGTTTTGCAGAAGGAGCAGCTGATCTTAGGAAGTGGAAGAACCGGCCTACGGAACATAGGAAACACAGTGAGTTTGTCACAGTAAACTTCAAGTCGTCTTCAGTGGAAATGAAGCTGTTTCATTCTTCTTTGTCTCCCACTCAGTGTTTCCTGAATGCAATAGTGCAATGTTTGTCTCACACGTGTGGCCTGCGGGACTACGTCCTCCTGAAGCGATACAGACAGGAGAAGTGTGCCAAAGAGGATGCCAAACTGACAGAAGGTTCCTGCTCCTCTCCTGCATCTTCTTCTTTATCGTCTCTTTCCTCCTTGATCACATCCTTTGCTTCCCTCGTCCCCTCCTATTTCACCTTCCTACTACTTCGTTCCTCCTCATGCTCCAGCTTTCTCTCAGGTGCTGACAGGTCTTTGGGAGGAAGCTGAGGCGGTATCTGTTGTAAATCCGCGTCAGTTTTACAATGTTTTCAAAGAAGCGGTGCCATACTTCAGTGGATACAGGTGAGAATATCTTTGGAACAGGCGGCACAGGTTTTCCCAAGTAGTTTTTTTCCAAGTATATATTTTTTAAACACTCGTGTGATTTTTAAAAGAAAAATCTTTTTTTACTCTATGTAAATATAAAATTGTAAAAATACAATTTGTGCCAGTAATAATAAACCATAAACTGGCAGAATTAACCTTAAAAAGTCTCCTTGGAACTTTAGAGGAAAATAAATTTCCATATTAATGAGAACTATTATATCAATTATAATATCACACAAATGCTATTTCTTTTATCGCCAGAAAATAACTTTTATTATCACCTCAGGAAGACAGGCAGTATTCTGATATTTAGTCTCATTAAAGTAATTTTTTATTAATAAACAGCCCAAAATCTCCTTGTTTTGCACAGTCAGCAGGATGCACAGGAGTTCCTCAGGTTCTTATTGGACAAGCTGCATGTGGAGATCAACCGCAGACCCTATGTTCGCCGCACGGTGAAGGAGACTACTCAGAAATACGCCAGATTTAGGTAAAGCCTGAACAGTATTTTTTATTTGGTGTGTGTGAAAGTGTTTGATTTTCATTTCTTTCCATAGGATATCAGAAGAGGCTGCTGTCATGTGGAAAAAGCACTTAGAGAGAGATGACAGCAGAATAGTAGGTAAGGAAGGGGCCTGCGCTCGGTTCCACGGGTCCCTTTAAGCATCTCACAGCTCCGGCCATTTTCCTCCCACAGACCTGTTCTCAGGACAGTTGCGCAGCTCGCTGCATTGCTCTGTGTGCTCCCACTACTCCAACACGTTCGACGTGTTCTGCGACCTGTCTCTGCCCATCCCCAAGAGGAGCTCTGGGAGGGAGGTGATGCTAAAGGACTGCCTGGACCTCTTCTCTCAGGAGGAGAAACTAGACAGGGAGAATTCACCAGTAAGTTTGTGTGAAGTGTCCATAAAAATGGGCAACAGAGCACCGGATTGTCTCAAAGAGAGTTAAAAAAAAGCTGAACATTGAAACTTATTTAGGTATATTCAGCATCACTAATAGCTCAGATGCTGATCCATGCATCCATGCATCCCTCCATCCATCCATCTATCCATCCATGCATCCATGCATCCATGCATCCCTCCATTCATCCATCCATCCATCCATGCATCCATCCATCCATGCATCCATCCATCCATCCATCCATCCATCCATCCATGCATCCATGCATCCATGCATCCATGCATCCATGCATCCATGCATCCATGCATCCATGCATCCATGCATCCATGCATCCATCCATCCATCCACTTTTGCATTCATACTTCTTTGTGGCCTTTGTTCTGTGTCTGTCAGATGTGTGAGAGGTGTACCCGGCACACAGAGTGCACCAAACGGCTCTCCATCCAGAGGTTTCCCCAGGTGATTGTGATCCGTATCCTTGGCAACGATATGTGTTTACTTGCGCGCCGGCTTCATCAAGGTTGTGTTTGCGCCATTCTTCTATGAGAATTCTTAACAATCTTCTCCAGACTTGAATCGTTTTACGATGTCTCGGTGGTCAATTAGTAAAAGCACCGTGTACGTTTCCTTCCCGCTCACTAACCTGGACCTCGGACCTTATGGACCTGTCGACTGTGGTAACAAATCAAACTCTTGTTTCAGACATCTGCTTCACACATCCATTTGTGATCATTTATTCACTGTACTCATTATATACTTTAACTTGTTGTTGTAGGTATAGATCATTATTTTTATACCCAGAGACTACAGGAACACACAATCTATGGTATCATCAGCAACACAGCTAAAATAATGATTTACTTCGGGGGGATTTCCAGCTCATTTTTCCTTCACTTAACATGCTGTTGAATGTAAAGACATATACAGGTAGTTGTAGAGCTGCCATAACTAAGTCATGAGATACCAAATCTGACCACATTTCACCAATCGTGGATTTCCAGCAATTTCCCCTCATCAGCTTATCAGCCGTTGCAAACGGAAACAGGAAATAATTATCAGATAAGTTGAAATTGAATAAGCTGTAGTTGATATAACACATTCATTGACTTGTGATGACACAAAGCTTGGAAGAATTCGGTGATTTCTGTCATGGATTTATACACATTCAACTCACCAGAAAAAAATCAAGGGAGCATTTTTACACCTTTATAGGTAGTACATTTTATACACATGGAATTGTTTTGGTTATTCATAGACAGAGAACTATAACATCTTTTTCAAGACTGTAACTTTGTAAGTCATTACATTGTTATGTGATCCCACAGGCCCAGTTCTGTATGATTTATATGCAATATGCAACCATGTCGGGACTGTAAACATGGGCCATTACACAGCCTGCTGCTTAGATGAAAATGGCTGGTGTCTGTACAATGACTCCAGGTGAGAAGTATGTTTAAATAATACATTTAAAATCTGGCTGTGTTTTGCCTTTTTCAATTGTGCCTTCCTCTAACCACCAACAGTGTGACTCCAGTATCTGAAAACCAGCTTCAGACCAACCAGGCATATGTACTGTTCTACCAACGCAGCAACAGCAGCGGTGGCAGCAGCAGCACCGCTACCAGCATCAGGAAATAGACCTGAGAATGGCTGCTGGCTCATCCTCAGCCAATCAGAGCCGCTGTACCTCCGGTGTCCATAGAAACAGACCGATTCAGCAGTGCTGTAACTCTGGGGTCTATGAACTTCTCGAAGTGCTGAAATTAACTCTGCGATGCGATGCACAGTTTAGTGGGACTTGCAGATGACTTTCACCACCAGACTCATGAAGAGGAGAGTGTTAGCGTGACAACTCACGCACCACTAATTTCATGCTATACACAATGGACATTATATGACTCACTTATGTGATAAAAAAAATAACAAATTCTCTCACTGAAGTAGAAAGAACTGATTCAATTGTACAACCGAATGTATTGTAATCTATGAACTGTTCTTTGAAAACAATAAACACCATATTATTGTTGTTATTTTAGGAGCTGTTGTCCTGGTAGTTACTGCAGTAGTTGTGATGAGATCTATTCCCAGCATATGACTTGACTACTCCTTATTTTGAGATAATTGAAAGCTACTTTTGACAGTCATTCCTCTACACTGTGGCGGCAGATAGTATAGCAACGTTTACGCAACAGCATTTACATTTAAGTGCACTTTTACGCATGCAGGCAAAGTTTTGAGTGGGCGCTGGAAAAAAAAAACCCATCCTCAAAACATCCAGTTCTTGTGCGCATGCGCCCCAGTGGTGGGCGGAGTTTTCCAGTCGGTCAGGAAGAGGAGAAAGGCGGACACAGAAACACCAAGCGGTAATTATTTTTCAGCGATAGCTATTAAACTGTAAGACGATTCTCATTTCCTCCTTAGGAGGGTCGCGGTAAAACGACGAAGTTTGTAGATTTGATTTTGGGTTGGGAAGAAAATGTAAGCGGCAGCTGTCAAAACTACAATAAGCAGCGTTAGCATTGTTGCTAACTAAGGTTAGCTGGTTTGACAGGCCCAGACTACATTGCACAGCCTCTCGGCAGCACAGCGCGGAAATGTTTTCTGTTTACACCCTCTGCCGCTAAGACACCTTCCTTGTCTGTTAACTGGGTCGTTTTTGTGTGTATATGCCCTTATATTTAAGGGAAACCTAATAAAAAAAAAAAATCCACCACACTATTCTACGAGCTGCTAGTTTTAGTCATGTAAACCCAGCTATTACTTTGTCATCATGTGAACTAAGTGAAACTTTTAATAACACAGGAAGCGTTTCATTTGTGCAATAAGGTTAAAAGTCTACTTATTTCTGTATGGCAAAACCGTTTTGGATTAGCTCCTGCATAATGCTGACATCTGTTTAACCTATCTGACGGTCTAACTTGAACTTTTTACAGATGGCTGCTATCAGGAAGAAGCTGGTGATAGTCGGGGATGGTGCCTGTGGGAAAACCTGTCTGCTCATCGTCTTCAGCAAGGACCAGTTCCCAGAGGTCTACGTCCCCACTGTGTTTGAGAACTATGTGGCAGACATTGAAGTGGACGGCAAACAGGTGAGAAATGAAGGCATGGCTTAAAAATGTGCTCTGGCGAGGAGGTAGAGGTGTCGCCAATTAGACATATAATCTTATTTTCATCATCAGGATTCTACCAGATGAACTACAGGCTGTAAAATGCTTTTGTTAGAATCTGTAGCTTGAAGAGCGAAGTGAATAAATTAATAAATATGAACACCACAATCTTTAAATTCCTGAAAATTGTGATGAAAAGAATTGCTGTTTCAATTGAATGTCTTGGTTATTTTATTATTGTCCTTAAAATAACAACCCAATCAAATATTTAGGCATAGTTTTATGAGACTACAGAGTGATAGCTGGGAATTACTCTCAAAGAATGCCATATTTAATTTTCAATGCTTGGCTCTGAACTATCAAGTATTAGAAATATGGATAGCAAAAAACAAACCGTTGACTTCCCATTCTGTTGTAAGGAAGTAGCTACATGGTAGCACAAACCAACTTACAATCTTAGCATAAAACCCCCAAGCTGAGCAGAAGATCTTTCTAGTGTCTGTTCATTTACTTCAGAGTAACAGAGATATATATGTTATATTTAATTCTCCCCATCAGGTGCTACATTACTGTTGAATATAAATCAAAAACATTTCGTGACATTTGTTGAGATAAATAGCTTGGCTTTTTTTTTTTTTCCAAAAACAATTTGATAGAAGCAGATAGCTAAAGCGTGGGCAAGTGTTGAGGTTATGCTGTTTTACTGTGGTGTGAAGGTGTTAAAGGTTATGGGTGTAATCAGCAAAATGCAGCGAGATAAGTTACCGGGAAGTTAAGATGCTTAGCTAATGTGATAATGAGATCATCATTTAGTTGTGTATATTATTGACTGTTTGTTCATATTTATCTTATGTTTTTAAGGTGGAGCTAGCACTTTGGGACACAGCTGGTCAGGAAGACTATGACAGACTGAGGCCTCTCTCCTACCCTGACACTGACGTCATCCTCATGTGTTTTTCTGTAGACAGCCCTGACAGCTTAGGTAATTTTTTTTCCTTTTCTTCAAGTTAAACCTTGTTTATTAACCACCTTTTTTATGTATATATGTTGCTAACTACTCCACCCTTCCTCTGTTGCCTCTGTAGAGAATATTCCTGAAAAGTGGACACCTGAAGTTAAACACTTCTGTCCAAATGTTCCAATAATCCTGGTGGGGAATAAAAAGGACCTGCGCAACGATGAGCACACCAGACGAGAGCTTGCCAAAATGAAACAGGTCTTTTGAATAAAAATGTATCACTTGTTATTCTGTATATGTGACTTTAAAGCATCATTATTAAAACCAGATCCCAATTACAAATGTGTCTGCAGGAACCAGTGAGATTTGAAGATGGCAAAGAGATGGCCAGTCGCATCAATGCCTCTGGCTACCAAGAGTGTTCTGCAAAAACCAAAGATGGTGTGAGGGAAGTCTTTGAGATGGCGACAAGGGCAGCGCTGCAGGCCAAGAAACGTGGAAAGAAGTCCAACTGCCTTCTGTTATAGGCATTGAGAGGCGAGGGAGCTGCCTTCAAGCACAGATTCCAAAGGCAGCTCCCAGTGATATTTGATAAAGGGGAAATTATAGGGGAGAGCCCTGAAACATTTTGCAGTTGCTCAATTTCTCATCAACCAGTTATCCTCAGCAATTTAAAATGGTCTGAAATGACTTGATAGACTTTTCACTGGTCTGCACATTTAGATTCGGTACCATTTTGTCTTTGTCTATCAAAAAAAACCCTTCAGACATGCAGGTCCATAAGGCAGACGGTGGCGGCGGGGTGATCTGAGGTTGAGCGACTGTAAATGGGTTGAAATGTGCCATGATTGGAATGAACACAGAAAAGGTCCTTACCAGACCAAAGACAATGGGAGTCTGAAGAGAGTCTGAAAATAGATATATTAAAAAAAAAAAAAAGATGTTATGAATTACAACCGTGTCTAAGTGGATTTTACACAGTATCGCCTACATGTAGTGCCTTCAGAGCAGTTGTGGGACAGGGATTAATTACTTAAACGGGGTATTATTTCTATAATTTCTAGTATCCACACATACCACAGAATCGCTTTCCTCCCTCCCATTGGCTTCGCCAATTCAGGCCCATATTTTGACTCAGGCTCTCTGCAGGGGTATGCCCAAACTCGATTGTATGAGATACTTTCCCTTTCTGAATGACTTACCTGTACTTTAGAATGTGTGCGCGTGTGTGTGACTGGCACCTTGTTAACTTTTTCCTGTGCAGGTCTGCATGCATTTAAAATGTGCGAGTGTGTATTAACATATGTGTCTGTACTGTATGCATGGAAGGCCTTTCTGTTCTGTTATAACCCTTTTGTCCATGCCAAAGTTACCCACCAATGGCCACATTTCATGGCTCAGGTGGGTAATGTAACCACAAACAGCCGCTCAGAGCGACATAGAAAACCTAACTTTACTGGAAGACGTCAGACTTGTAACTAAAGGCACAATCAGGTTAAAAACGATCATCTTATTTTTCCCGTGTACTAAGTTTCATTTGATTGTGTTAATCAGTGGGTCAAATCTTGAATGGTGTAGTTATGGTGATAAGTTAAATATTCCACATAGTAATAGACCTGTCATTACTATAATATCCATTATGTACTGTATGTCTTACAAAGCTTTGTAAGGATATGCTAGTGACGTGTATTTTAATTTTGCTTTTTACTGAACCTTCCTTGCAACTTCCCCTTCACCCATTTAATTATCTTGTCATTATTGTACTACAACTTTTTAATGGTGATGTCTCTAATTTTCTTAGCGTATTAATCATATTAATTAATCCTGCCTTTATGATCACCTTCTGTCAGTTAAATCATACAGCGTATCTGTATTACAGTTTAATTGAAGGTCAGCTTGGGGTGCAAGGCTGGAGCATTTTTGGGGGTGGGTTGCTAGACTTTTTATTTGTACTGTGACAGGATTTCTGGATTTTTTTTCCTCCCCCATATAAAGTTGATATTAGGGCTTTCTGTTGTAAGGTATTTATGTGTTCTTTGATTCATTTATTCATTAAAACTTGCAACAATGTTATCTATATTTCTGGCATTATTTCACACTTTTTTTAATCTCAAATAAAAAAAAATCATCTAAAAGTAAAATATATGGTGCTGGCTGTATCGTACAATGGCAAGAATATAAAAATAAGGCTTAAAGTTTAAGCCTTAAACGAAGATCAAGCGTGTTCTTCAGCCATGAGTTACAGTGGTGGGTGGGGCTGTTTGTATTGGCCAATCAGTGTCGACTTCCACAGTTTTTCTGGCTCCCCAATAACCAATCACATATCAGCAATTGTTTTAAAACCCTCCCTCTGAAATGGCTCTGCTGTGGCCATTTTACACTTGGTTGCTGTGAAAAACAAGTCCGCCTGGTGCATGGAATTGATTTAGAACGTTGACATTTAAGGAAAACGCCTTTGGTAAATGTGGTATTGGTAAGTTTATGTGCAATTTTACACATTTCTATACTTAACGTGTGGAGGGTAGGAACCGTGCCTGTACTGGGACTTGCTAGCCAACCCCTTGCTAAAATTGTTAGCATGCCCGCTAACCGAGATGACCGCAACACGTCATTGTTGAATACTGGTTTATCGGTCGTGTTAACGAGAATTTGCATCGCGTCTTCCAGTCGTTTCCAGCTATGCGTGCTTGCTTTGCCTTTGGTGGAATGACTGTCGCTTCTGACGAGTTGTTCCCCGAGACTAAATTAATTCAAGTTGCTGAAGTCGCTGTTCAGAAGTGCAGCTAATTTATTGACAGACAATGTAATCCAAACCTTGGAATTTGTCTTGTCTGTAAAATGGTCACGTGGTATTCAATTTCCTATTTCCATTTATAATGTCATGTGTAATGGTAATTAATTGCACTGACTGGTGACATCTCTTTTAAACGCTTATGTACTTTCAGGGTGTTCAGTACAGTAAACAAAAAGGTCAGAGGGCAGGAACAGATCCGGTGAGACATCATGGATTATGAGCCAAGGTGAGCTACACGTTCATTGTATCTCTGTTCCCTGGAGGTGTACCCAGGTCAGACCACTTAATGTCTTTTTTTGGTCAGCAGGAGCGGCCGAGGGGACCGCATAGGTCGCTATGGCAACACCAGTAATGACCACAACTTTCGTGACATGGACTACAGAGGTTACGACCAAGAGGATGAGGAGCCGGACCCCGACGGAGCTTTCGGCTGCGATGAGCAGTTGCCAGATGTTCGTGACTTTCAAGATCACCTTGGATTCCTCCAGCGAGGGGATGTGCGGAAAGACACCGGTGTTGAGCTGATGGGCACCCTGTGGCCTCCTTGCCCTCAGTCACACCCGGATTCCCCTTCTCACTCGACCCAAGCGGTTGAGAACCGAGCGAGGCGGGAATTCGAACAGTCGCACCCCGGCCCGCAGGACAGGGGTCGAGGGAAAGGGCTTTTTACTGATAATGCTGCCCCACCTTCAGAGAGCATGGAGGGAAGCTGGGGTCATGGAAGTGCCCATTCGGAAAGGATGGAATATAATGCGGCAAGACAGAGAGAGGAAGACCGGTTCTCCCGGGAGCCAGTGAAAAGGAGGGTAAGCTGTCACATTATGGAATGTTTTTATTTTGCTGTAGCCGTCGGTTGCTGATTCGGTTCTGTGCTGTGTACCGGTAGCCGTTTCCTTTAGGTGCAGAGGAGCACAGTCCAGATTTTTCACTTGAAGATTTGGATCAGAGAGACCAGGACTATCGGATTGATTCCGACCACAATCAGAGACCAAGCAACATCATAATGCTCCGCATGCTGCCACCTAATGCCACTGCCAATGAAGTGAGTATATTTTCTAAATAAATATAGTCATAGGGTTATTCTGTAAAGATCAACACACTTTTTGTCCTTTTGAACACTTTATTTCTCTTTACTATAGTGTGATTTTAGAAGCGCTAACGCTTTTCTTGACAGATCCGGGCACAGCTCCAGGAGCAGGGGATCCAGCCACGGGAGGTTCGCCTCATGAGGAACAAGTCTTCAGGTGAGAACTTGTCCATCGCGCTGAACTCCTTGTCTGACCTTTGCTCTGGTTCTCATGCTGATGCGCATCTAGTGATTTCATTCGAACATTCAGGAGGCTTTCTACCATGCCCCAATTTTCTGTTAACACTCACTCCATTTCTCTCCTTATGTCATTGCTTTACTTCATTCTGGCTGTAGGATAGATGGCTAATCCAAAATAATCAATGTGTACTTTTTGTTTAGTGATCTGGTTTGATGTTTTGGGCTGCTGATGTCACAGTGATTCATTAAGACGGGTTTAATTAAACCACTCTTCATACTGGCCTTTAAAAGCCTTTTCCCACCCTGGCTTTTTCATCGTCTTTAGCTTTCATGATTCAGTTTCATTCTTCCCCTTATATTCGGAATCTGTCTGACTAGGTCAACGTTCTTCATGAACCAACACTATCAGTGACAAATGAGCACTTGATTCCAAATTAATTGTCCTTGTGTTTTCCCACTGTAGCAGTTGGAATGTGTGTAAATGTTGAAGCTTCATGCAAATTTTCCTCCGTTCCAAAGTTGTGATTTTACAGACTGCTTCTTATAAAGCAACAATCCCATCTTATGTCAAAAGAACATTAGTGTTTGAATGTGCCGCTGACTGAATCCATCTCTGGTCAAGCTTCTGCTCTTCCGATTGTTTCAGCAGCTTTGGTCTTGAAGGTCCCCCCCTGGAAAGAGTGTGTGGGTCTGTCAATCTGTGTCCTGGAAGGACTGAATCTTCTACATAGTTGAAGCAATTGGGTCTGTGTTAAGGTGTAAATACTGCAGAAACAAATGTGGAATGGGGCTTTATTTCTCATGTACTTGGTTTTAACTGGTGCTGAGCTTTCTTTAGTTGATAGGGCATCTTTAGAGTAACTAAATAGGCTTATATTTCTCAATGGAAAAGCAGGGTGCAAGGCAATTACTGTAATCGGCATAATTCAAAAACATGTGCTGAAGAAAATTTAGATAATCTACATGTAATTCATTGTGCATGGAGAAGGTTGCAAGCTTCAGTTTGGTCTCTCAGTAGCGGAGAGATGTATGAATGTGCTTGTGTGTCTCTTCTGCTTGTGTGCTTCATTTTTTAAAGCAAAAGAACCCAGACTCAAACCCATGAGTGCGTAGGATTCCCCTCACTCCCTCTTTTCGTAACCCCGATGAGATGCATAACATTGCATCCTCCCCTCCTTGCAAAAGTTTTATAATGGCTTTTCAGCTGGGAGAGAGGACGCAATGATTTAATTAGTGCTGACACAGGGTCTCTCTTTCCTCTGGACATGAAGCACTAACCCCTCAATGCGTTGTTATTATGTTGTTGTTGTCATTGTTCGGTTACCACGGCGCTGGGTGGTGTCCAGGTCAGAGCCGAGGATTCGCCTTCGTCGAGTTTAATGTCATACAGGAGGCCACCCGCTGGATGGAGACCAACCAGGTCACTCTCCTCTACACAGACACACATATATATGTATATATTATACACATCCATAGAGTGGGACATATGGGCTAGGATCAGGGCAAATGTGCACCCACATATTGCCCTTTCTAGAATCATACAAAGTGGATAAAGTATATTCTCCACTAGGTAAGTCTTTTGTAATGTAAGCTTTTATAATAAAGGAAGTCATATTGTCTTTCGACTTTGGCAGAGATTCGAGTAAATTCTCTCACTTGTGTGCAACAAGATCCTATTTACTAGAGGATTCACCCTTCTTCACTCAGTACAGTCTACCACCTCAGGTTTAGCATATTTATTTTCCACACATTGTATTGTATACCTAATCAAAACCACTGTAGAATGTTCTTGTGCTTTTTTTTTTTTTAATCCTTCCATCTTTTTAGGATGAGATATTGTCTATTTTTGTTGTGGGTAAAGGGATGTCAGTGGAGGTGGATGTGTGGAACACTGAAAAGATTTCCCCTTAACGGGGGAGGGATGACACCATTGACCAAAAGCCAGCGTGTCCTCGGATACCCACACACAACATACCACCTCAGTCCGTCCCAGTTTCCTAAAGCTGAAGGTTGCAATTCTCTGCTGTCCTCTTTCTTTCAGCTTCTTCTCAGCTCTTTCTCTCTTTCTGTGTCCCCCTCTCATCCCTCACTCTCATCTCATGTGAGATGAGGCCTTTCTCTGGCATTTCTGGCCTAATTATCATTGATAATCACTCCCTGTTCCCCTCCCCCCTCTCTCTTTTTCTTTCAGGGAGTGCTAGTGATTCTGGGCCAGAGAGTTTCGATGCACTACAGTGACCCCAAACCTCGTGCAAATGAGGACTGGCTTTGTAACAAGGTACTGTTTCTTGCCTATCTCCTGTATAGCAGTTCCGCCTCTAACAGCTGGTGTTTCTTTTTTGTGACAGTGCGGCGTGCAAAACTTTAAAAGGAGAGAGAAGTGTTTCAAATGCAGTGTCCCCAAATCAGGTGCTGTTCTGTAAAGACTAATTTACTCATTACAGGATATATTAAAATAATATGAAACTATTGTGTGAATATGTATTTTTCTCCTCAGAAGCTGAGCTGAAATTGCCCCTGTTGCAGAGAGATCTGTCACTGGGCCTTCAGAAGGAGGGAGCTCAAGGCTTGTTGCCCTTGCCGACACCGTTCCACTCTTGTGCCCCTGCAGTCATCTCAGGACAGTCAACACAGCAGACGGATACTGCTAATGACAGTAAACATCTCAGGCCTTTTAGCATCTCAGTTTAACACTTTTCCGGTTTGGATGGAATATTTGTAATAGATGACCTAAACATAACGCAACATATTCTTCGCTCTGTTCTTCCACTAGCTCTGATACTGCGAAACCTCGGCCCTCATACTTCCCTCGACTCCATCTTGTCTGCTTTGGCTCCGTTTGCCACTCTCTCTCCATCAAACATTCGCCTCATCAAGGACAAGCACACACATCTCAACAGGGGCTTTGCCTTTCTACAGCTGTCTACCATAGTGGTGAGGAGCATGAGACGGACACGTCTGAGACATGTGTTCCGTGTGTAAACAAATGAGAGAAATCATGCTTGAAGGCAGTGAGCAAATTAAACACAGTTGCACCAGGACTAATGCACAGATCTCAACAGGAGGCCTCTCAGTTGCTGCAGATTCTGCAGGCCCTTCAACCACCCCTCTCTATTGATGGAAAGACTATTATGGTGGAATTTGCCAAAGGCTCCAAACGGTAAACATAGATCAAATTTACTGTAATTAAACGTTATCTCACCGCCTCTTTGTTTTTTTGGGGGGGAAAAAATCTTATTTGCGTATTCTTGGAATAGGTTAATGGCTGTATCACATTGAAAGGTGTTTTGGAGGAAAACTAATCTGTGTCTGTCATATTAGGGATGTGTTCCTGCCAGACAGCAACAGAGTGAGCGCGGCTACAGTTGCCAGCACAGCCATAGCTGCTGCCCAGTGGGCTGTCACACAGGTCTTAAAGAGCACTGTGGTTACAGTTATTTCCTTCCATTTCATTAAAAAATGGGAAACAAGATTCACTTATTGCCTCTTGTTTCTTTTTAATGGTTTTATTCAGACTGCTCAGAATGGACCAAGTGGAGGTCAAGGAGTAGATACCGCTTTGTGTCAGCAGGTGGCAGCAGTAGCTTATAGTCAGGAAGGAAACACCTTTTCTGGGTTAGATGTGGCACCATTCAAACCCCAGACAGATGTCAGGGTTGCTGCCTTACCCGGAGCAGGAGCAGCCCAGATGGGAACGTTCCCTGCAGGTCAGTTTTAAGACTTCTACATTTGAATTTGAGCAGGAATTAAACAAGCATGCTGTGATCAAATATGCTTTTTCCATGTAGCTGCAGTTTCATCTGAGGCCGTAACACCTGGCTCGGCTGTGGTGCAGCTGCTTGTCCCTCCAGCACAGTCTGCTCTGCTCACCACAGCTACAACTGCACCATCTCCACAGGTACAGTTCTCTTTCTTATTTGTTTCTTCGGCTTATTATTTCATGCAATCACTTCCTTTGATTTCTCTACGGTCTCTGTCTTTAAACAGGTTGAAATAGTAGGAAAACCACAGCCAGCTACTCACAGCCAGCCCGCTACACCAGGAACAGAACATGAGCTCCAACAATATCGTAAGTTATATGTGGTAAAATTTTAAAAAACAAACCAAAAAAACCACCTTAATGTCATTACCCCTGTTTCTGATTGCAGCTGTGCCGGATGTGTCCACATACCAGTATGATGACAGCTCTGGCTACTATTATGACCCGCTCACAGGACTGTACTATGACCCTAACTCACAGGTAAAGTCCAGTGGATGTCATGTTCTCTGAATGTTTTGGCAAGATTCTCAAGTTTGCTCACTTGCTTTGTGATTGTCGCAGTACTACTTTAACCCCCACACGCAGCAGTACATGTACTGGGATGGAGATAAAAAGATCTACATTCCTGCTGCTACTGAGCAGGCAAATGCAGAAGGTGCTCCCTCGAGTATAGTTGATCCAGATTCACCGTTTGCAGCCTCTGGCAAGGAGAAAAAAGATAAGCCCAAGAATAAAACAGCTCAACAGGTATTTACCAAGGTTTTTTTCTTTCATTTGTTGGAAATTAGGCAAATGTTCATATGGAGAACACATTAGTGCAACACTAAACATTTGATTTCAGTTTTCCTGCTACACTATAACCGCTTTTATTTTTATTTATTTTAATTATCAATAGATTGCCAAAGACATGGAGCGCTGGGCAAAGAGTCTGAACAGACAGAAGGAGAACATGCGCTCCGTCGCCTCCTCTTCTGCCTCCGGTTCCACAACTTTGCCGACTGGCTACATTAAAGCGCCTGGTCGCGTGGACGACAGGAGAGAGTCTGCCAGCGCTGACGCAGGCTATGCTGTCCTGGAGAAAAAAGTAAGTGACGGTTAAAACAAGTTTAGCTCTTGATGCCACTTATCATGGTATCTGAATGTGTGTCAATAAAGAAATCTTACTAAGGCTTCTGTTATTTACATACCCTGCCCTGGTGCACATGGTTAAACATTACAGTGGGACCTCTACTTACGAAATTAATTGGTTCCAGAAGTTGTTTCGTAACCTGAAAATTACGTAATTAGAGACGCGTTTTCCATGTAAATGCCCTAATCCATTCCAAGCCCCAAAAAATTCAGACATAATTTTTTTTAGAAATCATCATAAAAATGCATCAAAACATGTAACAAATACATGTTACAATTAGATTACCGCACAATAAATGTAGGAATTCAGTGCAAGGCTTCTCCAGGAACAAAATGAACTTTATTACAGGCTAATCTTACATTAGCCGTCATTACTAGCAACGAACGTTAACACTTGTGGTAACACCGCCATCTAATGGACAAACATACGAACACCCACAATAAATCACGAAGAAGACGCTGGGATACACACAAACTTGTACATATTGACGTCCCTCCTAGTCAAAGGGATTACAGGAAGATGCTAGGCAATAGCCAATGGCAGAGCAGCTACAAGCAAGTTTGCATTCGCTAGCGTATTTTTGCCTTTCGTATCCTGAAATTTCTTTCGTAACGAGGAAATATTTTCCCGTTGAGACGTTTCGTAACCTGAAAATTTCGCATGTAGAGACGTTCATAAGTAGAGGTCCCACTGTACTTGCCTGAGATGAGGCTTTGTGAGCTGATGTCCTCACAGTTTGTTTCTGTGTCTGTCATGCAGGGGGCGCTGTCTGAGCGGCCTCAGATGTTACTTGACCAAATCCGGCAAAGTGCAGAGGTAATACGTTCACTGTGACATTTGTGTTATTTTCAGCTGTATGATCTTTATCTTGGGGTTGATGTATTTCTTTTATTTTTGTCTGATTTCCTAGAGCTCTCCACCTCTTCAGCAGGGTCTGGTCCCTGCGTACAGCGCTGAAACTGATAGCGAAGAAGAAGGAGGTGAGAGAGATGAAAGGGAAGGGAGACTGACAGACTGGGTGAAACTGGCCTGTCTGCTGTGTAGAAGACAGTTCCCCAGTAAAGAGGCCCTACTCAGACACCAGCAGCTCTCGGAGCTTCACAAGGTACACTTAAAGCACACTGAATGTCCTTTGTGCCATTTACACCCACTTGTAAACGTGCCTGATGTCAACCTTCTTATCTCTTTTCAGCAAAACTTGGAGCAGAGAAGACTCCAGCAGGAATCTGCAGGCAGAGAGGTTGTTCTGGATGTCAAATACATGCGTACATTATCCTTGCAAGTCATTGCAACTTAATGTGGATTTCACTTTTCTGTCTTTTGTAGAGACTCGCATGTGGCCCCGAACCTTCCGATCCAAAGAGGAGGAAGTTGAACCATGCGTAAGAAGCCTTCAAGACTCTTAAATGTTGACTTAATAGGTGTCGCAGGTTTACTCCTGGAAATGAGACATTTTGTCCTTCAGCTGTTTAAATTATTTTCATTTTAGTGAAAGACAGTAAAGCACCGCATGATCTCAACGTTGTGCTACCTTGTGTCCTGTCAGTGACGGTGTGATGGGCACGAGTCTGGGAGCCAGGATGCTGCAGGGAGGTGTGAAAAAGGGGCTCCTACTGCGCAACATGCAAGTGGAGTGAGTCGACGTCAAGTCCCAACATCCTGACCCAGAGATGACAAAGACACCATTAAACCCGTTTAGAGTACAGATAACACATTTCTACACCTCACATTTACCTCAGCAGTGCTCATCATTTTGAACTGACCCTGTAGCAGTAGGTATCAGGATATTGCACAGAATGCACTTTGATGCTTCTTTTTTTTTTTTTTTTCTTTGGTAAGGACACATTTTGGCTTGTGTGGTTGTTAAATACTTTCTGTAACGTTCAGTTGATTTAAAAAGAAAAGAGTATCAAACTATGACAACTGGGAGTTTTTAATACAGTATTACGTCTATGCACCATATTTTTCGATCTTGTCATTCAGTGAATGACAGATCTTTTAATGAGTAATTCACACATTTAGGAAGAATCTTTAGAGTAAATCAATCTGCCTCATTGACTGGAGTGACTTTATAGCTTCTGTTATGTTTAAACAAAGAATTCATAATGTCTGAAGGGTGGTTTATTTGTTTTTATTTTTCAAATCATTTGTCTTGCTTTCATGTCTTAAGTCGAGCTCTTGTTATGGCTGCCATGCAGCAGTGAACAGGATGGATGTAAAATAATGCTGAGAAACACAAACGAAAGGGGGGATGGACTATTTTGTCTGGACCAAAATAATCCCTGTAGGTGGAAATAAGTTAGATCATGTGCATGCTTGTTTTATTCTTTTATCAGCGGTAGTCTAACTCAGCCTTGGCCATGAGACATTTGGATCCTGTTGATCGAAATGTCCACACATCAGGTCTTCATAGGCTGGTAGTTCATAATTCCACTTAATCCTAATGTATTAAAGCACACAGACCATAATCATCTCAAGTTTAAATGCGTTTAAAGTGATTTCCTGTGTTTGCAAGCCTGGTGGATGCCTGATCCAGGTACTGATGCAGAGGTCTGATGCATTCAGGGATGGTGGTCCAGTAAAAAAAAAAAAAAAAATTCTTACTGAGGTATGAGCTGCAAAAAAAAGCAGGATTAAGGCTGTTATTTTTTTTAAAAAAATGGCGATAAGATTTGGTATTTTCTGTATTTATGAGGGGCTCTTGGTGTAAAATGCTGTCAAAAGCATGTTTGTCATCAAAGATATTTACTGATTAGATCCGAGTACTTTACAGGCAAATTGGGCAGCTGCTGAAATCAATGGAATGAGGACTTTGAAGAAAGTCCCCGGAAATATATCATTTTTTGAAAAATGCCAAAGTTTGGTAAAACATGAGCATTTTATATATCTTAACTCATTAAAGTATACTGCTATTTAAAGCACTTTGAGAGGACTAAAATTCCTACTTCTCGTGACCTTGAAACTGTTCACAAAGCCTTGTATTCATCTGTCGAGACTGCAGGCCACAAACAACAGGGTGGAAAATTACTCTAGGTAGATGTGAGGTGTGTGTGTGTGTGTGTGTGTGTGTGTGTGTGTAACCCCTGTAGACAATGGCTGGGTTTAGGCCATTTTCATGACGTCATTGCCAAATTCAACAGTCATCATCCCCAGTCTGTTTTTATGATTTAATGTGGTTTTATTCTGTCTGAAGAAAGATTTCCTTGGCTGACATATTTTTAAATAAAATATGTAACATTAATCTAAAAGTTTGTTGTTGCTTTTTTTTTTTTTTAACCTTTCCACTAAATAAATACGCCATTAAACATAAGAGAGAAAAGTTATTTATACAGACACACATCGATGTTCTAAAACAATTTTGCAAACATTGCGACAGTTGTGTTTTTGAGAAATGGTGGGTTGAAAAAGGGGAATGTATCGTAACAAGTGTTATGAAGTCTCTAACGCAACAACTCGACCGGGAGAGCTGCTGCGTCCGTTCCGTTGCCATAGCAACAAGAGCCAACACCGTTTTGGGGGTCCCAGCTATTCGGAAGCGTCGTAGACAATATTCGGAGTTTGCAACCACCGTGTCGAGCGACCTGCCGCTTTGACAGTAAGTGTCATTATCAATTTAATAATTTAATAGCCCAAACAATTCAAAATGACACCGTTTATAAAATCACATCACGTGATCTGGTCAAATTCAAAACAGCGCAAGTCGATGATGAAAGCAAGGAAGACACGTCATATATGAAATGATATCATGTTTATTAGCTGAAATGACATCATGTTTATTAGCTCTATATAGCGGATGGTGGTAAATACACAGATAAAATGCGTTAGCCGTGAGGAAGCTGTTGCACAGATATGAAATTTAAAAATACCACACGTCTCATGTGCCTCTATGAAGTGCCAATCACACAGACTACAATCCCAGCAGCAGCTTCTGAGAATTTAGGGCCCACGGGAATAACAAAAAGTCACATTTGTCATCCCTCCCATACCACCCCTATAACCCCCCTACAACAAGCTCAAAGGATCTAAGAAGCTTTGGCATTTGACCTGCCAATGATGATCTGTTTAAATGTAAGGTGCACAAAACATGGTAATCAAACATGAGAGGCCAACATGGACACACACACACACACACACACACACACGGTGAGGGGGGGGCTTGAAGTTACTCCTAAACATATACGTTTGTTTAGGGAAAGTTCAAAACGATGTCAGCGTCTGATGAAGATGTGTCAGGTCCAGATGAACTGGAAGAAGAAGTGGAGATTGCAAAGGTAAAAAGAAAAATCATTGCGTGAGTCATTTGAAGGGACCCAGGCAAAAGCAGAAGAAAGAAAAAGACAAGAAAATTCCCCAATTACTCAATATTTCCTCAATTACATTTAATTTTATTAATTATAACACAACCAGGATTTTAATATTTATTTTCTCTGTTTGGGGGGGGGAGTAGAAGTCTTACCACTTGACCAAAGAAACCATAGGTCAGCAGCTGTCGTTACTGTGCAGAACGGGAAATGGACTTGCACATGCTTTTGTAAAAGTGGACCTACAGGACAAGTAAATCAGTCTTTTGCACCGTCTCCCCACTTTACTACCCCTTCATTAACCCCTTTATTATCCCTCTTCAGAAATCTGAGCAATATCTCTGCACTCAGCAGTTATATTCATCTCTGTTATGTTGACATCTCCAACAATTGCCTCACTGACCTTTCTCCTCTGGCACATCTGAACCAGCTGCTTTGGCTGAAGGTGAGGAAATAACATGTGCAAGCTTCTGTGCAAAAGTCCTCCTAAATAATGCATGTCACGTGTGCATGTCACCATAGGCTGATAATAACTCCGTGGCCTCCTTCAAGGGGCAACCCTTCGCACATCTGAGGTACCTGCAGTGGCTGAGCCTCGCCATGAACCATGTGACAGAGCTGGATGGCCTGATCGCACCTTCCCTCGAGACATTAATCCTTACAGGTCGGCTTGTCATTAAGATGGTGATATTGTGTGAATGGCCTTGTCGGAGGGACATTTTTAATTATGTGCCAAGGCCGAGTCCTAATGCTCACAGTGTTTCTAACAGGTAATTCTATCCAGAAAATCAAGCTCCAGCAAAGTGTGAGTTTCACCAACCTGGTAACTTTAGAGCTACGTAGAAACGGCTTGGAAACAATTGAGGACCTCAACCTCCCCCACTTGCGACATTTGTTTCTGGTAAAAAAACAAAAAAACAAAACATGTAGTGGTTTTTTTTTTAAACACCATATTCCCAGTTTTTATTTTTTTCTGTCTGTCAGCATAAATACAAATTAACCTTCTTTTAAGGCCCAAAACAACATCAAGTGTCTTGAAGGTTTGGAGAAGTTAGAGCGTCTCATGACCCTTCACCTTCGAGACAATCAGATAGATAATCTGAAGGGACTCAGCGCCAACATGAAGGGTCTCCAGTACCTCAATATTAGGTACCCAGCCGTTTCACAGATAAATCCATTTTATGAGATTATATACAACAATGATGATCAATTATTCTGTCTCTGTCAATTAGAGGTAATAAAATCTTCAATGAGAATGCACTGCAAAGTCTCCGGCTTGTATCACAAAGTATGCAGACATTGGTCGTATCGGAGAATCCCCTAGGAGAAACCACAGATTATCGGATATGCATTCTAGTTCATCTGCCACGTCTGGAGCGGATTGACAAAGACCCAGTTTCCCGAGAGGAGAGAGCTGATGCTCTGAGGAGAATCAGGGTAATGCTATCTTGTGACTAGTCACAAACCTTTGCACAGTTACTGATTGTTCTAATGACACGAATGTCATTTCAGGAGCTTGAAAGCATTTCGGATGAAGTGTTAAATGGACAGAATGAGGAAGCGTGAGTATGTTGAAAACCCAGGTCTGCAGCATATAACGCCATGGGCATAGTCAGAAGAGGCGTGGGATGTTGTATGTGGTGATGAAAGCACTGAGAAGTTCCAGGAATTCAGACTGTAAAATAAAATAAAATACAATAGAGCTTTCCATTTTCCATCATCTGTATTTTGTACACTATTGCATTGATGTGTGCAGTTGTGGGTGTGCAAACTGTTCAAAGGCAAACATAAAATGATTCCATACAACCACTTATTATTTATATGAGTTGCTTGTGTCACTTGCTTTACTGTCCCCTTTCTCCGAGTAAGGATGAGACAGCAAAATTGCCCACCATTTCCGTGTTGGCGGTGGTCCAGCTCGGGATTTAAAGCGAAAGCGTAGTGAATATGAACGAAACATAAATTTTAATTACTCCCCAGCAACGAAGCCGGGTATATTATGTGATTTGAAATATTTGGCAGAACAGCAATCCGAAATCTGATGTGTTCCACTCGGTCATGACCGACGTCGGGACCAGGAAGTGAAACGTCTGAGGAACAGTTAAAAGGTTGTGGTGTAACATGGATTTATTATTATTATTATTATTTTATTTTTGCGGCGGTATTTAATTATACTTTAGTTGAAACCACAGGTCTGAATCGTTCGTCAATTGAAAATAAAATTGAGAAATTGCCCTTTCTCCACCTGCGTAATCCGCCTCGCCACCACAGTCGCCCGTATGATTGGATTAAGGGGGCGTGGCTGTTCTATGTGACATAAATCCTCCCCTCCTCCGGCGGGTTCTTCCTCCTCCGGTAGGTCTACAGGCGTCTGGAAGCAGCATCAACTGCGCGATACTTTCAAGAATCAGCAGAACTTTCTGAAATTATCCCTTCTGTTTGACGCCGTTTCAAACCCATCCAAAAAATATGGCCAAATACCACAAACCCGATGAGAAAACCCTGCAGGGACTGAGAGATATCGCCAACAAGCTCAGGATCCACTCCATCAAAGCAACATGTGCCTCCAACTCTGGGTAAGCCATTCAGAGTGCGAATTTGAAGCACATAAAGCGGAATATAAAATATTTTGCAGATATGAGTGCTGGTGCACGCCATTACAGTCAGTCCGCGAGGCCCGTCTGCACGTGCAAATAGTAGGGATAGCCTCCTGGTCGGACAATTATTTATACATACTTCAGCAACTGTACACGGAGAGACCCGAATAATGTCAATTTGGTGCCTTTTCAAGGACGTTGACCTGAAAATAACTGGAAACGTCGCAATATCCGCTGCTAGCTACAGGATAGCGATTAGCTTGAATTGTAAGGTCTTATAGTGAAGTTTTCTGATTAGCCTCGACGCTAATGTCGTTTTGCTAGCAGAGACGCAAGCACGCGAAGTCTCGTGGCCACCTTCACGCTCCCATTTAAACTTTCGGCTTTGCGCTAAAGAGGAGATAAAAATGTGGGTACGCGTCAAATTAAAGATCGAAACAGACAGTTTGTTCCTCTATATAGCCTCGAATGAGGAGGCGGTTTGAATGATACAAGTAGGTCTAAATCTTTAAGCTTTATTAAGGCTAAGCTAATGTTTGGATCTGTTGACTCGAAATGAAATTTAATTTTATATGTACAGCCAAATGCACATCGTTCAACACCTTTTTAAAAAAAAAAGTAAATATTCATTGTTCATTCATTCTTACCATGTTAATTGTGCAACACTGAAGTTGAGACTTCTCCAAACTGAATAGGAAAAGGGTTGGTAAACCTGTTTTGACACAATCTCTGTCAACGGAGAAGGAAATGGGTGAACTTTGCTGTGCGTGTGCGCGTCCCCGCCATAAGGGCTCTGATGTGCCCATACTGCCTTTTGCACTCAACAAAGATGTCTTTCAGTCTTTATGACATCCAACTAATTCCTCATTTTACACATTTTACTGACTGTTTTGTTAAGCTTTCATGGATTTCCTTCACTTTATTTTCCAGCAGGTTCTTGCTCATCAAACGGACGAGGACAATCCAAGGCGCTGGGTTTTTTCAATCAAAATACCTGTTTAATGTATGCTTCTATTACATAACCGTTTCCAGCATGGTTTAAATGGTGCTGTTTGTAAGTTAACCTCCATAAGGAAGCTGTGGTGCTGTTGAGCAATGTTGGATTTCTAAATTGTTATTAACAGTACTTGAAACTATGCTGCAACTAATGGTTACACAAATAGTAAGTATGCGGTTATAACTGAGTGTAGATTAATAATCTATTGATGGTAATATCCCTAATCTTTGAGGCTAAATCAGCCTTGGAATGACTTGATGTGTCAGATTTTCTGAATGTAGCAGTACATGCATGAATCTGCATGGTGTGTGGATTTAATTTGAAATTGCATTGTTGATGTGAGCTGTCAACTTCAGGATCTCTTTCTGTTCCCAGTCATCCCACATCATGCTGCAGTGCGGCGGAGATTATGTCCGTGCTCTTCTTCCACACCATGCGCTACAAGACGGAACAACCTCGCAACCAGTGTAACGACCGCTTTGTGCTCTCAAAGGTAGAACTCAATTCTGGAGTTATGATTTTATTTAGTCCATCTGGAGACTTTGACCTCTGACACCTTGTTTTTTGCCTGCTGTTTAGGGCCACGCTGCACCTGTCCTGTACGCAGCCTGGGCGGAGGCAGGTTTTGTGAAGGAGTCTGATCTTCTCAACTTGCGCAAGTTTGACTGCGACCTGGAGGGCCACCCCACACCCGTCAGTCCAGAACTCTTTACACGTTCTTCTTGTTCCTCATGCCAATTAAAATAACTCTGAGCCCTCTTCCTTTTCAGAAACTGGATTTTGTCGATGTTGCCACCGGTTCCCTGGGCCAGGGCCTTGGAGCCGCCTGTGGGATGGCTTATACCGGCAAAAACTTTGACAAATCCAGGTTAGAATCAGTGAATTTTAATTAACCATTAATTCACAATCTAATGTGTAATGCACTCTACATCATGACTAAAACACTCAGGATTTATTCTGATTGTTGGTATTTAAAAAGCAAATTTCAAATTGTGATTCTTAAATTAAACTAACCTTTACTATTTTTGGTGAACTAGTTTAACCTGGACAGTATTGAATAATAGTCTATTGTCTTTAGTGGTAGATGGCCAATACCAGTGTTATCTCATTAAGTGATAAGCCTCTAGTAGTGTAGATGTAATTGTGTTACACTACACTGACGGGAGCCTGGGATCAGGCCAATGAGTGGCTTCTCTGAAGTTTCTCTAAGATAACTTTTATAAAGAATCGGCTCAACATGTGTCGAGTGTGGTAATGTTGATTTTAGCTTCACTAATTTACTCTTTATCTGTAACGATATCCATCTGATTAGAGCCGTAAGTATCAAGAGATCAGCATGGTTTAGTGTGTCTGCCTCTGTTCTGTGTAGTTACCGTGTGTACTGCCTGCTGGGTGACGGAGAGTGCTCGGAGGGCTCCGTGTGGGAGGCCATGGCCTTCGCTTCCCACTACAAGCTGGACAACATTGTGGCTATCATGGACGTCAATCGTCTGGGCCAGAGTGAGGCTGCACCCCTGAAGCATGACATGGAGACCTACCGCAAGCGCTGCGAAGCATTCGGGTCAGTGCCAAACGTCTTCCACTTGTATTGTTTGGTTTTGTATAAAACACTTGACTGTGGTGGAGTTGGCTAATATTGTCTGGAAACTAACTGCATATATGTGCAGCTTTGAATGTAAATGAGCACTTAAAAGTTGACTATTACAGTCTTGGGTTAAATGGTCAGACTCAATGTTTGATCCTTCTGCCTCCGTTACTCTCTGTTAAGTTTGGTTTTTAACATGTTTAAGTGACTATGTCCTCTGTATTTGAGGGGGGGTAGTTGTAATGTGCATTTATTTATTTATTCTAATGTTGTGTATGCTCTTGTTTTTGAAGGTGGAACACTTATGTTGTAGATGGCCACAGTGTGGAGGAGCTGTGCAAAGCTTTCTGGCAAGCCCAGCAGGTCCAGGGCAAACCCACATGCATTGTTGCAAAGACATTCAAGGGCAAAGGACTCAAAAGTGGGTGTGGCATTTCTATATCTTGCAGACAGAAAAATAAACCTCAAATTGCTGAAAATGCTCTTATTCTGTGTCTCAAGATATTGAAGATCTTGACAACTGGCACGGTAAACCCATCCCCAAGGACAGGGTGGATGAGCTTTTGAAAGACCTGGCAGCTGAGATCCAAGTGCCCAACAAAACCCTGTGCCCTGAACTGCCTAAAGAGGACACTGCACCAGCAGACCTTAGCCCCATCTCCCTGCCCTCGCCTCCTGCATACAAAAAGGGAGATAAGGTACATTTTGAGAACATGTCCAGCATAGTTAATCATTCATATCAAGTTTAGCACTGTCATTTGGTGCACGTGTGCTCATGCAAGAGACTGGGGCTTTATTGATGTGTTCCATGTCCTTTCCCTCTCTCGCCAAGATGGCAACCAGGCGAGCGTATGGCGTGGCCCTGGCTAAACTGGGCCAGGCAAGCCAGAGAGTGGTGGCCCTCGATGGAGACACAAAGAACTCCACCTTCTCGGAGACTTTCAAGAAAGCCTTCCCCGATCGTTACATCGAGTGCTTCATCGCTGAACAGAACATGGTACGTAGTATTTCTGTCTTCAGAGGCCTTTTTAAAGACTCAGCCGCAGCTTGACTTATGAAATGCTGATAAGCTTGGTTCACTGTCCTCTTTAGTTCCATAATCTGCTCCAAATGGGTCTAATCTGTTTCTATTCATTCTCCAGCATGTTAATCTGAGCCTTTGGGGACTGCTTGTCATTTGTGAGCAGTAATAAACTAAGAGCCTCTGTAGTTAAAATAAACTTATATTGCTGATGTCTTCCCTGCTGCTGTAGGTAGGAGTTGCCATCGGCTGCGCCACCCGTGACCGTACCGTTGCTTTTGCCAGCACATTCGCTGCTTTCTTCTCCAGAGCCTATGACCAGATCCGTATGGGAGCCATCTCCCAGTCTAATGTCAACCTGGTGGGGTCCCACTGTGGGGTCTCCATTGGTAAGCTTTACACTTGACTGTCACTAGTTTTCTACAAGGGTGACTGGTGTCTCACCCATTATCTAACTGCTCCAACTACAGGAGAAGATGGCCCCTCCCAGATGGCCTTGGAGGACTTGGCCATGTTCCGTGCCATCCCAACATGCACTGTGTTTTATCCCAGTGACGCCGTGTCCACAGAAAGGGCTATCGAGTTGTCTGCCAACACAAAGGTTTGTACTTAAATTGTATAAAACGTTTTTATAGTAATACAGAGGAAACCTAATTCATATTTATCTTTTACAGGGTATCTGTTTCATCCGCACCAGCAGACCAGACACTGCTGTCATCTACTCCCCAGACGAGAAGTTTGAAGTGGGCGTTGCCAAGGTACTGATGAGCTCCACGACCACTGATGCAAAACTAGGCTCCAGTGAATGAAAATGGTTATCCTTCACCAGGTGGTGCGTCAGTCTGACACTGACCGTGTGACTGTGGTTGGCGCTGGTGTTACTCTGCACGAGGCCCTGGCTGCTGCTGATATATTGGCCAGTGAAGGTAAATCCAACACCCCCCCTCTAGTGGACAATTGTAAACACTTCATGACCTTACTTGCACAGTTGTCTTAATTTCCAAATGAATTCCCCAGGGACAAACATTCGCGTGGTTGACCCCTTCACCATCAAGCCCCTGGATGCAGCTACCATTGTGGCCAGTGCCAGAGCCACAGGAGGACTGATCATCACTGTGGAAGACCACTACAGGGAGGGTGGGTTCATTAGTTACTACTGGTTTGCACCAATGATGTTCTTTGGAACTAATTCCTGCTAACACTCGCCTGTCTTTGCCCAGGCGGACTTGGGGAAGCGGTGCTGTCAGCAGTGGGAAAGGAGCCTGGCATCGTCGTGACCCGGCTGGCTGTTGACGGCGTCCCTCGCAGTGGAAAGCCTCAGGAGCTGCTCGACTTCTTCGGCATCAGCGCCAAGCACATCGCCAATGCTGTGCGTCAGACCTTTGCAAACTAAGGACTGCCCGGGCTCGCTAACTCCTTCTGTTCTGTCTCATTCTGCGTTTGGAGATCTGTAAACATCTTGTAGGGATATCGGGGTGTAGCGTGAAGATCTAATCATGTGACTGCTGGAGGTGGAAATGAGTGCAGTGTTGAAACTGTTAATTCTCAGTGATTTACTGACGACTCAAATACTCATTCTTTGCTCCTGCCGAGCTAAAACGTTCTGTCAGTGTGTCCTTAAATTTGACAAATGTTTGTTGCTAAAACCTAAACCTCACTCAGACATTCCCTGCTTTATGTAAACCTTTTTTTCCCCCAATTTACTATTTTAAAAAAGAGAAATCTTGTCTCTGGTATGAAACATGTGCGTTCCTCCTGATTCTTGCTCACCTGGACATTAGTCTCCACAGTATGGAAGTGTCCCATGTCTCAATTAAAGTAATTCACCTGTGACCGTTGTTTGTTTTACTGACTTCAATGATAAATAACATTTATGAAATGATATAAAAGGTCTCTTTTCCCCATGCCTTCAGAATTGACAGGTAAACATGTACATTATTTATTATTTGGAGGTACTCTGTTAATCTGTTCTTCACTATTGCATCAGTGCTGTTGCCTGGTGAAATGTCCCATTCTGCTGTTTGTGATTGATTTGATTCTGGTAGCTCCAGAAAATGAAACGATTTTTACTTTCTTTAATGGGTCCATTGTCACTGTTCTGCACAACAACATGCTCCCTGTGCAGGGACAAATGGATCCAGCCGGTGGTCAGTGAAGGCATCACCAAGACTTTATGTGCACAAATAAGGATGTGGAAAATGTCCCTCGGTAAAAATGACAACTCCCAATATTTATTTTCTGTTTTCATCCCCACCAGCGCTATTATGAGTGTTGATGCCAGAGAAGGGCAGGACGTTAACTCACAGGATGTTGACATGAGGTTAAGGAAGGGTTGGACGTGGCTGGTGGTTCATTTTAGGCTTTTCTCACTGTTCAAATAAACTTTTGGAAAAATTTGGACCGACAGTTTTCAGTGTTTGCTGCTGGGATCCTCCATTTGGTGCACGTCTGCAGGGAAGCTGCGGATTGGACCTAATAATGATACAAATCATTATTCTGTGTGTGTGAGTGGTCACTGTACAAATAAAACGGGTCTGTCAGCAGGTCTTCACCCCAGTGAAAGGCTGATTTTTGACTTGGCTCATGGGTGAGAACCAAGGGCAGGCAGGAGCGTTGCAGCAGATGGGTGTGAAAGCGCACAGACGCGCTCCGTTGTTGTGTGTCCTTTCGTACATGGACGCCAGCGGAGCTTGGCCAAACAAGGTTGTCTCCAGCCTGACCCGTCTCCCACCTCTGCGGGCCACTCTGCTCGGCCTCATTGTTTTTGTTCCACGCACCCTCGCATGAACAGACTCTTGGGAGGGCTTGAGGGGCCACAGAGGTGCAGGGCGGGGCCGAGAATCCCACAGCACAAGGTTCCAGGACCTGCACCAACAATGCCAGGGTTGATCCACCTCTCTCTCCCTTGGGTATTCCTTCCCTCCCTCTTTTCTCTGTCCTTCATCCTGTCATCATTCCCTCAGAGGTCGCGGGCGAACACCCGCTCTCGCTGCTCTCTGACTTTTGTTGTTGGTGTTTTCCTGAGGATCTGGACATGGGGACCAGAGGGATGTGCGTGCTGCTGGTCTGTTTGTGCACAGTTTTATCAGGACAGAGCAGGGACACTTCAGAGGACGAGTACGTGGAACATTTGAGGGAGACAAATGGAGGTGAAGCAGCCGCTGGACACCCACCAGGAATCCCAGCGCCGAGCTTAAATACCGACGACTCCAGCCCATCTCTGTCTCCAGGTAAAATCAACTTTTCTTCCTTTATTTTATTTTTATCATCAAAAAAGTAAAAGAAAACTGAAGATGAATCCGATACTTACCCTTGAACTCCATCTACAATTTTTTGTGTACATTATTCATATAATGTGTCTCAACCCGAGTTTGGCGACAAAGAAAAGTGCTTTTCAGGCAGAGACACTGTCTCCATCTCTCTGTACTTACTGTAGCAGGGAAAGAGCACAGACCTCATCAGGAAGAGAAGAATGAGCATCCAGGAGACCATGTCTGGAGGATGAGAAGAGGAAGAAGTAGAAGAATGAGCAGTTCTTGGGGAAGGAGGAGACATGCAGCTCCAGTGGAGTCCACAGCATATAGAATAGTAAGTGACAGTGATGTCCTTCGTTTTCACCTGCGGCTTCGGTCGTGACCAGATGCTGAAAATCACACCTGTGTCTCCCTGCTGCTCGTCACAGGCCGGGTTAGGGCGCCCCCTGTTGGGATGGAGGAGCAGTGTGAGCAGAGAGGAGAGCAGCACTCTGATGGCAGCGCTCAGAGAACTTCATGCTGAGAAGCAACGACTCATGGGTCAGCAGAGAAGACGTGATGAAGATGATGAAGATGACGAGGACGACGACGACGATGAAGACGATGACGACGACGATGATGATGACGATGACGAGGAGGAGGAGGTACAATGTATAATATTTAGGATAATTACAAGTGTTAACTTGCTTCCTGACTTATAGATCATTTTCTTCTGTATCAGGAAGAAGAAGAGGAAGAAGAAGAGGAAGAAGAAGAATCTGATGGAGGAGAACAAGGAGAAGAAGGAGAAGGAGAAGAGGGAGAAGGAGGAGAGGGAGAGGGAGAAGAAGGGGAGGAAGGAGAGGGAGAAGCAGGAGAAGGAGAGGGAGGAGGAGGAGAGGGACAAAGAGAGGGAGGAGAAGGAAGCGAGGGAGGAGATGGAGAAGAAGGCGGAGAAGGACAAGGCGAGGGAGGAGGAGAGGGACAAGGAGAGGGAGGTGGAGAGGGAGGAGGAGAGGGACAAGGAGAGGGAGGAGGAGAGGGACAAGGAGAGGGAGGTGGAGAGGGAGGAGGAGAGGGACAAGGAGAGGGAGGAGGAGAGGGACAAGGAGAGGGAGGTGGAGAGGGAGGAGGAGAGGGACAAGGAGAGGGAGGAGGAGAGGGACAAGGAGAGGGAGGTGGAGAGGGAGGAGGAGAGGGACAAGGAGAGGGAGGAGGAGAGGGACAAGGAGAGGGAGGAGGAGAGGGACAAGGAGAGGGAGGAGGGGAGGGACAAGGAGAGGGAGGAGAAGGAAGCGAGGGAGGAGAGGGAGAAGAAGGAGGAGAAGGACAAGGAGAGGGAGGAGGAGAGGCAGAGCCTCCCAGTAACCTAACAGAAGCTGCTCTCAGCCGATGTCAGGCTACAGACGGAGCCATCAGCTGCAGGGGCCTCAGCATGACTCACCTGCCAATCATTCACAATCTGGAGGCTACAAACCTCAACATGGCAGGTGTGTGTTCGTGTGTGCATGCACATGCATGTGTGTGTCCGGGATATCCCAGAATACCACGATCCTGTTCTACATCACCTGACTGTATCCACTCCCACAATGGTGAAACCACACTGTATCTAACAGCACACCTCCTTTTATTTACACTGAAAGAGAACAACGTCACCATGGTGATGGCACAGGACTTCTCTGGTCTGCTCAACCTGGACACGCTGGACCTGAGTAAAAACAGCCTGAACGATGAGTCATTTGGCAGCAACAGCCTGTCGGTGAGTTAAAGTTCTGCGTCAAGTCTGTTCTAAATTAAAAAAAAGAACCATATTTAAAGATAAGCTTTTAAACCTGTTGCTCTTTATAGAGCGCTTGTGTGTTGCCTCAGATCTGATTCATCAATACAATCTGGAGCCTGTTAAGCGTGTTTTACAAGTCACCTTGCATTAAAATTGGAATAAAAACAGGTCCAATCCCACATGAGTGCAGCAAAAAAGAGGGCTGAAGAGCATTAGCTGATCTTTTCTAAGAATAATCTCCGCTCTAACCAAAAGACCGCAGGCCGAAACGTGGACCACGCTGAGGCAGCAATCCCAGTCTGACCGATCACTGCAGGCCACCAGTATACGTTCTGGCAGGGTTGGCTGGAGGAAGCAGTCAGCCAACCACCGCTGAAGTATAATTGAGATTTATTCTCAGAGCGAGGTTTTTCCTCATTTACTCCTGACTACAGTCCCAGCTCTCTCGCGGGGTGGTGTTACTAAAGCTCGGACCAGGCAGATGATTTAAAATAGTGGCTCTGTTTTATCGTTCTAATCTGCTTCAGAGTCTGACCCTTCTGAAGAAGCTGGATCTGGATAGCAACAGGCTCAGCGGCGTTCCAGCACTTTCTCCATCTGTGGAAGTCCTCAAGATGAACGATAACAAGATCGGCACTCTCAGCCCTCACTGTTTCACAGGTAAAGCTCCATTTCTGTGGACGTGGTGGCTGAGCAACGTTCTGTGATGTGCTGACAGTAACTGTAGTGTGCTCCAAGGACTGGTGAACCTGCTGAATCTGGAGCTGGTTGGGAACGCTCTCCATGAATCCACTGTGTCACCATTAGCATTTAGACCAGCAGAAAAGCTCCTGAGCCTCCATGTGGACAAAAATCACTTCACCTCCATCCCCCTGGGCCTTCCTCGCTCTCTTCAGGTCTGCCAGTGTCATAATATCTGACTGAATGTGCTTCTGATATCAAAAGGAATGCTATAGCATTAACAAATATATAGAAAAATACAATAAAATCTACAGCTAAATACAGTTTATAAAGTCAAAAGAGTACTGTACTCAGGCCAGATTTCAGCTTCACACCCTAAGACATCTCCATCTGCGTGTCTCAAATGTTTGCCGCAGACACTGAAGATGAGCGGGAACATGATTGACAGGGTGACAGAGGAGGCGCTGAAGGGCTGCAGCCACCTGAAGCTGTTGGATCTGAGTCACAATCAGCTGCATGATCAGAGCGTCCCTGCCAGCACCTGGAGCCACCTCAAGTATGTCCATCCATCCATCCATCCATCCATCCATCCATCCATCCATCCATCCATCCATCCATCCATCCATCCATCCATCCATCCATCCGTCCATCCATCCATCCATCCATCCATCCATCCATCCATCCATCCATCCATCCATCCATCCATCCATCCATCAATCCATCCATCCATCCTTTAAAAACACGCAGTTCTTTTCTCGGCCACAAGAGGGCAGGCTGATGTAGTTTGGCCTTTCTGGGAGCTCTGGCTGCAAAAAAACAGGTCTGAGCTGTAATTAGTGAGTGTTTTTGGCACTTTAAAGATCACAAGATTCACCATTACACGCTTCCAGCATCAGCTGCAGGTTTTAGCAGATGTGATCATTAGTTTCATCATTAATATCAGATAGAGCAGAAATTCAAAACCAAAAAGCCCCGTGCACAGGAACAGGCACAATCAAGCACCATCTCTACACACACTCACACATTTCACTGAGGTTTTGACAGCTGCTGCATGCGCACACGCATACATTTGTCTGCCTTTGATGGGGTGCGTGTGTGCATGCACACGCTTGTGTGTTGTGTTAAATATAGTGAATTCCAGTGGGGTTTTTTTTCTGCTTTTCTCCCTGCGATCCGTGTAAACCGCAGTGGGAGCTTCCGGCTAACGAAGACCAAAGAGAAAACAAAGTCAGGGGATTTCAGATAGTAATTTATGAATGAGTCAGCACAGAAAATGAGATGAACTGTATTTTTAATATATGATTCTGATTAGAAGTGGAACACTGACAGGTCACTGAGCTGGTTATTGCAGAGCTGGCAGCTGCTGGAGCCTCCTCCTCCATTTAAAAGGCGCAATGACCTCAGCCCCTCACAGCAGGGGACAGGGAGCAAATTTCATTAGCGAGACCTGATTGCCATAAAACTCAAAGGTTCCCTGTAGATGGAATCATTTACTCTGCAGACCTCCAATGACCAAACCCACGCTGAGCTGCTCCTGGATACATTACATCTGCAAAACGGGGAGAAGAAAAGTAAATTGGTTAAAGATTACATGCTGAAAACTGCAGTGTGTTGCACCTCTGCGCCACGGTGCTGCTGCTGTAGCCTCCCACAGGCCTGCAGGGAGTGGAGGCTGGGTTTTTCTTTGCACCTATTGTAGATTAAAGGAAGCGTTCCTGTCTTATATTTTTTTAATTGCTTTAAATGTGGCTGTGTGTGCGCAGAGGTCGAGTGGCTGGCGTGCTGTGCCGCAACTCGCCCGACGACGGCTCATTTACCGATGCCGCGTAAGCAGGAAAACAAGCACGTGTGCAGAGGAAAACACGCCACTTGACACAGATGTCAAGTGAATGGCTTTAATTAGGTCCCTTTTCAGGGTGTGTTGTCGGTGGCAAACAGGTTATATTTAGGACGGCGGTGTTTTCATTGGAGAGGCCGTACACGCAACAAGTGCTACAAATGTTCACGGCTCTGCCACCTGAAATGAGATTAAAAACAAACAACACAAAACAGAAAACCAACAATCCGAAATAAGTTATGGCCAGAATAACTCATCACCTGACGCATCTTCCCTCCATCGTTGGCTGATCAGTAGGAGTTTGGTTCCCCCCAAAAGGAGAACTGTGGAAGACCAGAGAAACTCATATTAGATGACACTTATGTCAAATTGCATAGTTCTTTATGCTCATAAATTCTCGCCTCCTGGAAGATTAGTGAGGCGTCAGCATGGTAACCTCTGGCTTGTTCTCCACATTTAAAAACTATAAATGTGCTGTGACGCTTATGACATCACCCCTACTGCAGTGATGTCATAGGCCCATTCACCTACAGGCCCATAACACTGATTATTATCTATAGATAATCATAATATAGTATATACTTGCATGCTCTCTCTCTCTCTCTCTCTCTCTCTCTCTCTCTCTCACACACACACACACACACGCGCGCATGCGGTGTGTGTCAGTTTTGTACATGTGGGAGTCAGTGAGTTTGAAGGTACAGAACTGTGTGTCCCCTTTGCTCATTAATACCAGGTGGAGCTGGTAGCAGTGGTGGATCGCTGCCCTGCTACTGGCAGCAGAACCAGTGGGTGAACTGGTCCAGCGCTACTTTATTACAATAAATAATTGAGTTAGTCCGTCTGTTTTAACAGGAATAAACCTGAACTTGTTTAAGCGAGCTCAGGGGAGGTGTGTCATCAGCGATGTCGAGGTAATTACAGCTCATCATTTTAATGCATCCTCTATCTCAGCCAAAGTCCCCCCCCCCCCACAAAGAAAGGGCACACAATATGTGGCTGTGCCTGTGAGGTACATCACCTCCCTCCTCCATAATGGGCCACGTTAGGCTGTTCTGGACCCGCTGGCCGTCCTGTGGACAGCAGACAGACAGGAAATGAGGTTTCCCTCCTGCTGTGCCCTGTGCTGTAAACTCACAACAGCTGTGTGGGCTCATCCCGCTCCAACACTGAACCTCTGTACCACTCTTTTCCTTCAAAGCCTTTAAAAAAAACTGCACCCATGACCCTCCTCACAGCCTTTCAGTCTCTTTCTTGCACGTCAACCATTTTGGTGCCTCTCAGTCCCCCCCCCCCAGTGTGCTGTATATTATACCTGTGAGGGTCCTAAACGTCGTCTCTCCCGCTGCGTCCCGTTGCCCCACTGCCTGTATCCCACTCTGAGCTCTGCCCTTCCTGCCTCCCTAAAAGCGCCACGCAGGGCGACTATAAAACAGGAGCGCCGCAGTAAACATTACATTACTGGATCATTTAACCGTGATTATCTTGCAGCTTGGCAGCCACGCGTGTCTTCAAAGGCGATAATCAGAAGCTCTTGAGTTCTTTCTGCTCGCAACAATTTCCCGCAACTATAAGGAGAAGCTGTTGAAAGAGGAAAATTCCTCAACCTTCTGCGTCTCCTCTCAGGTCTCTGGAAGCGTTGGACCTGTCCTCCAACCAGTTCACCTCTGTCCCCACAAATCTGCCCCGCCGCCTCCGTAAGCTGACCCTGCGACACAACGACATCCTTCACGTCCCGGCCTTCTCCTTCCGCCACCTGCGGCCGGGCCTGCAGTCCCTCCAGCTGTCCCACAACCACCTGAGCGACGGCAGCGCGGGCCGAGCCTCGTTTGTTGGAATGTACCGCTCAATGAGCGAGCTCCTGCTGGACAACAACCGTCTGGAGGAAGTCCCTCCATTCATCCGACAGTTTAAAAGCCTGAAAATGCTGAGGCTTGACAACAACCACATCAGGTAGAATCTCCTTTTTTAGAAGCGGGATTTTTAGGAACCCATTTTGCAATTCCTGGACAAATGAAATTCATCTTAAAACCAGCTTTAGGTCAACGAAATCCCCACGCTTAAGGTTCAAAGTGGTTCTTCTGATTATTTTAAGGTGGTTCCGCAATCGTGGTTAGTATGTAGTGGCATGTAGAATGTGTCTGAATGAAAGACGTGAGTGACATTATCCGTTTTCTATTCATCCCAACGACCTGTTTTTATGTCACCTGTGCAGGGCGGTGAGGCGGTGGGGCATCTGTCACCCCCGGAACTCCGGCTCCATGTTGGCCGCGGTCCACTTGGAAAATAACCGTCTTCAGGTGGACAGGATTCCTGCAGACACCTTCTCCTGCCTCATTGATGCTCAGGGACTGGTGCTCTACCCACAGCAGGGCCAGTCAAACAGTTAACAGAGCATCCACATGCATGCACATGCTAATAAACTAGCATTGTTGACCTAGCTTGCCTATTTTCCTCTGAAGTGGTTCCTTTCTTTTAGAAGATTCAGTGATTGATGTTTATAGTTTAAAAATGCTCTGTTTAGACTTGTATCCATTAATCTGTTAATTAATGTAGGAGGTAATGAATGAATGGATGTGAGAACATAAAAGCTGAAGGAGATTAATCCCTTCTGCTGATCCCTGGGGCAACATGGAGGCACATCTGCAGTATTCAGTGCTGCAGTATTTAGGTCCCTGATAAAAAGAGGGGAAATGTCTGCTGACACAGTGTGAACTCCGGGGGCTCATTAGGAAGGAAAATACAAACAGCACCCAGGTTCCATATCGCCCACATGACTTCCAGTGTAAACAGGCCAGCACCAGCCGCTCTGTAGAGGAACCCAGTCACTGCAGCTGAACCAGGGCCTCAGAGCGCGGCGGAGCGGAGTGACGTCAGCTCAGGCTGCGCCAACGTGTGCATGAGAGGGGCAGAGCGGCCCATTAGCCGTGTTCTCAGTGGGGCCCGAAAATGAGGGAAATGTCAGCGGAGACACCAGCGACGGGACAATGTGGCGATTGTTGGTTTAAGTAAGCTGATCTGTGGAAGAGGAGGAGAGCAGCGGTGTGTGAACACTCAGTTCCAACAAAATGGGGGGGGGGGGGAAATTTAAAACAGCAAGGCGATGAGAGCAGACAGTGGTGCATTCAGAGCTGTGGGGAACTAAAGCCATCCGGAGGGCCTGCCAACCTCCTGGACTTCCCAGATCTCAGTGTTCCCTCCAGCCTCAGTGCTCTGAAGTGTTGTTCTGCTCTCCTTCATTTCTTTTCTTCCACTTTCCCCACAAAAAGTTCATGAAAACTGTTCTGGCTCCCTGCAGATCGAAGGTGTAGCACGTTTGAGATGCTCTGCAAGGGGAAGAAGAGCAACGCTCGCTCATGTTCCAGCCTCATCCATGCAGCATTGTTATAGAAAGGTATTAAAATCATATCGCTTTGCCATCGTGGTTTCCATTATTTCTCTGAAAAGTGTGCTCACGCTCCCTTTTATTGAGCTCACGTCACAAATACGATGGTGAATTGAACGCGATCGCCAGTGTGGCGCAACAATGAAGTCTCAAAAACAGCCACATCACATTCACTGGAGTTCTGATTGCAAACCTTGGGGGCAATTATGAATTTCACAGTCCGTGCATGCAGAGAAAATTAAAAAAAAACACCCTGAGAGTAATGGGTGTAATTCGGATGATAAAATGTGCTGCTGTGCCCTGTTTGAGGTCATAATTAGCAGGCTGTGCACTTGCCGCGTGGACTCTAGGCATCTCCACAGGTACAGCTCTTCAGCGTGTTCCTGAGGCTGCAAATGAGGAACAGAAGGTTCCCTACAGATGCAGTGGTGGGGGGGGGCAGACTGTGGCGAGGACGGATCCACGGTTAATGAAAGAGAAAAGCCGGAGCCGGGGTATTAAGAGACATGCAGACGACAAAGCTAACGAGATTACGAGGGCAGAAAAAACACACACAGACACATATTCTCTTCAATCCGTCGACCCTGGGGTGTAATCACGCGTCGCTTGGCTGCTGCGGGTTCCGTGCATGTGGCACAGGCTCCATAATTGTACAGTCTTTTTTACAAACGGCACATTACCGCCTCGGAAACGACGTGTTCACTTTTTATGCCCCCGTTCCTTGTGCACGAGCAGCGCCGCGCCTCTTTCTCTCGTCCGTCTACAATTGTGAAGCTGGACGTTTGGCCTTTGACCTTAAAGCCTCCAGCCTGCCCTTGACCCAGAGTCCAGGGATGTGCTTTTGCGTTTATTTGATGGACTTCCCTCTAGAGTGAAAGTCATAACCAACCTGTTTAGATGTTCGGCGCCACGCTGAGCTCCAGAACCCAGTTTCTGGAGGAGGAGAAGTGGCGCAGAACTCCTCTGCTCTCATGCTCTGTCTGTTTTTCCCAGCGACGGCAGCTTCCTGTGTTTGTTATTGGAGGAGTGCACGTGTGTGTGTGTGTGTGTGTGCGTGCGTGTGTGTGTGTGCGCGCCTGCCGGTGCTGAGCTGAGCTCAAGCAGCCAAAGAATTTCTTCTCCTGAGTCAGATTGACATCAGAAATAGATAAAGTGAGACGGAGCGCACAGATTCCTCCCGAGTTTGACTTCTGGGTGTTGAAAGTCATCGACTCTTCGGGGTCAACTGGGGTCACAGCCAACCGCTGTGACCCCCCCCCCCCCATTTAAAGAGAGAACCCAAAATAACTGTCTCATTCTCATTATTTGACATATACTCCCTCCTGTACTGTGAAAATAGAATAAGACAACATTCATTCATTCCCATGATGCTCCTCACAAGTATAGCTACGCATGGCTGTGACCCTGATGCAGCCCATCACCCACTGGTTAGAGGCCAGCAGCACCAGTCCTTGATCAGTTTGCTTGATCCAGTTAGTCCTGTTGGTCTTTGGTTTGCTTGTTTTATCCTGGTCTCCTGATGTTCGGGAGGCTTCCTTTTGGTGTTTGAATGGCTCTGGAAGGGTTGGCCTGCCCCCGCATTGATTTTTGTTGCTGGTGTCTCCGAGCTCTTTGTGGTTCCTTCAGATCTGCTTTGGGTATGTTTAATTTCCATTGGTTTAAGTCCTTTGTTGTTCACTGTTTCATATCTAATTTAATGTGGGAAGCAAAATATTTCAACCTTTTCCTTTGGTGGTGTCCTTTTATGCTGTGGCCTCCGCTCTGATTTTTGATTCACTTATCCTCTTTATTTTGAGACCCTAACAGATGAATGTCGTCTGGAAAAGCTTAGAATCCCTTTAAAATACACGGAGGCCCAAAGACTGATGAACTGTTTCGGTTTTCCTGAATCTGTTTACTCTGCTGCATTCATGAATTATCTTAAGCTTCTTTAGTTGTGCACAAATCAGCACTCTTGCTTTTCTAAAATAACCCACTGACACGGGGAGAAAAAACCTTTCGCTTTCTCCTGCACAGACGCTCATGCACACCTACACAGCGGCTAACAAGTGGGTGCGTTTATGCGTAGAGACACTTTAACTCAACACTGGCAGCAGAAAAACCAGTTTAATTTGGATGCCAAGCCCTGGAGCTCCAGCCCGACACCGTAATCAGCCGAACCGCAATGAGAGAGCCGCGGAAAGCAGAGGGAACGACAGAGTTTACAAACTGAGCTGGGAGGAATGTTATCTGCTACAGACCTTTATCAAAACTCTGCTTCCTGCCAGTGGCCCTGCAGGGCACTGAGCTGGCCCGCTGTGGATACTGGACCCTTCGGGCGGGGAAATAAAGACCTAAACACGCAGGAAAGTCGTCAGGCTCTTCTAATAATAATCTGGGCGATACAGACGATTATCTGACACTCCTCAAGTGATGTGGAGATAACTGCTGTTCCCTGCTGCTTCGGTCCTGAGGAAATGAAGTCCAAGCCCCGCAAACATGCGCTGCCAAACACCAAATTATAGAAACCACAAAATGTGTTTCAGAATCTGAGCCAAAATCTTGAGATGGGGAGGAGTTCCAAGTCTCACCTGGGAGACGTGGCAACCCCCAAATGTAAGGTGAATTTAAAAAAGGGCCTAAAGTTCATAGAATGAGCTTTCACGGCTGCAAGCGAGGAGGGTGTGAGCGGATTTGGATGGCGCTTCTAATAAGTTTCTCTTCTTAAATGTGCAAAGGGAGAGGACATTCCAGCCATCGGCATCGGCGTGAAATCACAAACGTTAACAACGTGCAGAAAAACACCGCCCAAGATAAAAGCTCAGGATAAATATTTATCAAGTCTTCCCTGTTCGACGCCACGTTTTGAACTGGCGCAGAAAAACCCTGATCCTTGCTTCCTTCCTCCTCCTCCTCCATCCGAACGGCAGAGAAAGGAGGCAGGCTTTTTGACTTTATGGGCGCCCCCCCCCCCCCCTTCCCTCCCCACACATCAGTCATTTCCTCAGTTTTTGGATGGGATCGAGCGCACATTGCGCCCCGACACGGACCTCAGTGGCAAAAACGGTGGCGCAGGAGCAGAGGCTGGATGTCAGAGCGGAGCACCCCAGGGCAGCGACCCGTAAATGTGATGAGATTCTAGGGCAACGCTTTCAGTCGAGTCTCCGGGACAATTTGGTGCACAGAGGAACAAAAACGCACAGCAGCACAAAAGTTGGGGGCCTGCAAATAATAACAACTTATTTCTGCCCGTAAGGTAGGGAGATGGTTTGATTTTACTTTCTGTCTTACAAAATGAAAACTTTTTTTCTGTAACAGGAAAAGTCATTGAGATTTAAATTCATGTTTAACTTTATAATTTTCGTTCAACTTTTTATTTCGTTAAAACTGTACGATATCTATTATTTCCTACTATTTCTTTCTCCTTGTAAATAACATATCAGGACTTAAACCAACCTGTTGCGTGCTTAAACTCCTTTGATTCTCCTTTTCCCATCTTCTAATACTGATGCTGAACAGCAGGGGGCGCAACAACACTCTCCTCAAAGGGAGCAACAAACCTTTTCTTTCTTCTCAGTTCCGCATCCGCCAAGAAGCATCAGATTTGGGATGATTACTGCCAAATGTTGACCACGACAGCGCCTTTGAGGACTTAAAACTGCTCTAATCTAAATCTAATCCAGCAGTTTTCTTTCTATAAAATGATACAAACACACAGTAAACAGTAAACTCACAATAATTTCTCATCCTTTTTGGGATTCTTCTGTAGTTTTCTTTGCTTTAAATTGATCCAATCTGCTCATTTGTTCACGAACCTTTATTATTTTAATGTATTCCTCTGCTGATCTGTCTGTTCACCTGTTTCTCCATCACTTGTCTATATGTTAATCACATTTTTTTTATAGTTTATTTTTTGCTCCTCTGTCCTTTCTGTCAGGAGCACCGAGCTTCTTGCCACCACATCCAAGCTTAACAGCTATAGAGAAGCTGCCAGTTCCTTTTTTAGGGACAGAAGTCACCAAATTATAGCTGGCGAGGCAGTTAACTCCACCCGAAGGCCCTTATGGGACCCGCCTAGCGTTAACTTCTGCTGTCTGAAGAGTGTTGGCTTGTGCGTTTGTGTGTCCATCTGTGTGGACTGAAGGAGACATGTCATGAGGAAATTGAAGGGAGGTCAAGGCACCAGATCATTTTAAAGGTAGACGTTAGATTACGAGATTAAAATAGACGGTTATCGTGCGTGCTCGTACTCACGCGCGAATAGTTCTGTGTTTGTGAGTGTGTTAAAAGTTTGGTGTTGGGATTTTATTGCCACAAAGCTCTCGGGACGTTTCCTGTTCAAGTAGAGTGTGACACAGTGTAAAGGTTGGAGGTTTTGGTGCTGTCAGCACTCTGGCCATGTCCACTTAACATGAAGTAACTTCAGCCCTGAGTGTTGACGTGGCTGCCGTCAACACATGAACGCGGTGACAGTGGACACATGTAGTCAACCTGCTGTCCCCCCTTCCCCCCGGTCGTACACAGCCACCAAAGGACTGCTCGCAAATCCCTATTTTAGATCTTTTTGAATGCTGGATCGAGTGTTAAGATGACCAGAACGAGGTCATCTTGAGGGTTGTGTGTACGTGGGAGGTGACAGCATTTGTCCTTCCTTCAGCTCCGCAGTTATAAAGAACAAACCCTCTTTCTTTCATTGTGAGGAGATGATTGTTCTTGGCAGCGCAGAGGGCGTTTGGATTAAATACGCTGCATATTTGTTTGGCCTGACAGGGATGTGGCTTTAAGGGAACTGATCTCCCATCAGAGTAATCCCAGGATGTGATTGCTGACAACTGTCCCAAAGTTGACAGACTGCTTCAGAATCTCTGTGGGAAACTCAAACTCAAGGACCTGAGACGGTGCATTCACTGACACTGACTGACATGTTTTCATATATTCTCCCCCTGCTTTTGTCCTCCCAGTGTCTCATTTTTATCATTTGACTCCATCAGAAAAGTTTTATAAAAACACCGTCGGGTAACTTCGCCAAGGCTGTGGCAAAGAAAAAGTAGATGTCTCAGCATTACACCTAAATATGACTATTGAGGCGATGCCATTAATCTGCTTCCAGGGCGGCCTCGGCTGTTTTCAGACAGCTTTTAGCAAGAAGCACAAAGCAGGCGACAGGCTCTTCACACATTACACAGAGCACCCAGACAATGAGGCTCAGGGAGAATACTGTAGGATGATGCAGACATCTGCCGCAGCCCTGAGCAGAGGAAAAGAAGAATAGGACCTCCAGTGAGTGTTATTATTATCAGCAGAGGGCACCGTGAGGAAGGATCCTCCTCTGAGGACACACATTTGAACAGAGATGTGGTCTGCGAGTGTTGCTGAAGCTGCCACTCTCAACAGAAGTGGTGCATTTAGACTACCTGCCACTTACAGCTCGGTCCTTGGACCCCTGCTCTGACCACTCAGGCCTCACTGACACCTCGTCAAAGGTGGCCCTAAGGCGCACCTTGGTTCAGCGGGACAAGGGCTCACTCACAAGTCGCACCCAACCTTTGTGATTGAAACCATGACTCTGGTTAACACCTCACAGGGCCAGTCCACCAAGAAGGACTTTACTGTGTCCTGGATGAGGACCAACACCAGCACTGGAGAATCAGTCCCCATCGTGACTAAATTACCGTTCAGTTATGGGTTGGATGTACACCCCAACACCACTGTCCACACGTCTCTACAAATGGCTGATGGGCTAACAGAGATGAAGGACGGTTCCAAAGCTGATAACGCAGGGAGTCACGTTTAAAGATCTGCCATAAATACCCTTGGACTCCTCATTAAGTTGCAAAACACAGGCTGCAGAAATTGTAGGTGTTAAAATAAGCCCGGTTTTGTCCTCCCTCCGCGTGTATCCCCAGCTCGTTTGTGTGCTGAGTGTCATTGTGTGCCGTTGACCATATATGCCCTCATTGTGTCCTTTTGGCTGCATTCTTCTGGCTGAGGCCAAGGCCAATGCTGATTTTTCCCCCCCAAGCAAAATGGTATAATTTGGCAGCTATTTTTATTGCAAAGAGCAGACTGCAGAGGCCAGTTGTTCATGCTTTAAGGCCAGGTCCACATACTTTTTCTTTCACAGATTTTAATGTCTTTTTAATGCAACTTTTTCCTAAAGTGAGCAAATTATACAATTGCAGCCATGTTGCATAAGAAACTACTTGATTTTTCTTTTCTTTTGAGTGTTTTGTTTGGATCGGAATCAGTTTTGAAAGTGTTTGCAAGGCCTGTGGAATAAGAATTCCCCCTACATTGAAATAAAAGCTATAGAATTCCCCCCTCATTACTATTTCAAGATGCAAAAGGTTCTGGGGAGAAGAGTTAAAACAAGCAGGAATACAATTACAATAAATTTGGAGATCAAGTCGAAACATAGAACAGTAGTTATCACCAACCGAGCTCTCAAATCTTTAACAACACATGTTTTCTTGTTCATCTCCCTCCTTTTGTCCTGTTTCAGAGCTCTGTGCTGATATTAAACTGTTCAGATTCCAATGGTACCATCAAAGTTCCCGGGAAATTCCATTGGCATGCTAACCGTTGACATCTTGCAGCTCTTGGATAACAGAGCAGGGGGTTGGAGCTCAGAGGGTTTAAGGGTCACCCAAGGGTGTGACACACCACTGGGATACATTTCACGGGATTAGCTTCAGGTTAAGGGTCCCTATTACCCATCCTGTGGATAAATTAGCCTGATGCTAAGTGGCTTTAACAGGAAGGTGGTTTTCGGTTGAGTACAAGGGGAGACGGTGTTGGGTCAGTGCAGACAGGATAAAGGAAGGAGACAACCACAGACACACATGTCTGCTGACCTCAATTAGAGGTGTGCACACATGTACACGCACAGCTATGACATCATGGAGCCTGTTTTGCATGACGTGTCTGCACACTCAAACACATGCGCGCCCGCACACACAGACATAGATACACACATGCCGTTGCTGCCCAGTTTCCCCTCTAACTGAATGGTAGCTTTGTTTGGCCGCTGGGTTGTCAGGAATAAAGTTTTCCACCACTGATGCACTCAAGGCTACCTGATTGGTCAGTGTGAACAGGCTCCAGGGAACAAACTCAGCTTCCAGGATGCGGACAGTGACGGCTTGTCAGTGTGGTTTAGGTAACTTTGGTGTTCCCAGAGTCGATTCTTAGGGAGCGAGCAAGTAGAAGAACTCCGTTTCTCCTCACCAGCCTGCAGCGCCTGCCCCGCCTGCGAGGTGTGGTTTGAAAACAGGAGGTTTGTAATTACGGATAAGTAGACCGTTTCATAATATTCCAGCATGACTGTTGCCCTGAGCTGTGAATTTTAAGCACTGATGCACTTGGCCGGATTAAGTTTTATGGGAGGTTTGCTGTTTGGCACATGTTTGATGCACCCTACAACAGCCACCCCCCCCCCCCCCCCCCCCCACCCCCCACATATTTGCACTGCTATCTTTATAAGGACTTTCATTCACCTAATGCATTCTCTAGCTATCACATCTAAATGCCTAACCCTAACCCTCCTTAACCTACCAATTCCAACTTCAACCTTAAACCCAGGTCTTGAACAGGCCCTTTGTTGCTATAAGGACCAGCCCAAATGTCCTCACTTTGCACGGGAAATTTGAATTTTAATCCTGTTTGTATCGTGCACAAGAAGACAGGCACGTGCAAACCTACACATGCCTGTGCTGAGCATATTTTGCAAATCACTGACTGTAAATAAATAAATAAATATTTGATATCAGTTTGGAGCTCATACCTTAAATTTTCATGTTGTGTTATTGTACATTAAAAAGAGGGCTCCACAAAACACCTTTTTCCTAAAAACTTCTTAAACATTTTTTTCGTTCATCTGGTTTACGTCTGTACTGTAACTTTGAGCACCTCTACTGTCTTCAAATTCAGCTCCAATTGAAGCATTTTGAATCACGTACGTATTTAAGCACTTTGGAGTGCAACACAAACCAATTTCTCATCTATAAACTAATCCTTTCTTCTTGTGTGTCCTCAGTTAAGAAGATAAGCTAACGATGTGGCCACATTACCCCCTCCTGCTGTGGCTCTGTGCGGTCCGACTGCTCTCCCCGTCCTCGGCCCTGCCCTTCGAGCAGAGGGGCTTCTGGGACTTCGCCATGGACAGCCTGGACAAGGGGGAGATGACGACAATGATAAGGGACGAGGAAGAAGGCTCCACCCCGACAGAGCCCACCTCCGATTTCGCCACCTGCCCCTTCGGCTGCCAATGTCACCTCAGGGTCGTCCAGTGCTCCGACCTCGGTCAGTGAGGGACTGTGGAACTATGCCGTTCTTGCTTTGTCATCATTTCTGTGTTTTTGTTGAGGTCCAGCAGGAAAAAAGACGGGGTGAATGACAGCGTGAGTGAGGGTGACACATCCGGCCTCGCATGACCATCTGAAACCCCCCCCCCCAACTGTGGTGTTTTATCAGAGAGGAATTTCTCCCTTGAAAAATAAATCTAGTGTGTTTTCACTCTGAAAGGCATGCCTTTGAGGGATTTTGTGTTCCAGACCTTCTGTGTCGGTCAGAACGGAAAAAGGAGATCAAGATGAAGAAGGAGGAAGAGAAAACAAAGAGGAGTTTGATTTTGGTGGAGGAAATTTAACTCAAAGACACTGTAACGCTTTAAAAACAAGCCTTGCGTTCATATTTACAGGGTTTTGTGCTGATGGAGTATGCATTAGCTGAATTCGACTCTAATTACTCTGTTACATCAGAGTGTGTGTTGTGGACAAAATGGTTTTGTCGAGTCATCGTTCTACAGGCTCCGTGTATTTACCGTCACTGCCGTGGGTAAATATGGAAGTATATAATTTCCAGGATGTCAAGTGCTTATTTAGAGCGGATTTATTCTGGCGTCTGTGCATCCCGGCAGGATGGTGGAATTTTGTGATGAGGGGAGCTGGAGTTTGGAGAAGGTGTTAGCTTTGTCACTCTGTGGTATGCTGAGAGGGTGAAGAATTCCTGGTAACTGAGGTGTTGTTTGGGCATTTTTGGGTGTTGACAGCAGACAAGTTTTCCAGTAGTCAGGATGCATTCAGGTGACTGGTAAATATTTCTTACCCCTTAAATCCATGTTTGTATAGTAATTAACTGTATATAGGGACTAGCGTGGTGACATAACTATCACATTGAGTTAAAATTACAGAGGCCGGCTCATTTAAACTTGGTCCAGAACTTTGATGGTCTTATCTTCCTGAAGGCAGAAATCCTTTAGATTCCTCCTAAGGCCCAGATTGTCTGTTGGAGCTGCTGGCGAATGTTTGATCCCTCACGGTTGACTTGGAGGGTGTGGCGCGCTGCGGCCAAAGCTGTCCGTCTAAACTTAACTCCAGAAGGACAGCTTTGGGTAGAGTCCAGTGGGTCAGATGTGGTCGGTGGCACACTGGATCCCAGTGGGACAGCTGGTGCTCTGTCACCAGCTCCATCGGTTGCATCATGGTCCAGATGAGGATGGCCTTAACCGGGAATTGGGAATGCGGCCAGTCTGTGACTGAACCCATCTGATCCGGTCATCCAAGTGATTCTGTGATGTGGTCTTGGTAATGATCACTGGTTGCTGTGTTTGTTAGTGTGTCATTTTTCCAGAGAGGTCCCTGAGGGGAATAGGGCAGGTGTGTGTTAAACACTGCCCCCTATGTACATTTTTACATACTGCAATCGTATCAGCGTAATGCTGTCAGTGTTCAAATGTCTCAGCATGCCCACAGTAACACACAGATTGTGGTTTTCTTTATGTAGCTACACCATACGTATCTTGTGATTTCAGCCGCCTGTATTATTTCATCCCTGATTTAGGTCATTGGACTTAAATCTCATCCTTTTTGACTTCTGTCAGATGGGAAGCAGATGACAAACATCTGGCATGTCCATCTGGTGCAAGATACGTATATTAGCATTTAAGTAGAGGAGAACCATTTTGTGTGTGTGTGTGTGTGTGTGTGCTTTTTTAACTACCAGATGAAGATCAACTATAATGAAGCTGACATTTGTAGCCCTATTATTGTCATTATTATTATTCATGATATGATTGTTATCTTTTTTATAGTTACCAAGTGAGGCCTGGACATTTGTGTAATAACCTCCATGGCTTTCTCCACCTCTTATTAAAACAATACAGGAGGAAGCCTAAAGTACTAATTTAACATTTTGGGAGTGTCCTCAGATGACTTTTGAGGTCCAATGGAATCTTTTAAGTAGACAGTGACTACTGTATTTATTTTTGTGTCTGAAAGGGACTTGCCAATTGAAAACTTACCAATTTTAGGGTGTTAACAGTTTTCCACAAATCTATTTATTGTAGCATGATATTTTTATTTTATATATATATTTGTCCTCAGGTCTGACTGAGGTGCCACAGAATATTCCTCTGGACACGAAGTTTTTGGATCTGCAGAACAACCGAATTCAAGAGATCAAAGAGAACGACTTCAAGGGCCTGACTAACTTATATGTAAGACACACAAGCTGGTGATACTCACAACACCCTGTCTGGTCTGTTGCACTGTAAAGTATCACCAAGACTCTATAGTCCTGCCAGAGAGGTTCACATCCTTTGGTTTGGCCTTCTACTCCAGCGTTGAGAGGATGAGAATGGACCATTTTGGTCTCAACTTGGATTAAAGGGAATCTTTCCTTTGTTTGTCTCAACGACAACTTTGTCCAAATGATTTGCATCAGTTGTTTTACCCTGGTTTCATCTGAATTGAGCGTAATTGTCAAATAAAAGTCAAGTGAATGAAAGGGTTGGCATTTCAGGAGAAACCCACTGCTACCATAGTTAAAAGGTCACTTTTTGCTCCTGGCTGTCTGGATGAAAACCTTCACTTTACATTCCTTTTTTGTTTACATTTTATGTGAAGGGGCAACAGACAAGACAAAAAGGTTACACTTGTACAAAGTGCTCTCCCCAAGAGTTTACCAAGGCAGCAGCGGTAAAACCACAAGCCTGCCAACTTTCTTTTCCCAGACACACCTAGTCACACCCATTGAAACTTTAATGGTGTTCTGTTGTGTGTTCTTCACGATAGTATTACTACCCCATTCATTCTCAGTGTTGCTCTACATTAAAGTTAAGCAAAGCTACTTGGAATGTCACCCGTCTTTGCTTCTCTCTGGGTTTTACTCACTCCTACTCTGTTTGCCAGAGCACTTACCAGAAGCAACATGAAGTCTGGCTGCAGAGGAAACATCATACAATAACATTTCTATGAAGGTCTATTGACATCACCCTACGTCTCCTTGCCAGCACAGGTGGAGACCGTCTGCTTAGAGACGGACCACAGCCGACTGTTTTTGTTCAGTTTTATTTCCCAGAAACGAAGTCGGGGAATTCGCACCGAGTTTGTGAATTTTAACCTAGGACAAAAACACAAAATCGTTGAGTTTTACCTTATGTTTATTGTTCTTTCTGTAGGCTCTCTCCCTGAGGAATAACCTTATCCAAAAAGTGCACCCCAAAGCATTTTTGCCCCTCAAGCACATGCAGAAACTTTATTTCTCCAAGAATCTGCTGCCTACTGTCCCCAAGAATCTGCCACCTTCCCTGGTTGAGTTAAGGATCCATGAAAACCGCATCAAGAAGGTGGCGGCCGGAGCCTTCTCGGGGCTGGGCAGCATGAACTGCATAGGTCAGAGTTACTGATGAATGATATTCAGAGGTGCTCCCTCCTGCCTGGGGTAGCTCTTGGGTGTAGATTAAAGAGGATGATGGATTTATTGATTTCATGCTAGAAATATTCACTTCATCTTGCAGAAATGGGAGCAAACCCCATCCACAACAGTGGTTTTGAGCCTGGAGCCTTCAAGGGACTAAAGCTGAATTATCTGCGCATATCAGACGCTAAGCTGACCGGGGTGCCAAAAGGTAATAATGTACAGCACATGGCAGAGCAGAAGATCACTGATGATGAATGTTCACACTATTATGTCTTTGATGAATGAAGCAAATACAGTGTCTGCTTAAAATTACAGCCTTGGGCTGAGGAACACCAATCCCGCGTGGACTACTTGTAAAACCGCAGACTTTCTGTTTCACTGTTTTAGTTTTGTCTGACTTCAGCAAGATCAAACATGTTTATTTGTGATTCTTCGACAGTATGGCAGCCAGTTTTTATCATGTTCCAACAGACCAAAGATCTTGTAACCCCCCCATTCCACTGTGTTACAGACTAAACACCATGTCTCACAGCATATCACTAAATGTACATCAACACACTGAAAATCACAGTTTGGTGTTTGGAAACATGTCGTTGGTGTTTAACTGAACAGAGGAAATAATCTCAAAAAAGAGGAGTGATTTAGTGGAAGATATAAGAAGATAAATTAAAATAGACTCATCAGTTTCTGTCATATTCTATCAAGTATCACATTAATATCCTGTCTGCTTCTCAGATCTTCCAGACAGTCTTCAAGAGCTTCACCTTGATCACAACGAGATCCAGGCTGTGGAACTGGAGGATTTGGGCCGCTACAAAAACCTCATTAGGTATCATTTGCACTACAGCCAACACATCAGCTGACATGGAGGCCCAGCGTACCTATCAGTACCTATGGTTTTTCATGCAAAAGCATCTACAAGAGTCATTTGATGTGTTGTTGTTTTGTTTTTTTTGTGGAAAAGGGTTTTGCATAGCCTCCGTTTGGGTCTGCAGCTTGAAGCCTTCCATTGGTTTACACTGATGTATGAAAGCTGGCCTGATTTCTGCCTTTTCCCTCCATTTGTCTCCAGGTTGGGACTCGGCTTTAATCACATTCGTAACATTGAGAACGGCAGCCTGGATTACCTCCCCAGACTGAGAGAGCTCCATTTGGACAACAACCGGCTCACACGTGTCCCCACAGGCCTCCCAGATCTGAAATACCTACAGGTGAGTCTAGATCCGATTGCAGGCTTAAATATCAAGAGGTGCCAGCTTCACTCTCTGTGTTGTCATTCCTCTGTAGGTGGTGTACCTCCACTCCAACAACATCGACCAGGTGGGGGTGAATGACTTCTGCCCTCGCGGATTCGGGATGAAGAGGGTGTTCTACAATGGCATCAGCCTGTTCTCTAACCCCGTCAACTACTGGGAGGTGCAACCCGCCACTTTCCGCTGTGTCACAGACCGGCTGGCCATACAGTTTGGCAACTACAAAAAGTAGAGGGCAGGGTTGTCGGCAGGTGGATGGAGGAGCCGATGATTTAAATTAAAAACAAAAATATGAGGTTAAGAAATGAGGGGGGAGAAACGGCGGGGTGAAGAATCGGTTGTGAAGAGGAAGGTAATGACAGGACTTGAAGAGCAGAGAAAGCAAATGGTTTGGAGAGCTTTTTTTTTTTCTTGGTTGAGGTTTTGAAAGTTTTGCCATCACAAGCAAAGTCGCTGGTCTGAATGGAATGTTCTCCCCATCCTAAATCCATGAAAAGTAATAATGAATGAAAACCAGAGCAAATGTAAAGTGGTGCATACATATTTTATACCAAATAGTGCTTTTCATGATAGAAGTCATTTTTTGTTTAATTTTAACAATAACACATAACAGATAGTAAAGTAATGCTTTACAGGTTTTAAGTGGTGCTCCTTGACTTTCCTTGTGCCGTCTCGTGTAACATTCCTGTTTGGCTGCATGGTTTGATGGAATTTCTGTGATTAAATCAACAAAACCTATTTGGGCCTATTTTCCACAGTTGCGCGAAATTATTATTTAAGTCAAACTATTTTCTTTTGTACATAAATAAGAGTTTTTGATTTATTTAGAAACCAAGCCATGCCTTTTTCACGTTCCTCTCATCAGTGCTTGAAGCCATTACTGAACAAATCTACCAAGCAGCCTTCTTTTATTATCAGTTCTGTACCTTTTATTATGCCGTCTGTACCATAAATGCAGTATTCTTTGACAGAATGCTGCGGTAGTCGGGGATTAACCCCTGTTAGGGAAAACACACATCCTCTTTGTTCTTAGTGAGACAATGATTAGGATTTCGTTTATTTAGTGCTACAACAAAGTTGTATTAATGCATTGTTTTGCACAGTTGTCTTTTATGCTTTATCTGCTTTGGGGGTCTTCGGAGGGTTCGTGGTTTATGCCGGTCGGCCCGCGTGGAACTGGCTGCCGACGTACTCTACCCTGTCTCTTTTCTGTAATCTGACCAGCTGCCGTTGCATGTGAATAAAGACATTTGTAGTCCGCTGCATAAAGCCAGAGAACAACTGCTGTGCCTGTGTCGGAAAACCCTGTGAGAAATAAAGAGGAAATGTCACGTTGTCCGGAGAAATGTTGAGTGCACACACATGGAGATTCTGTAACTGGGCAGGATTTTTATGGTGGAGCTGGAGCCTCCATAATCCTGAAAGTATAAAAACACTAATAGTTCAGTCGAAAATTATGCAAATATCAGTAACAGGCCGCATGAAAGTAGCACCAATCCCTTGGCTTAGATGAATTTATAATGTGTATATTGGTAATCAAGCAAAGTCTTGTAATCTAATCATTATAGACATAATATCTTAACTCAGCAGTAGTGTCATACAATTCAACACAAATTAAGAATAAGACGCCTTGAACAGACAGATCGGCTCTTTCTCTCCATCTTATTGTTTTTAAAAATGGCGCTGAGCGCGTCACCGCCGTGCGCCGCGGCCCCGACGCGCACTGATGCTGGAGCGCGGAGCGCAGAGCGCACTGGCGGCTGCTGCTGACGCGGGACTGGATATGCGGCGATGCTCTTGCGTGTCAGGGCACTGGCAGCGGTCTCTGAGCAGACACGGAGAGATTTCGCTTCGGACGAGCGATTAAAAAAGGGAGGAGAAGGGGAAGAGGAAGACGAGCGGGGAAAGCAAACGGTCGCTCCGGTTCCTGGTTCGCGTCTCGCGTCCGCTCGTCGGCGGCGGCGGCCCGACGACTGTCATCTGAAACCCGGGGCGAGATTTGAAGCGTCGCAGAGATGCGCTGGTAGGTCGGCGGCTGCTGCACAGCTCGTAAAAGCGTCTTTGTTGGTGAAACGACAATAGGGAAGGGGAAGGGGAAGTGGGTCGACGGCGGAACGCTGTGATTCGTTTTATGTAAATAGTGCATGTGACGGGCTGCAAAGGCCTCGCAGATGATGCTGATAAGCTAATCAGTCGGAGTGAAGGATAGCCCTGATAACCATGTCGCTGATGCTGCACTTGCCCCTGTCTGATTAATCATTCTTGTTTAATTCACTGATTGAGTCGGAGAAGGGGGGGGGGGATCTCTTTGTAGAAAACAGAAGGGTTTGATTCGATCTGCCAGCACAACATGCACGCCCCTTCTGAAGTGGATCCGTTCCAAAGAAAGCAGCAAATGTGATATTGCAGCTGCACGGTGGGGTACCTTCTGTGCCGATGTTCACTGGTGTCTTTTTGCATCCAGAAAACTCAGCGATGAAAGGAGGACGGGAGGACGAAGTGTGGAGAGAGCTTGATCTGGTCCCGGAGAGCTTTTAGTTAGACTCAGATCCAGGTACTGCCAGGCTCAGTTACACCTGAGTGAAATACCTTTGTGATTTCCAGAGTGATGACTGCGTTATGTAATCGGTAAAGTAGCTATTGTTAAATGAATCTGTTATTTTTCTCGTCAGATTTTAGACATTATGTCCTTAAAACAAATTAACACATTTAAGGCAAGTTTTTGAAACCCCTGGAATCATGTCAGAATTGAATACAAATATAAATATATATCATTTTAGCAGGAGGTTCCCTCTCGTCTGAGCCTGGTCCCGCTCAAGGTTTCTCCCTGTTAAAAGCTTTTTCTGCTTCATTGGGGGTCTGGCTTTGGGTTTCTGTCTATCATAGGCACTGTAAAGACACTGTATGAATGAAGTAGTGTTGACCTGATGGTGTTTTTTTCTCTTCTGGCAGTAAAGTCGGTGGTCAGGAGGTGATGGCAGTCTTCACTGAGCTTCACCACCACTGCTCCCCATTCCTACTGATGGAGCCCATCCTGGTGCACTCCTGAACCTAAAATCAGTGCTGCCCTCTCCCCCACCTTCACCCTCTGACCTCCCCCTTGATCGCCCCCCTCCCTGCGCCACTCTTGATCCATTCACCATTTGTTCCGCCCAGCTCTCCATCCGCTGGCCCTTTCACAGTGAATCTCCACTGTATCCGTCTGATCTTCCCTGACTATGGCGTGCTGCGGCCGCTCTCTGGACTCCCCATGCACACTGGCCTTGTTAGTGGGCTTCCAGTTTGCATTTGTCCTCTATTTCTCCCTCGGGGGCTTCAAGGGCCTCGTGTCAGTCCTGGTGCACACCACGGAGCCAGAGTTCGACTACTCTCGGCCGCACGACGTCTACACCAACCTCAGTCATCTTGGAGCGCTGCCTCCCCCACCTCGGAACTCCAGCATCGGAGCAACCGCTACTGGCCTGCCCCTCAAAGACTGCCAGCTCCCCTCGCCGCTGCTGGGTAAGCTTGGAGACATGGAACACTCCCACAGGTCAGATTTACTCTTTTTCTCATGCCTCTTCCTTTCCCCAGTGGGACCGGTGTCCGTCCATCTCTCCTCGCCGCTGTCTCTGGAGGAGATCCGACAGAGAAACCCGCTGGTATTACCGGGGGGACGTTACAGGCCTCCAGACTGTGAGCCCCGCCACCACACTGCTATAGTGGTGCCATACCGGAACCGGCAGTCCCACCTCCGTGCTCTCCTTTATCACCTCCACCCTTTCCTGCAGAGACAGCAGATCCACTACAGCATCTATATAGTGCAGCAGGTCAGCTGATGGGAGCGATGCAATAAATCAGCACCGCCTTCAATGACTTCTTATTCCTTTTACCCTCTATTTGCTGCTTTAGTGGGGGAACAGCACTTTTAATCGGGCGAAACTGCTGAACGTCGGAGTGCGGGAGGCCCTCAGAGACGAGGACTGGAGCTGCATCTTCCTGCACGACGTCGACCTGCTGCCTGAAAATGACCACAACATCTACACCTGCCACAAGCAGTTCCCCACGCATCTGTCAGTGGCCATGGACAAGTTCCGATACAGGTAGAAGGGCGGCGTGTTGGTGCGCGCGGGTGTCCTTCAGACACTGAACCAATTGAGACTCTTTCGCTCACAGTTCATCGCTGGGAAAAACTCCCCTAATGATGTAAAAAAAAAACTTCTTAAATGCCAGTGAAACGTATGAAGTGAGGAAGGTTTACAGCCGTAGAGGCATTTCAGATAAAGATAAAACAAATATGCAGTGTTTGTAAAGCCGGTATTCACGCCAAGCCCATAATGGCCCACAAAGACAATAAACTATAAGAGGAGAACAAAAACACCACTTGGAATGCAGGAAAAGAGGCTAATTAAGATTTTGCTCAACCAAGGTGTGGTTTCACATCAGTCGGAGTGAAGGATAGAGGGTCGACGGTCAGATTCCACGACGGGACGAAATGCACACATCTATTCTTTCGTTGACACCTTCACTTCTCCCAACTTTTATAAACGTTTCTTTTCAAGAGGAGCTGATGAGTGTGCTTTGGTCATGTGACCCTCCCAGGTTGCCATACACTCAGTATTTTGGTGGAGTGTCTGCAGTCACCCCAGAACAGTACATGAAGATGAACGGCTTCCCTAATCACTACTGGGGTTGGGGTGGAGAAGACGATGACATTGCTGCCAGGTGAGGAAGGTCAAAGGTCAGCTGATCACGTAAGCCCCTTTCACACATGACCACGTGTTGACACATGCAGAGTCCAGCAATATGACAACACCGACAATATCATCAGGTTAAAGGGCTGGGCTGGTTCTTCTCCAAGGCCTCTCTAGACTCTCACTGTAGAGCCAGTGGATCCAATCCAGTGCATGTGTGAAAGGGGCGATGGTGAACTCTGAAACGTGCATGTTGGCATCCCCAAGGCTGGGCCTCACATTTGCTTCTTCTCTGGTTCATGGTCTTTTCTTTGTGTCTTCTTTACTGACTCATTTCTGTCTCGTCCCTCTACTTTCTGTTCTTTTGACATTATTTCCTCCCCTAACATCATGTCTCATCTCCACTCCTCTCACTGCTGTGGTTCTGCTGTCTGTCTCTCAGAGTGGGCTCAGTGAGTATGTTCATGGAGTTTCTGAACCTTTTTCCTCTCTCCCCTATTTTGGCCATTTAGATTTTAAATGGTTTTCGAAAATACGTGCGCACCCTTTGGCCTGTTCTAGGTGATATAGGAATAATATCAGATCCTCGGCATTCGTGACTTATACATTGTTTCGGTCGACTTAAATAAAATGGGGGGTGCATAAACCACAGAGATGGAAAAGGCAAGCCGCATTGTTTTGACATAAAAGCCACTTTCATTCGTCACCCACGCTTTTGTTTACTTCCCCGAGTCCAACCGAATCTCTGAGTGGATCTAGTTTAACCATTTAGATGAACTACTGCTGCCATCACGCTACAGGATATGTAGTTAGCGCAGAAAAAACAAAAGCTTTTGGGATGATCGTGACTCCAGCTCTGCGTCTGCACAGAGTCCGCCTGTCTGGCATGAAGATTATACGCCCCCCTGTGGCCATCGGTCATTACAAGATGATCAAGCATAAAGGAGACAGAGGCAACGAGCAGAACCCACGCAGGTAAGACCCCCGCAGACACGCCCACATGATGTGGTTATGTTTTAGATCTAATAAAGTGAACAAAATATACACTTTTAGCCTTTTATGTTCAGGATCTGGGGGAAAATAATGGACCCATCTCTACAGATTTTATTTTATTTTTTTATCGACAGGCCGTCTTGTAGTGTTGATATTTTCCTGTGATTGCTCTATCTAGCTGCCTGGGGCAGTAGAGCCATTTGTTTTTAATTAACCAGACTGCTTTTTTTTTGTCAGTGTGATGTTTTCGGCGGATATTGTTCATTATAAAAACTGCCACTGTTTCACATTAGTGACATTCGCAGGGGAATACGTCTCAAACATAATTAAGACTGACCTTGTTCCGCCTGCCAGGAGTGCTTTATTAATTTTAAGCTTAGCCGTTTTGATATTTAAAGACTGCTGAAAGACTGAAAAGTGAGCGTGTATTCAGTGGCTATACTTTTTCATCCTTTATATTCAGTTTTATTAATGAGTAAAATTGAGCGTTTCCATCACGCGTGCTGTCACGAGCCTGGATGCTAAGCTAACCAAAGACCCGACCAGCAATGTCAAACTTTTGATGTGTTCGTCTTACTAGATTTGACCTTCTGAAAAGGACCAGGCTCAATTGGCGCTCCGACGGCCTAAACTCCCTCACCTACGAGCTCCTCTCCAAATCGCTGGAGCCTCTGTACACGAACATCACCGTCAACATTGGAGAAGACCCCCGCCTGCCTCATAAAGGACCCATCCCAGTGAAATCCCCAACCCCTGTTCAGCAACAAAACACCAGCAAGAGCGACTCCACAGTCAGTCTGGCCAAGAAGCGCCAGATCAAGGCGGCCGCGGCGGTGAATCTGACCGTGATCAAGGCGGGAGGCAAAAAACCAGAATCGCTTCAGCTGAAGGCGAATCGGACGGCGCGGGAGATGACGAATAGGGTGTAACGAACGGACAAAGTCACATCTAAAGCTGAAGCTGCGCGCTCCATTTAGATTTAGAAGTTAGATTTTTTGCAGGATATTAAGTACACCAGCTTTTTATGCTCACTGCAGGTTACAGCAGGCAGGAGGATTCCGGCGAGGAAGCCGCTCTCGCCTGCAAGGCTGCGTTCAGGAACCAGAATGAGTCACCTCGTCCGCTGAATGTGACTTTTGAAACGGGCTGCAGTCAACTCCACAGAGGTCCAAAAAAGTACTAAACGAGACAGCAAATAAGTGACTCTCTCCTGTTCTCCCAGACATTACAAGTCCTTAGCAACCCATCTGCCGCCAGCAGACCTGCAGCTTCACCCCCCCCCCCCCCCCCCAAAAAAATAGAAAAATACAAGGCTGCTGGTGTCGGGTCCCCCCCCCCACTCCTCTGTGGGTTTGTGTTTCTGTGCCTTCTCTATTTTTCTGCCCATTTTATAGACTGGTCATGCCTCCCGTGTTGGAGTAAATGCTGGAAACCGGTAAAAGTTTGCCCCCGATCAGAGGCAGCGAGGCGCTTCGGGACTGCCGTTTTATATCTGTGCGCATTGATCAAACACTGACCAACTCCGTAGTTATCAGACAATTCTAGAGTTTATATTTCTATAGAGAAACATCAGAATTTCTTTACAGATCTGATTTACTCGTCCTTCTGTACAGTCTGGTGCCTCTTTCTCTCTGATATTTAATTTCTAGACAATCAAGGTAACGATGTATAACAATGTATAACAACCAAGGACATATTATCAGGATTATCTTTAGCATTAAGTTAGCATGATAGCTGTTTAGATACTCTTGATGCGTGCATAGAACAGTGCTTCTGATCAATTTACTGTAGGCAGGCAACTGCACATTTGCCAGTTTTCCTACTGTTTTAATATCAAAGTCAGACCGGGATGGGACGAAGCACTGTGTAAAGATTTAGATCGTAATCTGCTGTCTTCAGAGAGTCTCTTAGTCGTCTCAAAGCCGCAGAAATGTGTTTACGCCTCACCATGTCTTTAGTTACAAATATGCTTTGCAACACAGGGAAGAAGAAGAAAATGGTACACTAGGTTCCAAATGACATTATTTTATTCTGGAGACATTGTTTTGCATCTCAGCTGTTTTGAATGTGTCATTTTTCTCATCCTAATTTACCTTCCACAATGAGAGATTGTCAGATGATCTTGAATTCAAATCACACCTCTCATGCTGCTACTTAGATGGGGGGGAAATGTTCAACACTCTTACTAATTCTCTTGGATACGTTGTCTACTGTCTTTTATTATACTGCACAGTAATGTATGACATGCTGATTTGAATGTATTTTGTTTATTAACTTATTGAGTCAGAGATACATGCAGTGGGCTGTTACCCCCCCTCACAGAGCAGATGATTAACCCTTTACACCGCCTCCGTGTGTGTGTTGCATTAACGTTGTGCCTCATGAATTAAACCCACAGTGGCGCAACGCCACAGATGCGCCTCTGCGCTGCGCACTGGCGCCCCCAGGCGGCGCTGTCCGGTGGCGCCGAGCCCGTCTGCGGGATCTGAGGACTGAATGAAACAGCAGAGTTGTGACATGAATGTTAATCATTAACTCTCGCCATTCACACTGTTCAGCCAATCGCGTCTTTGGGTTGCGTCTTCTGTGTTGGTGTCACATGATCAATCTGGCGGTTTAAAGGTGTAGAGCGACTCCAAACTACTGAACCAAAACCTGGTGCAATGGGCATTTTATGAATGGATCTAGTTTTATAGAGGGAATCTGTGTTTATTTGTGCTTCAACATGATGATATAATAATGTTGTTTCCTAGCAGTTTTGTTACATATCAATAGAGGACATATCCTCCATCTATTATATTGCCTGGGATAATGCCTGTATAACACACTGAAAGCTTTTAAGGATGTTATATAATCTCAGCAGATTAATCAGATGTGTGCTTACCTGGACATCATTCTATATTTAACAGATAGCTTAGTTTTTATAACATATGCTTTCTTTTGCGTGTTGGGCATATACTGTTTACTGTGTGTCGAATCCAAATTCCATAACCAGGTTCAAGGTTATTGAGATTTTTTTTTTTTTTAATTTGAAAAATGTGCATAACTGTGATTGCAGAGGACTGCCTCAGTTGTACGATGCGCTCATTGTGGCAAACGAGAGACAATTAACACTTGACATCACTTATAATAAATGATATTTCTATTGTTCAATCAGAGCTGCAGCCATGCTGAATGTGTCTTAGGGTAGAAAAAGAATTCAGAGAGAGTGCAGAGGTGTCAGCCAATAAAAACTCACAGTCAGAACGCGTCTCCCATCTCACCTCCCATTCTTCTACCTCCAATCCAATAAACACTATTACGGAACACCATTTATGCCGATTAGAGCTGAGCGCTGCGGATAAACACTTAAAGTGGCGCTTTACTGGCCCACAACAGTCGGCATCCTTCAGCAAACGCACACTTTTTTCTCTGTGCGTCGTCACAGCTTTAGTGCTGCAGAGAGTGCAGATTGATGAACGTCATGCATCGTTATCATGCGCCGCACAAACCTGTTACATCACCTTGTGTAGTGCAATTGCTGTGTTCTTCTATGTGGGTATAAAGAGCGGGATTAAAATATTGGATCTGAGCTCATCTCTAAAAATAGTCAGTATCCCCCCCAGTTCTGTATGTTCGATCTCTTTCATAACCTAAAATCTGGGATGACTCACCAGAAGAGGGCAAAACTCAAGCAACACAAAAAAAAAAAAGCACCTACAAAACAAACCCCGAGTCACATCTGCTGAGCAGCAGCAGCAGCAGCAGCACTGAAGCCACTGGGGTGAATCACGTCGTTTGTCTCATTACTACTACGCAAATCCTCCTGGAATTTAGACAGATGAGACCAAGCACGCCATCATCACACTGGTTGCCATGGCGATACCTGCTACCACAAAGCAAAACTGCCCGGGGACGCTTAGCGGTGCGTCTGACTGGTTGTTCTATGGGTAATTGGTGAGCTGGTAAATTTTGAAAGCCTGGTCAAACTCTTCATGATTCTTTCCTAATTATCTTTTATGTGAGGTACATCACATGTCACAGGCACTGTAAATTGCTTTAAAAATGCATCCAAACTTGCATGCTTCATCGTTTTCTTCTGGAACATAGCAGCATAATTGGTGCTGAACCGTCACAAATGTCTTCCAAGAGCTAACATTAGCCACCACAAGCTAGCAGAGTTTCCATTACACACTGTTTAGATGGAGGTATGTGAAACCTCATCCCACGAAGCCATCTTTTTTAGGTCATCATACGATATTTTTCTCCAGGATGTTCTAAGATGTCACTCCAGGAAGGCATCAGTGTCAGCCTAGCTTGCACTTTGGCTCCATAGAGTGACACACTGGCCTGCTGAAGTGAGCGTGGCATGCACATGTGGACGGCTGAGGCAGCCCTTAGTCACCTCCTGTTATTGTATAGCAACCAGGAGACACAGCTGACCTCTTCTCTCCTCACCAATAACACCCCGAGGACACACATGCAAAACAGAGTGATGCGGTTGCTTTATGTGGTTTCACAAATGAAAAGTAATTATACTTTATCCCCCAAAACATCACACACAATAAAGCCTTTTATCAAAGTAAGCTGAGGTGGAAGAACAAGGGCGGGAATCTGTTTTCCTGCACTCTTCTGGTGTGAATCGCTGCCAAGCATCAACCCAAATATCCATGATAGTAGGTCACAACATTCGGTTATATAACAGTTCTCTGCGTTCTGTTCTGAGAATCACCACATCATGGGATGCGAACCTAAAAGAAATGAGAGGCTGTATTAGGATCCCTGGGCGCCACGCGCGCGGGGCCTAAATAATGAGGTGGAAACAAGATCAGCCTGTCAGGGTCGTCGGGGTTGGACCCTCATCCCACGGCAGCTCAGCTGCTCCTGTCATCCATTTGCAGCCTCAGTGGACAATTTCCTCGGCCGCAGGCCCTCTCAGAGCTTACAATAACACATAGATCAAGTGAATTAATTCTGCTATTGTGGCAGCACACTGGAGATCTAGGTCATACAGCCACGGCTCCGCTTCTCTTTTTTTTCTTCGCACAGCAGAGTGAAGTCATGTCAACATCCTCCTTTCTTCATCCACGATCTGACCTTGACATTTCCCAGGTGATTTTCCACGGAGGTCTCCGTTTGTCTGTCCCTGAACCCCTGTCTTTATGAGAACATGTAAGCGAGTATGTGTGTGTCCACGTGTTTTATCTTTGGGCAGCACAGGTATGTATGACGAGATGTGTTATGAAAAAGAATGAGCCTGTCTATACTTAGGGCTCGCCTGCAGCTATGTGTGCATGGCAGAGAGGAGGAGAAGACAGAGAGTGCAAGAGTGGATGTGGGAGGGAGTGTGTGAAGAGAGAGAGGCAGAGGGAGGATGACAGAGGGGAGGGTGCAGTGAGGGGACTGTGACGCACGACCGCCGGCCCTGTTCCGTCTGCTGATTGGCCGCAGCGGATGCCAGTCAGGGGAGTCGGGCACTGCTAGGAGAGCAGATTATGAAGTGGAGCTCGACCAGCGGCAGTCTCCTTTCATTGTCTCAATGGCTGCACACGCATTCCTGCTCTGTTCCCTCGCCTTGCTGTCCGCTCTCAGCCGGCCTGGGCTCTCCTTCACTGAGGAAGAGCTGCGGCCGGGACTCACCTATGAGGAAGTGCCTGAAATCCTGGACAGAAGGTAAATCCGTCCTCTCTATAGAAATGAGCAGGGGAAAGGGAAGGGAGGGGGTGGTACTGGTGGTGGGGTGATGGGATGGAGGTCTACAAGGAGATGTATTCAGGGATCCTGGGATGTAATCTGTTATAGTCTTTGTTTCACCCCCCCCCCCCCCCCCCCCCCCCCCCCCCAACCCCAGTCTCAACCTGCTAAATGGTGGCTGCAGCCCCTGCGGTCTCAGTGTCAGAGAGATCCGAGTTGCCCGGCTTTGTGTGTTCGTCTGAGTGTCGGGGACTGCATCAGACGCTGCTCATCGATCACGGACAGAGCTGTTGTCTGTACAGTAGCACTGGTCTGGGAACAGGAGGGGGTGACTAAGGTGGGGGCAGTGAGACTGCAAGAGAGGTACAAAGACAGAGTGGAGGTAAACAAGGATGGGACAGGGAGGAGAGGATGCACCAGGGTTGGAGGGGTTCACCGATGCAGTCCAGGGTAGAATACAAGTAAATCCCACCCAGTCTGTATAATGCACAGAGTCCTGCATGTACAAATCTGGGCACCATTCAAGCCTCGAACCTGGGGAAGGATGGGGAAGGGGGGGGGGGGGTTGCACCTGCAATAGTGTGACAGAGAATGGAAGTCAGCCCGGCCTTTGTTATTACCAGTTCCTGCCTGGTTACACGGAGGCAGTTAAGTCTGTGCCAAAGCCATCTAAGGCTCTTGAAACTGTGCCATGCATGGAAGCTCTCACAATCCTCCCTCGCTCAAATGCTTAAAAACCAAACAAACGCGGCTGCTCCTGGCTCACCGTTCAAGGTATTGCTATTATTACTGCACTCCAGAATGAACGAATGTCAGGTTACCAGTGAGTTTATTGTTTATCGCCCAAGTAATCTGTAAATTTGCAGCCGGGGAAGCTTGGATTTAATTTTAATTTAGCCGGCCTGAAGAGCTCGCTCTGGCTCCAACTCAGCGTCCTATTTGTGTAACCGTGGCAGATCTTTATCTTAACGTTTCAGCACAGTTGCTCTCGTCCTGACTCTATAGATTTCTCCCTGGAGGTTTTTGGAGATTATTCCTTGGGTCAAAACTCTGAACTCTGCAGTCACAGCTCCATTCTCATCTCTGACACACTACAAGATGCCATTATATAAGTGCCTCGTAGGATGCTTCACGTAGTGGAAAGAGAAGCGGAAGAAAAGGTGCCGAGTGAGCGAGTTTGAGGGTTTTCTGTTGCTGAGGTTTTTGCCGTATCTGACTTGCCGTAGAGTGAGAGCCAGGAATATACTCAGAACTTATTTATCATTGTTAAAAAGTCTAACAGGAGACCTGTTGGAGGGGCAATAATAACAACCGGCCTGGTTAAAGGTGGTAAATTGCTGCCTGAAAGGTCATAATTAATTTGATTAAATACTGACTCATGTTTGGAAGTAGCTCTGTATGGATGGTTAATAAGGAACACAACAGATGAATATGACCACACCATAGATGCAGCTCAGTGGCTCAAAGAGTAGCTTTGTCTTATCCTGGAAGTTTATGCTAGTCTGATCATTTAACAGTGATTTTGCAGCCGCCTCTGACAGACGATCGCAAATTTAGAATTGAACTAAATGATACGGAGCGGGAGCGGTGCCGCCAGCGACGTGCACGGCTCCTTCATTATCTGGATTTCTATTAAATGTGACCCGATTTTCTAAAACTTACAGGGATGCTCTCATATTCAATTTCATTGCCCACAATGTCAAATAAAACCAGATGAAGATCTAAAGCCCAAGAATGGTGGAAACCAGAGAGTCACCAAAACAAACCACATCTGGCCACATGTTATCTACCGTCAGCTATTTATATCACGCCACCGAATGAGGCTGGAATCGATGGGGTCAAAGGTGACCAAACTTGACTTCATTTGAAATGTATCAGCGTTTCAGACTGATGTGATGTGTTAAAGGCAAACCTGATACGTAGGGAAATTTGAAGCAGCGGTCATGGCAGATGTGAGCTGGGCTGCGCTAAACTCCAGACGATGAATCCGTGAAAAGCAAACCCAGTCCAGATCTGCTGGAACCGTTTCCTCTGAATGAAACAGGAATGGCATTCTGACAGATCTGACTGGATCATTCCATTATTAGAACTTTCAAATTGGACAGAAAGTGAAAAAGAGGGAGAGAGGATCGGAACTATAGCGGTGGGGCAGCGGTGGGACAGGCCCGAAATGGATTCCTGCATAATAAATGAAGCCCAGGTGTAGATTTACATCCAAGCTATTAAATTGTTAATTACTGTACTCAACGAAACTAAAAGCTCGCCATTACTTCACATAACTGTGTTCCTGTGATTGAAGATGGAGACGACAGAGACAAAAGAGATGTGTTCTGAAGAACGACCTCCTTCAAACTCACCTGGCCCCCATCCATCCATTCAGGGATGAGCGGGGAGTAACCCTGCCAGAGGTTTGATTACATAAAGGGCCTGTTCAGCACCCGGGCACCGTCTGACAGGCCGAGCCTGCGACGGGGTCGCAGCAGTCCTGGGTTGCTGACCTCGCGAAAACTGGCACAGGAACAGACGAGCGGGCTTGAGCTAGCGCTCACACAGGCTGCTGTGGCTCCACTCAGCCAGCTGAGGCCTTGATGGATGCTAAATGTGCTAATCGCGTACAGCAGCGATGGATGGACATGGACTCTAAACATGTAAGGTGACTGCGCGTACCGAGGTGTCACGCATCATCGCATGTGACGATCTAGTGTGTTTCTGACCTCATGGTGTTGCCCCCCCCGAAAGGATTAGGAAAGAATAGCTACTGGTTTCACAAGGAAAGATGAAACAGCAAACTACAGGTGCAGTGACACACGTGGACGGTATCTAGGTCGAGGAGCCGGTGCAGGAAACAAAGCCAATTTACCGACTCGGAATCATCGTCTCTGTCGTCCAATTTTCATTATCAGTTCAGCTGAGCTGCAATTTGATTCAGTCTCATTTGATTTATGGGGAAAAGAACTTGATCCGACAGGTTGACACGATGCGAAGGCCAGAGCAGCGCAGGAGCGTGGGGAAGGTAATCCTTTGTTCACGCCAGCATCTGTTTCCTGTTACACTCTTTAGCTTGAGTCAGAAGAGTTATGCCTCTTATTATAATTTTTATACTACTTATAATACTCAAATTTCCTAATTTTCCTGTGAAATAAGTGTTAAAATCAGTTGACGCTCGTGGCTGAAATCCACCAGATCGACATATGGAAGTCATGAATTTTTGAGGTCAGTTCAGATTTAAAAATTAGCACATAAAGCACACAGAGCGCTGTCAGCTGTGACATCGGGCCTTAATCTCTTCATCTCGTTCAGGGCCTACGTCCCTCCACATTTGGACTCCAGAGAAGCTGCCCTGAGCGCGCCGCTAATCCTAATCCATCTGGCACTAAACTACACAATATTGCCCAGGTGGAAACTGCACCAGATGGATCGCTAACTGCTCCAGTCTGCTGGTGCTGATATGTCTGGCATGAGACCGGAACCTGCCAGCGCCCTCTCCTTCGTTTGTGGGTGCCCCTGTCTGCCCCTCCCCTTCTTGCTCTTTGTTTGATTTGCACTGTCCATCCAGATGGAACCCAACCTCACAAATGGGTGAGGGAGGGAGGAAGATTTTCCAGAAAAATCTCAATGGAAATGGAGCAGTGTTGCGTTTTTGGTCAGTTGCTTTGAACAACCGGACACGCTTGGACATGCGGGAGCTCTGCACGCGGCCAGTTACGCCACAAGAATTCTTAGCGCCAATGCTTTTTATCCCAGGATGTCGGGATAATTTGAGAAATTTGCAGCTAAAATGTGATGGCCATTACTCATGCACTTTAAAGTCCAGTGAAACGTGAATGAAAGTAAGATTTAATGGCGCAGCTATTTCCTAAACTTTTCCTAGTCGAGCCATCTTAAAAAAGGCTGACATCATTAGTCAGATAAGAACCTTTTTTTCCCCCCGTGTTTGAATCTGGATTCAACATTCCGGGTCACTCTCATCCTTCTAAAAAGGATTTCCTGCCAGAGCGGACCTCTTTTTCTCAACTAAAAATGACACGATCTTTGTGCTGCGGTTTATTTAAAAAAATGCAAAATTCATACAGTCAGGGAGAAGATAAAGTAAAAAAACAACAACAACAGACCCTTCTTGGTGTGTGTGCTCTCACGGGTCTTAGGAACTTATCTTTGACAAACCCATTATAAGTAGCTATTGTGCAGAGATTAGCAGCAAACCCTCAAGATCACTGCAGGCAGACGAGGCCTGGCCACACGCAGAGCGGCGACCGGGCCGCCACATCGGGCCGAAACTGGCCGCGTCAGCGCCGTTCACTAAGCCCGTCTTACGTCTTTGATTAGACACTTAAAAGGATCAGACTAATCTCGCAGAAGTCTAAGGCCTCACAAGTTCGTTACCCCGAGCACAACCGCTCCAGGACAACACGTGAGGGGGGAGAGGAAGCGCTTTCGCCGGTGTTGCTCATGCATTACGGATCAGACTCACACCACATAATTGAATGAAAGCCATAAATTAATTGGAATTAAAAGACGTGTTGCATAATGGTGCTCCGCAGCTGTTTGCAAATGGTGATGGGGAGTGTGTTGTATGTGTCATATTCCTCTGAACCATTCCTGAATGATATGGGCTGGAAAGACTCATCATCCCGCCGGCACCGGCGCTTTGGCGTCACAGACTGGGCAAGTTCCTACCAAGATGGACAGGAAGAGATGTTGGTAACCTTTAGATGCCCAATCATCAGTCAGTATTAGTCTTAGCTACTAGCATTTAGCTGAGTAAATAGCGAGTTAGCTCTATTTGGGGTTTGAAAGGAGGCTGACGCTGGTCTATCACCTTTGGTTTGACTGCTGCGGCTACCGATGTTAGCTTTAGGGTCAACTGTTAACTGCTCACGCTGTGCCCTTCGAATAACGGAGTTCCCTTTGCTCATTATTGCATCTTCTGTGTTTTTTCCACAGCAAAGAAAACCCCCAGCAAGCAATGAGAGTCACAGCAAGTAAGTATCAAATCTGTCCTGACGCGAGGCCTGATTCCATCAGACCTGCCACAGTTGGTTTGCTGAGGTGTCGGACAGACAGACAGTCCTATATTGTGATTTGACAGATTTTTCGTCACTATATTTAGGGGGAAGGGGGGGGGGGGGGGGGGGGGGGGGCATTCCTTTAAATCACATTATATCCAATTATGTGTCGGAACGAGATTTGTATTTGTCAACACTCGGCAACATGACCGTAGCTGTGAAACTGGCTGCAGATGAGTCACTGTCATGACGCAAAACAGCTGCAAATAGATCGGAGAGTGCGTGCGGAGGTGTGCGCGGGAGCGCATCGGGTCGGTTTGCGGAGCGCAGCGGAACTTTTTTTTTTTTTTGGTTCTGCTGCAATCTGCAGCGCGGCCTTGCAATCAGCTTAATATGCGCGGTGACATAATCTGTCACGGCGCAATAATGCGTGCGTGTGTGTTTCCAGGTCACGATGGTGGCTACGGCCTGGAGAGCGAACAGGTTATTTTGGCGCCTGAAGATGAAAACCCGCTCAGGAGAATACTGCAGGTACACACTATCTCCACCATCCATCTCACTGTCTATTTTTATCGTCGCGCGCGCACACACGCGCGCACAGACACTGATATGCACATAAACAAAACAGAGTACACACTCAGGTCACTGTGTGCCCTTGAATGAATCCTCACCCCCTTCCACACTCACACACGCGCGCGCGCACACACACACACACACACACACAAGTTGTGGGGACCAGCCAAAATACCCCCCCCTTCCCAAAAATGTCCTCTCTCTCATAGTAGCATGAGCATTGGTGCTTAATATGTAACAAGAATGAGAACACACACACACACACACACACACACACACACACACACTTGCAAGACACTCGCTCTGCTGCATCAGCTGATTCATCCAAGCAGAGTTAACATCTGCTTCACAGCGAGGCTCTCCCTGCAGTAGCCTGCTAATAAAAGGCTACTGGACCTAACAGAAAATGTGGGATTGAACGCCTTTTCCTAAGATTTTCACCTCACGGGGACTTTGTATGTCTTAGAAAAAAGTGCTGGATTCGCCCAAATGCCCTTTAGTAAAGGGTTAAAGGATGTTAGATTCCTGCGCCCTGTACCAGGAGGGCATCGTTGAATGGTCATCCATCCTCGCAGAACCAAGGGGGCTAGTTTGATTAGCGGCATGATGGCGATGAAGCTGTGAGACGTAGCAGGAGGAGTCGCTGCTGTTCTGCTGCCATAATGAAATGTTCCGACAGCAGTGCTTCATTAAACAGATCACCACACACATCTGTTTGTGACTCATCTTTTGGGAACCCATTTTAGCCATTTCTGACAAGCATGCCCACGCATCCCTCCCCCATGATGCACTGGTAGGAACGCATTAGCATCCTAATCCATTTTTCTGTGCTCGCAGCCTTTTAACTGGCACCAGCCGGGGATGTCCCACAGCAAGAGGAAGCTGCTTCAGTCGCTGATGGGGCCCTATGGCCCGCTGAGTGTCTCCTATAATGGCAAGACCTGCATTCTGTTCAAGGCAAAGCGCCTGGCGATCCGCTACAGGAACCACACCTTCATCGACCTGACCGAGAGGGTCTTTAACCCCAGCTTGCCCGTCGACACAAAGGGCTCCATCTGCACCAAGGAGAAAGCCACGTAAGTCACGGACTCAGCCGGACACCTTTGCCGAGGGCTATTGTGCTAAATGCGACGTTGTTTACGTGTTTTTCTCCTCCGCTCAGACTTTCGTTAAGGTTCGGTGACGTCGAAGACCTGCGAGGCCTCGACATCAGGTAAAGTTTGCACCTTTTCTCTCGACGCCGTCTTTGAAGCTGAACTAAACCTAGCGGTGCCGTCCCTCCGGCCAGGCTTCAGATGTCCAACACCTTTTATGAGGCGGCCGGTCAGAACTGGTTCACGCTGGACAGTGTGCACATCCACTACAACTGGACCCAAGAGGCCACGTTCAACGCCAGCGAGGTCTACGCCCCCGCCACCTCCTCCTACCATTGCCAGCACGTCAGCAGCCTGCACAAATATGACACTCTGCTCGTGCCCAGCTCCCACACTGACACGTCCGCTAACTGGCACATCACTTTCACTGACTTCCAGGTACACGTCAGCACAACAGAGTTGGAGCTTTGTTTTTCTGTGCACAGTAACTCCCGTTTCCCGATATATCCCCTATCTTTTGCATGTGTGTGTACGGTTGCCAGCCATTTTCTTTCATGACCCACCTTTTTGGCTCTCGGTCAAACAGCCCGTTTGTTTACCGTCTGTTTGGCAGTCCGTCAGTCTGTCTGTTCACTGTCTTTATTAGCCATCTGCTCGGCTGTCTCAAGCCGTCCATCTGCCCTTTGTCTCTGTGCCTCGTAAGCCAGTTGTCCACTTTAGTTTAGGCTAATCTCGTCACTCTGCCTCCCTTGTGCGTGTCCCCAGATCCAGGCCTTCAATGTGCAGTCGGACAAGTTTGCGTCGGCCAGCGACTGCGCCACGTTCCTGACGCCGGCCATCCTGATGGGCTTGGTAACGTCTCTGATCCTGCTCCTCGTCTTGGCCTATGCCCTGCACATGGTGGTCCACCTCAAGCACATCGACCGCTACGAAGAACACAAAGCCACCGTTTACTTTCCCCGCAGTCCAGAGGCTGAGCTGCCGGACAAGAACAGCCTGTGAGGGAGGAGGAGAAACTGGAGGATTTAAGACCGGGAAGAGAGGAACATGCAAAGCTAAGGGCTGGGGCGCGAGTGAATAGCGTTAAAAAAGTATCCTCCGTGGAACATTTCTTCATCAAAACTTCAACTTTGCCTGCTCATATAAGAAAAAGAAAACATTTCAAGTCTTAACTACTTTACATAAATGCAGAACATGGTTGGATACTTTTACTTCTTTCCTCATTGACCTGCATCCGTGCTTTAAAAAAGGCCTTTGGATGCTCAGTCCTCTGAGGGAGTTCATTATCGGACAGGACAGACCCGAGGCCCTGAAGGGTAACATACAGACCTTAACCCCACTCAGCCATTAAAACAACAAAACAGTAACACAGACAAGAAAGGCTCGTACCTGTAGCTAATACAGCTAACATCAAATACTTCTGATCAGACGTGCAAAGACTCGCAAGCGTATTAATACATGTTTCAGTCACACACGTTGTCTTTTCTGCTTTCATTACAGTAAGCTATGTCAGATAATGCAAGAAATATATACTTCAAAACAACCAGTTTTATAGCTCAATTAGCCGTATTAGCTGCATGCCATACAAGCCTGGTCTATCTTAGCTAACTAGGGCAGCGTTTCCTAATAGCCAGGATTTCTGGGAATCCTGCATGAATTGCAGTTTAAATAAATCAACATGGCACAAAGTAAAAGTCTGAGAAGGGACATATTGGGAATCACTGGTCTAGCATCTGTCTGGAGCACGAGCGGCCCTTCAGAGCCTGTGGCGTCTCTTACCCCACCCCTAACAAAAAAGACTGCTGCTTGGGACTTAACTGTGAAATGGCCTTTTACAGACCAGCCAGACAAAGAGGGGTACGACACACTAGCACAACTTTGGTTAGCTGCGAAAGCTCTAACTACAACCTGTCAAAGACTATATGAGGAACTATGCTGCACAAGCCTGCCCGTTTGAGGGCATGACAGGAACGCGGGTCTTGCAATGTTTTGACCGAGAGTCAAACATTTGGACAAAGGAGGCCAGGCGGGGGTCCTCCCGACTGCCAAAGTGAAGCTACCAAGGAGTTGCCATACAATATGGTGAGACAGAGTTTGACAATGTGAAAAGCTGTGTACAAAGATTAGAACTCACGTGTACAGAAGTGTCACTGCAAAGGTCTTTTTCTTTTGTATACAGTGTAATCATGGAATACTATTAGGTACCGGCCGATTATGCTAATCCTCATAAACAAAAGGTGATAAAAAGCTGTAGATAAATTAAGGTTACTATTTGATCCAAGCTGTTCACTATCTCCAAATATTGCACAGCTGCAGTAAAAGGCATAGGGACATTTAAGACATTGTGCTACGAGGATTGGTGATTACCAACATGTATGATTTATTTTATTTTTTATTTTTTACAAAGTATTAAGTCATTACAGTCTATCGATTTCCTGTAAGCTGGGCAAGACTATGTGAAGGTCTGGTCTCGTCTGACTGTAAGTCACAGGACAGGTCCCGCCATTGACGGAGGATAAAATGGAACGCCGTCCACCCACCGGGACTTAGAGATGCCATTATTATGCCAGAAGCCACATTAGCAGCTGTAACAGCATCAGTAAATTAATATTACTGATTTAAAAAAATACAAAAAAACACTCAGCATGACAATAAATAGATATCTTAACATTTGATATGGCAGTTCTGTCAATCTGTATCAGTGTGAAATGTGTTCTTTGGTCATAAATGTATCTTACAATCTATGAAACGCGTGGAGACGGTTTGTCCAAAGTCCAACTGATGTAGATTAAACAATAAATGAAATTCAGAGGAAAAGCTGCCCAAGGAGTTGTGTTCTGAATTGATGCATTGCATGTTCTGCTAAGCTTTGTGTTAAAGTGAATACAATCAAACTGACATTCTTTCAGCCTCCAGATGGATTTACCACGATGTTTGTTCAGTGACACCTAACCCACAGCTTTCATAGCCAGTGTCCAGTTCTTGTGCCAGCTCCATCTCCCCCTTCTGAGTGCCATCTGCTCCCTCTAACTTGTGTGACCTAAAGTGCCAGGATCCCAGATAGATTGGGACAATGTGCTGACCAGAGTTTGTCCATTTCAACATTTTTACGCAAATATGATGCTGTATCCTCTTCAACATTCCCAAAGTTGGGAAGCGTGTAAGAATTCAACCCAGTTAAATTCCGTATGACGCAGCGTTGCCTTGTGGGGATTTTTCTTTGACAGACAGCGACGCCAAGTGGCGACGAGCGGTACTGAATGCCGTCAGAAACAAGAGACCAGGAAACTATCTCAGCCTTTTGGGTTTCCTGCCAGTGTCAAGGCGTCTTCATAAGTATTGATAGCGTGCATTTATGTAATAGTAAACATAGATTTCAAACATATTTTTGTCTCATATCACTGGTTGTGAGCCTGACAGCCATGCCCCTACCGGCGAATGTGGGTAGTGCAGTGATCTAATCATTCCAGGTGTGAAGATTGTCCAGAAAGAAAAGCTGCAAAGACAAACACGCTGAAGTCTGAGGGTGCAGCAGACACAAACCAACATTCTGTCAGAAAACATATCACGCAGGGCATTCATGGTAAGTTTACGTAAAGATGCTTTGCTTTACGCAGATCTGATTTACGATCGCACTGTTTTCATACCTCTTGTCCTGTCAGCCTATATTAGTGTTGTTACAGAGGTGATGAGAACGCACTTTGTTGCAGGAGGCGAGTTAATTTCCTCAAGGACTGAAGAAAACTATTAAATGCGTCATGACCAGAGGTACGGAAGGATTACATTTAAATTAAATAGATGAAAATCCTCCTATCAGCACATACGCCTAGCTACTAATTAAATATTGTGACATGCAGGCTATCTAATGCGAATAGATATATTTTTAATATATTTTGTACACTTGCAGCGTCTGCGCCCAATCTGTCATTTTACCAAACGTCCACTAGAGGTCAGAGCAGCTGCACTTTCTGTCACATGTTTGCGCCACGGAAAATCTAATCAATTATGTTGATTTTGAAGCGAATAAAATGTGATGCAACTCAGAGGGTTTAAGCTCAATTTCTTTTAATGTGTCACCATTTGTAGGGTGAAATTTTCGGTAATACCGTTGATGGAAAATTAGCTTCACTGGGAAATCTAGAGAGAGAGATAGAAGGGATTTAAACACCAAACCCTTCCGCATCTGGATAAAATGTTTTTCTCAACGATTTATTAAAATGTCCGCTGTGGATTGCGCCGGTCAGCCAGTTTGGCTGTGCTGTGAAATAATATGCTCTAGATGTCAGTGTTTGTCCTATTCACAACTGCTCAGACTCCTTCTGTAGTTGATAAATTAACTATAATTGGTTAAGATATGAAATGACTGTGGCAATGATGAAAGCCATAAATCTGATGCTTAAATGATTGCAAAAGAGGCTCCATCGCTTATCTTTAAACATGCTTGACACCCCCAATGGAATTGAATCAGCAGCAAATCCCCATTTTAAATTCAACCCATATCAAAAGAACAACTTTAATGGAGAGATAAAGAGGATTAAGGTTCTGCATCTTTGAGCAAAACTGCCAAACAAAAGATTCATTTTCCTGACAAAGGTGGAGGAAACTTTTTGTCCAAAGCTTCCCTCAGTCGTCGCCTCTTCTTCTCCCAAGGCCTGAAGAGAGCAGCCATGTTTGCTGTTGTTTCTTAATCTCTTCCTGTGCAGAACTCCACAGCGAGGATCCTCGCGCTTCAAGCTGGGGATGCAGACTTTGTGGCGGCAGCCTGTGCCGAGACAGATAGGCCAGGGTGTTTTATATGTAAAGCTGAAAGCCGGGCGGCACAGGTCTGCAGGGCACTCCTTAAAAAACCTCCTTTTGTTGCAGCGAAACAGTGGCGGCGTTCCACCATCTGAGCTGCGCTGCACTCTCGGAGCAAAGGGGAAGGAGGGGGAACCACAAACGAAGGTAAAACCGGACCGAGTTTACGTGTTGATTCCGGTCTGGAGGGGACGGAACGCCGCCTCCTATCCTGTGGGAGGCGTCATTCGAGGCCAACGGAGACGGTTTCACTCAAGCCTCGTGTGTCCAGTGTCGTGTTGCAACGTCAATTACCGTTCGGTCCGGTGGGATCTGTCGATGGGACCGGTCGGAGCCGCTGCCTTTCTCTGTCGGCGCGGCCACAGAATGGTGCCACAAATGAGCTGGTTATCGGCGAGCAAACAAACAGCGCGAGCGTGTTTCTGGGGAATTTCCCAGAGTACTCGTAGGTTTAATTAATTTATTCACAGAAGTGTCCTGTTTGGTTTGCAAATGTGCTTTTGGTCTTCCGGAGGTCTGCTTCCATAACAGGCTAGTTGAAAGCTGCTGCTGTCTGGTTCCAGATTCGGACGATGGTAGCGTTCACCACCTGGGCCGTACCTGTCACCAACACCGCCGCTCACCTGTGAGCCACATATCTCCTCCTGGTCGCTCTGTCATTTCCTGCTGGCAGCTGCTCTCAGGCCAGGCAGCTCCCTGATTTGAAAATATCCATTTTAATAAGGTGCACTGAGCCTCCCACCAAGACATCATAAAGGGGGGGATGAAAGATAACAAGGACATTGCATATTCTGAACTGAGCTGATGGAGGACGGGCTGGAAAGATGAAGGTGTTTTGGATTTTTTTTCTTTAATTGAAGCGGCTGTGGAATGTGAGATGGAACGGCTGCTTTGGGCAAATCGGCACCAACATGTTGTGAATGTAGAGCACTTAGCGCCATTTTAATATCCTCAAAAAAAGAAGCATATATCAAAGACATCTTTGTTATTCCTCCACACGATGAAGCCGCCTCCCCCATTATGTTTCTGCTTTCAGGCCGTCACGGAAACGTTTGAGTCGTCTTGGCAACATTTGTTTGAAGATCGAGAACGAAAGATGAGAAAACCGACAAGTTTGTTCCTCAATACAAAAGTTCGTTATTGCTGACGACCCCCTCCCCCCCAACAGCTGCCATTAGCTCTCATTCTTCCATCTCATGTTTCTGTCTCCTCTTTTGGTCCTTTCTATAGCTGGAATGTCTTTAATTATGCATGTGTGTATGGGTGTGTGTGCGTGTGTGTGTGTGTGTGTGTGTGTTCTAACTGTTCTATTTGTATCATTTTCTTACCCTTCTAGCCTCATCGGTCTTCATCTCTTTTCTGACCATCTCCTTTTGATCGATTTCCTGATTATTCATCTAAATAAGGTTCTTGTCGCGGACCATAACTTTGCTGGGGTGTTAATGTCCTTATCACTGACTGAACGTGGACGTTGGACATGAGTGGTCAGTGTTATCTGGTCACAATGGCTTGAACGAGCCATTTGGAGCCCTTTCAGCTCCTACAACATGTCTAATTGTTGCTAATTCCATCCCTGAACATTGAGAATGCATAATTGCTTGAACACCGTTTGTAGATTCTCTGAAATGCAGATAATTTTCTTCTTTTACTGAGCACCTGGCATGTTTAAATACTCCACTGGTGCCAGCGGATGCTCTTCTTTCACAGCTAAATGGAATTTTCCATCCTGGGATTTTAAACAAAGATGTTGTTAATATATACGCTTGAAATATTAAATAAAGTCCTTTAAACAGCTGCTGTCCTGCACACGCCTGAGGCCTGATTGATGTATTTCTCCATTTTTCGACCAATCGGTGTGCTTTTCTGCCTCAATAACTTCTCTTCCTGCATGATACAAACAAGATGAAATGTTTATATAGGCCTCTCTTTCATTTTGGGGTGAAAACCTCAGATATTGGGTGCTTCAATGAGGCTGAATTGTACCTGCGGAGAAAAGCTGTTCGGCTTCTGAATCTGTTTAAATGGCGTTTCAGATCCTGCATGCGGCAATTTTCTGAAGAAAAGCCGCCAGTCTGGAAATGAGGCTACCTTTCACCAGCACCAGAGGAGCCGCTCGGTCTCCAGGCGTCGGCTTTTTAATCATTTATTCAAACTAGTTTGCTGCATTCTGTCTGATGATTTCTCCCCAAAAGCTCCCGTCCGTCTTCCCTCTGCTGTAACACATCCTCTAACAGGCACGGTTCATTATTGCCAACCTCGCAGATCAAATGTTTTTGACATTTTCCAGCCAGCAACCCCCCCCCCCCCCCCCCCCCCCCCCCCCCCCCCACAGTGATCATCCGTCTTTCCCCTGTCCTCATTTCAGAGGTGGCACGCCAGGCTTTAACTTGCCCCCCCCCCCCTTCTGCACCTGATGGTTGCAGCTTCTCCTTGCTTTCCTGACCCATGAATCCTGCAGACGGTAGATGTTTTGATCCGTGATGGTGCATTTTTCCGGACCATCTCGGCAGATACAGTCTGTTTTTCTGCCGGTGGAGCCTTTGGAGAGAGTTGGCACCTCATTACTAATTGAATTAATGGAAGTATTTCTGGAACAAGGTGAGTTCTGCGCCTGGAAACGGGGAATTATTTATGGTCTGCTTTGAAACTCCCGGACAGAGACCGGCACCGTCTGCACAGATCAGAACGCTGAGGCTCCACACACGCTTCCACCTTCATGTGTAAATACAAACCACTCCAGGCAGAGAAGCTCTGGCTTAATCCCATCATACGTGTCCCAGGTGGGAAATTCCCTCAAAAAGATCCAGAGCTAAAAAATCGGCTTGTTAGGACAGCAAAGATCAGCATAGCCTGTGTGTTCTAGTTCTCATGACCTTTCCTCCCATGATGCTGATGATGCAGGATATTCCTGCGGTCACAGGGGTCAAATGGGAGCGACATTTGGCCTCCATCCAGCCTCCATCTGGACGACTTTTCTTCCACTGACTCTCTTGAGTTGCTGAGTCAAAGTCCTGCTGAAGTGATGCATGTTGAATAAGTTTCCAGCTGCACCCTGGCTCAAACACGGGACCTGGTTGATCCGATCCAGCATCTGTATCGGCTTCCGATACCAACGTCTTTTACGATCTGTGAGTTGCGTCTTTGCTTCGACCTCGCGTCTTCTTCTGAAATGACTCAAGTGACTCCTGCCAGCCTGATTAAACACTTTATTATATCGCAGACGGGGCTACTTGAACTAGATAGCTGAGTGTCAAGCAAGTTAGTGGAGAAGAAAGAGTTCCAGCCTTGAGCTTTACAGCAGATATTTGGAGTTCAGATGTCTGCCAAATGTCGTGGATGAGCCTCACGGTGTACTGGGGTGTCCTGGATACGCAAGGCCTCTAGTCAGGTGCCTCAGGTAAGTGAAGGGGTTCACAATATTGTGGGTGAAAAAACGAAACTGTCTGGCAGCAGAGAAGCTCATATTCCTCAAAAAGTTAGTGGAGTTTGAAAGTTAGTGTAGAGATGTTTATCCTTTATTTCATCGTTGAAGTTTTGTTGCTCTATCAGTGCTGTTGAGATTAAAATAGCAGGTAATCGTCTCTTTTTTGATGGTGTAGAATGCATTAGTGTTTTAACACTGTCTTGGAATTTAATAGTGACAATCAATTCGAAACCACAGTTATAGCTGCATATTTGTCTTCTGGATGGAATATTTCCTGTTCAAACACGATTTCCTTTTTTCCCCTCCGACTTCCCTTTCTGACATCATACTTGCCTTGAGTTGCCACTTGCATACGTATGTCCATGTAGAGATTACTACAATTAGGGGTTTGTATTGGAATTACATTTATTTTGGCAAGATATTCAAATTCAAATACAGGGATCAGGTTGGAAGTTAAAAAAAGGTGGATTCCTAGCCAGAATACTTCAAGTGTGATCCACCAGTCAGTGTTCTTCAGTCAAGAACTCTTCCCTGTAGTATTCCGGGGAATCTGAAAAGTTCTACTCTAAACTAGCGACTCTATAAGGGTAAAATTTTAGGGTAACTCTGCTGGAAACATGTCGACTTTTTCAAGTTTCTGGATAAATGACAAAAGTTCCTGCAGTAGAAAAGGGGCTATAATCTCTCACCGTGTAGAGTCATGGGGAGTCGAGTCGGCGCTGACCGTGTAACTAGCTGCTGTTCTCCAGGCATGGCGCCGCCAAGATCAATATGATGCAAAACAATCGATATTCCTCAGAGGGACTTTGGGATGCGGATGATGGAGCAAAGGAACATCATTCCAGCGGCCAACAGCATTTTGGCTTCAGTCCTATGTGACAGAATTAAGTAATAAGCCCACAATGTGTTTTTGAGTGAGCCTACTAACCAGTACCTCACCTCAACAGACCAGCTTGAGTTAAAGCAAATCGTCCCGTATGGACTGTCTGATTATTTTCCTGCATTACTACCAGTAAAAGCTCCCAGAGTTTGGAACATCATTTGCAATTGGGGCGCCAAAGTGAAGATGATCACTATATTTCCATCCCGGTGTTTCAGAGCTCCACAGCCATACAAACCACGGCCGTGAAGGCAGACCTGAATCAACTCCGTTGTGATTCTTGAGTTGCACCCCTTGTCTGCCAGAGGCTGGTTCTGGTCCATGTTGTTGTCCTGTCAACGCTCACTCCAGCTCTGTGTGAGGTCTGTCGGTCGCCTGAGGGCTCTCGGCCTCTCCCAGCACCCATATGCCCACCCACTGCCAGCCAGCGCCACATCCCTGCTGCAAAGTGCCTCCCACTGATGTGCATTCTATGCAGCGTAGCTGACTTAGCAACTTACTCTTTCGTTCCCATCTAAAGTCCTCTCCTTTGTTCTGCTCTTTCATTGGCTCTCCGTGCCTCACTGAGCTCGCCATAGAGTGGGTGACTTGATCTGATATGAAAGCTAAAAGCTAGCCATTATAGCCTGGTTATTAGAGCCCAAAGAGAAGGAGAGATAGAGAAGGGAGAAGTCATTCAGAAGCCACAATGACGGAGTCTTCCCTCACATCCTGTGAGGAGAGAAAGTGCGTGTAAGAGAGACGAGAGGGAGAAAGGGGGAGAGGGGTGAGGCAGAGGAGAGGAGAGGAGAGGAGAGGAAGCCAGTCACATCACTCAGGAGGAGTAGGCGTGCTCTCCAGAGCGCTGCAACGTTTGATGTTCTCCCCTGGTTCCCCCCCTCCGGACCTCCACTCTGCGCACCGTGCGCACTGAGCTCGGTCACATCCGAGCGTCTGAGCGGACTTTACCTGTCGGAGGAGCCGAGGCGTGAAGCTGCGTGCGCCGCACCGCGCCGTTCTGCGGGGCCACATCGCAGCACTTTGGATAACTCCCGCAGCTGAGGATCCCGCCCGCTCTGACCGCCGAATCCTCCGCGTCCCGCAACAGCCGCGCACACTGCAATGAATCATTTGAACTGTCAGCATGGCTGACTGTCGATTTCCCCATTAAAAGAAAATAGATCTGATCGTTTCTCGGGATTGTCGGGGGGAGGATTCGCGGTGGCAGCATAAAGCCACAAAACTCGCAGGGAAGGAGGATGTTTCTGCTGAAGATGCAGGTGTGCAGGAGCGGCGAGGTCTCCGGTGCGTGGTGTGCGTGCCTGCTTTTACTTTTCTCAACTTTCAGCGTCAAGCTGGCCAAAGTGGGAGGAACGCACCAGAGCGTCCCTCCGTCCGTGTGAGTAGACGCTCTTTTACGCCGAGTTTCCGTGCAAAACTTTATCCAATATATGTGTATTCAGACAGGTCAAATTTGTTTTATGACCGTTTTAAAGTCAATACTGACAGTAAATGAATGTTCAGAGTTCAATGAGCCCTGCACTATTTATTTATTTATTTATTTATTCATTTGCTCAACGTTAATTTGCCTTTTCCAGGGTGAAGCTTTGGGCTTCAGCTTTTGGCGGCGAGATGAAGTCCATCTCGGCCAAGTACTCTGGGTCTCAGCTGCTTCAGAAGGTAAATGTCAAGGCTTCAAATCCAAACTCCAGCATCCGAACTCTTATTATCGTGCACCAACCCCCTGACCGATAATTTCCTGAATATTTTGCTGTCCAAATGTGCAAGCATAAAGGAGAGCGGCCTTTTGGAGACTTTTAAAAATGTCACTCAACCTGAAATGATTGGTGCTGAGCAACGCTGCAGTTAAGAGACATTTCACGCTTCATCTCTTAAACAGCAGGATTGCTTTTAGCCGCCGTGGAATCATTAATGCATGCCGACTGGGTAAGCACAGACTTTAGAGCTTGTACTCAACACGTGCCTCTTTAATGACACTCTTTCAGCTCACACCTCCACATCCACAAGTACACACACACACACACACACACACACACACACACACACACACACACACACACACACACACGCGGTAGATCCACTCTCTTGATTTTTTTCTCCCCCAATAAGCAACTAAATGTTCCGCACATTTCTTTTGCACTCTCCTCTGATGGCATTAATGTGAGATTTGAGTGTGATGAAATGCAAATCTCCCTAATGGAGGGTCCTCTGATGAAGTCAGGACTGGTTAATGGACAGCTGGTGGCTGAAGGGCCAGGCCGGGCCTAACCTTTCAGAGGAGGCGCAGACCCACCAGGGGGCAAGGGTCAGAAGGTCAGGGTCACGGTTGGAGACGCACCATGGTGTGTGTGTTTGTGTCTGCAGCGATAGGATGATAAGATTTAGGAGGGTTATTTTGTCACTCTCACATCTATATGTAAATGTACAGACACACAGGGGGGAAGGGGGGGGGCGTCTATATAGTGTGGGTTTCATCAGCGGCTGAAAAGGCAGAGGAATGGCGTTATCTTTTTTTGGACAGGATAAAAAAACTCTTCCCCTTTTTTCATCTCTCGCTGCCTCCTAAAAAGGAGATAACCCTTCCACAAAGCTGCGACCTCTTTATGAAATGCAAATGAAGGCCGTGGAAGGGGGGGGGGGGGGGGGGGGTAATTGAAGAAATAAAAGACGGCAGACCTCCATGCGGGAAAGTGCAATTTTCACCCAAAAGCTGGTCTGTTGTTGTGGTTGGCAACAGTGTCGTCAGGGGAGCGTTATCGGTCGGCACGCACGAGCGTTCCTCCACCGTTCGAAGGGGACGTGCCCTTTGTGAGCGGCGTAGCGTGCGTTGTGTGCAGCTCTTGACCAGAAGAGTCGAGGAGGGCCACAGTTTCCCAGAGGGCACATATGCTTTTAAAATGGCAGAAAGAATGTGGGATGCAGATTGTTATACAAAGAGGAGAGAAAACACCACAGAGTCTCTGAGTGTGTGTGTGTGTGTGTGTGTGTGTGTGTGTGTGTGTGTGTGTGTGTGTGTGTGTGTGTGTGTTTCCCCCAGGCAGGGACAGATGGACTCTCTTCAGTTATCGCTCTGACCCAAGCATAGTGAAACTCCTTTGGAGATAACTGTACATCAGGTCTGTCTGTCTGTCTGTTTCATTCATTCAATCACTGGATTTAAATTCAAGCATATAAAGAGGTGCGGAAATAGAACGGACAGAAATAATAGGAAATATACTGAATAAACAGTTACATACAGAGAAGTTTAAATGCTTAAGAAACAACCAGTGTCCATTTTTAACCTTTTTTGCCTGGAAAAATAAATAAGATAAAACTCCACATCCTTTGCATAAAGTATTTGGGAATTAAGTTGATCTTTCGTATCGTTTGTTATCTTAAGTCCAATCTGTCTTGAGGATCAGCATGGATTTAATAGATAATATATTGATTAGAACTGATCACAAATGGACTCTTAAGTGCCCCCCCCCCCCCACCCCCCTGCTTTCATCCCGGTTCCCACGCCACGGCCTCCCCCCTGCATCCATGGAAAACAGCTCTTATTTCAAGGTTACGGCAGACAGCCAGGCAGTGCACGTGTGCGTTTGAGGAGCTGCATCTGTGCTGCAGGAATATCTTCAGAACAAAGATCCAGAATCCCTCTAATTTGTCACACAGATCAGATGTCTGCATTCAGTACTCATCACGATTATGTGTGATGCTGTGCTCAGCACACACACACACACACACACACACACACACACACACACACACACACACACACACACACACAAAAGCGAAGGCGTGTGCTGGTAAACGTCTCCCTAATAGTCACAATCAGCTCTGTGTGTTTTCCCCTTTGCAGTTTTGCTGCTGAAATCTTTAATTTCATGTCTCATTAAGCAACCTGTCTATATCAGCCAGCCGAGCTGCGATATCGTGCGCGCGTGTGTGATTGTGTGTTTGTCTGGCGGACTGGGTCGCACTTCCCTGATGCTATGGCTGCCTGGAATCGAATCGACGCCCTGGCACATTGTGCTATGTTGAAGCGACTTCTAGCGCCTCAGTAATGAAAGATTCAATAGTCGGTCCTCCTGTGGAATCCCGCCTGACCGTTAGCCTAGCATGTCAGCCCTCCTAATTTTAGCGCGAGGGACAGGCAATAGATGTACAGAATATGCTGAGAGCATATGTGTTTCAGTCTGAAGCCCCTTCTCTCAGACTCCGAGGGTGATAAGAAGCACAATGATGTATGACAACAGCGTGTTGGAATCGATCTGGCCGTTGTCGAGGGTGAATGTGCACGTCTGACACACGGGGGCGACGCACCGCGCTCCTTTACTGCAGCCCGTCACATAAACGTGCACTGACAACGCATGCAAAAAAACCAGGATAAGAAGACAGAGCGGAAGAGTTACTTAAAAACAAGTGGCAGATGAGAAACGGCATCCCATAAAGCCGATTTAAAGTGATCCGGGGAGGTGGGAAAACATTTGGACAGAAGATCTTTTCCAGACGGGAGTGTTTTTGGATGAGAACATGACACAGGCGGCGACATGGTGTTGGCGTTTAACACAATCACCTCTTATCCTGAAGACTCTGGGTTTGATTCCAACATGGGGATTGATTGTATCCTGTTGCCAAAGACCCCCCAGCATTTTTTTTGGGGGGGGGGGGCTCTTGCTTCCTCAGTCCAAAAACATGCACATGAGCTAAAATGATGGTGGATTAAAACCTTTGCACCCCTTTTTAGAGGGGGAACAACAAATCCGAATCATTTTATAAAGTATTTGAGGCACAATTTCGTAAATTCTTGCTTTGTTGTTTCAGCAAGTTTAGAATAGATATTTGTCTCATTGTTCAGGAGAATGTGGATTTCCCACTAATTAACTATTCAACTTCAATTAGTTGCTTCTTCTCACCTGACTGACCTTGTCTGAGTTTCTGGAAATCAAAATGAGATACGCTATTTAGAAGGTTTCCTATCAGAAGTAGCTTCTATCTTTCAGATTGTCAGTAGAAAATGTAAGTTAATTATTAACTTAAATAGTTTTTACCCGCAATTAGACTTTCTCTTTGGTCCTGCGTCGACATCTTGCCCTGTGATGTATTTGCGTGAGTGCCCGGGGATGCGTGATGGTGCTGTCGAGCAGGTGATGGCCGAGGCGTTCCCACGCAACACTGTTGGTGACGGGGGAGACGGCTGCAGATTAGATTTAGCTTAGGGAAAATTGAATAGCTGTCACGTTCGGTTCAGCCCAGCCTGCGGCGGGGTGAGGGGAGGAGAGCACGGGGCGGCGAGTACCGATCACTGTCCCTCTTTTTCTCAACCTCCCCGTCACCTCCCCTGCTTCTCTCCGATGTGTGTGTGTGTGTGTGTGTGTGTGTGTGTGTGTGTGTGTGTCAGTAAGGTTAAAAACGAGCAGCGACAGGACTGTAGTGACAGTGTTAATTATGGCATTAGCAGACAGTGCACCCAGTGCCGTTATCCTTTGGTGTCCTAGCAGGCCAGCTTTAGCGCGCGCTGCCGCTCAATCCTGCTGTAATTAGCACTCTGTTGGTGAGAAAAGCAGGAGAAAATCCACCGTAAATCAAACATTCTCCCTTTTATTGGACAGAGTGCAGGATCAGGGAGTGCGGCCCCACGCTACCGGATTAAAGAACTTAAATTCTTAAAGAGCACAAGTGCTGACAACGTGTTTTTGGTCTCAGACGATCCAGCATCCTTTGATGACTTGTTGTGCAGCCTCAACTTTGATTTATCCTCTAGTCTCTCCGACTAAGTACATTTTCCAGCGTGAAGAGAGTTTGATTTAGTAGTTCATTTGTGTTTCTAAGAAAGTTGATTTTTCTTCCCAGTTTCCCATCCCTGGAAAAACACACACACACACACACACATATACACACACACACGCGCAGGAACTTGCACGTGTGCATACAGTTTGCTTCCAGTTTAGCACCTCCTGTGTCAGTCTGTTGGAGTGATAAATGTGGACGCTGAGGACAAATATCCACTGTAATCTGTCATCGGCTGTCCTCTTGCGCACACACCCGACAATAAACAACGAGCACACGCGCAAGCACCGCGTTTTCCTGACAGATTATTTATCCCGCCAGCTCTCGACTCGAATCTTCGCAACACGCGGTAATACTCGGTAAAAGGGGCGGGGCCTCCGTTATTAAGCACATTAGCGTGTGCGTCGCTGCATGAAGGACTGTCTGCCACTTGGTGCTGTCAGCATCAGTCATCCAGTGGGCTGTTTGGGCCCAGCCGGTGCTGTAGGTAGACTGGACCACCACTGGACCGCAGCCCTGCAAAGTAGGCATCCATCAGAAACATCTGCTAATAAATGCGCACCTCTGCGTGATCAGACCATGTCCACGATGAGCTCTGATATAAGGAGAAATCGGCACCTGGTTTTGTTGTTGTCGTTTAACTCGTCTCACCTCTCCCTCTGTTTCTGTTCTTTCACTAATAGAGGTGATGAGAAACGTCTTTATTGTGATTGGGTAATACTTAGATCAACACATGATGTAAACGTCCGATTAATGCAATGCCATGACCTTTCTGTGCTCTTGGACAAGCTCAGGATGTCTCTCTCTCTCTCTCTCTCTCTCTCTCTCTCTCTCTCTCTCTCTCTCTCTCTCTCTCTCTCTCTCTCTCTCTCTCTCTCTCTCTCTCTCTCTCTATCTCTCTCTCTCTCTCACTCACACACACACACACACACACACACACACTTATTTTCTTTCTTCTCTCCACAGAACTCTGCTCTCCTCCCCATTCACACAACACTTCTCCTCGACTTGAGAGCGCTGCCAAATCTAGCACTGTGGGACAACAGCACCCCCCCCCCCCCCCCCCCCCACTGCCCTTCATTTGAACTTGCTATTATCACAAACACACTGCTGGGTGGGGGTGTACTTATGCATAAACACCAACGTGAGAACGTCACACATACAGTAAATTAGTTGCCGCATTTGCAACATTAACAGACGCTGTGTGCTGAATTTAGCGTTAGCGTTTTGTCCTGGCTAACGTGTCCATGACTGTGCGTTAATGCTGAGGACAGAACAGGTAAATATTGATTACAAAGGCAGGGGGATGGATCTTTCATCAGCTAGATTGGGTTTTAGCGTGAATGGTAATAATAAACATAGCTGCATGTGTTAAAGGAATACCTGCTGTGGTTTTTAGCGCATAAACATCTTGTTACCATGGCAATTAACTGTTGGATTACTGAAGTTATTTTGGAACTGGCAAATATGCCAGCAAACTCTAGTATGTATGTATATACAGTACTGCACTGTATATGCTGTTAACAGTTTATTATATAAGCTGACAAAATGCTACCCCATGTGATGATGATCCCCTATATGCTGATGATACGTTGCTAATCTTATGTGTTTGGTTATTGTTTTGACTTTAATTTGCATTTTTTTAAAATTTGGGTTTAATTATTGAATCTTGAATCTGAATTGTCTAAATGCGCTACGAGTTGTGCAACTTAATTGCTACTTTGTTGGAAAATGACTTGTGAGTTGGAGCCAACCAAGTTATTTAAATACCAAGAAAGTGATAATGACCCTGAGTCAAGTTATCGTTATCAATGCTTTTTTTCCCCTTTTTTTTAATTGTTATTGGTTGTTATTTTGTCCCAAGTGTTTCGGAGTTCTCAATATTGTTCTCCTCTGCTGCAGATGGTACTTTCAGTCTCTCAGCTTTGTCCTGACACCTTCAAATGGCAGCAAAGGAACTGCTGCTCAAAGCTGCAACTTCCCGTGATAAATCTCTGCTTTTAAAGGCACATATTGCTTTTGTATCAGCCACAATGTTTTGCTCTCTCTCCTTCCACTTTCACGCTGGCTGCCGCTAGAATCAATTTCAAACTGTGAGAATGCATGGTGAGGAATGGAAAGCAGCAGGTCACATTGTGCTCGCTGCTAAGCATGAAAAATGTTTTCCACGACTGCTGGAGTATATTGAACACAGGCAAATGCAGACTGACTATGGACTATTAATCAGTTCCATGTGAGCTGATTAGATTTGCTTCTGGTGCCATGATGGTTTTTTAGTGAAGTGAATTATGACAGAGGGTCAAAGAAATGTCTGTTGGAGACATTATTTCCTGTATCCAAAAGCAGGCTCATCTTCAAACACGAATCATCCTAAACCTGATGTGTCCTCATTTTGCCCTTGGCGCCTTCAGCCTCACCCGCGTTGGTTGTTTGTGGGTGTGTTGGTTGGTGTGGGTGAGGGACGTTGAGAGATGGTGGCCATTAAAGAGAGCAGGGATTTGGCACCGACTCTAAGGGGCAATGGTGCATACCCAACAGACGCTGTGCACACTGGAACAAACTCCCGAATATGTTGTGCCATGAGGCATTGTGAGTGCGTCCCTATAAGTCTACATCTGCTATTCTACACTTTCCCTCGTTGGCCCTCGGGCAGCTATTAAAACTCTGACTGCAGTAGGTACACACACACACACACACACACACACACACACACACACACATGCAGGAATGATGTTATAAAATCCGACAATCAGCAGAACTAGCTTAATTGTAACCAATCAGATGAATGAGATCTTAACAAGCGCCCTATCTTGCGTGCAAATTGCTATTACAGTTTTGCTTATGATTTTCTACATGCACAAATGCGCACGGTCAGCGCTGCTGTAAAGGGACGCCTCCGATGCCAGTTGGAGTGCTGACGTCTGATCGAACTCCTCCGGTTCAAGCGCGTATCAACAGACAGGACCGAGCGCTGTCCTGCCTGGCTTCTCACGCTTCCCACGTGATTGAGTGGTCTGTCCGGGCTTCGCTCCCGCGCACGGCGCTCTTCATTTATCACACATTGATCTGACTTTGAGCTCTCCGCGCTGATCAATGATATCTTCAGACCGCTGATGGTGAATGAAGCGGCACTAAAAGTGCGGCCGCTCCGGCATTAAATGTTTGTCAGCCCTGCGTGTTACCTTGTGTCTTTGTTTCACGCGGTGTGATTCACCTTTGCTGTGTGTAGAGGTGTGTGTGTGTGTGTGAGAGATGGTGTGACTGTGCCACCAGACAGGGGACATGAACCAACGCGCTTTTGAGGGAGGGAGGACAAGCGTGAAATGAGTCGTTCCAGTTGGTCTCCATCTAGCTCCCTTCTTGTAAGGGAACAATTTGTCGGCCGGCCTATGTGGGACGTACGCAGAGGTGCACGTGCAGCTGGATGGTGTCATCCAGTTGTGATCTCCAGCTTCGGCTGCTCTCTGCCCTGCTACAGGCCTGTAAGTGATTCACAGGATGCAAACAGCAGTGAATCACTTACAGTGTTCCCTCAACTGTTGCCTCCGTGTCTGCAGAGCGACACACTCGCGCACGCTGTTTTGGTCCGGTGGCGCTGTGACAGGAGGGAAAATGAACTCCAGCAATGGGATGCCTCCGGGTTTCTACTTTGCTTCACCGTCTCTCTTGTTTGATTCTCTCCCCTCATTCCAGAGCCAGACTATCTTTTAATTACAAACAGTGTTTTAAAGAATCGGCCTCAGTAAAATGGTGATGTTAGAAGAAAAGCGGCTTTCATCCCGCACACATGCTAACACAAAAGGGAGGCATCACATTCCTGCATTTGAGTTTGTGTTATCCGCTCAAATTAATTAAAATGTTGTCCATCACTGACGAACGTTCAGCTAATTTTCAAACACTCAACATTCAAATGATGTTTTAGCAAAGTTATGGGTTGAATCTGGAATCTGTTCTGTGTGGCAGATGATGCGTAAGACGACCTGTTTCTTCAAATTCCTGGTGGGTGAACACGACCACAGACACCAGGAATAACCAGATAATTTGGTTATAAAGGCAAAAACAGTCACATTGGGCACACGGAAAATGTGCCACCTCGATCTCGTACATTAAACAATTATATGATTATGCAAAATTAATTCATGTCATGCTGGTTAAATTCTAAAATCCTAGTTACTATATCGGGTTTGCTGTTATTACCGGCATGGTGTGAACACAATTCATCAAATTAAACCTAGTCTCCTATCTCTCTCTAACAACAACCAGTAAACCACCAAAACCATTTGCATGACAAACCCAATCCCAGTGCCTTTGAAATGAGGATCAGAACACCATTTACAGATGATGAATGGATGATATAATAAACTTTCCCCTACAAAATATCCCCTTCCTTTTTAAGGATTAGCACATATAAGTGGAAATAGTTGACTCTGCTCTCTCTCTCTCTCTCTCTCTCTCTCTCTCTCTCTCTCTCTCTCTCACTCACACACACACACACACACACACACACACACACACACACACACACTCCTTGGCTTCTCTGAGCTGTGCTCTTCTTTTGTTCATGAAACCAGGCTCATGTATTTGAAGTCAGACGTGTAAAATAAACAAGGCTGTTTTTTTCTTTTTCTTTTTGTGAATCCAAACCAAAAGGAGCACTTGAATGTGATGGGCTATTGTAACACACAGACTTGTTATTCACACTTCCATTCTTTGCGCATTGGCTCAGATGTCTGCCTCCATTTGCGGCGAGCGGGCGGGAACTCGGCAGCTATAGTGACGGCTAAGACGCTGAGACAGCATCTTTTATTCAATTTTAAGTGTGTCTGATTAATTCCGCGTGCACGTTCATACCTGGCATTCAAATGTGCTCACTTTTTCCTCATCATAATGCTTCCCTTTATTTTCTTGCATTGTCTGCGGCAGCGCTACGGCGCCTCCACCTCTTTCTTGCCGGTGTCAGCATCAAACAGGCAGATTACGCTACATCCAAAAGCTCCCACATGGCCGACCAAAACAAGGCTGCTGCCTGAAGCTCCGACTCCGGGCTCCCTTTTGTGTTTTCCACAGAAAATGACACGAGTCGTCTGCAGTGAGAGGAGCAAACAGAATGAACTGTTCAGATTTTAGTTTGAGGGAGGGGCGGTTGATGGGGGGGGGGGGGTTGCATTCAAACAGATGTGAGTGTGTGACAGTGGGCCAGGGTGAAATGGGCTCCTGTGACGCGTAAAATGAGCTGGGATTTGGGGGATTGGGGCTCAGTCTTGGTGTGAAATGAAGTTTTTCTCCTCCATTAACCATTATTATTATGAACCCCCGAAGAAAGCGACGTCCGGTACAAAGATCCAAACCAAAGGATAGCGCACCTGTAGGCTTCACACATTGCCAGCGACCATAGGACCATTCAGGAATTATTTCTCAGATTTAATACACTTGTCACCGTCTGTGCTAAAATACCAACTGGGTTTGTACATTCTGGCCCGTGGTTGTTGCCGCGCTCCCAGAGTACCCTCTGCAGGGAGATTAGCAGCATCAGCTCATTCATGTGATGCGGCACACCAGAGGGGGGGTGGGATTGAGTTACCTCCCGACTATATTTGTTCCTCCAGTGCTCGTGTCTCCTCCTTTTTGTACTGAGATTGTGCAGTCTTGACATTGCAAGACCTTTCTTCAATGCACAAACTAGACAACAAATGCTTTTAGACAGGGAAATGAGGTTGTGTATCCATACAGCAGCAGCATCTATCAGGACATATTGGCAGAGTATGTAAATTATTGTTTAGATGCTAATGAATATTCTGCATTGGGATGGATTTGCAGTGAAGGTGGTGACCTGGTCCGCAGACCCAACGTTCATCCATTCTAAACAGGCTGTGTAGCACAAAACTTGATGTGACTTGCAAAACAAACCTGAACTTGCAGCTGAAAATCCACCATCAAGCAATAATAGGAAGCATTTGCTCTCCTCAATCTGACGGATGCTGCACCGGCATGGTAAACATTTCCCCGTTCCATTCTAAAAGAGTCCAAATTATTCAGAACCAAGACGTTTCTCGGCTTTTCTGCGTTTCTCCAGAACAGCTTTCAGATGGGTGGATTCAGCGTTTTGCACACCATTAAGCTGGGTTTCCAATTCTGAACACCTTTGCTCTTCCTTTTTGTCATGAAATAATACAAATATTCCAGCAGACGGTACTTCCTTCACCGCGAGCCCACCTACACTCCTCCAGATACAAATAGCTTCCCACACCTACAATATTACCTCCCACATCACCTGTTTGTGTGCTTCCTGTTCATCCCTCCTCCATTACTCGGCGCTTTTTGCCCTCCCTTGCCTCATCAACCTCCCCTACTTTGCATCTCTGCAATCCCTTTATTCCCACAAGGCACTCGTTCTTTCATCCCTCTCTCCTCTCCTTTTGTTTTCCGTTATCTCGCCTTGCCCTTCCTTGTCTGTTTGTCTGTCTGGCTCTGTTTTTCTCCCTCGGGAGGAGGAGCGGAGAGTGTAGCGTATCCATCCTAACCCGCATTGATCACATCCGCTGTCCCCTCTCGGTGTCGGTCTTTGGGCCCGATTGATTCCACCGAAGGATTTTTCTTGTAGCGCCGCTCTACCATAAACTCACTTGTCATTGTTCAGTCAAAGGGCTAAATAGTTTTCTCAGGCTCTCTGCTTTCAGCTACAGAAAGTGAAGCAGGAAAAAACATGTCTGGTGATGCCCTGCGGTTTTTCACTTGATTGCTCAAATCCGTAAGCTTCTACTGGCCTCGTTCATCCTGCGAGTCCCTCTTTCTGCCCCTTCGCCTCGCCTCTTCTGGAGCAGCTCAGTGTCTATATAAGCAGGTTGGCATAGCATTAGAAAGGGCACGCTATTTAATATTGTTGGAATTTTCCACTAACCCCCCCCGGACTAAAACATTGCTGCATGGCCTCCCTCAGCTTTGCACAGATCTCAATAAAACATTTTTCCTTTATTTCTTTATCCCTTTTTCCATTCATACTCTTGCTTAGATTATCTGTGTGTGTGTATGTGTGTGTTTTGGGAGCTTGTACTAATGCGGAATTAGTGAAATATTGTCACTGTCCCCCTCCCAGTTTAGGCATTGGTGAGTAACTTAATATAGGTTCCTTCATGGTAATGCGATTTAGCACAGTATGGACCAGGCTGCTGAGCCTGTGCTCGGTAAAACCTGAAAGTGGATCATATTTCTCTTGGCTGAGCATCATTTCTGGGAGTAACTTTCATAACTTCAGAATGGCTAATAATATATTTTACCCGCCTGTTTGTGTACTCCTGTTTGTGCAGGAGCAGAGATAATCCTTTTAAAAAACTTCAGAGAAGGTCCAGGCGTGACCACCCAGAGGACCTGCATGTGAAAGGTTACTATGAATTGGCTAAAATCCTGCTAATCCAAGGGTGTATTTTTATTGTTTTTCTGCAGAAGTACAAGGAGTTTGAGCGGGCAGTGCGAGTGGAGGAGATCGACGGACTGAGGCTGGTGAAGCAGCTGGCAGAAGATATGGAGGAGATGTTCCACAAGAAAGCCCAGGCGATGAAGGTACCGCCCCGCCGAGGCTAGCCTACACCGCATCTCATCACACAACCAAGAGCAACAAGCATCTGTCAGAGGGCGGCTGTAGTGTCACACTGCTGCTGTGAAGTCGCGCATGTTACGCTTACCCGGCCGACGTGCCCGGGAGATACGTGACCGAGCGAACGGCGCGGGTGAAGCGAGAGACAGCGGCAGGGCGCTGATTCGTTCATCGGTGTGCGCGTCATTTTAGCGATCACCTCGGGTCTGACGTCCGTGTCGTCCACAGGAGGTCAGCGCGGAGCAGGACTCCGCGTTCGCGATGGTGTTTGCAGAATTAAACGTGCGAATGGCATGTTTGTGAAGAAAATATGAATCATTAAAGAATCCTAATGTGCAAAATGGCTGCAGAACTGTGGGGCGGTGGTCTGTTGGGGACTGGGCTGAGGGTGGTGGGTTCCAGCCCCAGTGAGGACAAAATATGGAGGGTGTTCTAGTAGTAGGGGAAGGTGCCAGAACACCTTCAGAGCACTGCTGAGATACCCTTGAGCAAGGTACCGAACACACAAAGGCTCACATAAGGCCCTGAGTTGAGCTGGTGACACTAGATCCTGACTTTGCCCATATGTGCACCCTCCCTGTGAGGGATAAAGTGGTCAAGAAGATGAAACGAAAACCGCAACTGTGATCGGAATAACCATTTTTGGGAATTGTGCATTTCACCACACCACTGCATTGTCAAAGCTTAGACAGGGTGTTTTGAAACAATAGCAATTACAGTTCTTTAATAAAGGATCTGAAGAGGTTCACTTCTGCTCTACAGTAGCTGCACGTGAGTGTGAGTGTGTGTGTGTGATACGGGGCTTTTCAATGAAGGGTGTGTGTATGAGTCTATGTCGTAACAGGTGCATCTGAGAAAGTGTGCGTGTCTGTCTGGCTTTTGGCTCCAGGTGATAGATCCTATCAGGGCAACATAGTGCTGTTAACAGAAATTGGATTTCTCTCCGAGAGTCTGGCCCTCGAATACGAGCTGAAAGCAAAGCTGGAGAGAGCGGAGGGGGCAGATAGTGACACACCATTTCCATGCTTTAGCTCTGCTTCAGCCTCTTTTGTTGTTGCCCTGGACGACACCTTCGGCTGGTTGGATTATGAGACCGCGCCTGTTTCCCAGTATTGTAGTTACCTGAGAGCATTCTCATCTTCAGTCACGTGCGCGGGGACGCCGTCCATCCCAAACCTTAAATGTATCGAACTTGACGGTTTTCTAGGCCGATAAATCCACCTGTCCACATTTAGGATTAAGTGCATGACAACATAGCTGAGATGAAATTATTCTTGGACATTTAATCTCTGATAGGTGTGAAATCTTTAGGGAAAAAGAGAACAGAGAGAAAGAGAGAAGTGGAGCACTTACAACCGTGGACAACTGTAGACTAATCCATTACAGCTGCTATTCCAGAATAAGGACTCTCCACAGCAGTTCCATTCCTTTACCCTCATTTCCTGTCTCCTCTCTGGTTGGGGTCTGGGCTGGCCCGCACTCCTCCCTCCGTCCTCTCCTCGGTTCTCTCCATCCTTCTGCCTTCTGCTGAGAAATATGTAGCGCTCCAGCGATTCAATTTCCGCACAGGCTCTCTCCGCCGTCTGTCAACACGCCGCTATCTGACCGTCTCCGTGTCAATCCCCCCTCGTTATCGCTGGCCACCACCTGCTGCGGGAGCGGGCAGCAGAGCTGCGACGGCTCACCTGTAAATATGCGGATATTTGGCAGGAAGGAGCCGAAACGCGTTTATGAGCTTAATATTTAACCTTCATCCACTGTCTGTGTGTAATTAGGAGCAGCGTGCCGTCTATGACGAGGGTAATTGCATTTAAAATTCATGATTGATGGGGTCTAAATGATGGTGGTCGTGTCTCTGCCCCCCCCCTCCCCGCCTCATAATCTCCACATTATGAAAGCAATCAGCTGCTTGTCTGTCTGAAAGAAAAGGAAGATTTGGAGCTTCTTCTGCACCAGCCTTTTTAAAATGTAGAAAAGACGAAAACACACGCGAGCACAGTAACTTCATATCTCAGGCGGTGCTCATGCACACATGTATGTTTGTTGATGCTCCGGGAGAGGGGATTGCCTCGTCAGCCTAACTTTTTCAAAATAACTTGATGGGATTTTATCACCATCTTGCAGACAGCAGCAACACCCCCCAACGCCCCCCCACAACCACCATGTAGCCACGTCAGACGGCGAAATAAAAAGTGAATGTGTTATTATCAGGGTTGACAAGCGTTGAGCCATTGTAATTCCCTCTTTGAAGTCAAGCGTGGTTGTGTTTCATGTGACAAATGTACTTCAAAGTGGAGTGGATGCCTCGCTGCTGGAGGCTGTTTTATTCTTTTTCTTTATTCCTCCTTCTTCCTGTAATGGTGTTGGGTCTTCTCGTGCTCCGTACCTGCTGATATCTCTTACCTGTGGCGCCTTTTTCTCTGTAGTCCTCTGAATTATTACAGAGGTGTGGAGTTCTGCACGCTACACAGCACTGTTTTTCTTTTTAAAATTAATCTTTAAAGGAATTTTAAATCTTTGTGCATTCAAGGCAACATCTGTGTAGAAGTGCTACTTGAATCCCTTCTTTTTCAGAGGAGTTCACATTCTTACCTTCAGAAGAGAAAAACAATGTCAAATTTGATGATTATAACGCATAGAAAAGTGTTAAAGCGCAGAATTCTCCACACCGTATATACTGGCGCAACAGATTACAGCTTATTAACACAACTGGATTACTTCCAACTTTACATCATTCACACAAATGATGTAATTGCTCCCCATCTTTTCAACATCAAGGCTTTTTAATTATGTTGATAAAATCATTCAGCATCCATCTGTCATCCAGTTTTCCTTCTCTGCTGGGTCGTGGGCCACGCAGGACCTGCGTAGCAGTCGTGCTAAAGCCACATTAGCATCTGTGGCAATCCTCCAGTCGAGATAATTTCCATGTTTTTGGACTGTGAGAGGAGGAACTGGTATCCATGGAGAGAACCCACATGGGAATTCCACATTGGAATTGGGCTCAGGACCCCCTGTCTCCGAGGTAGCTGAGCGAGCCCCTAGATCACCGCGTTGCCCATAATTCATCATCAGACACGGATGCGAAGTTCAGCACACGCTTCCAAATGTTGGCGGAAGCAGTGTGAAACACACGCGCGTCGCCACAAACTGTCAGGAATTCTTCAAGCGTGATAAATGATGCTCTGGGAGTACCTGTGTTTGGTGCGTTAGCGTCACGCCGAGCTCCATTATTGCACCACGACGTTCCATTTGGAGCGATTTCATCAGCCTGGCCTGTAGTTTAGTGCTGCCCTTTGCTTCTGCCTTGCTATCATACTGAGCCCAGCGCTGCTGTCCTCGTTTTCCCCGCTTTCATCAGCTGCTCTCGGTTTGTTGCCGCGCGCTCGTGTATGTGCGAGCGTGTGTGTTTCTGTCAGTCGGTCCGAGTGTCTGGTGAGAGTGTCTGGTGCTAATTACAAACCGGAGCCAGTCAGCGACACCGTTCCAGGGAAATCACAAATGTCCCGTTTTGAATGATGGTTGGAAAGGCAGGAGGGAGAGATGATGCTGCAGCCGACGATGAGGTGAGGTAGAGTGTCACGGAGGTCGTTTCTGTTTCGTTGGTGCTGCAGGTTTTCTCTTGTTGGCTTAGCAATATTATTTGTTGTCCTCTGTACTATTGGCAGGACCTGGGCTGATTCTGCACAGGTCTGCATGGATGAGGTCTCTGGCACCATTAAGACTGTTACATTTCCATTTACTAGTTTATCAGTCGTGTGTGTGTGTGTGTGTGTCCGTGTCCGTTCAACTTTGTCCTCCACAACATCTGAATGATATTTTCCCTCCATGCTGTCCTGGTGCACCCTGGCATCCTCAAACCAGTCACGTGCTCAGTTCCCAGCAGACTTGAAGAAAACATTATCAGCAACTCTCTGAGGTCAGATAACCTTCTGGGGCCAGAGAGGATCAAAAGTGCCATCCTGATGGAGCTGACCGAGCCAGGAGAGGACTGCTTGGTGGAGGTTCATGAAAGCAAGATTATTAGGACTAGAAGGCAGGACGCAGGCCAGCCAAAGGGGGCTGTAGAGGATTTGTTGACCGCTCAGTGGGCATCAGAGGTGGAGATAGCTGCAGAGAACCCCTCAGAAGAAGCTGAGAAAGCCTCAAGATGTCCCTGGATCTGGAGAGAAGATCCACGGGGGCCATCTAATCCCAACTGAACATGTGTTCTGGCCTCATCAATGGTTGTGGGGGTCACCTGGGAAACTGGGAGCGATGTTGAAGACCAAAGGTCACCGTTATCCTCGGAGCACAAAGCGTCCAACATTAATCCATGTTAGCAGGGGAATGAATTATAAGTGAGCAATTTATAGGAGGAAAAAAGTCTCAGTTTGACCTAAAGCTTTACATGCAAGAAGAAAAACAACACAAACGACCCTCTGGACATCATCCAAGTACAGTTTACGGCGAACTGTCTCCTCTTTAGCCCTACCGTCGGCTCGGATACCTCAGGAGAGCTTTCATATTCAGGTCACTGCCCGCACCTACCGTTGGTGGAGGGAGGGATCTTAAAAAAGATTTCCATTACCAGTCATCCGTCCACCCACTCTGCCGCCCCCCCCCCCCTCCCTGACAGGAGCACACGCAGCTTTATGAGACAGCTTCCTGCTAACTTTTGCAGCTTTAGCGCCGTATTCATAATGGATGGGCATTTGTTGAGGTCAGTGGCTTCGACCTTCAGAAAAACCAAATGGAGTCGCCGCCAGCGCAGCGCCACAATAAGCCAATCATGTTGACAGTGAAATGGGGGGGTTTATGAACTTTTGAAAGGGTAAACAAGCAGAGACCTTTGTCAGGCGCTTCATAATCACAGGATGTCAGATAATGAAGGGGGGGGGGGGGGTGCAAATGGGCGGGGTTGACTAAATCCCTGGAAATGTTTAATTTGAGGGGAGCTACATGAGAAATGTGAGCGTGTGTCCATAGAAAACGGGCTGGGTCACATCCGATCTGCTTCATTGGGTCTACAAATCAGAAGCCCTGCGGGGAAATCGCGGCGTGGGACAGATCCGTGCGTCTCACGCCAGACGAGGCTCATGCAGCCACCACGGTGGCCTTGTTAGCCCCGCGTTGTCCCTGTCAGCCAACAGCGAGGGCTGGTGAATGTGCCGGTCTGTGTGTGGTGGGGGGGCTTCAGGAACACAACAGGGCCCGTCTCTCCGCCTGCATTAGTTTAATTACTGCTGTCATCTCATAGTGAGCCCGAGTCCTGGAAGAGAGACTTTAAAAGGAACAAAAACACTCTTTAAGTGTCTTTCACAACAAAAAGACAAAACTCTTTCTTATAAATGTGATGCGCTGGGGTTGATCTCTGCGATCCCACCTACTGGCTTTCTTCACTCCTTTGTAATCACAAAAAGATCTGCTTTTATTTTAAGTCACGTGTTCCTGCACAAGCTATATAATGTCATTATGCTCGAGCTTATATAGGGAGAGATTATGATGATGTCGTATAACAGAAGCAATCTTTAATTAATCGCTGAGTTTTTAATTATTTCATCACTGATTCAGTTTGAGACAATTCCGTCATATTTCCCTCCAGGCCGCACTTACACGTTTCATACATTTATTAAAATTCAGTTTCAGAGTAGGTGAAGCTAATTAGCTAGCTTAGTGAGTGTACTCTTATGTTTGGTGATTTGCTGACATTTATACATATATTTTTTAACATTTCTTAGCTTAAAACGTCGTGCACAAACATGCAAACACACAATCAGTCACTTACAAATGCTGAAAAGTACAGTTCAGGCCACAGCGACTTCACAGGCTGCGCCTGACATTTAGCGGGGTGTGTGAGGTTGAGTGTTCAGACCTTTGGAGAATTTTACTCTCTCGCTGCTTTTCTACCTCGCTTTAGTCCCACTTCCCTGAATCAATGTGGATGTGCGGTACAAACCACACTCTCAGGCGGGTCTTCTGTCTCAAAAAGATGCAATAAAGTCCAGGCTAGAAAGGTCGGCCGTCCCGTGTGCTGGTCTCCATCAGGCCAGTGGAGTAGATTTACAGATGAACCGATCAATACCTGAGTGGAGCTCAGCCGGACGATATTCGATGATATGGAATGGCCAGGTGCGTTGCTATGGTGAAGAGAGGGATTGGCCGGGCTCCTGATTACAGCGTTTGTTTCCTAAAACAGCTCGCTTGCACAGACAGTCCTGGCAGAACACACACACACACACACACACACACACACACACACGCACACACACACACACACACACACACACACACACACACACACACACACACACACACACACACACTTGGCTCAGCTGGAATGAGCTGGCTGATTGCAGTAGTTTTATGGGTGAAGCTATTTAAATGGAAATGCAAAGCGCAAGTGCATCACCAAAACGCTCAGACCTCTGAACTCGCTGTGAGGCAGAGAAATAGCTGATGTAGCGCACAGCACGTCACACCGTGCACCCCACATCTGGGGCTCGGATGAAGCGCGCCCTGCGAGCGTGTGTGTGATCTAACCTCAGGTTCTTGCTCTGCCGCAGTATTTGTGTTTGTGATTGGCAGATTCAATTTAAATCCAGCGGTACGTCGCCCTTTTTCTCAGATGCAGAGATGCTTTGATGAGAGATGTGAGACAACAGCCACGTTTGAATCTTTACATCAAACACAAGCTAAATATGCTAACCCATAATGCTAATATACCAAAATATAGTCTAATATTAAGATGTGTCTGTTTATTGGGGATAAAAAGGGCTGTTTGGGTGTGTTTTGTCTAGATAGACACAGTGAAATTACAGTAAAAGTAGTAAAATCATTTGATTAATTGTTCATTATTTGTTCTCTTAAATATCTAAATCAGTCCAAATATGTTGCATTACTGCCCCTTAAACTTTCAGTCCGGCCCCTCCTCAGTGTGGCCTGATCAGGACGTGCACGAAGGCACAGATGGGTGCAAGTATATTAATGTGCAATGTGGGCGCAGGCGAGAAAATGACAACTGGGTAAAAGCTGGAATGACGCTCGGAAAAGCTGGAATGACGCTCACGCGGCGCTGCTGATCGCGAGCTGGGATTCAAAAGGGTTTCTGTGAGAGAAAGGGCGCAGCGAGCATAACGCACAGGCACCCGCATCACTCCACAGGTTACCAGCGTGAGGACGTGCACGTGAAGCTGGCTCTGCCATGGTACTGTTAAAAGGAAACCAGGCAAAGTTCACCTGGATATTTCCCCCCAGCTTCATTCTCACGTGTTCTGGGCGTCAAAAAAGTGAAAAACTCAGCCGTGTCATTTCTAAACCATTTGATTTTGCACTGACTCAGCAATAATGTATCGCTCCTCCTCTTCCAGAGACTGGTGGAAGCAGCCGAGGACGCCCATCAACAGCACGTGGAGGATCCAGACCTACAGGTGTGTGTTTGTGTGTGCGCCGGTGTGAGTGAGCGTGCGATGTGTTCCCACCACACACGCTGTATTGTAATCAATGTGGTCCCATTATTCTAAGCTGATTAATTAAATCATGCTGGAAATAATTCGCAGCAGTCGGTGCTTTGGAGATTACTGAGAGAGACGCACAGCAAGTGACAATGGCCCGTGTACACAACAGAGGACGGGACAACAGAGGACGGAAGGCGTTGGGATGCGAAGTTGGTTAGCAAGGCTGCGTGAATAAGATAAATGACGTTATTTTGACAGTGTCTTCTGCATCCTTAATCATCTCTAGAGCGAATCTGAACTTTAGAACGTGTAAATATGCCTCCGAAGTTAAATTCATTTGTCTTTGAGCTCTCCAGGAACAGTCAGTCCCACTGTGGCTGTCTCGTATTTGCATGTGTCCACATTAATGGCCTATTGTTACAAAAGACACTTTCATAATGCCATAAATATTTCAGGATGACAGCCTGCATCCCATAATCGGCATTTTATGTCAGCATTCACTGTGCAACAGCTCTGTTTCCGGCCTGTAACATGAGTCACCAGTAACTTGTGGTGTTTCAGATCCATCCAGAAAATGGATCCATTCAGCTAATCAGTTTATAATGCGTGTGTGTGTGCGTGTGTGTGTGTGTGTGTGTGTGTGTGTGTGTGTGTATTACAGACACAGTGAGAGTTTCCTGATAAAGTTGGGAAGATAAATGGTCGAAACTTGAGGTTTACATGTGAACTATGATGCATGATGTGACTGGGAACAATCTGCTGTTAACGTGTGTGTGATTTAGCTGTGGTGTGTACCACCTGTGTACACACTGTTGAAACAGAGCTTCCCTGAACCAGACACAAGGACCCGTCACCAGCATGTAGTGATGGCTCTAAAGGCGTCTGAGGGGTCAGAGATGTTTAGTCACCTGTTGCATATTCACATCGTAGGCGACGCATAGAAATTCAATGTAAGCGTTAGATAAATATTCGCGTAACTGCTTAAAAGTGTGTTTTTTCCCCTCCCCCGTATGTTTATAAAAAGAGCAACGCTACAGGGCTCATTTTTAGCCATAAAAATGAATCATTTGTGCCGTTAATTTCAATAAGCAATCACCGCTGGCTCCGAAGGGGCGAGGAAATCAATCCCAAGGTGGCCGGCTCGCCGTCGTTTCCCCGCTCTCACCCCCAGATGAATCCCTCCTCCACTTCAGGGAGAAAACCACAACAATGGAAGCAGATATTCACGTGTTTGTTTGTGTGCATAATAATGCGAAGATTGAGCGTTCTTGCCGCTCTTCACGAGCTGCTCATCAGCGCCAGCTTGTTGGTTGTTTACGTGCACACAGATTTCCGAGCATCATACACAAACGTGTGTTAGAGAGGGAGAGAGAACACATCTCCGATGGTGGCATTTCTAATAGTAGTATTTAGTGCAGAACATGGTGAATAGGCTGTAATTATCACCAGCTGTGCTAAAAATACCACATCTGCGCTGTAGGGTGAAACCTCCTCCATCACTATTTGGGGATTTATTCTAAAGTGTTTGTGTCTTTTTTCCCCCCTCCCTCCCCTTTAATTTCCCTTATATATTTGGCTGGCAGCCGTTTGATAGGAATTTCCTTATCTATCCATTCCAGAGCTCTTCTGCTTCCACGTGAAACTGGCACAGTAATCTGCTGCGATTTTCCTCCCTCACTCTTCTACCCGCAGCGCTCATGTGTGGTAAACAGAAACGCAGAGAGCTCGCCTGCCGTGCCCTTTGCCACCAGCGATATCCTTCCTCGGTGATTGGAGACAAACAAGCATTAGCCAAACCTGGTTGGAATCAGTCGAGCCCGGATACTGAATCACTTTCCTTTTTAATTCTTCGTAGGGGGCAAAGCTGGTCGTGTCGTTGATCGGCCTTTAAATCGGCAGGGTGGCCCGTGTGTCCAGAGTCTTAACTCGACCAAATAAGCTAGCTGTTAGCACGGCGATGGTGAGCTAATACAAGATGAAGTGCGTTTTGAAACGTGGGCGGCTTGACTCATACAGGATAAGTTTTCAAGATTTATATCATGGTCAAACCATGGAGAGTGCCCTCATGCTAGCTGTGGTTGGTAGGCATATTTTAGCACCAAAACTAGATTCTTTCAGCCACGTGAGGGCTCCTGTACACCTGCGAAGAGGCACTTCAGCGCAGCCCATTTGTACACACTCCATTCCGCTGGCACATAATCAATACGATTGTTGCTCTGAACAACCAATTAACGATTCAGAATGTAGGATGTATCGATTAACACTTGAAAGTATGCGCTGTCTGCCATCTCCATGATTGAGCGTCCTCATAAAGACAATCGTTTAAAGCCATACGTCTTCTGTACATCCACCGTGACATTCCCCAACTTAAACCTGAAATTCCTGAAAAGTGCCACACGCAACTCGGTCGTTCATCAGTTTAATTTTGCACGTTTGCAGCGACCTGTGCAAGTGCCAGATTTCAGTTTGTTCGTTTTTTCCTTAGAAAAGGTTTAAAGTGGAGAGCAGAACTCCTGCTCGGCCTTTTCCTGCCAGTTATTTACCCGGCCTGCTCTCTCATTTAGGGCCTGATTACCTGTATCCGTGCCCCCGGGTTGTTTTTGCATCTCCGCACTGGCAGGGATGTTTTCTATCCCCCCGACCATGGAGAATGAGGGTTAGTGGGCGGGCGAGGGAAAGAGAGAGAAAGCTGAACTAAAGATGAGAGTTGTGAGTGATCACCCCAGGGTTGAGCGCCAGGTGTCAACTCCATCTTCACATGTGGTCTCTCTCCATCTCACGCCCTCTCTGTCCCCGGAGGCTGTTGACGCTCTGATGTGTGGCGAGCGTTTGCCAGTTTTACCACCAAAATCCTCAGTCTCTTACAGGAAGAGTGATCGCCTTGTTTTAGGTGACGAATGTCGCCATGAGTTGACTTTACCAAGACCCTGACCCGTTTATTTATTGGTCTGATCTTTACTCCAGACCATCTGTGCATCCTTTGTCCTCGAGGGAAGCCCCGTCCTCTGATATGGTGCATTTGCTGTACAGATATATGTCAGACACTTCAACAGAAAGCAGTAATCTCTTCAGATAAACACTCGGTTTACACATGAATACAGGATGAGTGATGACTCAGCAGTTCTCCTCCTCCTCCTCTCCAGTCACCTGTATTCCCATCCGGTGTTCCCTTTAACATCCTTTTAATGTATGCAGAACAAGCCCAGCAACATTCTCCCTCAGTGGCTGTTTGTTTTGGTTTTATGTTCATCTCAAACATCAAATGTACATCATAGTGGTTGCTGGTTGTCATGGTGGTTTAGCACCGAACAGGTTGGCAACATTGGAAAAATCCCAGGGAGCAGGAACCCAGTTAATCCAGCTGAGCGCACATTTATATAAAACAGTGGCTAAAATGTCGATGTTTGAGTCAAAGTGTAGAAGAACAGCTACATTTATGCAAAAGAAAGCGTGGGAGCTTCTTTTTTCATCATCTGGGCCTATCTGATCGAATGGCTGACTAAAGTTTCGCGTTCCTTCTCTTCTTCGTCTGCGGCGCCGAGCGAGTGGGTGCCGTTGGAGCAGGCGTGATCTCTCAGCATAATGCAGCGCGGCGTTAAAGATCAGGCTGTTAACACCGTGATCAGGGACTGCATTAGTGGCAGCAGGCACTTCTTCGCTGCTGGAAAAGCATAATTGACTTACCCAACACGGACGCCCACGCGGGGACACATCTCAACGTTCACCGCGGGCGCGCCGCCACGCACGCATCCAGCAGCGGTTCTGGCCCTTCCTCTGTGCTCTGGCACTCCGCTCCCACTCCACAGACACACTAAAGCTGATGTGTGCGAGTTTTGTCAATATTAAAGCTGCCACGCTGTGGATTTAAACAAGCCTATTAGCGCACTCATTGTTTGCGTAACTTTGACGAACAGTGTGCACCTTTGCTAGCGCTTCTCTTTGATTGTTGAAATCCTGGAACTTCAGCTGGAATCTTGGAAATACCTGGACACAAATCAACCGTTTCTCTGTGAGCTTGTTTTTGTTTTTGGTTTGACTCTAAAACGACAGCGTTTTTTTTATTCATTTAATGGCTGTGTGGCTAACAAGTTGTAGCCGCATTAGATCTCTTTGCTTTTGTTTTGCGACCATAAACGAGTGATGGTTTCACAGAGAGAGGGATCAGGAAGGGATGATGCTGCGGCGGCAACGTTGCAGACAGATCACAAACAGATAGCTGCAGCTGCAGAAGGGACCTTCAACAAAGTTTACCGAGGAGGAACACAATTAGGCTCCTTCCTTTCAGCCAGTTGTTGACGAAAATGGGCCAAGCCAGAACAAAAGGGTCACTGAAGGCCGGTATTGACAGTGATGGAGCAGGTTCTAATGAGACAATGGCAGAACCAGGACAGACACAGTTGGGCTGCTCTTGGAGCTCTTTAATTGCCGAGTAAACAACAATGCTTTAATAACACTTTTTAAGTCCTTTTACACTGACAGGTATTAAATTAATGATTAATCGTGAAAAAAATCATTACTGTGAGTCTTGACATGACCTGAAGTTCCCAAGTTCCAACGATGGATTCCTTCACAAAGCTTTTATTTCTAAATGCAGGTTTCAGATAAATGAGAAAACAGTCCTCACAGCAAAGTTCCATTACCTTGAAATGATGGATCGGCCCCCCGTCCTCTACTGATCTTACTCATAACGGGGTCGCAAACCCCCCCCACTGAGAATGTGAACCCAGGATCCTCTGGCTGTGAGGCGATGGTTCTATCCACCACACCGCCGCCCTCACCTTCATCTGCCCCAAATAATTAGAGCGATCAGCATGACGTTACTGAGGAGGAGGAGGAGGGGGAGGAGGAGGGGGAGGAGGGTTTGGGCTGAAACGAAGGTCAAAGGTTCAACAGACAGAAGGTGGAGGGGTTAATGCTGCATAACGAGGAAAAACCCAGCGGCCATTTTAGCTAAAACAAGTCTGGCGCCAGGTATCGTGATGGTCGCTGTGTCCCTCCGTAACGGTTCATCCTGTAATTGAACCCACACTCGTGGCAGTTTCTCATTTAAAACAATTACAGTGCTCAGATCGGCTGCTCTTTGTCCTGGAATCATGGCAGTCAAATCACAGAACCCGCCTTTGAAAATGTTTTTTTTTCTTTATTAAAAATCAATGAGGGTAAATGTACACCCCCTGCTGGGATGCCTTCAGGGGACTGAGCTGACAGCTGACTTGGAAGGTAGAAAAAAAGTAGCTGCTTTCAGTGAGTGTACTCATAATGTCACATCTATTTTGAATAAGAAAATGCTTTAAAAACTCTGTCGTTTGACAGAAGTGAACTCTTTCTTCATCTGCAGTAGCGTGTCGTGACCACAGGGGTCTCTTCAACTCAACAGATATGATTTGGAAGATTGTTTTGCTCTCCTCACTGGTGGGGTGCTGCTGGTTCTGCGTGGGCTACAGCTTCCACCATCTGCCCTGCTGTGGCATCTCCGAACTGAACGGATGGCGTGCCGGCAGAAATGTCCTCTATATTTATCTGCTTCTATGATTTATTAATACCCCTTCAGTATGCGCAGCTCTAAAAATAAAGTGAAAGCAGAGCAGTTCACATGGCACCAGGCTGCAGTTGCAGGGGGGAAAAGTCAAGTCTGCAGCTTTCTGCTGCAAAAAACATGCGCACGTGACGATCTTCGGCGCACCTTAGTGTCCACTAGACTTGTGTCTGACTCAGCATCGCAGTGACTCGAATGCATCGCAACACAGTTGGGCAGGTCGAACTTATGGACGCAGCCGCCGCCACGTTTCCGGGTGAAAGGGTCCCCTGCGTGTGTTTACGTCCCTCTTCTTCCTTTCTAGTACGAATACTTCAACGCAGTGCTGATCAATGAGGTGGACGAGGTGGGGAACAGCGTGGAGCTGGGGGGGGAATTCATCCTGCAGCCCAACGACCACTTCAACAACCTGTCGGTCAACCTGAGCCTCAGCGTGGTGCAGGTGCCCACCAACATGTACAACAAAGGTAGGAAGGAGCAGACACGCACACATTCACAACGCTAATTACACAAGTGGTGAACTGAAGCGTGACCTTTCTGCCGCTGATGGTGGGCCGAGGTGCATTGTGGGATACCTAGATGTCTACACACGTCATGTCTGATGCATCCTTGATCAAATGGGCGGAGCATGTACACACCTGTGCACTGGGAGCGTACTTGGCAGTTTTAAGGTACTTTTGCACTGACAGGATGCGCACGTACACGTGCACGGACTGACCCAGGAAAGCAATTTATCCAAGCGCCGATAAAAATGATCCAGACTAACCGTGGCGACATGTGCTGGTGCACATGGATGTCCACGCGTGCCAGGAGATGGACTCGTCTTCATTATCTCTGACTCCCTGGATCATTCCGGACACAAATTAACTTAATTAGCAGTTAAATAATCACAATTTTCCCCTCTCCGCCATCGCGACTTCGAGCAGCGCTCAGCGGACGGAACGGATGTCGTGTCGGCTGAACCGGGACGGCGGAGGAGCAGAAATTACACGGCCGACGAGAAAGAAAGGGGGGGAAGTAAATGAGAAAGAAAGTAGGTTAAGTCAGACCGATGGAAGGTCTGAGCAACAGATTAATTACTGCTAGGTGGGGACGAGAAAATGCAAGCGGTGAAGAAAGAAATAGAATGAAAGCTCATTGCAAAGAAGACTGACAGAACAATAAAGGGAGAGTGATTCCAATTCACAGGCCCAGAGCTGTAAGAGGTTTAGATCTGTACGCTCCCAGTGCACAGGTGTGTACATGCTCCTCCGCTTTTTCTTTTTTTTAAAAATGAAAGTCACTCCGTTGATGTGCTGGAGCTGATTGGTTGGCAGGAATGAGAGTGGAAAAGATGAGTTAGAGGGAAGGAAGAGTTTATGGAAATGCTTATTGAATAGCTCCTCTCTGGAATGAACTCACAAAGGTTTGTATTACAGGAATATAAAAAGCATTTCCCCTTTTTTGATGATAACAACAATAATATATTTTCATTTGCCGGTGAAAGGGCTTTATCAGATATTAGATTATTTCATTTTAATGGAAACATAAAACCGAGAATAAAATGAAAAAAGGGAGATAAGGATAAGTCTGCGTACAATACAGTATCATCCAAACACACAAAGTCAGAATATTATCTACATTATTCAGATGAAATAAAGTTGTTCAGGCTCATGCTGCAGATGTAGACCAAGTCTGGCCTTTGGCACCAAAGATAACATCCACAAGTCATTAAAAATTATGCACAAAGACAGAAATTTGATCTGTAATCATGGATTTATCATAAAATGCTAAAGTCAGCTAAGAGCTGCTGTAATCGTTGCACTTCTTAAGCTAAACTTGACACTTTTTGTGCAAAAGGCCATGAGATTTGTCCCAATCAGACTGTCTTTCAAGCTATTCCACCGGGACAGCATGTGTTGGATGACCTTATTGGTCCAAACTACAGAAAATAGAGGTCCCCCCCCCCCCCAACCATGCTCCTGAGGAGCGCACACACACTTTGTCAGTGGTTTGTTGGCAGAGTTGATGGATTGGAGGTCGCGTCCATGACGGCAGAGAGCCTTGTGCTGCCTCCAGATTTATCACGGGAAGAACCCGCTGCATCAAATATCCATCTTCTAAAACCAACCAAACACGACCCGGGCGCCATTCTTCACGGAGGCTCCATGAAAATAACCAATACGGTGGACGTGGCGCAGCACATTTTCAGCAGGTCGATAGTCTCTCCAGTCCACACGCTCGTGCGCTCTCCTGCTCATTCTTCCCTGTCCTTCCTAATGGAATCCTTACAATAATCACAGCAGTGAGAATATTTAATCCGACGACTGGGAGGAACCTCAGGAGTGCCTTTGATCAGATTATAGGAAGGAGAAAATTAGCTGAGATAAATTTAAATGGCGGCTTAAGGGCGAGGGGGGGGGGGAGTAGAGCCTGTAAACCTCTGGTTGATTATGTGGGGTTCAGACACTCCAGCTGCAGAAGTCACTGTATTGTTGTGTAAATGGAACCTGGATCAACCCCCCCCCTCCAGTGTTTATGCTGGAGAGATGACATCAATATGCTAATTCAATCATGTCTCCCTGGCATGACTGGTGACAGCAGAACAATACTGCCAGCACGGGAGACGATAGGAAATCAGCTTTTCTCGTTGGATTTCAGCCGCGTCTGCTACACGTTGGTCCCTCCCTGTTCGCTCTGCGGGTCCATTCCCCTTCCCTGCTCAAGCTTTCTGGACTGTTCTCTTCTCTTCCGCCTGCGTGTTCCCATCCAGCCTCCCAACCAAGCGGAACTGTTATGTTGAGCGGCGAAAATAATCTGGGTTTTGTGTTGGGATCTGTCACGGCCGGAAAGAAGAGAAGCTCGGCTGTTATTGTTGTCAAAAACACTGGAAATGCTAGAAAAAAAAATTCAGCAACACATGAGAAAATTAAAAGGGTTGGGTTTACTAACCCTAAAATGAATGTTCATTAATTCCTCCACATGTCTCTCTTCAGACTCTGCGATTGTCAACGGGGTGTTCTGGTCCGAGGCTTTAAATAAAGTGTTTGTGGATAATTTTGAGCGAGACCCTTCGCTGATATGGCAGTACTTCGGCAGTGCTAAAGGCTTTTTCAGACAGTACCCAGGTAAGGAGAACGTGGGGCAGGTGTCCAGAGACCAGGGGAAGAGGTGTGGAGGGGAGGGAGTATTTCTGGTGAGTTTAGGAAGGTGAATGAATAAGTTGGTGTGAGAAAGTCAATAGAAAGGCTTCCACACTTCATTAGTTCTTATTTTCTTCAACCTACATTAAAACCCTGTTTGTGAGGCCTCCTCTCACGGCCTGAGGAACTGAGGAGCCTCCTCATCAGAAGAAAGAATAAACTGCACCGCGCAGGAAGAGTTTCTAGAAGTCATATTGGTGGCAGTTTGATCTTTAGAGCTGCCATATTTACCATAGTTACTGACTTTCCATCTTGATCATTATAAACATTGAACAATATTTTATCATATTTTAACCGTGCAACTTCTGCAAACTTGCTGCGCTGATGTGTGACGCGGATTCTGTTTCTTAAAGGAATCAAATGGAAGCCTGATGAAAACGGCGTCATAGCCTTTGACTGCCGTAACAGGAAGTGGTACATCCAGGCGGCCACCTCTCCGAAGGACGTGGTCATCCTGGTGGACGTGAGCGGAAGCATGAAAGGCCTCAGGCTGACCATCGCCAGGCAGACGGTGTCCTCCATACTGGACACTCTGGGAGACGATGACTTCTTTAACATCATTGCTGTGAGTTCACCCACAATGTGTGTGTGTGTCTGTGTGTGTGTGTTCAGAGTGGGCGCACACATAAAATATACATTATCCATAAAAGCTTAAGCAGGAGCCCGTAGCGTCTGCTCCTCAGGTTAGAGGAACCAGTCAGTTCTCTCAGGCTGACAGCCAACGAGCTGCAGAAGAGACAGTTTTCTTTGGGACCAGCAACATCAGCCTCCTCTTACTGTCAGAATGCTGAAATGTGCTTTAGAATTTGATATCTTAATTATGTGATTTTGAAAATCATTCTTTATGAAAAATAAAAGAAAAAAAGGAGGATTTGGAACATCAAGTGGAAAGTGAAGTGGGTTAATGCATTTGTTCAAATGCACATGTGTGTGTTTGTGTGTGTGTGTTTGTCTGTGAATGTTTGGCATCAGAATATTTGGGACTTAAATGATGAGGTTTCTATTCACACTCGAGCATTAAATGTTGAGTTTTATCACAGAGCTGCAGGAAGTTCTGCTCTCCGTGAGCCGTCCATCAAAATGAGTCAAGCATTTATATTCTGCTGTTTTAACTATTAGACGAAAAACAATAACTTCATGAAAACACTTTTGTTGGCGCTGAACAATGCCATCAATGAGGCTTTTGGTCTTCTTTCAGTACAACGAGGAGCTGCACTACGTGGAGCCCTGCCTGAACGGAACGCTGGTCCAAGCAGACGTCACCAACAAAGATGTGAGGAGATGTTGTCAGCGTCTTCTGTCTCACTTTAGCCCCCTTTCATGTTTTTAGCTTAAAATCTGGGTTTCCACAAGGAAATAGATGGATGGATGGATGGATGGATGGATGGATGAATGGATGGATGATGGATGGATGGATGGATGGATAGATAGATGGATAGATAGATAGATAGATGGATGGATAGATGGATAGATAGATAGATAGATAGATAGATAGATAGATAGATAGATAGATAGATAGATAGATAGATAGATAGATAGATAGATAGATAGGACTCTCTCTAACCCTCTCTCGACCACTCTACAAGCTCCATCTCGAGTCGCCTGCTCAAAAATTCCATCTCTTCTAAATTATTCAGTCTAAGTAGAAAATCAATTTACAGACAGATTTAAATTCACTAACCTCTGGACCTGTAGTCCGGGACTAAACTGCTGTTTATTTGCATTTGGATCACCCGCGATCTCCGTCCACATCCAGCCGAGTTCTGACCGCCCCTTGTTAATGTGAACTCAGGTTTACTTGTGCAGACGGATTAGCATCGTGCCTTTGATTCCAGATGGTAGTTTAATGTGCTGTGAGTCAGCCGGCTAAGAGGGGGAGACGTTCTGAGCCAGTTGATAAGGCTAATGTGTTTAGCTGTAGCTTCAGGCTGGAAATGGCTGCCACGCCGCTGAGCTAAACCTCCTGATCTGTATTCCCCAAAGCTGTTTTTCTTTTCTGGTAATACCCAAACTTCTGGCTTCTGGATGCGACTAAATTAAAAATATTTGTCTGAGTCGACGTGATTAGACAGAAACAAATCAGGCGTAATTATTCCTCCATGGTGGGTGCAGATCGATATTTAAAGCCTCGATTGGACTCGTGATGGTCATTTAGGGTTGCAGTTGTTTTCGCTGGAATGTTGCAGAAGTTCTTAAGTTTTGGCGTAGATGAGTGTGTCGCTGATGTTTGTCCCTGCGAGTGCTCGGGTGAATGTTGAGACTACTGATTATTATCTGTTTATTAGTTAAATACCTCACTTAGTCAACACAGGTGTGGTTTGTGGGGGATTTGTATGTTTTCCCTGCATGTGTGGGTTTATTCTGTGGGTGATGGAGCTCCTTTACTTCTGGCCTTCTATTGTTTGCAGAGCATCACTGTGTTTTTATGTTATGGAGCAACTTATAGTTGCTTTTATATTAGCAGCAGCTAGCCTTAGCATTTAGATTTAGCTGAATAAATGACTTCTTTCATAAATAGGGTAAATACAAATAACCTGTAACACACCAGCCCTAACCCTGACACAAACCCAATTCTAACCTACGTATCTGAACTGAACACTCAACAGCCCTTTGAACTTGTGAGAAGTGGACAAAATGTCCTCATTTTGCTAGCAGAAAGCATATTTTGGTGCTAAATAGATGATGTGTTCATGAACACACACACACACACACACACACACACACACACTCACACACACACACACACACACGCACACACACACTCTGTGGGTGGCTCGCTGTGCCCCAGGGTACAGTCTATTGTTAGCTCCGATTAACCTTTTTAACCATATTAAAGGAAAGGTTGTGTCGTTTTGCCAGTCACCAGTGTCGCCAGGAATGCTGCGGGGGTTTTGTTGACGTGTTGCTGGTGATTACACTCTGTGCACGTGGCTGCGTAGGTGTCTGTTGCAAACGTTTTGCCCTCAAGTGTGCAAGTTTCGATTCAGCCTCGCAGCTGCCTGGGCCCACCTTCCGCGCTGAGCGATTTCCTCCTCCCTGACGGTGAGGAGCGGGAGATCGCCAAGATGAAAACAGACAAGGGGAAAAAATGTGAGGCCCAGATGATGTTATAGGTCAGAACCATTCATCTATTGTTCAGGAAGTTACCTTTTCACAAAGCTACCGGTCTGAGGGCCAAACACTTTCCCCGAAAATCAGACCGGTGTGAAACATTGCTGTGGCGTTTATTCCACACAACAGCGGGTCGCCACCTTCGCCCTGTGAGAGCGAGACTGCTGACGGAGGCAGCTTATTGTTAGCGTTAGCTGGAGCCGGAGCTAAGCAGGCTCCAGAGAACATGTCAGGCTTTCGCCTATTTTAGCCAACTCTAAATGTTAAAATTCCATCAAATGAGTTGTCTGTAAATTACTTCAGCTGGAATCTGGAGAGTTTTTCACTGTTGCACATAACAAGACTTGCTAATAAGATTTGTTAAGTTGCTGACAACATTAAGCTCATTATTTGTGATGGACATAATGAACCAATTATATCAAAATCATATTATGAAGTACACACACACACACACACACACACACACGCACACACACACACACACACACACACAGATTGGACAGCTGTCTAAAAGAAAGAGGAGGCAGAACACCTTCTAATCTCAGTGTGAGACATTTCACTCTAAAAAATATTGTGGCAGTTTGACAAAACCAACTAAAGGCTCAGTTAAAGTTTATTTCATTAGGCTATTGATGCAGCCTCCACGATCCGAGGGCGTTCTATTTATCTCTGTTTGAGGCCCATAAAATCACTGGCCACCTCCCTAAGTCTGCGTTGCTCATTTTGTTTTTTCACTTCACAAAAATCAATAACCGCCCCTCTTTTCATTCTGTTGCAGCACTTCCGAGAACACCTGGATAAGCTGTTCGCTCAGGGCATCGGCATGTTAGATGTAGCTTTGACCGAGGCCTTCAGTCTTCTCAGGGACGTGAGTAACCCTCTGACCTTTGCTGACAGAACTCACCTCATTCCGGTCGCATGTAAAGACACGCAGGCCTGCATCTCTATGATAATTGATAGGGAATCCAGCCAATCATTGAAAACATGGTAAACACGCCGCTCGATGAGTCAGGCCGTTAATTCGACATGCCCTCATTACACATGCAATTAATCACACACACAAACACACTCACGCTTTATTTTATTTTTACCTGCATCCTCTCTCTCTCTGTCTTTCTGTCTCTCTGTCTCTCTCTCTCTGTTTCCAGTTCAATGAGACTGGGAGGGGCAGCGACTGCAGCCAAGCCATTATGTTGGTGACAGACGGGGCAGTGGACACATACGACGCCATCTTTGCCAAGTATAACTGGCCAGACAGGAAGGTAGTGTAAAAAAGCACAGCACATCCCATTACTATTCAATGGCGGTTTGGCGGCTGTTGTAAAGCGAGGTTTCCGTTCTCATCGCACCTCCTTCACAACGATGCGGAGCTTCAATTCGGATGATCAGAAGAGGAAAACGAGGGGCCGCTGACCCTTTGCCTCCACACGGCGCCGTCGCAACAGGTCCTCGATGGTTCGTGCTGTGATATTTGAGAACACTGGCCAACAAAGACCCTTGCAGCCCAACAGATTTGTGAAGCAGATGTGATAAAAGTAGTAAGAACATGGTTGTTTTTATGTTTTTTGGGGTTTTACTATCAAATAAGACCTTTAAAGACATGGTCTTGTGAACTTCTGAAGTACCTGAAGTGCACACTTTCTGCTATTTGCTGCTGCTGTCGCTGGCTGAGGTGAAATGGATTGTGGGATACCTAGCTGTCGCTAGTCCACACAAGTCATCACATGCATACTTGATAAAATAGGCAAATTCACTTCTGGGACACAGCTTGGGGACTTGGACTTGGAACAGTACTTGAGAGGTGGCTGATGATGTTTCACAAGTATACGAGAAAAACAAGGACAAGTACGCATATTCAGAAACGTGTCCCCCTCCTGAAACTTTCCCCTTTTCACCCTTGAGGGACATGCTGTGTTTTATGCTGCACAGAATGTAACCGTACACAAATAACACTAATATGTCCGTATAATTGAACAGAACATTCTGCTTTTATTCTTCATTTTGGGCTCTTGAAGAGTCCAATCAAAAGACGGATCTAGTGAACATTAGTTACAAAATAGCACTGCTATGCTAATGCTAATACATCTCTCCCTAAGTCTCAGCGTCTCACCACAGAAGTGAAGCTCCCCACACCCTCCTGCTCCAGTCATTTATTTTGCCTTTCTGGCTTTTTAAACTAAAACTTGAGCCACTTATTGCAGCTGTAAAACTGAACTATTGTTCATGCGTTTGATGAAGATAAAACCTTCGTCCTTTGCATTTTCTTCCTCGCAGCCATACGTACGGCGTTTTCCTTGCTTTCTTTGGAATCACACTTCTTAATCTTTTGTGAAGGTTTGGTCTTAAAACCACAGCAAAAGAACGCCTGTCTCCTCCTCCGAACCATCTACCCGCTGTCCTCTGAGGTAATTTTGGTGCTCTTCTGATGGACCATGAAATGAAATGGGAGGAGAAAGGAGATGGAAAGGGGAGAAGGAGGGTTATTCACAGGTAATTTTCGTCTGTAAAAGACAGCCCGAAGGCTTTTTCATCCTTACAAGGTTGGGGATAGACGTACTCAGGCAGACGGCGTAAATACACGCCGAAGCCACAGGCGTAGTAATCTCACTGCGGGGCTACACGCCACAAACTGCGGCGCCTCCGCTACGACTCGGGATACATGTTAATAAGAATCTTCTGCGTCGGGGTGGTGCTTTAATGCTTTCCACAAAAGTGCCGGCGTCGGGCGTGTGGTTGTTTGTCCGTGGTGGTCTCTGTTTGAAGCCAGCCCCTCCTTCTCCTGCCTCAAGGCTGAACATCAGCGAGTGGAGAGAGGACAAGGCTGCCAGATAGTTCCATTTAGATGATGCCCTGCTGATAATAGAAGTCTTCAGTCTCTGTCACTCTGCTCTCCTTCGCTCTCCCTCTCTGCCTCGGTGTTAATGGCTTCCACCCGGCAGCCTCGGAGCTTCGCCGCCATATAATGTAGAATCACGCTGAGAATCTGGGCACGCTCCGGGAAAACTCGACGCAGACAAGTAGCTGAACGTCTGCGCGTAAATGCCGTCATTTTAGAGAAAAACAGACCATAACGTTATTTTTGCACTGCTATTAAGGTTTTTAGGAAGCCATTGTTAATCTTATCCTTTGTTTAAATATTACGCGCCGTTAAGTCAGCGGAGTTGGTAACGTTCCGTCTAATCGAAGTAAAATTACTTCTATTTTCACATCAGGAGCGATATTGAGTCACATGTCAGAGCGAGGGTGGGGGTGGGGTGGGTGGGTGGGGGGGGGGGGGGGGGGGGGGGGGGGTAGAAGCTGTGGCATCAAAACTCACGAGTATCGATCATGGTTCTTCTCTTTGCTCCATCCAGACTCCTGACAGGTTGTCTGGGTGATAGGTGGCCCATCCTTGGGCTACAAACAGGGTTAATTGGGTCACCTGGAACTGTAAAGTCTCTTTAGCTGAATAGGAATCACAACTAGTTTCTAGGTACCTATAGGAATCACAACTAGTTTCTAGGTACTTATAGAAATCACAACTAGTTTCTAGGTACCTATAGGAATCACAACTAGTTTCTAGGTACTTATAGAAATCACAACTAGTTTCTAGGTACCTATAGGAATCACAACTAGTTTCTAGGTCCTTATAGGAATCACAACTAGTTTCTCGGTCCTTATAGGAATCACAACTCGTTTCTAGGTACTTATAGGAATCACAACTCGTTTCTAGGTTCTTATAGGAATCACAACTAGTTTCTAGGTACTTATAGGTATCACAACTAGTTTCTAGGTACTTATAGAAATCACAACTAGTTTCTAGGTACTTATAGGAATCACAACTAGTTTCTAGGTCCTTATAGGAATCACAACTAGTTTCTAGGTACCTATAGGAATCACAACTAGTTTCTAGGTACTTATAGGAATCACAACTAGTTTCTAGGTACCTATAGGAATCACAACTAGTTTCTAGGTCCTTATAGGAATCACAACTAGTTTCTAGGTCCTTATAGGAATCACAACTAGTTTCTAGGTCCTTATAGGAATCACAACTAGTTTCTAGGTACTTATAGGAATCACAACTAGTTTCTAGGTACTTATAGGAATGACATTGATGCACACAGTGGGTTATTAACAAGCTTCCACAACAGTTGTGACTGTTGGAAGCTTGTGCCGCTCAGCTGCTGGTTCAGGTCATTTTGCAGAGGGAGGGAGAAGCTGGCCAAAGCCCTGCCAGCTGAAAAATGATCTCTGCTGTCTGTCCTTTTCGCTGCCCTTAGAAGAGGCGCTGGAAGTTTTGGAAGTCAGCAAAATGTTCCCTCAGTGTGAAAAATCAACACATTATGTACAGAAACCCTGACCAGCGTGCTTACAGCCTGTCCTTCGTGCAGTGCCCGCACCTTATCTGTCATTTTTACGCTGTATCCTCGGGTTCCAGCGCCCTTCCTCTGCCAGCATTGTTTCCATTTCCGCAGCAGCAGACTGATCAATGTGCCAGGAGACCAGACTCGCTTCTGCTGCCGATCAGCTGACCACCCATTGAAATGACACTTCTGGATTCCACGAATACAGAACGAATACGGAACGAGTGATCAGTGCCTGAGTCACGGTGTTTTAACGGTGTTCACCTGGATAATCATCGTAGCTGTTGTATCACCCCCGAATCTGTGGAATGGTTCAGTCCACCTCAGCTGTTCTAGTCTACTGTAACTCTGCTGTCACGCCAACGATGGAGGTTTGCATGAATAGAAGTAGATTATAGACATGATAATTACTGAAGGGGTTCAAATTAGAGCCTGACAGCCGTACTTACCGAGATTGACACTGTAGTCGACAAAAAAGAAACAAGAACATCGACTAACAGCCTGTATTTCACACTAATATTGGAAATTGTAGTTGTATCTGACTGTGACACCATGGGATGACAATGAAAACAATTTTCCCTAGTGAGGCAAGAGCTATTCATATTATTTTCATGATTTTTTCAGGCCCTTTGGAGCCCCTTCTGGCAAATTACCTATAATACACACGTACACACAAAGAACGGGCACACGCTGACGGACTTGGGGAGGGTGGTGAGAAATTCACAGATGGATCTATGACAGCTGTGCCCCCGGAGGCTTACATCTGGCCCAGTCTGGCAACCTGTGTTTCCAACATACACGCACGTACACACACACACACACGCACGCCTGTACACAGCAGCCAAAATTACCTGCTGCTCCAGCCAACTTAGTTCCGCTGGACAGAAACTAGCTTGGCAGCAAACAGTTTGGACGATTCTCAAGGTTGACCACTTTTAGCTGGAATTTGGCTGTTTCAGATCAAAATATTTACTTTTTCTCTTTAATACTGAGATGTTAAGTTTCTTAGGTTAACAAAACACATTAAGAGTGCATTATAATTTACAAGCGGCGAGTGGAAACCCAAGTTAATAACTCATTAAAGACTGGATTACATCGCCTTTCTGGCTTTGTGAATGGAAGGAAACGTGCAAGGAACGTGTTTTAAATCATTACTGCTCGCGAACCAGACAGGTCGAGATGCTGGAAGTGTGATGATTCCCAGTGTGTTCCCAATATGTTCTGAGCAGCGTATCCTGGGTCCATAATCAACTCCATTAAAGTCTCAGATAGGGTCTTTTAATCACTGGGAGATGAGGAACGGGCCCCGTCCCTGCTCTCACACTGTTATCTTCTGCAGTGTGTGGTGATGGTGGGCTCTATCAATATGTGATTAAAATGACTGACAGAAGTTATCTCCTCTCTCTCCAGGTCCGCATATTCCCTTACCTGATTGGTCGGGAGTCGGCCTTTGCAGAGAATCTGAAATGGATGGCGTGTGCTAATAAAGGTGGGGTCTCCAATACATGCATGGACCAATGGAACATGCTGTTCTTTATAATCGCCCTTGCACTGTGTGTGTGTGTGTGTGTGTGTGGTCATAGATGTCACAGTGCACAGAACACTTTCTATTTTTATCTGTGGTGGGTGATGGAGACAGTCTGGCTCCATGTCCTCATGCTGCTGTAGATAAGACAAATGAGCTAAGCACGGTATCTGTCTATGTGTGTGTGTGTGTGTGTGTGTGTGTGTGTGTGTGTGTGTGTGTGTGCGTAGCCTCTATTTTGTTGCTATTGTGAAGTGATATCATCCAGTGTATTCGTGGTGACGATAAGACCTTTTTGGGTACAAGTGTGTGATGATTTAGCATTATCTTTGCACACAATGTTCGCTCTTCTCCCAAGTACATCGTTCTTCTTTAATGTTGAATTTTTTTACCTTCTAAAGTAAAGAAAATGTAGTTTTTCACCCTCATCGATGTGTCAGAGTCTCGCTTAGCTGCCATAAACCTGTCTTAATGTGTCGTTACATATATCATTTAGCCACATGTAAAATAGCTTTTGCTGCTAAGGTGAGTCCAGCATGCTTCCTCCCTGTAACTTAGTTTGTCCAGTAGGATCCAGTGGATCCAACAATACGATAGCAGGGATGAAGAGTGTGAGACCGAAAACATGGAAAAAGACAAATACTGGACTTTAATCCCCCCCCCCCCAAAAAAAAAAAAAACCCAACAAAAAATCATACGACCGAACTCTCCGCGGAAAGTGAAGCTTTTCGCCGGTATGTTGACGCCCGGCTGTGATTTTCTCCTTCGTTGCCTCGGAGACGGTATTTTATTTTCCTTTGGTACAGAGGGATGGAAACACGGGGTCCCTGCCGTTCCCCTCATTCTATGTGTCACATCCGGTCACCCATCAGTCTTGCTGCTGCTGCGCCCCCCCCCCCCCATGCTGAGATAACAATAGTTCCCCTCCTGCACGTGCACATTAGCATCATAATGGCCACATTACCATTGTAGAAAACGGCGCCGTTTCTGTTGCATTTACACGACCCTCATGCCTCCGCAGACCTGCGCTGGTTTGCTCTCACTTCCCTCCCAGTCCGGGCGTCGTCTCCCAGATGGAATTTAAGTGGAAGCGCTGCTCCGGAAGCGCGTCCATCCTGGAGGACCCTGGTTCCTGCTACGCGGGGCTGTTGATGGGACTTTGTTAGCGTCTGACTGAAAGGATTTATCTTCCCTGTCTCTCTCCACCCCACAGGCTACTTCACTCAGATTTCCACATTAGCAGACGTGCAGGAGAACGTAATGGAATATCTCCACGTGCTGAGTCGTCCTAAGGTGATTGACCAGGAACATGACACGGTGTGGACCGAGGCCTACATCGACAGCACCGTGAGTCCGCCACGCCATCCCTCCCCAACCTCCCTCAACCCTCCTGAATGTAATCAACTACAGCTCTGCAACGATGCCTCAATTAACAAGTATTCTAATTATAGAGCACTCGGAATTAGTGAATTAAATTATTGAGAGGATAATGGCGGCAGAAAATCCCGGAAGAGGCAGTAACAATGTGCACTACCTGGAAATGTCGCACGCATCATCTGAGCCTCTCGAGTCCCCCAACAATTCATCTTAATACTCGAATGACAACACCAGTCATTAGTCTTTGTATTTCTACAACGTGGGGAGGAAAAAGCAGGAGCGCCTCAGGGCCGGAACGCCATCCGTGCAGAGTCACGCATGAACAAAGACACTTTTCAATTAAATCCGACCTCGTTTCACCTCAATGTGGGAATATGGTGGATTTAAATCACACTGTCAAGTATCAACAGGGCGATCCCCTCGATCCTCTTTCCGCCTCCCACTTATTCCTTCTCTCCATCCTGCCGTCGCGGTGACTCAACAGTTGCAGGTCTGTGGCTCTCTGCCTCCTCCGAGCCCCCCCGAGCCCCCCCCGAGCCCCCCCGGCTCCTGACAGAGCCGCCGTGGTTTGACATAAAAGCCCGCAACAGCAGAAAACAGACTGCTGGTGCGATCCCGTTCAGCGGAAAATAACCCTTTCCCGCATTTATCCACAAATGCATTGACCCCCCCTCCCTCCTCCCTCCCCCCTCCCCCTCCCCCCTCTCTCTCACCCCCCCTCCTCACCGCTCTCCTCAGCTCCCCCAAGCACAGAAGGTAAAAACAAGAAAAAACAAGCATCCTAAATCCAGGTCATTGCTGTTTCGTGCTTGTTGTATTTCCAGTGTGTCTTCGTGTGCGTGCCATGTGCATGTGAGCTCTGACCTCCGACATCCCCCCCCCCCACCCCCACCCCCCCGCTGTCTGTGACGCTACAGCGTAAAAGGGTGTAGTAGCGACCGTGGCGACCCGTGACATTTCTCTTCTGTGTCCTTGTTGTTGCTCCCGGGCCCCTGAGCCGTGCACCGTGTCTGTTGTTTGGTCCAGCCGGCCGCCACCCCCCCCCCCCCCCACCCCCCCCCCCCCCCCCCCCCCCTGCACGCCCGATGACGCACACTCACCTGTGCACACTCATCTCTCACCTGTGGTGCTGCCGCCGTGGCTGGAGATGTAAACGTTTGTGTGTGAATGTGCAGTTGTGCTCTTTTGTTCCTGTGATTATCTGGGAAAACGTTCTGAAGAAACTTCTGGCTGCAGATTCAGTCGGTGTGATCGGGCGGGACGACGTGTCCAGATCTCTTTGAACAAAACCCAGTTTTAATTTTGCCCTCTGTGTCGTATGTGGGCTGCGATAAGCAGCTCTGCAATCATAACAATAATAATGGCGGCTAGATTAGCGCGCTGCCCCCACATTAGCATGAGCCGAGCAGAGAGCGCTCCCATTAGGCAGCTGCTGGGCCATATGTCTGACACAGAGCTGCGAGCGTGAGAGACTCTGGCTGGCTGTTGACATCCAAGCAGCTCAGCAGAAAATGAAATAGACACCACGCTGGTAGACGCGATCGTTGGGATTAACAGGAAATGTGCGGCGCTTCTGATTGCAGCCTGTCGTCATCCCAGCTGAGCTCAGGTTTAGGAGAGCGAGTGGCTCTATTGGACGTGCGGTTTACGAGGACCCTTTATCCTCTCCATCGTCTCCGCTTTACCTTGACCCCACTCTTTTGTTCTCAACCTCTTTCCCACCACTGTGTTGTCCATCGCTCTGGTTTGGGGACGATCGGGCGGGGGGACGCAGCAGGAAGAGGAGTGTGTCAGGAGGACAAACTGGGAGAGATTTCAGTAAACGTGAGGCAAAGATCAGAGATGTAAAGAGAAAGCTGAAGATGAGGCGGATTTGTCCGGAAGGTTGATGACTGGCAGAGCAGGTTGGACGGAAATGGAACATTTAGGAGTTGTCCTGACGACTCAGGAAGAAATTACAGGTAAGATCCAGCTGCAAGTGTTTTACAAGCAGAGACAAGGAAGCAGGAAGTTCCAGAGGCCGGCCTGAGAGGGTCAGGACATGTCCAGAGGAGGGACAGTCAACAGAAGGATTCTGTCGGGAGACCCAGAGGAAGACGAGACATATGGACGCAGTCAGAGAGGACAGGAAGGTAGAGAGAGGGGAGGATGTAGAGGATAGGGGAAGATGGGGAGGAGGATTCCGATGGGGAACGGCCCGAGAAGAATGTTATCCACGTGGCGCTAACCCTGCTAGCAAACTTGCGCTTTGTTAACGCTACAGATATTAGCAGCAGCCTGGACTAATGATTCCCCTTTTCATCAGTCCAAGATGGAGGGAGACGTTAGCAAGAACTGTTGTTTTGCCTCTTTTTTGGGGTTTCATGAAGCTGTTACTCACGGCAACCTAAACAGGCAGGTCCGGCACGAGTAGACCCTGTTTTCTGAGCAGCGACAAAGCCTCCCTTCAATATTTTCATCGTAAGCTTTCATCTCACACGGATCGACGTCAGACACCCTCTGCAAAGATAAATATCCAAATTCCTAAACCAGTCTTCAGGGAGGGGAAATACCCAGATCCGGAGCAGAGGCTCTGCTGTTGGATCAGCTTATTTAGCCCGAGATCAAAGGGGGGCTACGACTGTACGCGTTTAAAGGCAAATAATGAGCATGAATAAAAGATGAAGAAGAAGACAGAGTGAGTGTCGGCTGCAGGATTTCAGAACGGAACACGTGTTAAATGTCACCAAACAGGATGATTCACGCGGCGTGCGCGGCGTCGCGCCGCGCCGCTTCCCTCTCTCATTCTCCTCCTCCTCTCCTCTTCTCCCTCCTCCAACGCTGAACGCTCTCCTGGGGTCCGGCTCAGTTGGACGACGGCCAGGGTCCGGTTCTGATGACCACCGTGGCGATGCCGGTGTTCAGCACCAAGAACGAAACCGTGAGCGCGCACACGGCCACATCCCCATTCCCCTCACAACTTTGCTGTTAGAGTAAATCACCCAGAGGGGATTAAGTTTCCCGATACTGCCGACACGTCATCAAATAATGACTCACTCCGCTCCAATTAGGCACGTGCCAGATCCCTTTTGATCAGTTCTGCATCACTAATTGAATAGACAATAGATTTTTTTTAAAGGATTTAAAACACTGGATCCATGAGTTGCATAAGAGCGTTTTCAACTGAAGTGTTCTTATGCGTCTAGAGGAACCACGGGATCCTGCTGGGGGTGGTGGGAACAGACGTGCCCGTCTCCGAGCTGCTCAAGACCATCCCCAAGCATAAGGTAGGGCGCCCACAGACCCGGGGACTTCTGCCAGGTCGCCTCAGCTAATTAAAGGTCCGCGGGTGTCCGCCGAACAATTCCATGAAGACAAACGTCATCACAAAAGATCTGTCCTTCCGTTTCCTCAGATTTCCTGCACGGGGGAATCGAGTCTTTATTCACAATCATTGTGTTTGTTCATGAAAGTTGTTTCTTCAGCGACCTCAGCTTGGGCCTTATCTCTAACAAACCTTAACCTCCATCTTCTGGTTATCAGCCACAAAGTCACATCTGTGTGTGTGTGTGTGTGTCTCCCCCCAGCTGGGCATTCATGGATACGCCTTTGCCATCACCAACAACGGCTACATCCTCACCCACCCAGACCTGCGACCACTTGTGAGTACCCCCATCACCAACATGAGCCACGTCATCGTAACCATCGGCGATTGGGCCAAAGGTTCAGATCTCTTCATTATTATTCTGGACACTTGGCCCGAAGAAAACGAAATCCTGAGTTCTTGTCAACACTATTATGGATTCCATTGTCCTGCTGCGGTAGTGAGTGATGGTGTATATTTGAGGGCACTCTCCACACCCCACGGTGAGCCTGTGTTGGCTAGCATGACGATATGCAGATTAGCTGAGCGCGTTCCGCTATGCCTCTGCTGTGCTGTGAATAGACAGAGATAGATCTCCTGAATGGCTGTGATTAACTCTATTGTGTTCACTCGCTCCTCTCACAAGAGGATGAGGTGAGAGAGAGGAAAGAAAGGAGCGGGGACGCAACGCCGGGCGAAACCCAAACAGCTTCCAGCATTAAAAGCAGCGCCGGATTAGAGGCGAAGCGCTGCAGGTAGAGGAACAGGTGGATCAGCAGTGGCGTGTCAATTAAATGTCCAGTTCATTGGCGAATCACAGCGGTCCCTGCTGTGAGGTCACGCCAGCGCCCAGCCTGCGCATCTCCTGGTGGAAACAGGAGCATATCGACTAAGCGGCGTCCTGCTGAAGGCTCCAGAGGGAGCAGACAGATGGACAGGTAGTTTAATAGTGTCCTAATTAAAGGAGCTAATGGAAAGGGTTGGGATGAGGCGAAGGGATGCATGCTGAAGCGGCAGATACACACAAAGACATAATTCACAAAGGCTGATATAGCCTCTATATCCTCCGTGGTCAGGCGTTTAGCATGAAACATTCACGCTAGCTGCTGATGCCCATCCACAGGCTCAGCTAGTAGCAGGAGGTAATTAGCAGGCTCGCTATAATAGCGTGTTGTTTGATGTTGAAATGTCACAATGATGACACAGTGAATGGTTGACTAATATATAATTATCACCAGTTTTTGTGTTCCGATTTTGTCAGTATCTTTGTTCGTGCATGCCTGTGTGCAGTACGGTGACGGCAAGAAGCGCAGGAAGCCCAACTACAGCAGCGTGGATCTGTCTGAGGTGGAATGGGAGGATAAGGATGACATGGTGAGGCGCTCGCGGTTGAACATTCGGCACGCGCTGACGCCGCCCGATGCTTTCATTTGCATTTTGTGTCTGCTAGCTACGAAACGCCATGGTGAACAGGAAGACCGGGACCTTCTCCATGGAGGTGAAGAAGAGTGTCGATAAAGGGGTGAGGGATCCGGGGCCTCTGATGCCGATGCACAAAGCGCACAAATAGGCACTTTTCCCCCGATGGCCTCAAAGGCGGCGCTCCGCGGGGAGAAATCCACTCAGCCGAGGGGTTGTTACACTTGGCACAGTGATGTTCAGAGTTGACTCGGGGATTTTGTTTCAGATTTTGTTTGCTCTGCATGCAGGGGTGTGTGTCTGTCTGTCTGTGTGAGCCCCTTATCTCCACCGTGCACATGGTGCTAAACACAGGAGAGAAAGCAGCCGGATGATTCCCCTTTTACTACTTGCCTGCTTCAGTCACAGAGAGAGATAGTCTGCACGAGTGTGTGCGCGCGTGCAACCTCATTATTCGGATTCAGTATGTAAATTAAGGCACACGCACACATGCATGTTTACTGCTCGAATATTCTACACAAGCATCTGCAGCGTTAGTGCCCGTGGAGCCGCAGCATGTTCCCCCCGGTGCCACTAGATGGAGCCAGAGTTGTGCCCACAGACGTCTTTGCTCCTCTTCGCGGTGTAATAATGGAACTCATTGAGCTCTTCCCGCAGAAACGGGTGCTGGAGTTGCATAACGATTACTACTACACGGATATTAAAGGGACTCCGTTCAGGTAGGGAAGCTTAACTAAAATGGCCAATGCTCAGTTTTCTTTGATCAGGCTTTGATGCTGGTTTTTGCTGGTTTCAGTCTAGGTGTTGCTCTTTCCAAAGGCCACGGAAAGTTTTTCTTCAGAGGGAACGTTACTGTGGAGGAAGGTAGGAAATTCTCCCTTTCCTCTCTCTGCTTTGCTGAGGGGATATTAAACCCTGACTCACCACCCACTGAAGACGTTTGACACAGTATGAGGAATCAAATCTGTCGGAATCTTCCTTCAAGAAAGATTCATGTTGACCAACCCTGGATCCTGACAGTGTCATCGAAAGGGATGATGCAGCAGATTGGTCTTTAAAATGTCTGAAAAACGGAGTCACAGACGTCCACCAACCGCCTGGCCCATGCTGTCATCACCAGCAGGTGTCGCTGTGCAGCATTCGACCTGTTCTGTTTAACAGTTCAGCGGTTATTAAATAAAGTTAGACTTTATTATCAGCATCCAGACATCAAACTAATCGTGACTTATTGAATGTCGCAGTATTTTTATGTAACAATAAACCTGATCATCCATTATAACAAAACCACATTAGAGTCCACCCTATATGTTTGTTAATAATTAACCCAAATAAGCATACTGTTTAGATATTTTAAAATATCTAAACAGTGAGAATATTAAATATATAAAAGCTTTTCTTATTATTTTTTTTGGGGGGGCGGTCCTCTACATATAAATATAAATCTAGGAATTCAATACATCAGATTTTTTCCCAACTGGTTTAGTTTGAAAACTGCTGTTGTCTTTAAAACCTGGAACAAAAAAAGAAAACAACAATTCTTTTACTTTTGAAATATGTTTCCTTTGCTCCACTAAAGTCTGCCGACCAGAATCTAATCACACAGAATAAATCGTTTCAGTTGTGTATTGATGGAGTCCAGCTGTGCTGATCAAAGCTTTAAAAAAAAAAAGTTAAAAACTCTGCTAATAGTTGGCAGCAGATAATAAATCACACACACACACACACACCCACACACACACACACACACACACACACACACACACACGATTGTAATGAGGTGATAATGACATTAATGTTGCAGTAGCTGGATTCGCTCGCTGACGTCCCGCCGGCGTCTCCGTCAGCCCCCGTGTGCTTCTGTGTGTCCGGCCTCATGCATGTTAATATTCATGCAGGGACAGCGCCGCAGCGCCTGCATGCGCGCTTGTGTGCTTCCCCAAAAACACGTCCATCATTTGGAGCGCTCGGAGCATGACTTGGCGCTTCCTGATCTAATCAGGCCTGTCACGTCCCTCTAAAAAACACATTTTTCAGCCGCGGCGTGCATTTAAGGGCGTGTGCGACAGGGGTGTAAATGCCTCCCCCCATTATTCTGAGTTCATATTGAGTGCTTTCAGTCTTCCAGTTTGAGAAGAATAATTCTGGTTTCCTTCCAGGGCTTCACGACTTGGAGCATCCTGATGTAGCCCTGGCGGACGAATGGTGAGAACAAACCGACGCTGAGCTCTGAGTGACGGCGCCGTTGGGCCAAATCCATGGCAACATTTTAATTATGAAGCAGAAACAAATCCCCCGGTCTTATTCCAATAATTGTACAAACGCTTTGGCATGTGCCGCAGCAGGAGTTGATGGTTTGTGTCACTCGATGACTTGTGGTGGTAACGACTGGGAACCGTTATCTGGAGAAATGACCGCCGGGGCTTCTCAAACTGTTGCATGTAAGCTGGAACGCGTCCATTGTTTTATTCATGGCTCAGGACGGGCCTCGCGGCGTGAGGTGAACCAGAAGCACCTGGTCGCCGTCACGACCGCGCGACTCATTTTAATCACCGTCACATTTTAGGCATTTGACACCGATGACGGAGCGACAGATCTGGGTTCAGCGTCGGGCCTGTAGCTTCCTCTGTGGGCTGCGTGTCAGGAATCAGTCGCTAATACTCTAACTTGTTTGTTCTTGATATATCCCAGGACCTACTGTAACACGGACGAGCACCCGGAGCATCGCTACCTGACCCAGATGGAGGCCATCAAACTCTACCTGAACGGATACGAGCCCCACCTTCGCTGTCAGTGACGGAGCCGCCCTCACATGCTCCTTATTCTCTCTGCTGATGGACTTACAGACCCGGTGCCTTTTACCTTCTTAGGCGACAAAGTGCTGATTCAGGAGGTCCTTTTCGATGCTGTGGTGACGGCACCTTTGGAGGCCTACTGGACCAGTCTCGTGCTCAACAAGTCCGAGTTCGTCTTTTTTTTCCCCCGCGATTGAACGCATTAAGAGTCAGATGCTTCGTTCCAATCGAACCCTTGGTTTTGTGTCTTTGGGAAACCACACAGGAACTCGGATAAAGGGGTGGAGATCGCCTACCTCGGCACCAGGACGGGCCTGTCCAGGATTAACCTGTTTGTGGTTCCCGATGAGCTCACAAACCAGTAAGTGCGGCGAAAGCTCACGCAGCAATAACGCTTGTGTCTGCGTCACGGCTGCTTCTGTTTCCTCCTCACATTAAGAGACTTCCTGACGGCGGAGGACAAGGAGGGCGTGTTCAACGCCGACCACTTCCCGCTGTGGTACAAGAGAGCGGCGGAGCAGGTCCCCGGAACCTTCGTCTACTCGCTGCCTTTCAACACAGGTTAGCCTGAAAACACGCTGGATACGTGGCGTCAGGGACACGTGAGGTGTGAGATCATGCAAGAAGCGCCACGTTTGAGGGGCACTGATCCTGGCGGATAAGTTACGAGACCCACCGTCAGGGCAGATCTTTTGTGGACGCACAACTATCGTTTTTATCAAGTTTCCACGGTTCCTTCTTTTATATTTGCGCTTGTTTTTGGAGGTGTGTGCCTCCACCTCCTCTTCCTGGATTATGAATTTAGCCTGTGGTTTTGTGGCTTTGCTACGGGTCGAAAGAAGATACGTTAGAAAGATCCTTTTCCATAGTAACTTGGAGAGAACACACACTGACCAAAAGCGACAGACACAAACACACATACACATGCACCTAGATTGACTTTACCAGACTGTGAGAAATAGTTTTCCCTCCAAAGGGAGAGTGTGTTCTCATCTGTCCTCGGCCTCAGGCTTTCCATTAGTGCTCACACAAGTGATCCGAGAGGCTCATGTTTACTCGCTGGACTTTTCCTCTGGACTGTAGTCATGGAACAGTCCACAGTGGTGTCAAAGGTTCTCCGGCCGTCATGCGGATGCATAATTATGACACGTGACTCTAGTGTGACCTCTAACCTGTGTGTTTCTAACTCAGTGTCAGAGAACAGGAGTGTGGTGTTGGCCAGCACTGCCATTCAGCTTCTGGATGAGAGGAAATCCCCCATAGCTGCGGGTAGGTGGCTCTCGCTTTCTCACACTCTCAAACTTTTCCTTTGCATGCCGCTCATGTGGACTGTTTCCAGCCCGAGGATGTTTACAAAAGCCCCTTTTTTACCAATGTTCCCAAGAACTTTTATTACCAGGGGTTTATGTACCCAGGTAAGACAAAAAAGCCTGATAATCTGTGTGTTTCTACTCCACCTCATCGCCTGTCCACTTCTCTTGGCTTCCCATCTTCTGCCCCATTTAAAGTGAAGCTTGTAGAATTGATGTGGACAAACTTGCAGCCGCTGACTGGCTCAAACATGGCAGAGTGAGATGCTGCATGGATTTAAGGGATCCTGATGAGTCCGTTCCTCCCTTTGAGGTACTTTTTCCAGGGAAAATTTAGGGCTGGGGAAAAGTTTGTTTTCCCCCCAGTAATTTCAGTGGAAACGCATCAATGTTTTTCAAAATTCCAGGTAAATTCTAAACATTCCTGTGTTGGAGCTATAGACCATATCCTTCTTGATATGGCTAAGTGTTTCAAAATGGTGAAGGCAATGTGAAATAATTTCCTGGTTTTACAGAGGAAGAGCCCGTTCTAAAAGCGCCTCTATTTCTGATTTATATGGATCATCTTAAAGCCTTTTGGGGGTTTGCGTGCGTTTTTAGTGATTACATAAATGAACATGTTTCATTTCATTCCCCAAAATATATGATTTACAGCAGTTTGGGGATTATCGTAATCCTTTCCTCTGCACATCACACTAAGTGACTAACTTGCATTTTGCCTCGTCCAAAAGCTCTTTGATTGATGAAAGTCAGCTGTCATCTGAATGGGATCTTTATGAGAGTAGGACCGGTAAAAATAAAAACTGTCTAAAATGAGATGGGAAGAAAAAGATTGTTTCAAATGCATTGGGAAGATATGACAAGGAGAAGAGAAAAAAGAGAGGAAAGAAATGGTGCCTGAATGTGTTGACATGGAAGCAGTGCATTGTGGGTACTGTTGGCCTGGGGTTAACCACTGGAGCAGAAGGACAGAGATGGGTGAGTCTGTGCAGTGTCACAGCACACGTGCACGCTCAGAATGGATCATAGTATTTCCTGCAAACAACTGGACTGGATTATCGACGGATAATCCCATTTCCTTGAACACTGTTTTTCCTTTAGCAGACGTCTCTCGATGGTTAACGGCTAATCACTGATAGGGATCCTTGAAAACCCCAGTTTTGCACAGGATGCTGCTCCACACTGATGACGGTCGTGCTTGTCAGGTCAGGGGAATGTCTGCTTGTAGGATTTTATATAATAGAGTCAGATGGGAGGAGAAATGTAGGCTAGGATGCAAATGGAGCCTGGGCCGGTTAGGGCCAGTTCGCGCTGGCCTGCGCTTCACTGAGCTGCAGACTTGTGAATAAGCTAAAACACGCTAACGTAACAGGACAGGCTGATGACATCATGTTCCATGAGCCCTACAGACATTGCCCCAGTACGAGTGCCACACACACACACACACAAAGACACACACGTGTCTGTGGTCATCTTTTTCCACGTGCAGTGAATCAGCTGCATGAACCCAGGTCAGGTATTAGCTCAGACAAACATTCACAGCCATATTAGCTCACAGCAAGTGAGTCATGATAATGATGATTACAACCATAAAAAGACTGACGATTATAATACTAATGCTAATAATAGTACTAATAATATTGTAAAGGAATCCTCACATTCACACAATTTTGCAGCTCCGCCCCATTGAATATGTATATATTTTCTATGTAAATTATAGTTAAATAAATCTGGTAAAATGAGAATCTTTATTTTAAATTTAATAGCATTATAATAAAATGTATCAAATGGACAACATGGCCTAGTTAGCTTTTGCTACCAAGCAAAGCCTCAGCAATATGTGTAGGATTTGGCGGCATCTAGTGGGGAGAACAGATAAGTTAGTAGTACTAACAAATAAGTGCTGAGACCTTCTATATTATTATGGGATTAAAATTTTACACGCTGCACCTAATGGTCTAAATAATTACACATGTGGACTGTTGACAGCTCGATTGCACTATTAACCTGTAAGAAAATAAATAAAGAATTACAGAGTCGAGGTTTTGTTTTTTTCATTTCAGTTTGTTTCATTATTGCTTCAAAGATTTCCCGATTTTTCTTCAGTCATCAGAAAAATATGCTTTAAGGAAACATATTTCGTGGTTTAGGCACAAACTCAGTAATCTAAATCTATGCGTAACATATACGTCCCTCACACACTCTCACACTCATCCTGGACATCCTCTCAGACCGGGGACACGACAGAATGTCACTAACAGCAGCTGCCTATTGAGTTTTTTTGTTTTTCCAAATCACTTCAAAAACTCAACAAAATATCCATTTGACGACAACCGAACGACAACCAAGGTTCGAAATCTGTTTTAAAACTACCAGAGGTTTACTATCGTACCTAAAAATACACAATTATAAATATAGAGCCATTTGTCGATATTTGTATCACACAGACAAAATAGAGTCAATTCCTTTGGGATTCTTTGGCCTGGCCCTTGAACCCGTATACAGTAAACGATACTCTGCTCATCAGTGCATAGTCAAATCCCTGGTGAATTTAGCTACCCGAGTTTCAGGACACACACACACACACACATATGTACACACACACGGGCACATGAATATCTCCCTCAGTTTTTTCATTTTTTTCCACAACTACACATGTACTAATATGCAGACCCTGTTCTCAGACAGGTTAAAGGGTTGAGGTCCGAGTATCAAATCGAGTTCTTTCTCAGGCAATGGCGTTCTCCAGAGGTTCCTTCTCATCCCCTGTGGTGTGATCTGCCTTCCGCGCTGCCGCCAGTTCCTCGTTCTTTTTGAGCTCGCGTTGATATTTGGCCATGATGGCAGCGTAGGCGCAGCCATACACGGCGGCGGCCAACATCATCAGACATACGATCCCACACACCACTCCTGTGATCACCACCGTGGCGATGGCATGGCGCAGGTTGACGGGCCGGTGCCTTTGCTTCGGTTCACACTCTGGCAGGCTCCCTCCTCCTCCTCCTCCACCTCCTCCTGTTCCACCGCCTAAGCCTTCCCCGATGGGGATATGGAGAGCGTGGCTCGAGGGATGAGCGTGGTTGCCGTGGGCATGGCTTCGCAGTAGTCTTTCAGTCTCCAGGTGGTGTATGTTAGCAAACAGATAGTGGTAGCTCGTGGTCATGCAGACATGGAAGACTTGGTAAGGGACTTTCTGCAGGTCTCTGTCCCTCATTTCTTCTGGATGTGAGCAAATGACCTCATCAACCACTCCACCTAGGACCAAAGGCAAAGTTAGATCAATGCAGGCACTAAAAAACTCTGAGTAAAGAAACGATAAAAAGGTTTGGAACAGAAGGCTCACATATCTTGATGTTTCTCCTGGATCTCTTTATTGTGTATCTTTCTATTCCTGCTTAATGTGCTCAGTAAACCACTTGTTTCCGCCCGCCTGATGTACCCCTGGATCACTATTAACCATGTATCCTTCTATCTTGGCCCATTGTTCTCTTTTGTGGTAATTAGAATTTTCAGCCTTCCAGCTGAAAGCCTTGTCAGAACAACGTGCATGTGGGTGGGCCAGAGTGCTCCAAGTGAGCCTAGCTTTCACCCCGCAGTGGTTATTTTGTTATCTAATACACGCTAGCGTTGGTCTAGCGTGGAAAATAATGGACTCTAACTCTTAATCATACGCTCTCACTGTCTCTGACTGTAAAGACCACAGTTGTAGGCTCTGGTGTAAAGGGTACCAATGTTCCTTAAATTTAGCAGAAAAAAAATGTGATCAAACCAGCAGTCACTTAGTCTTAATCAATCAATCAACAAACAATTAAAAAATGTATCCGCCACTCCACCTCTGATAATTGGAGGGAGCTCTTATCCTGGTTTTAACACATTGCGGCTGTTGGGGATCAGTGCATTTTAATCTTTGGAAGAGGCTCCCCAATTAAACTGTAGCTCGACCGTAGTTTTAAACCATTAGCGGATTAAGCACGGTTCCCCATGGTGAAAAACAGCCCTCTGATTGGCTGTTGAATGAGAAACGAAAAGGGCCAAATGAGAAAGAAGCGGATGCCCAGGCCGGTTCGGAAGAAATCTGTCAAATGCACATTCTTTCCAGCCTTGCAACCTGATTGTTTTTGTAAGATCAAAGCCAAAATTAGGGTTGATTGAACCTTCCACTGGTTAAATCACAGAGACATATTTATAGACCAGATTTAAGGCAAAAAATGTTGTGAATGCTGAACAGGAACATGTTCGATTATTCAAACAGAGGTGAAAGAAAAGAGACTAATCTTTGTAGCAAGGGCTGGAGACAGCTTGGTGTGAACCTGCCTTTAGGAAGGTTCTGGCATTGAAGGTTAGCATTATCATGAGGTCTTACCAGAACAAAACCCAGCAACACAAGTTCCAGCTAGCCGGGGGTATCTAACCTTTAAAGAGGTAGGTCTCCAGCCAGAGTTTAAGGCCTATGATCTGGCAGTCGCATCTCCACGGGTTGCCTCGAAGCGTGAGGCTGTCCAGGCGGGTCAAAGCCTCCAGTAGGGAGCGGTCCAGTCGTGTTATTCTGTTGTGTGCCAGACCTAGATGGCTGAGATTCCTCAGATTGTCACCCATAGCTCCAGAGAGTCCCCACAGGCTGGACAAACAAACACAAGAGGAATTATAAAATGAAATATGCAGGATCATGACATAGTAGAAGGTAACTTGCTCCAGTGTTGAGGAGGAACCTGTTGTGTGAGAGATCGAGGTGTGACAGCGTGCGGATTGGTCCAAACAACCGCTTATCGAGCTCCCTCAGGTTGTTGTAGGCTAGTCCGAGGCGCTGCAGATTTCTCAGGCCCAGCAGAGCAGTCGGCGAAACAGATGTTATGGAGTTATTAGATAGATCAAGGACGCGGACAATGGGGATTTCTCGGAAAGCCATTGATCCCAACCCCCTGATTCGGTTATCCTGGAGATACAGCTCTTGGGTGTCCGGATGCAGTGGGTGGGGGATGTCGTATAGGCCTCGTCCCCGGCAGTCCACCACTTTGGCATTGCCATTGCAGCTGCACTCCTTTGGACAGGCGTGTGAAAAAGGAAGGAGGGATAGGAGGATACACAGCAGCACTGCTGTGGAGAAAGCAGGACATTATGTTGGTCCCAAACTGTTCTGTCTGTGCAACTGAGTCTCAAATATCTACATGTATCACAGGTTCAAACACAAAATGAAATTGAAGTTTGTAGAAATGATATTTCCCTCAGATATTTATGTTCCTTTCCCACAAAAACAAAAAAGTAAACTTGCGCAGACTCCTACCATCTCTGAGACAGTGGCCCTTAGTGACTTCAACAAAGCTCGGTAACCCTTTACCCACACTCCACCCACACGTAAATCCATACGCAGCACATACTGAGTGTCCGATTCCCTTTGAGAGAACTTGAATGTCCATTTCTTGTGGAACATGGACTTCTATTTATAGAGCCTGCTGGATTGCTGGAGGCTCGATGAAATGACTACAGCTTGGACATCTAGCTCTGATTTGTATCCCAAACTCCCATCGTCTCTCAAAGCGAACCTATCCAATTTTGTCAAATTATTACATTTTTCAACTACAATCTTTGCATATGTATTGCTTTATAATATACACATCTGATTTATTATGGCCAAAGCATAGTGGTGAAACATTATGTGAAGAATAAAACATTCAGCCATCAACTGGCGCATCGTTCGGAAAGGGCTTATCCCATTGTTGGGAAAGGCTGATCCCATCATTCCACGGCATTGTTCGAATAAAATACTGTCTGTCTTGTTTGGTTTGGGATCATCGTGCTTTTGGCATTTAGTGTGTTCCAGTCGCAGCACAATTCCCTGCAAGATGGCAGCGTGCATGAGCACAGCGCTCCAGTACTGGGTATTACACACATGGGATGTGTGTGTGTTTTGTGCAATAGGAAGGCATAACATTCAAATCTATTCCGTCATGTGGCTGCATGTAATTCAACATAATTAATTGCAGTGAAGCGTGTTCATGCAAGGATCCATTCTGTTTCTTATGCATTAAATCTATATGCAAAAATCAAAGAAATCCCTCTATAGATTGCAAATGTGGGCATGTAAACAGTGTCAGCTCACTGGAGTGTGGTAGCAGCATCTCAGGAATGAGGTCAACAGGGGAATCTCTGTGAGCTCCGATGTGTTCCTCTAACTCAACGCACGCCCGTCAAGGCATGCATAGATGACCTAGAACGAGTATCGTTTACCGTCACCTCGGTGTCAAAGCCAACACTTGTAACACTGGGGGGGAGCCATAAGCAAGCGTGAACATTATGGTCCCACGTGGCTCCAACCACACAGTTACACAACAGTTTACACAATGCAAGTTCGAGCAGCTGCCCACCTTAATGTATGCACACATATACACACACACACACAGAAACAAATCTGCAGACCTGCGTGTCTATTTAGCTTCTACTCGGTGATGGAACCTTTCATATCTTCGTACCTCTCATATCTGCCAGCTGTCTCATGGCCGCTTGCATCTGATCTTCTTTTAGATCCTGTTTTGATCGCCGTTGCCTGTCATTGGTGATCCATTAGCCACCGCTGAGGTTGAGATAAGCTGTCCCGACTAGTCTCATCTGTCTAGGATGATACGGCAAGCAGGAAGAGAAAAGCTGGAAAAGCAAAGATCAGTGGAGGAAAAAAACGAGTTACCCTCAGGATCCCCCAATGCTGTCTGCACGGGCATGAAACCCCATCAGACCAAGCAGATCAGAGCCCAGAGCTTACTGCCAGCCAGGCAGCCTTGGAATCTCTCCCTCTCTCTCGCTCTGTCACTCTCTCTCTCCCTCTATCTCTCTTTCCCTTTGCATTACATTTCATGGTGTTTTTCATCCTGCCTTATCTTGATTTGATGTTATTACCACCCCCCCCCCTCCGCCTTTTCCTTGAATCAACAACCCTGATGTGTGCGTGTGGTTAATTTCCGCTCGATTCTTGCCTCCGTCCCCAGTGGTGACTGTCATATCATGTCAAAACAGACAGCTGGACCTCTTAAATCAGCTTGCACGCTCACATTCTTATTGCCTTCTCCTGCTCTGGTGAGAGCCGAGCGGGACAGAAATAGAGGGGCACCGGTTTTTCTGCTCAAAACACCCCAACACATGCACATGCAGCAGGCGCTGTCAGAGGGTGCCCATTGCTGTGGCATGCTCTGATGATATTATGCATGAGCCATGGGCAGAAGGGCTGGCAGAACACGCCCCCAGCATGGCAGCATAAAATGCATGACTAACCACACACACACAGACACACACACACACACAGACACACACACACACACACACACACACACACAAGAGGGAGAACAGGATTCTAAGCGGGAGTAAATGTACCTGCAGCTAAATAGATTGAATGTTGAGCTTGCAAGAGCACACGGGTCACTTGAAGGAGACGCAAAATGAACAAAGGAGATAAGAAGAGATTAATGATCGAATCATTTCAACAATGAATGCGATGATGTGATATAAGCTGACCTTGTGATGTACCACCACCCCCACCCCTCTGTCCATCTATATTTATATCTTTCTTTCTGCTGAAGGGCACGGCAATTATTTTCATCCTGTCATATACATTAAACTAGGGATTTACCTTCTATCACCACCTACATAGAGTATCTATCTGTCTGTCTGTCTGTCTGTCTGTCTGTCTGTCTGTCCGTCCGTCCCCCAGAGCCAAAGTTCACATACCAGTATTGTTTTCTGTTTTTAAAACAAATTACACACATTTTAAAAAAAAATTGTTGTCATTCTTGAGTGTAGATTTGATGAGCAAGGTTTTTTTTTTTTTTTTAGATCTTCCTACATCAGTGGGTGAGAGAATCTACTCTGAAATTGGTCATTGTTAATATCTGGAAATGTCCCAGTGGAGGAGACGTTTGTGCTGCAGTCGTGGCAGCTTTCTTGACGCCACCACTCATCTCGATGCGTTTCGCCCCTGCACTGCGTAGTACCGCTGAGCTTAGCTAGCGCCACCTCTCTCGTGCAGCTCTGTGTTTGCCGCACGTCTGTAGGATTTGTGTCATTTTTTTCCCCTTTTGACGGGATCTAAGATCCAGATGTATACGCGCACAGAGCGACCCATGCCTGCTCTCGTTGCCCCTGCTGCCGTGCACATGCCCACACAAATGCTCTTCTGCGGCTTTACACACACTTGAATCCCAAATACCTGTAGGATTTAAGGCGGCTGTCATCTTTCTCTGCCCAGCTGATGGGAGATTGGTGATGGGTGGATTTGTACAGGATTTGATGTCTCTTTATCTTTGGACTTTTAAACCCAGCTCAGGGCATAAACAGCCCCAAGTTCTTAAATCATACCTAGGGAAATTAAACGTGCCCTCGTATGACAGAAAATTCCTTAGCATTAGTGAGACAGATTTAGGTGTTTTGTTTTAAACCCACTTCCTGGATGAAGCAGACAGAACTGCAGTGTTTTCCTTTAATGCACTTACAGCAAAAGTCGTGTTGGACTTGAAATTTGCTGAATACCACTTAAAATCCTTCATCATTACGGTAAATGCTCAAAATCATTTAATCTGGTTTTCAAATTCTTTTCACCTCTGAGGTGATCTTGGCTTTGCGAAAAACACTTGCTTTGGATTTTTGCACCACGTGTGTTTCCACTGCTGGTGCCCAACATCTTAAATTAGCCTCTCTGCATGGCTTTTCCATGTGGGTGTAGAAATGGTGGGCTGCTGAAGGGATCTGGCAAAGCTTATGATGAGATGATCTGCACCTGTTCCACTGGGCAGAGGGCTAAAAGAGGCCAGAGCAGCGGCCCACCGCACTTAAACAATCACGCAGAGAGACGTGCGAAGCTGTGGAATCTTTTTCTGGGATGATGTTCTTTTCACTCTTCAAACATGAACGGCTAAACAGGGGTAGAACATTTGTTTTGTTGTAGATGGTAATGGAAAAATATGGATTTATAATTCCTGGGTGACCTGATGGTTTGAACTAATATACTGTATAGCACAGTGCAGTATTGTATATTGCAGTCATATTGTGCTGTACAATAAATAAAACTCTCCAAACATTTAAACATGCCTCATATATTAAATATTTAATGGTCAACCTTCATCAAAGTATGAATTGTTTTTTAAGCACATGTAAACGGTAAAAACAGTTAAATGTATGAGTGACTTGTATGAGTATGATGTATTATTCTATGGATGCCGAGCGAATTCAGTCAGCCAGCTTTGCTGTTTTTTAGCATCCCCAGCTGTTGAAGTCATCCAAACACCACATTCCCTTCCATTTAATTTACTACCTGCTGCTCTCTTTGTGTTTGAAGGAAGCTCTAAATATTGCAGACAGCTCCAGAAAGCACGGTTGAGTTTTAGAGGAATCTGGGCTGCTCTTGGAAAGCAAGAGAGACTCACTTCAGTCAACTCCACACAAGCAAAAAAGTCCATGCCATTTCTGAATGTTGCTAAATTTAGTTGGAATTGAATGAAAGATCTCACTTTTTCAGCACAATGACAATAAACATCATCATATTGCTGTGTTTCTCTCTTTCAGCTGTGGGTATTCAGATGAAACTGGATTTTTTTCAGAGGAAATTCTGGACAGCCAGCAAACAGGTAAACAGATCCTCAACAAACACCCAGAAGCATGAAAACAAGAACTGTTGCTGTCAGTGTCTGTGGTAGCCAGTGGAACATAGCAATGTCCTTTGTTGTTCCATTTCAGTGTGCAGCATTGGATGGCAAATGCTCCATAAGTTGTGAAGATGAGGTTTGCGTTTTTATCTTTATTAATCAACAATCGAGAATATGATTAATTGAACTTTTAGAGCTGCATTAATGCTTTGATTTTACAGAATATTAACTGCTACCTGATTGACAACAATGGCTTTATTCTAGTAGCAGAGGACTACACTCTGGTAAGACACACACACACACACGCACACACACACACACACACACACACACACACACACACACACACACCTACATTCCAACCTGGTCTTAATGCAAATCAGAGTATTAAGGAGCACTAAGATGATTTTTACTTTAATGAAATGTAACGTGTTTTCACCTTTGCGCTACAAAGAGTGCTGTGACAAATAAAAGCACCAAGGCAAGAATTTTCAATATCTAGTTGCAGAAACATTTGTTACTACTTTTATGTTTGTGCATACGTTTTAGAATGTGAGCTGAATCAAGCATTTAATTCCCATCCATGCTTTCCCCATCAACTTGGTTTATCTCTCTTATCCAGAACATGACCCATGCATTAACAGCACCCTCCTCCGAGATGCTGTTTGTAGTCACTGCTAATTGTTCCTTTTTTCTTGCAAAATTCAGACAGAAGTAGACGTGCCAATGCCAAGGCAGATATTACTCCCTTAGCTATCACCAGTCCTGTCACACCAGTTTTGCGTCATTGAGTGTAGCCAGTCCGCTGGCCGTCATCGTCCTGCCTTCGCTCTGCGTGTGCTTCCAGGACTCTACTTGTCATGACATTTCGTGGCGCTGTTGTAATGGAATGAAAATTGAAAACCTTAGCAGATAACCTTAATGCGGTCCAACAAAACATTTTGGGGGTTTTGTAGACTGGAACATCTGCCAAGAATAGCAGCTATTTTCAGTTCAAACTTAATGAGGTCCGTTGTCACAAAAATGCTGAGGTGGAATTTTTTTTGCCTCCACTGTGCGGAAACAACAAAAAAAAAAAAAACACTGTTAATGCTCACAGTGATGGATTGGAAATAGATGGCCAGCAGTTTCATTTAATGATCATTCTGGTGCTAAATGATGTCATTTACAAATATCAGCTTTTCTTTTTGAAAGTTGCTGTAGTTTTTTTGTGCTCAATCGAGGGTCCCTGCATGGAGTTTGTCCTAGTTTCAGGAGCTGCTCTCGAAGGCAAGGGGAGTCCTTTGGTTCTCCCATTGTGTTTGAAAGTTGAGCTGATACTCATAATGCTGACCTCTTCACTTTTCTATGTCATTTATTGTAAATGGCAAGAATGTGGTTTGTCAGAAAAAAGGGAGAGTTTTACATTTTAAAATAAATAATTATTATTTGGAGAGAGGAATAAAACAGTGCAGCACAATTCTAGAGATCTTTTTTAGGGCAGGCTTCCTGATTCAAAAATACCTAATTGTCTTAAATCCATGCCAGCATGTCTCAACATTCCCTGTGAGAGTTTGCTTGAATTTACTTTATATCGTTATGTTTTACTTTCTTATGTCCACTGTCTTCCTTAGACAGGGAAGTTTTTTGGAGAGCCAGAAGGAGCTGTAATGAGTAAGCTTCTACAGATGGGCTCCTTCAAGAGGTGAGTCTGTCTAACTGCACGTGTGTGTGGGCGTATGAGTGTGCCGGTATGGGTTAGCCGGTAGAATTCCACTGGTATGCATACATAAATGTATGCGCATAACATGTGGCTGGCCGCAGAGTGAGAGCACATTGTGCTGACAGCCCTTAAGTTGACCAATCATGTTGAGCTATCCGCTGCTGAACTCCGACCCTTCGCTCAGCAACTCTCTCCGTTCGGGGATTACAGCAAATCTTTTCCTGAAGCGAAGGAATTAGCAAAACCTGAAGTCCCGCGCGTAGGAACGCAGCCGCGTTCACATGCGTATGGGAGTCACACCTCCGTGGAAAACACTGGCAGCGGTGGGCAGTGAGGTCCTGTGAACGGTTTAGAAATCCGACCCCTGAGGAAAATGTTTGAAAAGTCCTGGAGATCAGCAGTGCAAAATAACAGACGCGCTGTAGTTTGACTTGGCTCGCCGTCGCGTTTGTGACATCTTTTGTTGCTTGGCTAAACTTTAAATTTACATTCGCTAGCATATTTCCAGTGTTGCATCAGGACTCGGCACTGGGCTGCACCTCTAGGATGTGGGTGAGGAGCTCCCTATAGTGCTGTCTCTCTGCTGAAAAATCAGCGTAACAAATTATTGGCCGAGCAGCCCCCTGTTTATCAGGAGAATGAACCTCCCCAATCTGACAGCAAATGGTTTACAGGCCCACTCAGAAATACAGATGCCTGCAAGTTCTTTCAATGAATCTTTAATGTGGGATGATGAGGGATTGTTCAAACTTTAGTCTGACGTCTGATGAATGAATATTAAAATTTGCGTCGGTGAAGCACGAGCATGATGAGTATTAGGGCTTATAGACTTTAGCAGGAGTGAATCCGGCCGGATTTTTCCTAAACCTCGCGCAGTCTGCAGACAATTAACGTGCTAAGTCACCACACTACTCTCTAAATTATGAAACATTAAAGACTTTTAAAATTGCAGCACTTAAAGCTGACACCACCTGCCAGCATAGATTAATTTGTCAGCGTCAAGGCCGCCGATGAAGACGAGCGTTGGGTTTTCTCGGATTTAATGAGCAGCCAAGTTCCCGCAATCGCGCTAACGTTGGTTTGTTATGTGATCGATGAGTTGTTGTTCCTCCTGCCCCCGGAGGATCATGTGTCAAAGAACGGGCTGCCTCTTGTGGCGGTGTGTCAGAATAAACACGTGTTCAAAGCAAACTAAAAGCTGCCAGGAAATCTGTGACCACATTAACTGGAACTGCTCACACTGTCGGGCTGATCATTAGGCTCCTTCCCTGCAGTGTACTCCGCTAAAATTGTTTGAAAATTGTAATTATACCGTAACGTTTGCCCAAGTCGGTAAAGAGGTTTCACCATTAAAATTATTTTTTTTTTGCGTCTAAAGGAACCTTTGGATGTTACACAATTTCCACTTCCTCAAAACAAACTGATAACATTTTTGTTTTTGCTTCAGACTATTTTTGCGTTCATCATCGAACTGCTATTCTCACATTACGGGCTCAAATACTGGCTAAATTCTGCGGAGTTTTAATTTCCGAGCCCATCTGACAGTTAATACAAACCGTCTGCAGGCTCAGTTTGGGCCTGTAATGACACATCTATACAAACACACACTCATACGTAGCTATTACATTAGTCCGTGTTTCGCTGCTAATGCTATTATGTGGCCCAGCTTAGTGTTAATTGGTTCCTGACCGTGTTCTGGAGCCTTGTGTCACCAACACTGTGACAGAGGGTTGAAAATCCCCCCGGGGGCTGCGGAAAGAGCGGACCCACTCGTACATGACACACATGCTTTCACACATGTTCCTAAAAGTATTGTGAGGTTTGTAGGAATTCCTCTGCCGACTCTGAGTGTGTATCCAGTGTGCGTGTGTGTGTGTGTGTGTGTGTGAGGAACCTCTTCAATAACCTCTCTTGGATAGACCTAGACCTCACACCCTCAGGGCATGCTAAGTCCTTAAATCCTCTGATATCCCCCAATATCCTCAAATCATGCACACACACACAAACACACACACACACACACACACACACACACACCTACCTTCCTACATCACTTTAAAGAACCTCTCGGGAAGCTCTCAGCTTTCAGTTGCTTTCTTTCTCCCATTCCTGCCATATCTAATGTACAACCTGTAGCTAAAGCTGCAGTTCTCGCACCCCCCACCCCCACTTCCCCCCACCCCACCTCGCTCCCACGCAACAGTCCAGCCTGCAGGCATGTAATAGGAGATATAATTTGTGAATTAGGGCTTGTGTGACCTTACGTGGGTTACGTCTTCCGGACAAATGCATTAGTTATTAAATTCAAATCTGTCATAACATTGTGTCGGCCTGTAAGTGATTGTATCTGCGTTACAGTCTGGCCTTCCTTATCTCCGCAGGGTCACGCTGTATGACTACCAGGCTCTGTGCTGGGTGTACTCAGAGAGCAGCGGCAGTGGACACATGCTGTTGGATGTGAGTACTGCACCTTTTCACGCTTTGGTGCTGTCAGAATTTACATTTTCTCTTTTTTCCCCTCTTCATTTTTAGCCTTACTTTGCAGTCCTGTCAGCCATGAAGTGGATCTTGACTGAACTGGTCATGTAAGACATTTAGTGTGTGTGTGTGTGTGTGTGAGATGGTACATCCACTTTGTTTACACGCACCTCCGCATGCATGTTGACGCGATGATCAGCGATCAGGGGCAGTAATGGCTACCTGATGTTTCCTGCAGTGGGGGCATTCCAGTGGTGCCATATTGCGGCTGCAGGGTCTCCCTGGGTGGTCTGTTGTCGCCACAGTGCATCATGGGAATGTTGATTTTCCATCCCCGCCGATTTTACACTGCAGGGAATCATTCGAGCGTCTTTCTTTCTGATTCACGCCTTTCATTTTTCAGACACGCCTCACTTGATCAGACAATGTTCAAAACGACAGTTGTTTAAAAAAAAATGAAACTATGTTATTGTCACTCAATCGGACAGCTGGATTCAAACTGTTTTGGAAAGAATTCAAATGTGGTGGAGGAAAAAATGTCCTGCACAGTTTAGAACATTTCCATATGATAGCTGTCGAATATAAATGTCTAATCCAAACGATGTCTTTTGCACGTGTAGATTCCTGGTGGAGTTTAACTTGTACAGCTGGTGGTACTCTGACCTCACAGCCAAAGGTAAGAAGACACTATCAAACTGTTTGTTTTGTCTGTAACACATAGACACACACACACACACACACTTGAGACGGTACAGTAATTATAAAATAATACGTATGTAGAACAATCTTAAAAATGCTTTTTATGTCTGTGGAAATAACAAACCAATATTAAGATAAATACAAAACATTTTCTCAGGTTGGTAATATAATAGAATTAGGACGATCGTTATTCTTACGTCTTATGTGATTTAAACATGGCTGGGTTTTGATGGCAAGTTGTTAGGATTTATTGATTTTCTTTTAAAGTTTTTTCTTTCACTTTTCGTTTATAGTGTGAACAGGATTCTAACCTGTAAAGATTCTGCATATTTATTTATTTAAACAGTAAGAACTGAATTTAAAAGCAAAACCACATTTCTAAAAAGAAAAAGATTAATGGAACCCATTAACGGCATCAGTACCAACCTTAAAAAAATACTGTAGATCTTGAATATTTATTATCTGCTGTAAATATGCTGTTATTCCACCATCCCTCTTCTCTTTTATGACTCTTTTTTCCATCGCTCCTTTTTGATATTTTTGCCTCGCGCCGACATATTTTCATACCAACATGGTTCACAAAAGACAGAGTTCACTGCACACAATAAACAACGTCCTTTCCTCAACACTGACCTTCTGTCTCCGTCTTCACTCCATTTCCTCTTGGACCGACTGCGTGTGACCACTGGAAAAAATGAATAAATACGTGAAATCCAAACCAGAAAAATAAAATTGTCGGGACATGAGATTACCTTACCTGACCTCAGTGTTTGTGTGTGTGTGTGTGTGTGATTCTGTCTGCACATTTATGTTTGTGTGTCCAGATGGGCCATATTTGAGGCTTTTATGATCTTGGAGGATGTGCGTTATATTGGTAGAGGTGAAAAGCAATATCCGCTTGGTAACAGCAGCAAAAAAGAGATGTCAGTTTCGCTCCTTTTTCCCATCTTTTCTTTAGTTTCTTTCTCTATTTCATTTTATGTTTCTGTCTCACTTACAGTAGACCGAGGCACGCCAAGCAGTGATCGCCGTGATGCCTTATATTTTATGGAGTGTTGAATGCCGTCTGCCTGTCTGAAATAAAAACCTCGCTAATTGGCATCGTGTTGTAGCACTAAGTCCAGCCAAAGCTAATATTTTATAAAAATATTTAGTTCCGTACATAAACACAAGAAGGAGAGAGAACCACAAAATGAGAGTCTATGGCGATGCTTTCCCTGCACGGTGAAACGAAGTCGGGCATCGGCGCTCACCGAGCAGTTGAGACAATTTCACAGCTGGCTAGCCTCAGGTCTTAGCAGCGCGTTCTATATCTCTTTACAAAGAGAAACACACAGCTGAAACACCACAGTTTAGCAGGCCGCAACCTAATCTACACAGCCTCTCAACCTCAACTAATCCCTGACATTTAAACCTGTAGCTGACCTTTTTTGGACATTATTTATACCCACAATAGTAGTATTAGAAGCACTTTGCTCTTGTCACACATATAGCCAAATTTATTTGAGATTATTTAAAAAAAAAATCACCCAAATTAATTAAAATGTAGAAATTCTTTGCTTTGATCGAACACAAATTGGCTGCCATCCTGCGTAATTGTTGCAAACCTCTGGGTGGCAGGAGAGTTCAACCTATGTTAGCATAAACGGCTCTCCTACGTCTCCACTCCAGGACAAAACGCACCTCTGCTAATCTCCAAGAAACGTATATATCTTTGATTTTGTCTCTCCTCCAGCTCAGAGAATGGGTCGCACCATGCAGGTACCCTGCGACACGGAGTTCCCGGCCTTCATCTCCGAGAGAACCATCAAAGAGAACACTGGCAACGTGGACTGTGACGGCTGCATCAAGTACGAGACACCTGCGCAAATCCAAACGCACGCTAACGGTCTGATGATCCCAAACACATTTTTTATTGCTCAACTGGCTTCAAAAAAGGAAGCTGTGAAAAGAGTCACGCTGTTGAATTTTATCTTGGAAAAATATTTTTATCTGCGTATCCCTCCACCTCCCTAATGATGAGGGGCATGTTTAAATCATTTGTTGTCTGTTGAACACAATTTTATCCAGACAATCCATCAGGGACACTCGCTCCTCTCCAGCAGTTTGAAATACGAGGCATTTGTAGATGAGGCAGAGAGGTGGAAAAAAGGCTTCCTTTAAAAATGGGAAAATGAGTGTGGTCCCCATTAACAATTTGGGCTTTTCTGTCAGGCAATTGCGGGGTGTTTTCTGGATCTCTCCAATGGGTCCTTCATTGCTCCCAGCTGTGGAACTGCAAAGGAAGCTTGTGTGTGTGTGTGCGCGCGTGTGTGTGTGTGTGTGTGTGCACGCGCGTGCGTTTGTGTTGGTATAACCCTATAGGTCAGCAGGGTAACCACTACTCTGGCTGCAAGAAGAAAAATGCAGTTAAGGATTCACTCAGACTCCCAAACACACACACACACACACACACACACACACACACACAGGAGACTCTCTCACACCCATCTGCTCATCCACACGCAGATCAGGAACAGGCATTCAAAAAAAAAAGATGTGGGTTCATCTCCATAATGACAGAAGAGCAGGGATTATCAGACAGACCAGTGTGTGTGTGTGTGTGTGTGTGTGTGTGTGTGTGTGTGTGCACCTTTAAATAAATCAGATTTAAAGCGCAATGAATTTGACAAAGTCAGATGGAGTTTTTATTTCAGTTTGTAGATTTTGTAGTTCATATTAGGATATTGAATATGTTCGTGATAAACATCTGTTTCATGTTAGAGCCTCAGACCTTTCTCAAAATTTCTGTGTGTGTGTGTGTGTGTGTGATGTCTCTGTGTATTTGTCTTTTGTGCATTAATTCTTAGGCAGACTGTCGGGAGAAACAATGAAATCCAGGGAACGTAGGCGATGATGTCATGTCTTAAGTGGCTCGTCTCCGTTAGTGCATCAGCAGCTTTTCTGCAGAGACGAAGGACAAAAGTCTTTCGTATCTTTAAAGTCAAGATTGGACGCTGTCATATACATAAAATATGACCTTCCCTAATTACTTTTAGCTTTTCCTCTCTTCGTTGTTACTTTGTGGATTTTTGATTCCTTTTTGACTGGGACATTTATTATTTGTTTGATTTTTTCAACATTCTTTAGGGAAATTAATTTCTTTTTCTGTGTTTACTTTGCAGCCAGTGATTTAAATTTGTGTTACTAACGGAACCCCTTGATATTATACCTTAATGATAATTAAATCTTAATAAAATAGACTTGATATTTATTCAGCTATGTATATATTAGAATTTATACCTATATATGAGCTGTTGCTCTGTTTTATGTTATTTAACCCAGGAAGATTGCTGCAGCAGCCTCTGGGTGGGATATTTCTACCCCAAACTGACTTAATGCTTTCATACAATGAATACATGGTGTGAGGTGCCAGTTTTCCCGAAAGCCATAAAAAATAACTAAAATGACAGCTTTGGGCTAAAAAGGCAGCAGTCTGTTTGTTGAGGTTTTATTGGAATTAATCTCCATGAATTAGTGATTGTTAAATGACACCATAATTAGTGCTCAGCGTTCCCAAAGGCGATGACACACAGCGCTCTGGTGGTTATGGCTGGTTACGCAACCACGGAATTAAGGGAGAGAAAAGGAGTTCAGGACACTGGAACATGAGGAAAAGCTCGGGAGACAGAGCTGCCCGTCCGGGCGACACCGGGAAGATGAAACGCCTTCCTCAGGGATCAAACGCCGTCGATGAGACGTTTTAATAGTGCTCCGCTCCGGCTTCAGAGCGTGTGCTGTGTGTTTGTGAGAACTCTGCACAGACGCCCTGTCAACACTTGCTCGTGTGTGTTTCTTATGTTTTCCTTTACATCAAATTTTCCATGACATCCTCCACTTTGCTCAGCTCCTCACTCTCGAGCCCAGTGCGCCGCCTCCGTATCGTCTGCCCTCGTTGACCTTTCCTCCTTCCGGTCAGAATAGAAAACCTCGGAGAGCACGTCGAGAAGACGCACGACGAGGCGTCGGTGCGCGCCGCCCGGTGTGTTCTGTGTTGGAATGCGTAAACATCCCCCCCCCGACCGTATTGTGCACATCTTCAGCTGTTTGTTGGTAAGCGGCGCGGCGCTCCACTTCCCAGCGCTTGCTCCGTTCAAGGCCAGCAGCTGTGCTGTCAGGACGTGTTTAAGTCTCCTCTTGCTCTGCTTTCTATCAGTGCGAGCTGGACCAGCTCAGCACCGCGCTCGGGTAAGCACAGATTATTAAACATCAGCAGGTCCTAATTCACCCTGATTGAAACTGGCTTGCCTGTTCTCTGCTGGCCTTGTTTGGTCGGGTTTGGTCGGTCGCAGTGGGATAACTGCATTAAAGTGCGGTGGACTGGCGCTACTCAGGGACTAGAGCCTGTTTGTGGCCAGATTAAATTGATCATAGGATTGAATTAGTGGAGAGATATTCCTGATACGAGCTCTGTCAGTTCTCTTTACGTTAGCCGGAGAGAGGAGCGCCGTGTTTGGGTGTATTCGGTCGGGCCTGCTGGTTCACTGGGTTTTTATTCGTATGCGTCTGATAAGCTGCTCACAGTGAACTTGATAAATCCTCCAGCTGCAGTAAACTGAGAGGAGGGCAGAAGCACCGGGGAAAGAGAGAAAGGAACGCTCAAAGAAAGACGAGAGTGCCTCTATGAACTCTTTGCTTCGCGAAGTTCAGCCGCCGTCGTAAATCACCGGCCAGGAAGCCGACGCTCGGACCTGATCTCTCAGGCCAGTGAAGCGCAGCCATGGAGTGTGGTTTGCATTTGTCTCCCTTTGGTGTGTTTTATATTTGGCTACGCATCATTGGATGGGGTATGTAAAAAAAAAAAAAAAAAAGCAGGAAGGGATGAGACCGAAGAAGAGGAGGGGATGGAGCGAGTTATAGAAATACGCGTTTGCTGACAGCCAGCGGCGACATGAGCCCGGTTGTCGAGATTCTGACACTTATCATGTTTGCCTCTGTGGTTCTCTCTCCGACAGGTCCTTTGTGATCCAGCAGATCCCCAGCAGCAACCTCTTCATGGTGGTGGTGGACAACAAGTGTGACTGCAGCATGTTCGAGCCCATTACCATGAACCCCATCGAGATCATGTATATCCTTGACTGGCATAAACGAGCGTGCACTGCACGCGTGACCCTGTTGCGTAATCATCCAGCAATGTGGCAGCTGAGCTTCGGCCTCTTCCACTTCTGCTGACTCTGACTTTTTTAGCAGTCTGTTGTTTGAGTGCTATCCACATGCTCCTCTGCTGTTACACACTGTCCCCCTGTAAATATACCAGAGAATAGCTCCAAAACATGGATAAAGTCAGCCGTTACTGGACAGAATGGTGCTCTGGGGTCTGCGCTAAAAAAGTCAGAGAACGTTACCTGCAGGACTCCTTTATTTCCCCTGTCGGTGTCATCAGTCATGAGCGGCGTGTCTCGCAACATTACAGGGACGTAAATATAACATTTGTGATAAGGCTGCAGAGCGTTAGCTTAACCTCCGACTCACTGCTGGATGGAAGAGATGCGACTGATGAGCTTAAACAGCCTTCTGCTATATCCTCCTCTCTCTCTCTCTCTCTCTCCCTCTCTCTCTGTTATACAATAGCCCACTTGATGATGGGCTACTGATCAATAACAGACATGTCGAGGTGCAGTCAGACTGAAATATCTCAGCCTGCCACCACAGAGCCAAACTGGGTTTTCCTACACTATGCATTTTTCTATGCAGCATACGGTCACGCTGTATATACGCGTCCACCGCTGTTTATTTTGTTGCACGGTTCCTACTGTAGCATAAAGCCTGTTATTTTGTTGCTACGCGACGGACAAAAACTCCTCAAACACGGGTGAGTTTGGTTTCTCTGCTTTTTTTCCCGTCCTTTTTCAATGCTCGACCCCCCCCCCCCCCCCCCCCCCCCCCCCAAAAAAAAAAAGCCCACCACAGCACTTTTCCTGAGCAGATGAATTTGTTTCCGTGGCCAAATTGAAACAGAACCGCTCCGGCGGAGGGTCCACATGGTCAGTTGTTGCCTTAGCTTCAGCTTCACATAACGAATCCCTTAAGTGCGAGAGGCTGAAGATGCAGAAGCACAGGAGGCGTCCGGATACCTGCCACCCTTTCCACCCAGAGGTCTCGCTCACGCACACACGCACGTGCGCACGCTAACCGGGCTTTTGTGCTGTATTCTGACACTTCCTGTATGCATTTTCCCACTCCTCTCCAGGAAAACGCGATGGAGTGCGGAGGAGCCGCGTGTCTCGTCCCTTCCGCCGTGGCGACGCTGTTCGCCGTCCTTCTCGTTCTTCTCTACAGGTGACCCGAGCTGGCCACCCTTACGACGTTGACCCGGATCGGCTTGGCTCAGCATGCGAAAATAGGAGAAAAAAAATCACAAAAAAGAATCGAGCAGGAACAAACTCTTGCCCCTATGAAATTATGCCCAATTCCAAGTGACCGCCTGCAAAGCCCCCACCTCTGAAGGTACAGCACCTCCTTCCAGCACACCTGTTATTAAAAGATTGATCATAGATCGCGTTGAAACTGTTAATTGTTGTCATGGTGCTCTAGCTGCAGGGAGGGGTAACAAAACACTTAGAAATAACGCTTACACTGTAGCTCTAAAACCTGCACAAGCTGTCCCACTGGTGCGCACGCCGCCGCAATTAGTCCTTTCAGGTAGCAGCCGGAGGGCTGGGCTCTGCAGCTGGGTTTGGATCTGGGCATTAGAGCCAAGAACCATCCGAACCAACCTGCCGTGAGAACGACAGGTGTGACCGTTCATGCACAGTATTGATTCTGCAACAAAAAAAAATTAGTTCTGTGTGGGTGGAGTTGAAATGTTTGTCAACAACATTGTTGTTTTTTAAAAAAAAATGAAAGATGGTTATTGTCTATATATGAGGAGGGGGGAAAAAGATTTATTTATGGTTTAAAAGTGGTACCCATAAACTGTGACTATGAGATTTTGAGTCATCTGACGTGAGTGGTTTGCCTTATCGAACATCAGTCCTGTTTGTGTACTTTTGAAATAAAACGTTGAAAACCTGAGAACTTTTGTCTTTTAAACATCGCAAATGAATAGAGGCGTGTAAATAAAAACCATTTTGGCCACGGTTTACCCCCATCACCCTAAAAAAAAATCATTGTAGACCATAAAGTATTTTAAGTCAATATAATGAAAAGTGGATAAGAGAAATCTTCTTTGTACAAAGAAACTGGAAAATTGAATTTAAAAAGACTGAAGAAGTCCAGAACATCTTACGTATTTGTCCATAAACACATCTGATGAATATTTTTGCCATAAACTTAAAAAAAGAATTTTCTAAACAGAGGCCAGGAGATTTGTTTGAGTCAATGGCTAAACAATATTTCAATAAATAAAGTCTGGATAAATTAAGTAATGTCATGTTCAGAAACAAGAGCCATGCTTATTATATTATTCTATTTGTGTTTTGGAACTTTTTCTAATCAGATAAGCTAAAACGGGAACAACGTATTGTGACTATATGTGCATTCTTCTCGCTGCTACACACACACACACGCTTGTACTCCTATCTTTGTTAGTACTTTCTTTAAAATAATCCTTTCCCCCAGCTAACCATCCCAACTAACCCACTAACTCTGACCGTCTAACCTGAACCTTATAACCAAGTGGCAACTAAACATCCCTTTGAAGTTGTGAGGACCATCCAAATGTCCTCACTTTGAAATTTGAGTTTTGATCCTCGCTATAACACATATACAAGAACACACACACACACACACACAGAGTATATTTAATATAACACAGGCTGATTATTTGCAGTGCCGTTGATATAAAACATCAGCTCACATCAATGTAGCTCATTTTATTGTTGTTGGCATGTCTGACTGATTAATTCAGTATCTGTTCTTCGGGCTTAACTGTAATGTAAGGAAATGTTTGGCGTCCACATGGGCACAGATGTTACCGACTTATGCATCCACTGTACCCATGTGTGTCCATCTGGTGTTTCCTTCATCCAGCTAAGCCCCACAGGCTGACATCCCCCCCCCACACACAAGGAGACGCAACCGAGACCGTGACACTGTGATCGAAGGCCGACTGCAACAAACATCTGTATTAGTTTAGTGAAAAAGACACAAACAATCCTTTGACAAACGTACACATGCATGCAAGAATGGGTTTTATGTGACACACCAGGCCAGCTTTAATGTGTTAGCGTGTGCGCACAGCTTGGAAGTCATTCCTGCTCGGGCCTCCGTGTCAACGCCAAAGTCCCGGCAGCGTATCGGAGGATGCTGACCTCCTCCTCAGCTGACCTGATTTAAGAAGCACCACTTCCTGCCCCACTGACAAGGTAATTCTCGCCATGCTAGTGGCCACATTTGATCTCTAATGTTGCACTGATCTGGTCCCTAGAGCAAAAATGTGTGACTCCATAATCATTTCCAGTCGATCCTGCTCTTCCTTTTTTTCTACGGTCCAAAGACTTCATGACTTGCTGCTGGGTAATTTATCACTACATAATGGGAGCGGGGCTGTTTGGGGTCACGTATCCAATCTGGCATTTTGATTCCTTCCTGTTTGTCGGTCATGGGAAAAGAACATACAATATGTGTACAAAAGGCAGCCCAAGGAGTTAAAACGGCAGCCGCGCTGCCACCCCGAGGCCCTGAGAATGATAAATGCTCATCTCTGATTTCTCAAAGCTCTCAATCCACACACACACACACACACACGCACGCATATTCTCCTCTTTTTTAGAACTTTCTTTATACATATATCATGACTTACTTTCAGGCTGGGCTGGACACTGACTTCTGACCCCACTGACCTACTCAGCGAGGTTTATCTGTGTCCGACAGGTATCGGACCCCTGATCTTCTGCTGCACATCTGTTTGACTGCTTGGATTTTTCCTTACCTGTAGAAACACGACCGTCTCAACAAGGTTCCACCAAAGGTGCGCGCGGAATTTGTAACTATATTTTACAGCTGACGTGTTGTGATTTATATGAATGTTACCGCTAATTTCCTGTCTTTCCTTGTTGTGCGAACATTAAAAGACTCAGGAAGCAAACCCCCAACACCATCTCTGTTTTTATGGAACGTGTTTTTACAGGTTCGAAGTACATGTAAACACACGGGTTCATCCCGGTAACCCCAGTTTGTCAAAGGCGATGCATTCAAAGAAACATCGGGAACCATCACTAAAGGTATTTTATGAGGGAGCATCCGCATTCCTTCCCAATGAGCCGACCTAAGCTGCTGTTTGTGGTAGGAAGGAACCCCTGAGAGAAGAGTCACTGATCACCAGGACACAAAGACCCGCAGGGGCCCTGCAGTTCCAAACACTCCCATCCATCAGCACTCATACAATTTAAACCCTGTTTGCTTGCCATTACCTCGGCTGTAAGAACAAAAAACTTTGCTAATACGCCAGAGGACACATCGCTATAAATCGCACACGTATTCATTAACACGGGAGGTCACGCGGAGGATAAGAGTTTGGTGTTAGCTCAAAAAAAAAAAGCGGATAGCATTAGCGGTTTTTCAGTGAGAACCACAGATATGTTTAAATGGGAATGATTCTGAGCAGCTGAACCACACCAGGACCACACACAGACCCGGTGACCACAACACACCAAGCTGGGAAAACACGACTGGCACACGGTCGACGTTTCACAGAGTGACCAATCTCTACCCTGCAACCCACGCCACGCACGTATTCTGCTGTTAGCGTAGGCGGACACTAGCGGACATCGGCCGTCTATATTTTCGCAGCCCTGATCCTATTTGCTCAGATGCGCATCACTGTTTGGTTGAACATGGGGTCAGTGTTTTTTTTTCTCCCCTGCACATTAGTGTTCTCAGCTGTCCTCGCTTCCCTCTCCGCCCGCCTCCACCTTCTTTCCTGTGGCCTCCGCTCACTGTTGGCGGCAGCAGTGATAATCACCAGGCCGCTGCAGTACGCGCAGACACACATCAGAGGCTGAGGCTGAGCTGGACCCAGAGAGAAATTTGTTCCCGTACGTGCCAGGAGACCCTCTGCTGCTAAGGCTGAGAGGTGCCAGCTGCAAACATACACTCAGAGCGCTAAGTCGGTGCGGGACCCCATGCTGCGATGGGAAGAAAAGTCCCCAGTACTTACGGACCACTCTGAGCAGTAGAGGACTTGTCAGCCAGCTGCACTAATAGTGTGTGTGCTTGTGGATCAGTGTGTGTACAAGAGAGAGAGAGAGAGAGAGGACCTCTGCGTTAGAACCACATAAAGATGGAGGATGTGTATCCAGGTGCTTCCATAGAAAAGTGGAGTGCAGATGGGGCGCTGTCATTTCACCGTGGTAACATTGTGGTATCAGTAACCAATCGGGACCTGTCAATCATTGTGTTTAAAGTAGAAAACATCTTTGGGACAGATTTATTAAAATCTGTGTTCCATGAGACTTTCTCCTGGATCACAGTTCATTTGAAAATTGTTCCATCACTCATCACCTCAGGCCTGCTGAACTAAATGCTTTTTCTTTTTATGAGCCAGCATTTTCTGTTATTCATCCGAGCTCCTCTTTCATTTGACCATGTAGGAATGGACGGCGGGAGGAAACTTTGGTACCTGGGGGAACATGCCAACTCCGCAGGGAAGGAGCCAGAATCAAACCCAGAACCAGCGACTGGGCCCACCACAGAGGCTGCGGTGACGCCTCTTTCTCTTCACCCTATCTCTATCAGCCAGCACAGAAAGGTGCGTCTGAACATAACTGCTTTGACTTTGGTATATTAAGTGAAGTGACGACTTTATTCCATTCCTTTTTTTGGTGAAGCGCATTTCGTCAAACATGCTTTATTGTTGAAGAAAAAGAAGAAAAAAGATTAAATATATGTGAGAATTTTTCGAAACGCTGACTTGGCCTCAGTGAATGCCCAGACCTTCACATTGTTTTAATAAAGTAAATCTAAAGAATGCATTGGAATAAAATGTAAAATATTTCAAAAACATCAAGACAGAGATAACAGTAATAAAAAAAAACCAAAACACTCTTGATTAATGGCTACTTGCAAACGAAGACAATACACTGATCCCAGTTTTCATCATGAGGTCATGACCCACAGATCTCAATGCTATGAAATGTTATGCCCAAACTTTATAGCTTGATCCCGACTGAGTGCCTGTGAACAAAGCAGGAGTAATAAAAAAAAGAACTTCACCAGAAAATGTTTCTTGACTCAAAAAGAGTTAAGTCATTAGGTGGAGAAGGTCCAATGCTGCAGTAGAAACCACAAGGAATACAAAAAAATCCTAACCCTCCTATTAGTCACAGAAATATGATAGCATAATAGCGATAAAAAAAAATACAATAGAAATGGCGGCCCACTTGAGAAACAAAGAAAAACAAACTCTAAATCAAAGTTCTTGTCTGATTATGATTAGTGCTCGGAATACCGTCTAAAAACGACACATAACTCATCGGCATCATCACTTTTTCTCCAGACAGAAGTTTACTCTCTTTATCCAAATCCTAAATCACGAGCATACATTTAGCGCCGGTTTCTGTGCAAACATTTCTTTCCCCCCACATTAACATATTAGAGTCTTTGTAGCTGCGATCTGATCTCTGCCATCACGTCAACTCCGCAGGAAGCCTCATTTGGTTCCACATGGCATGCTGAGCAGTGGCCTGGAGGGACGTATACATATTGGCTCCCTCAAACAGGATGTGGCTAAATGAAGACTGAGGAGCCCCCCTGCCTCGCCTCTGCCACTCAAACATACTCGGGGCTGTTTTTAGGCTTCAGAAATAGCAGATTGGACAGTCGGGGGATGTATATGAGGCGGGGAAGGGCAGCTAGACTGGAGTCCATGGAAGCAATGGAGCAAAGGCCCACAAGGTGTCCTGATATTACGTCCCATATGAGCAGCTAGCTTCCATAGCTCTGCTCTCAGCGCTACGTTGGGACTGAAATGCACCGTAAGCATAGTTTACATTTTAGATTTCCCTTGGATCACAGTTCATCAGTGTCAGCATGTTTGTTTTGGACGGCGGGCCAATCACCGGGCCTGAACCTACTGGCTCCCCTCGCGCTCGCCATAAATTCTGCCGTTCAGATGGAGTCTGGATGTTGATGTGATTATTAATGCAATATTGTTTTTCTGGCATCTATATGGACGTGGGATGGTTGCTGTGAAGCCATTACAGAAATCTTTTCCCTCTTTCTTCTCCCTCTGTCGATGTGTGTGAGTGAGACATACTGTCATGTTTGATTTGGATCTGCTAACAAAGCCAGCGAGCTATAGTTGTGTGTACGTCTGCGTGCGTGCACATCCGCCCTCCCTCGGCCATCACCACAGTGTTATGGGTCGAATCCCTACACATCTCCGTCTTATCTGCATGCACTTGCTGTGCGAACACCGTTCCCCTGCTTGCTTACTGCGCTCCCGTCCTCCCTCGCCCTCGCCGCAGCCGTCTGGAGCGTTTAGAACAACATGATATCGCAGTTGGGTAATGCTGGGCGCAGACGTGTGTTTTGCGGTGCAGGCGAACCGGGGCTGCGACGCCATCTGTTTCTGGACATCTGAAATTTGGGCCATTTGAGAAGCTTGTTGATTGGGGCTTTCGTTTCAGTTTCAGTAAAAGGCTGCGTGGTAATTAGAGATAATCAGAGCTGAAATACATTATAGATGCTCTGATCTCCTCAGAGTTCAGAAAGGAACTCAGCGGTCTTCGGAAGAATATATATACGAAACGTGGAGTTGGGGACACTGCAGATGATGTTTTGTTAATTTCTTAAGAGGAATGGCTGCAAACGCCCCCCCCCCCCCCCCCCCGTCCTCTGGTTGGTCTCCCAAGACCAGGATGATGTTTGGAGAGAAAGCGCAATTCCTTCATGATGGTTGGCAATAACTGGTGCACAAATCAAAACCTTCGGTGTCTACCAGATCTGTGAATTCCTTATTTCACCCATACATTGAGAAATGAGAGATAAATGTGAAGCCTTGATGGAGTTTCTCCGTGTCCTTGGCTTGTTTCTTCTTATTGTCAGTTCTCTTATTACTGGACGTGGATGTGCAGAGAGCAGCCAGTTCACATAAAAGCAGGCCCATCATTTTTCATTTCTACGAGCATCAGTCCAAAAAGCGATGCCAGTATTCGGGGAAAAATGCACAACACACAACTCCCGAACTCTCTGTTGGTGTGCCCGCCTCACTGCCAGCATCAGACCCTGGTTACGGACATGGGGTGCAGATCTCTCTGGAGCCTTCCAAGCGATTCAAAGAGGCCCGGAGCTGTTTATCTGAGAATATAATCTCATTATAAACCATTGAAACCAGGTCATCTCCATCCCACCGTACAAATACCGTTTCTTTGTGTTGGTGGAGAACAAATACAGTGTAAACAACGTGTGTGGTTTGTGTGTGGAATGAAAGAACACGACAAACGAGCATAACGTGGTGCATGTGTTAAAGTTAACCTGATACTGGACCTGGGGATTGATCATCTTTGAACACATATTTAAATGAATGAAATTTTGGGGAAGCCCAGGGATGAAGTCCTCATCCTGTGTCTTTTGTGATTATTGCCATAATTTGAGGAATCATTTGAGAAGGTGCTGCACCTATGCTTGCCACCATTTTGGAAAATGATAATTCAATAATTATCATCCTTATTCCTGTCGTTCTCCCTTCCTGTACCCCGCTACCCAACATACGTTTATTTACATAATTTAACAAAAATAAGACAGTTTTACATGGAAAAAGAAGGAGGAAATGGAATTTTTAGCATCACTAGCCCTCTTTCTGTTTCAATTTCCTTCTAAGATCATATCTGATTTGATTTACAACCGAGGTCTGTCTTTTATTTCCTGTGCAGTTTTGTCACACACATCTTCCATTCCCCATTTTAAAGAAAAATCCTTCCGGCATACAAACTCATCCCTTCAATGGTACAGTTGAAATAAGGTACCCTACAGATAAAACAAAGCAGTATAATCTGCATTCTAAACTGTGCAAAGTTGTGTAAAAAATAGCAGGAGTACACTGTAAAAGGAATTTAGTGTATGTGGTGGAACAAATGAGTTACTGAATTCTTGACAAAAAAAAACAACGCTTTGAATTGGATATGGATTCCTCTTTCACTGCTCTACTCCAGAGATGTCTCGCTGATTATTCTCAGAAAATGTTTTCAGTTTAGTTTTCTTATATCACTCAGAATTATAAAAACTGACCTGCAGACGCACTGTTTTCACGGCGCTCTGAGGCCCGGTAGGGGGGAATATCTGCTGTATGTACAGTTCAAACTTTTGTCAAAATTGTTTAACGTCACACACTGCGGGATGACCTCGTTCAGAGAAAACCGCCCCAAAAATGAGTCGGAAGCAGCAGAGTCCAGTGGCACCGACGGGGCTCCTCATCACCCATCAGGTATCCCTCCACCATCTCAAAGCCCAAGAAACAGCACTTTGCCCTTTAAAACCTCTCCTGATATCCAAAACAAATGTGTGAAAATTCTTCCACAATGTGTGTCATAAACACGAGCCTGGATCTGATTTTTGACTCCAAGTCCCAAATGTTTCCCTCAAACTTGTGGAAACTGCGGCCTCAACTGAAGACCCCCCCCCCCACCCCCCCTCATGACGTGTGTGTCTGTACCTGGTGTATGTTCTGCTCCACACGCCTGTTTGCATGTATGTTCTGTTTGAGGCTGCTGGAGCAGGCTGAACGAGTTCATCCGCCACCTTTGGTTACCTCTGCCTCCATTACCGATCGTCTCTGATGCCGTAGGAATGTTTTCAGAGAAGAGCTAAAAGTTTATGCCCGACAAGTGCAGGATAGAAAGTGCCCACGTTGGCTGACGGGATAATGCTAAACACGCGATACACCAATGGGGAGTCATCCAAAGGTCTGGAGATAGCGCCACCAACCTGATAAGTGGAGACAAAGCTGCAGCTTTTGGTGCAACTTCATACCCACAGAGTGCCCGAGCGCTGTGGGTCTGGATCCCAGCGAAGTGCTGCGGAGGGGACGGGAACTCTGCAGAAACAGACGCGGCCACAACCATGATGTGAATGGATTACTTTAGCGTCGGGCTTTCAGGAAAACTCTTCAAAGTGTCTCCCCCATAATGAGCAAATTGCGAGATGATGAGGCCGCTTTTACTAACCCCAAGCATCAGATGGAAAACCATATGGCTTGATGACCCGGGAATGACAATGAAGGATTGAAGCCTTTCAAATAAATCAAACTAATAACAGGAAGAACACGAAGAAATGTCCTTTCTCATATAGAGCGAATGTCACAGTAAAAACACAGGCAAAGGAGCAGCATGTTTAGAACAAGTAATGGCGTACTGTCAGCCCAGCTGAAACCAGCTTAGCTGTGCAACTGAACACCGCTGACGTAATGTTTTTATACGGCGGAGTCCACCGATAAAAATCCATCAAAGTTTATTTCTGCAAAAATCTCCTAATGAACTCCCGCTCTCCTCATCCGTCTAGCAGCCATAAGCAGAAGGAAGTAACAGCTCTCCAGACTTGGCAGATAAGTCAGGACTTCCCCGGTCGTCCTCTCCCTGTGCAGTCTGGACTTGTCTCTGTCGCTACCACCCCCCCCCCCCTCCAAATAATTTATTTCATGCAGGAAAAAGACATTGTGGCTGAAATCAAAAGCACTTTATATAAATTGAAATGAAAGCCGCCTGCATATGGGATGGTTTAGCTCACATTCTTAGCAATTTGACATGTAATAAAAGAAATATGGCATTTTCACCTCAGGCCTCGATCAATAAAGAAGGGGGGGGCAGTTGCTGGATATGACTGCACCAACAGCGCCTGGTGACATTTAACTTGATTTGTAAGCCGCAGACGTGCACGGCTGCGATGTTAATGCAAACAGAGTGCATGAGCGGCAACGCTGAGCCTGATCTACGGCCGTGCACAGATGATTCTTATCGTGGCAGATATACGGCGGAGGGCCCTTTGATGACCAGGTTTCCCAGGACACTCAAAAATGTCCACGGACAGGTTTATACCTCGGATTAAATATCGCGCCTTCATCTTCTGCCTCGGACGTTTTATTGCGTCTGAGTTTTCATCTCTCCAACCTGAAAAATGCCACTAAAGTATACTCTCATCATCAGTACCACCGTCTGTCAGTCACCCGTTTGGCTTAAAAGGCAGCAACACTGCGTGATGTCCTCACAAGGTCTGGCTTAAACTGTTCAGCAGTCCTCCCCTGTCTTATCTGGGCACCGTAGGTGGCAGCTGCCTTTTCGCTCTCGCTCCCCTCTGTCAGCGTTTCACTTGATTTATAGTGTAATTGCCGGTCTGCTGAAGCCAGCGCTGATCACTTTAATCTGCACGGCTGTTTGTGGCTTTTAAATGATCAGGTTCTAGGAGGCAGCAGTGATTTCCTCCACAGAGACATCGTGTGGCTGCGGAACACCGCCGGCTTCTTGTGCTCATTTATTATTTGATGGAGCAATAGTTTAAGGGTACTATTGCTACAACTACTACCAAAACTACTACGACTAATACTAATTATGGTAATAGGTGTTTTTCTTGTCTCTTCCATTCATGTGTAAGTGCAACATGACTGGTTGAAGACACACATTAGTGGGAGGCTTAAGTCTAGCCTAGCCTAAAGGCATTGCTTAAGTCAGTGGGTAAAGTTGTGTTAAGTTGCACAATGAATGCAGAGTCAGTGAAAAGGAAAGCAGAAGCCGTACAAAGATAGCTGAACAGGAAGATGTGAGTTTCTTTTCTTGTACATGCTAGTGCCAAAATCTACATTCTAGAAAAATGGGGACATTTTTGCAATTTGTGGACAACTTTAAAAGGTCTGTTTGAGAGTGAGGATTTGGATTTTACGGGGAGGTTAGAATTATGTTTAGGTTCTGGTTAGGCCTTTAGTTGTAAGGGTTAAGGTTAAGGTTAGGGGGTTAGGGTTGTGTGTTATGTGTTCTTGAACTTGGTACATATTAAGGACTTTTTGGGAGGTGAGGACATTTTGGTTGGTCCTTACAAATAGGGACTGTCTGTGGGTTAAGACTTGGTTTTAAAGTTGATCTGGGTTTTGATTAAGCTTAGGGCTGGGGTTAGGCATTGAGGTAAGGAGCTGAGAAACACATCTACAAGAGTCCTCACAAAGATAGTAAATAGATAGAAAGTGCATGTTTTGGGTGTGTGTCCATGTACACAGGCTCTTCCACATACAAATATATGAGTCGTGCAGAATCCTCCATTCCCAGGGGAAGGCTCGGATTCTATATTACCATAGTGGAATGGACAAGCGTGTCATCCTCTGTTACCTTTGACCTTTGTCCTCTTACAACATAACTCCACAGCAGCAAAATATGCGCTTCAAATCTGCACGATATTTAACGTCATGACAGCTACAGCCTAGTTCTGCGGTGGCCCCGAAATCCTCGCCTCCTCCGTGAACGAACAGTACGCGGCGGCTCGAGGTTAGCTTGGTCCACGGCTTCCTCGGGGCACAGAGGAGGGACACGTTTGGAAGGAATGTCAGTCTCTTGCAAACCCTGTGGGTAAAGACCGAGGAACCACGGTCTGACTGAAAACACCTGCGCTTTATGGAGCCGAGTGTGCCGAGTCCGCCGCCATCCCCATCCAACATACACATTCTTAATCGTATGCTTACATGGCTGAACACAAACACGGCGAGTATGCAGGAAGCGAGAGCCGCCTGTGCTGGATGTTGTGTCATCCTTTCCCCCTTCACCTGCATTTCTACTATCAGGGAAAAAGGTTTTCTCCAGAAAAAGGAAAAATGCGATGAACTTCCCTGCGTTGCTGAGGCGTTAAAGCGATGGAGCCGACCCAAAAATGCTTTATGCCGCCAGAGAAACTTCCCCTCTGCTGCTTGTCAGACGTTCAGGAGGGGGGGAAAGTCACTTTGGTAGACAGGGAGTTATTTGTACAGCTCTGCAGGCTTGCAGTGGACTGTCGCATTGATGCGTGACTGGTTTTACTGGTCTGACTCGGCTCCTCTCTGAGGGACACTGAGTTGAGCGCCGAGGTCTGGGCGTAGCAACGGAAAGACTGTTTTTTCCTGGGCAGCATTTTATTCCATCATTAGTGCGGCTTAGCAAAAATTGCATTGTTTGCACAGAAAGGCTGGGTTCAAATTCATGACGTCCAAGACTACGATACAATGTACAGAAGCACGCGAGGCCTTTTATATACATTTAGAACGCAACACCTGGTATATTTCAGATTTCCATCTCCCAGTTGAGACTTTGAGCCAAGACTAGGGATACGTCAAATTTGTGTACCTTGGCTCTATGCCATGTAATCTCCTCCCTTTCAAGCTGTGTTAGAATCGGTGGCACGGCGGGATCCTTTTATAATCTGATCATTTCTAATTAGCTTCGCCTCAGGGCTGATAGCAGCCGGCACTTTACATCAGGTTAGCATGCCGCCTTCGTTAGCAACTGTTTTGCTAGGCAAGCGGCACACACAGTGCGAGCGATAAGCTAAAGGCTAAATTGGACACATGCCAGGTATCAGCATGCTAAAAACAACACACGCTCAGCAGTGATGACCGGGTTTTATCATAACATGAGCCAACAACATCACAGCATTTCACGTTGTTGCGTGTGAAGCACATGAGGGCACGATGAGACTGAAGGCGTGCTTTGTTTGTGTGGAGGGGGAAAAAACCTCTCCTGCTTTCTTTTAGGGCCGACTTTTGTATAAACAGGAAATCTCATTTCTCCTTGCTGACATCCGATTGAAAATATGGGAGAGTGTGTGAGAGTGAAGCAAATTAAGAATGAAGGAAGATAACGAGACAAATGCAGAGCAGATATTACATCTGTTCTGCCGCAGGGCTGAAGGCTTTTTTTAAATTCATTTTTGTTCCGGGCTTTGGTGTCAAAGAGCTCATTATTGCATTATCCGCTGGCAGTTATGCTACAAAAATAGCACCTGATACCAGAATTCTTATTATTATTATGCAGTGAACGCAGAGGGAATGTATTTTCTCTTTTTGACAGTTGTTGTTGGTAACAGCCAGTCAAGTCTTGCTGTGAGAAAAAGGAAAACAGACTCCTGACATGAAAAGCAGAATGTGTAAAACACCAATGTTCGGACGACCAGACGATGACAATGTGCATGCTAACGTTAGCATATGAAGGTCAGGGCTGAGGGCTAATGCAGCAGTCATCAGGTGAGGGTCAGGAGTCCAGAGACGAGTCATGTGTGTGACTCCCCCCCCGCAGGCACTATTAAACCCAGAGCCATCTTGCTCAGAGGCGACACCACCAACTGTGTCACCGGGCCTTTGGAACCACTTAATTGTCTGCAATTGTTGAACATTTTGCTCCAGCTAACCTGCAATAAAATGGTACCTGGTTGAAAACACCAAAAGTTCCCTCAGAAAAGTGATAAAAGTGAGCACACACAGGTCAATCCTGGCAGAGGTGCACTGGAAACCGTTGTCATAATCCGGTGTATGCGTTATTATAATAATTGTTCTTCATGTCAGTGCTGGGTAATGTTTTCCATGGGTTAAAGATGAGGTTTCGGGAGAATTTTATGTGGAAGTATATGTGTTCTGTGCGCTGTCAGTTGAAGCCAATTATTGGGTATAAACAGACCTAAAGCTGCTCGTCTCATTTCGCTCGTCACTGTGGCCAACAGTAACCTTTCCTTTGGTTCCTCCTGTAACTCAGATCAAGCTGAAGGGGGCCCTGAAAGACACCCTGTGTGTACGGACGCACACACACACACACCCACCCACATGCGCGCACACACACATGCGCATGCAAAGTCGCTGGTGCAGTGCCAGAACCCATTCATCAGGCCCTCAAAGCCAGCCCCTTGTCAGCCTCCAGCCTTAGGCCTGTAGGTCCGAAGCCAGGGGCTCGAGTTCCGGGCTCCCCGCCAGCCTGTCATGGTGCTGGGCCGCGGGCCAGGCTTCCATCATCTTTGATGCGAGCTGCTTAACAAAATGGCTGAAGAGGGTTGGCCCCCTCAGCAGAGGAGTTAAACAGCTCGCTGAGTGGGTCAGCGCGCTACCATAAGCGTTCAGTCTGCGTTTACACACACCTTCCCACCAACTGTCAACTGCAGCTTTGAAATAAAGTTTCCACCCCACAAAACACGTTATTACGGAGCGAAATGAACATTTTGGACCTATATTCTTAAGTGGTCTTAATTGTTTGATTTGGAGGCTTTATTAGTGTGTAATTAAGGTAGTAATAAATACTTTTATTGCTCCACATGCTGAGCAATAATCTGCCCCACTTTCACCCAGGTGAATAATGAAATACTGTTTTGTGGCAGCGTTGCAGGACAGGATTGGGCTGGAGGTAAGCGGGCAAAGGCAAGGAGCTACAGTATGTTGAAATAAAGTGCCAGTCCCCCCCACCCCCCCACCCAGAGGCCCCCACAGGTACCAGAAAATGTGCTGGAAGCAACAGTCCTGCGGTGAGAACAACAGCTGTTGATAAATATCTCGGCTCCGGCCGATGCTGCTGCTGGGTTCCAGCGCGATAAGAATTATTGATGGAAAGAAACGTGTCATTTTCCTTAAATCTCCCCATTGTTTGGCCCGACATGTAAACGCTGAAGCAGCAGCGCATCTTCGCTGTTTAGGTTTTATCTCGCTCTCTTTTTTTGGTTTCTCTGCTTCTCATCAGGAGGGATGTTTTCGGAGCGGCTTCGTCTGCCAGCGCGTCAGGCGGAATCAACCAAAGGTGGCGAGAAATCAGATCCACGTTTGCGCGGGGTCAGCGGGGGCCAGAGAGAAAGCCCCCCCCCCCCCCCCCACGCCCGGAAAAACGTGAGCCGCCGTTTACGTGTCGAGGCCTGACCGGCTTCTCATCTTTAGGTGAGGTTCTTCACATAAAAGCCATTATCAATGTGTAATGTTCAGAAATGTCTCCCTCCTGCCAAATATGACAAATAAACACGAAAGGCAATGTGTGGGAAAACACAGCTGACCCCCCCCCCACCCCGCTTGCTCACCGCCAGTGAGGAACACGAATGTTCCACAGGCAGAAACGGCTCCTCATAGACGGATATTCACCTTTAAAAGGGTGTGAGGTTTATTAGATCTTGCGGGACATTACCTGCGTATCCAGCTATGCTAGTTTCCATCCGCGCTGTTGATTCATTAACCACAAAGGCCTCAGTGTAAAGACTCTCTTTAAACACCTTCTTTCGTTAAGTGCTTTTTAATGAGAGCGCTAACTAGTTCGGGTGTCAGTCATCAGGGCAGAGATGGCCAAAGTTTGGGGGAAAATGTGCCCTTTTCTATTGCCCCTGTGGCGTGGCGCAACGTTTGCGGCGCTGGTGCGTGTAGACAGTTCGGGCCTGCATGACGGCCCAAGTGCATCCTGGGTGACCTGGGTTGGCCCTTTAAACTGGGTCTCACCTACAGTCAAACCCAGGAAAATGTCTGGGCAATTTAGGAAACAAGGCAACAATATTCCTGTGTTTAAATGTTTAAAGCTGTGCCTATCACCCTCCTACGTACACGATAATCCATCATTCCGTTTCTTTAACATTTATGACGCATCCTTTTTCCTTTTTTTTCCCATAAAAATGTAATATCTTACATTTTCCTGATAGAAGCGATATGCCTGCAGCAGCCAACTCGCGGGGATCCCTCTTAAATCCAGGTTTCAACGCCTCACCTCGAGTTTTATTGGCATTAAAGCAAATGACTGGGGAGATCTCAGAAGAGGAGCTCATCAGACGTTCCCCGGCGGCTCCTTCGCTTCTGTAGTTTTCCTTTTTTCACATTTTCACTCCTCGGTAGGACGAGTGTGTGTCATAGACACGAGCCCCAGCGGAGGAATAAATGGATGAAGCCTTATGTAACTGGTCAGGTGTCGGCTTCACTTATCTTTAGTTTGCTCGAATGAAGATCTGTCTCACAAAACTCTTTTTATCGGCATCAGCAGCAGCGGCGAGAGTCGCTTCATACGTCAATAATATTAATTCCACACTTATTGCTTCGAGAGCAGAACCGCAGATTAATCAGCTCTCCGTCCTGTCCGGTTCCACCTCTGGCACGTTCCCCATCTCCCGCTCACTTCTGCCGCTGTGAAGGATCCATCATGCACTGGGTGCTGCTGCAGAATCTATAGATCATCTGGAATCCAGACCAACACTTACGGCTGCCGTTGTGGTCCCGTCTTCTGAGAGAGTCATTATAACGGGAAGATAAATGCATGGGTGAAAACCTGACCCGCTTGGCCGCAGTTTATGTGCAGAACCGACTGAAATCTTCATTTGACTCTGAGAAAGGAACAGATTGTTTTAGGAAGTGCTTTTCCACTCGGGACATTTGGGTTGATTTTAAAGAAAACATTTGCCAGCTAATACTCTGAGGTCTCTCCCCTCAGCCTACCAGCTCTGACTTCAGAGGGAGGCTGAGGGTCCTGTTTCCTCACATCTGCGAGGCCCTATCGGGATCTACGGCAGGAGAAACTGGAAATCATTGTGTGCGCTTTGATTCTGACCAACGGCCGGATGATCAGATTGCTTCTGTCGTGTTTTGCAAAACTGAGACGGCGCTCTGAAGCTAGCCTCTCCTTCCCCTTAAAAGTTGTCTTTATTTCCTTCAGCCTTGAGTCTTTTTATTGCCAGGTACTTTATTTTTAAACCACAAAACAAAAGCTTGGAGCACGTTGGACCGCAGGGCAGCGACATGAGTATCACGCGTGGTCTGTGACTATATTAATTATGACAGGGTTTTTTTCTTATCCCAAGGCTTCTTGCGGTGCTAAAATCTTAATAGCTCCTTTTCTTTTTGTCCTTTTACTTACCTTGTATCCTTTTATTGTTTTGCTTTTTCATCGTTTTTATCAAAAACACACTTTTATTTACAGCAAACTGGCCCTTATGTGATCAAACTGGCCCTGCAGCTTCACTGTTGGGGTGCAGATATTAGTGTCCTCAACACCAGCAGCATGTGGGAATAGTTCATACACACAGGCAGAAGGCGGCCTCCACGTCCGTGGACAACGCACAACAGTTCATTCACTAAAAGTGGGGATTTTTTAGATGGAAGATTTTAGCTGCAACAAAGCAAAGCAACACATGCTAATGCAGCATGCTAACTAACCCAGTTCAGTCTACATAAGCACCTTGGAGCCAAATGTAAAGGTAAGAAACACCAATGATCCTCTTGCCGTTCCTGCAGACATCGCTTTAACTCCCTCGCTGCCTCGTCTCTGTCCACTCCTCCGTCCTTCAGGAGCCGACTGTCTCTCTTGCTGTCTTCACTTTGTGGACCAAGAGGGCCTGAATGCATGAAGTTTCCTACTGGCCGGAGCCGTTTGGCAGCATGGCTCCTTATTCCTGCAGGTTGCAATAATTGTTTACCCTGGAATTTTTATGGAAGCCATGAAAGTGAATTTACTTGTGCACATAAATAATAGCCTGCGCTCCCTGAGGTTCTCTCAGCCCTGCCAGCGTTTCTGTGCAAACCTGGCGCGTGTGTGCGAAAATGATTTCCTTCAGTCGTTTGATGGATGCGTTTGACCAGCGCTTGCAGAGGGCGTCGCCGTCAAGCATCAGAAACTGGAGGCAGCGCGTGAAGATGAAGATGGAGGAGGAGGAGGAGGAGGAGGAGGAGGAAAGTGCTGGTATTTGCGCTGCAAGTTGCGCCGATATCAGAACAACCCCAGGGGCCCACTTTAATGTAATCCACAAAAAGCTTAGTAGGCTGACAGAATCACTCAGCTACTGGCTCTGACCTGGCACTGCAGTCCCCGGAGTGGGAACACACACACACACACACACACACACACACATGGCTGCCATCGTCAGAGAAAAGTAGAGACACAGAATCTCATGGCAAACCACAAATAAGTACATTTGTTCCGGGCTCATAAACATGTCTCCTTGTTTAACCTATCGCATGTTTTCTTTGGGGAAGCCGTAATGTAAAGATGTGACGATAGCAAGTGTTTATGTAAGATAAACCGGGGTAAAAACGGAGAAGTGTGAGAGCATGGGTGCACATAATAACAGCATATCAAATGTTGGAGTGGAATACTCCGGCTCGGCGTGTTTACCTTTTCGGTGACAGGCCTGTGAAATCGATTAAAGTGGAAATTGTCTAAAATGAAGGGAAACTTCATTTGGCAAACGCGGCCCACGTCTGCGTGATGCTCAAGACAGAATAATACGGTGGAGTGAAATCTTTTACTGCCCCATGAAGGTGGATATGTTTCCACATCTGTGAGCAATAAAGCCAGATGAGATGCAGTGCACTGTTTCAGCGCCGCGCAGCCATTCTGCTGTGTTTACATTTCCAATTGCAATTATATCCTCTCCTCTTGCTGCCTTGCAAATGTATTATGGATGAAAATCCCTAATAGATGACTGTGGCTGGTTCAAGCCCGTGTCAGGGCTTAATAACGGCGTAAACATTGTCAAGATGAAAACAATTGAACTTAAAGGCAAAGGCGTCCTTATGCGCCGGGAAACTTTGACCTGTTTGCACCGTCTAACCTTTCTATTTTCAGCCTGCTGAAACAACTTGTGGTGTGGGTGGTTTCTTGGAGGGGGTGGGGGGCTGGGACAGGACTGGCAATGGGAGAAGGGGGAGTTGGTAAGTGTGCAGTTCAGACCCGTCTCTCTGATCCAGTCCAGACTGCGCGTGACGTCACGGCGCGGCGTCCTGCCCTCTCCCACTAAAGGCGCGTAACCGCAGTCCCAAATAGCTCCGAGGGCAGCTCCGCTCTCACGTTGGCCCTGACGCTTTATGAGAATTTTACAGTTAGAGATGGGGGGAATGGAACAACTCCATTTTTTTTGTATTTTTGCGGGCTGAGCTTTGCCAGAGCTGCTGCGCTGACAGCCCCGTGCGTCCTGCCTTCGGAAGCTTTGGGGCATAAAACCGACCAACACTGATTAAAGGAGGATTTGCATTTTTATTTCACTGTTTTTCTTTTCCTGTTATGACAGTTTTATGATGCTAAAAGGTCACGGTTGTGCCGATATATTCCCCAGCCGTGGTGTGGTTTCAAAAAGGCGAACAGGCCAAAGTTGACGCTGAGGTTTTGCTGAGGTTTCGATTCGCCGACGATAAAAGAAAGTGGTGTAAATGTATGACATCAGCATGTGCAGGCTGGTATCGTGCATTAGCAGGACGCCTTTTCCAGCGGCAGGAATGGAGCGGTCAAAATATTAACCAATCTCCCAAGTTGCGGTCAGGAGATCTGGCTGCGTCAGGAGGGTGGGGGGGGGGGGGGGGGGGCTCCTATCAACCAGCTGCCAGGTTTTAGGGAAAGAACGACTTCTCGCCTAATTATCCTGAAGAACCTCCGAGGAATTTCAATTCAGTGAAAGAAAATAGAGTAAAAACCTCTCGATAGGCGGAGCGGGCCCTGGTTCCATTCATCATCCTAATTATCGCCTCTGTATGAGCGCACATCGCACGCACCGCACGCACACGCGTTCAGCGCGCAGAGGTTCGCTTTCCCCGAGTTCCTTAAACTCCTCTGAAATTAGAAAATCTGCATTTAAGAAGGTTTGGACAGGCTTTTGTTCCCTTGGATAAACTGTGAGGAACAGATGAACAGGTTGGAAGGAAACAACGCCTCCTGACTGGATGCGCGCCGCACATTTGCGGCGGAGGCTTAATATTGTGAGCAAAACCCTGAAACGACCGCTCTGCGGCCGCGGTTCAAGGGGAGACTGTTGTTTCGCGCAGAACAGGTACGTAAATATTTACGCACTTGCTTTTTCCCGTCAGACTCTCCGAAAGGGGAAACTGTGAGGAGACGAAAACGTCCAAATAGTTCACGTTAACGCCCAACATCCATGATTTCCCTGAATCCGAGGGGGCGGAGGCCCTGCTTGTGCTCCACCGTGGGATTGTTGTAATACTTCATTTTGGAACATCTTCTTTCGATTATGAACTTGAATTTGTTCCGTCGTTCATTTTGTGGTTAGTTGAGCTGAAAGCAACGGGGTTTGTTTAAAATGTTAAAGACGTTTCAACACTCGACCCCTGGGGGCTCCTGCAGATCCAAATCTAATGATGCCGTGTTAAACTCACAACACGATGGTTAATTGGTGATTGATTGGCAAATCTAATGTAGGCTTGTGCCATGTTGTGTTTAAGAAAATCTCTGGATCCTGCAGGTCGGAAACCCGACACCAGCCCATCAACACCACGCACTTTAGCTGAACGGCCATTTCTTTGCAGTTTTAAAAACAATGATTCCACCCCCCCAAACTTTTTACTCGCACCTCGTAGCTCTTCTGATTGACCTCCTTTACACCAACCACAAAGGTAAACAGTTGCCATGATGCAATGCCTTCTGTGAAAGTGGGCGCATATGTGACTGTGCAGACATGCGGGGGGTGGTGGGTGGGCCGGGGGCGTTAATGCGGGGGGGGGGGGGGGGGTCACATGTGGGATGCGCTTCTAGAGTCGCTCTTGATTTACTGATGCAAGCATCAGTGGATGTCAGCAGCGTTGATGTGGTAATGGCAGTCTCTCTGCCCTACTCAGCGTCCCTCCCTCGCTCCTGCAGCCCTGGTGGAATCCCCAGCCTTTCCTCCCGTTCTCAGCATCACCTCCTGGACTCCAGCGGTCTCTGACAAGGCCCAGTCATCTTCCAGACGGCCCCATTCCAATGGAGAAAATCCCCCTCTTCCCGTTCTCCTGACATGCTATGATTAATCATCTCTCCTCTCAACCTTCCACAGTTGCTGGATAGTTAAGGGGCGCCTCGACAGTCAACCATCCTTGCGAGACACCCAATCTTCGGGCCATCTTCCAAAGCACTCAGGCGAACTCTCGTCGCCTTTGTTCACTGCAGGCGCAAAAACAGCTGTCAACCAACGGGGATCCAACTGTCACCAGAACTGCACAAAGGTGGAGACAAATGGCACCTGGATCAGAAAGACCCCTGAAAAATATGTCAAGTCTCACCATCTGGATGGAAACGGTTGGATTTCTTCGTGTCGTCAGAAGAGCAGAGCAAAAAAAAAGGCCGCCAGACGAAACGGAATGATTTCGACACGAGGCTCATTAAAATTCAGCTCATTTTTGCACCACTCTGCCAACAAAAACAGCGAGAAACGACTTTCCTCAAGTGTCGGCCTCGTCTACGCGCATCCGTCAGTTGTGCCTCGCCCCCTTTTAAAGCACCAAATGATTTGCTAACGTGATCCTGCCTTTCAAAGACCACCTTTGGGGGAGGGGGGCGCCTTCCATCCATCATCACTACACACAAGATGACGTAAACCTTTTGGAGGTAATGACGACGTTAGTCCTGAATAAAAACTGATTTTTACATTTGATATTTATTGAAACAAAGCATCGAGCCAATTTGTAAAAAGTAACAAAATATCAGCTATAACACATTTAAGTTTAAGAAACCTCAAGTTCATTGAGAAGCTTATAAATATACATAGTTGGATTGGTAGAAATTGTTTATGTCTATTAAGAATCATCACAGGGATAGTGAGCAGTTAACTGGAAGTGGTACTGGAAGTCTGTGGCAATGATCAAATCTCAACATCTAACATACATATATATAGATAAAGGCGTGCGTGTGTGTGTGTGTGTGTCTGAGTGACAAAGCTGAACATGAGTGACCCGAAAGAATGTGTGTTCAAACAATAAGGTGCATTTCCCTTTACAAAAACTGTGAAGAGCCGCATTAGTAAGAACAAAAGTGACCAAAAGAAATTTAAAAAAATAAAAGGTTGGGAATGTTCGGCTAAGCATCGATCTTCTGCGTTTAAGGCTTAAAAGGAGCAAAAACAAAACAATAAATACAATTTACTGATTGGCTGCAAAGTTGTACTATATATACGGAGAGCGGAACGCCTCATCCAACCGTGTGGAGTACTGTAGGTTAATGTTAAATGATTACTCTGACATTAATATGGAAAGGAATGTTGGCTATAATATTGGATACTTGCAGATGAACTGTAGTAAAACAAAGGAGAAAACAGCTGAACAGACGTGTACAGGTTCAAGCCTCTGTATCAAAGTGCATAATGGAGGGCTTGTTGCAGCACCTGGGGAACTCTAAGGCTTCTGGACAGCTTTTAAATAAGGCCCAATCCCCCAAACAGCCCTCTGCTTGTACCTATTGTCCTGACCATGAGTGTTCCCTACTCTGCCTGTGGTTGGAGTAGACTTCAGGGAGGAGGTGAAGGCTGCTTTGGGTCTGGGGGCGTCATACAGGACCAGAAACAGGTGTTCTCTTCTCCAGTCACTCAGCGACAACCGGCCCATTTCTTTCTATCTCTAAAACAGTCCAATTATGCGACGTAGGAACCATCCGATCGGGGGGAAAAAACCAAAGAGTCGTCTGGACTTTTTGTGGCAGGAAGGAGGGGGGTGGGGGGGGGGGTCCCAGCCAGGTTTGGGCTTTCAAAGGGGTTAAAAATCTGACTGGTCGGCCAAAATAAAACAATCTCAAAATAAATATTTCATGATACTCTCGGAAGACATAAGATTTTTTTGTTTTGTTTTGTTTTTTTAAAAAGAGTCAGTCTTTTTGCAATGGCATATTTGTTTAACTCTATAAATATAATTTATATAGTTTCTTCCATTCTTTCTCTGTTCCACTCTTTCGCTCTTGAGCTCATCGATACACAGACACGTGCCCTCCGCCTTATGGCGGACACGCAGGTAATCCTCGTCTTACTTGCAGACAAACTGGTCTACGATTTTGGTGCAGCGCTTGCACTTGACGTAGCAGCACCAGTGGAACTTGCAGTGGCAGCGCTCCACGATCTGGGCCTTGTACTGGTCGTAACCGCGGCCGCAGCACATCAGCTCGCATCCGTCCATCCCCTCCGAGGTCTTGTTGCACAGGCGGCCTACGGTGCCCAGGGATCCCGTGGTTTGGTTTCGCACGCAGTAGTCCGGACTGGGCTCGATGTACACCAGGTCGTGGCTGGTGGGCGCGTTGAACTTGCTGTGCATCTGCACCATCTTCCCGCGCGTGTTGAGCTTCATGGCGGCGGCACTGTCGTACTTTTCCTTCAGCGCGTCTCCCACCTTGCGGAAGTCGGCCAGCTGCAGCCAGCAGGTCTTGAGGCTGCAGGAGCCCGACACGCCGTGGCATTTGCAAGACACGTGGGCGAGGTCTGACACCATCTGAGGGGGACAGAACGCAACCAGATGAAGATCTGCTCAAAAACATTTCTTCTTATGCGGCAACAGGCAGATAAATACGTTTCAGGACGGGATCAAAGCGATCCGTTGGGATAAACGGCGGAACAATGTGTTGTTCATCATCCCATGCAGCCTAAATTTGTTGAACGAGACTGACTGATCCCTTCCCATGTCTGCAGTGGTGCGTTGAATGAAATTTGTCCACTTATTTATCCCACTTGAAAGAGAGCAGCCAAGCAGCACATATCTGTCACTGCAGTTCCAGAGAGGCCTGTTTCAAGATGTTTGAAGCACAAACCGTCTCGGGCGCCACCTACTCGGCTCAGATCTCTGATTTTCGCACTCTTACCCTCCGTCCAGCCTCATTGTTGTGTAGATTCATCATCAGACGGGCGCTCTCGTACGAGCCCTTGGGGTAGCTCTTCTCCCTCTCGCGCGCGTCCACAAACTCCTTGGAGAACCTGTAGCCGTAGTTGAGGTTATCGCCGCAGCCGCCCCACAGCCAATCCCGCGGGAGGTCTTTTGGGCGAGCGGCGCGGCTGCACCCGCAGCTGGAGAGCTCGCCCTCCCTGCAAGCGCGGCTCACGGCGTTCACCACCCCGGCCGCGCTGATGGCGTAGGTGAACGCGGTTTCCCGGCTGCCTGCGAACACAGAAACAGGAGCGCCGCTTTAGTTTGATGCAAGTTGAGGACAAATTTAAAGACCACTGCTATAATTCTGCAAATCAACCTTCCACAGAAAAGATTTACTGGTCTTTTTATTTTAACATCTGTATTGTGATGTGAAATGTGGCATCTTCTAAAATCATCTGTCCTGAATCCAGAGTCAACGATTTCAGCCAAGAGCTGCAGGCTCCTCATCACCACGGTGGAAACCGCTTTGCATTTATTTGGCTCAAGCCAGAGACGAGACAGCGCCCCCCAGTGGCAGACTCGTCTTTGCCAGCAACTTGTGAGTGTAATTTTAAAAAGGGCAGCACACGTCACCTGTCACGACTGTGCGATCTAAAAAATGCTCATTTGTGTCCACAATTCGACCACTATAGAAAACAAACAAAAAAAAGGATTCTTTTGGAGAAATTCGAACCCAGGAGAAGAATTTGTAACAACACAGAGGCTGCAAAAAAATAAAAAGTCAGCCTATATGAATCCTGAGCCAAACCTTCAGTGTGCTGTAATGACAATAACAGAGGAACACAGGAACGCATGATGACAGACGAGGGAGGAAAGAGATTTGATAAGTCGATAAAAAGACATTTAGGAACAACGATAGAACAATGGAAAAGGAAGCATGCGCGCACACACGCACAGCAGTGACAGAAAGGTTTGATGAAAGACATTTAAGCGGGGGCTCTGATAGGATGTGGAGGCCTTATTAGCACAGCCTCTAATCCTGCCTGAGGATATTGGCGTAATAGTGGAGCTGCGGATGGACAAACTGTCATCTCCCACACTGCTGCCTCCACCCCCAGAGAGCCAAGCTAGACAGGGGAGAGGGTCTGAGTCCAGCACCCCCTGGAGCGCAGTCTCAAATCACCCGCAGTTCCCGAGCCAGCGGACAGACGGAGACCGAGACAGGCTCTTGGACAGATGGATGCAGCGGAGGACGTCTTTGCTTGGCAAGGAAAGGTCTACGACAGGAGCGAGGGACGGGAAAATGGGGCTTCTGTGAGGACCGATGGATGAAGAGGGGAAGTCGTGGGATGCGGTCGCAAAAAGTGGTGCAAGAGCGAAGCTGCACGCACATTTATGTGGGATAATCCTCTGAAAACCAAGAGGTCGAAATATATGGTATCACATTTTGGACACATAAATTGACACTTTTGCAACTCTAAGAACTTAAGTTGAAGTCGGAGCCATCAGGATATTTGCGGCATCGTTCATAGACGTTGCCGTAATCAGTGTTTATTTTGAATTACTTACAGTAATGGAAAAAAAAATATTCCCACCGTTTCGGTTCTTAGCCGAAACTCTTTCATTTGTAATGTGGCCCCAGAAAAGCAGAAACGCAAAAATGAGCCATCTAAGGAAATCCAAAAATAACAGGGAATAATTAACTAATGGTAATAATCCAAAAACAAAAAGAAACTTGTTTACATGACTCTTTGCACAAGAGCATGATGTAAAGCTCGGAGTATGTTGTGTGTTTACATGACCGCTACAGCAACCAGGTAATTCAAGATAATGATTACATTATTGGTGCCTTTGCAGCAGATATATCGGAATTCCAGTTATTATTCCGTAATGGCACAGACGATCGGAGCTAATGTGCAATCTAAGAAGGTGAGGAGAGTTCTATGAGGACTGTGAAAAGGAAGTTTGAAGAGGGGAAAATGGCCCTTTTCTGTACTGGATCCATCGGGAACCTTTGGAGGAACTGTGCTTTCGCTGAGAGGCAGATTTTCCTGTTCAGCTGCTTCCAGAAACTTTGGGCCAGGGGCCGGAGGTTTCTGTCGGGGCCCCATGTGCTGATGGTCTGCAGTTATGGTCTCCAGTATCTAAGTTTTGATTTGATTCCTCGTCTTTTAAAGATGAATCGATGTGACGGTATCACACGGGGCAGGTAACAGTACAAAGATCTAAAGCCGGATCAGAGGGGAGGCCTCATCTCCGGCCTGACCGTCTGCAGACACCAGGATGTGCTCCAGGAACCAAAGGTGACAGGAAGAACCTTATACTTCCCAGCCTCTGATAGGCAACATAATGGGGTCATAATACTTTTGTAAAAGAGCACCTACAGCGTGTCGAATTGGGTTAATCTGGCTCCCACCTGCTCAGAGCTGGGAGCTGGCACATAAAGTCCAAAAGCTACGTGTGATTTATCCACCAACTTGACCTACCAACTATTCCCGTTACACAGCTGCTGCGAATCAGCAGAGTCAGACACGCAGAAGCGCCGCTGAAGTTCCAGAGAGGGGAGACGAGAGCAGAGAATGTGCAGGAAAAACCATGCAAGTGCTCGGTGGCTCCATCCTCCCCTCCCCTCCCCTCCCCTCCCCGGATAAGTGCGGTTTTAAACATCCCTGGTTCTTTTTTTTTTTACCTATTTGCATGACCCGTCCAAAAACAGAGGAGTTGTCCACTGTGCTGCAGTTCCAGCGACGGTTCCTGAACTGGTACTGGCACTCCTGGATGCCCATCTTGGCGCCTTCGCCGATGTAATGGATGTGGTCCTGGTAGAGCTGACACAGCTTCTTCTGGCCCTGCGACAGGCCCACCAGCTGGCTGCACAGCGGCTGTGCGCCGATGATGTAAGCCTCCGGGATGAGCAGAGGGTTCATGGCCAGAGACCTGAAGAGGCAGGCGGGACACACATCACGCTTGTTTTCACCACTCTTGTCATCACGAGCCAGATGAAGAAAGCCCGAACGAACAATTAACAACCCCGATCAGATGTTTTACTCCAGTAGTAGAAACAATGACCATGTAGGCAACATCATGCTTACTAAAACTATATTTTACTGTTTGGGGCAACAAACAAATGGAAAACAATGAGGGACAAACACGAATGTTTGGTTATATGAATAAATACCCCATTGTTGTAATTAAGGGGACATGAGTGACTTTAGATGGATGTCAGAACAATCAAATAAAACAGTGGCATTTTATATAAAAAAAAACCCTCGAGCTAGACTTCATTAACTGAAACATTGTAAAAATACAAGTTAATCCTTGTATTTTAGCTGGTTGTGAGATTTTTCCCATCTAAAAGTGTTTCAAAATGACAACGATGCCTCGTGCGTTTAAAATAATTTTAATTGAAATTTGAGTTTAGGGCTCAATTGGGAGCAGAACCAGGCTGAGAACCGGAGCATCTGGTTCCAGTGCCGCAGGACAATTAGAGCAGTTCATCCCAGTGCCCTAAAAGAAAGACTACTGGTCTCCACTGTAACCTGATCAAGTCGAGGCAGCAAAAGAGCTCAGAATGCACGCGTCCACACACACACACACGCTCACACACAACCTCATACATAGTCTGTGTGTGAGTGACAGCCACACACACATCCAGATTGTCAGTCGACTCGCTGCTCTGACACTTTAAATCACTCACACCTGTGTCCTCTAACGTAAGCGGACACACACACACACACACACACCCACACACACACACACACGCACGCACGCACGCACACACTCTGACAGTATGGCTGTAATGTGCGAATCCTTGGTACAATAATCCGTCTCTTTGAACTTTAATGTCCGGAGCCGAGCCCTGTTAAAGTCTGTTTATCTTCAGAAATCCCCTTTAAATGATTTGTTTAGTGTGTTTTAGAAAACTGGATGCGTCGCCACATCATTTCAACGCCGACTTTGATCTGCTCTTTAGACGCCATCCATTTTTGTTTGTTTTTTGGTGAAAAGCTCTGCCCGGAAAGCGCAGGTTTTCCTGTAAACGCTTTGCTCTTCTCTCAAATTGGGACACAGCAGCGCGCAGATGGACCAAAAAACACATGGAGGCACAGGATGTGAAAAGTGGTCATTTGCTTTAAGTAGTGCCTCTATGGAGACTGGTAAACAGTATGGGCGCACACAAACGCATAAGCGCAGTCACACACAGTGTTTGTGTTTGCGCATATTTGGACGCCGACTCATCCGCCACAGCATTCTATTTTTTTTTTCTATATTATTCCTAATTTTGGTTTGGCAATATGTGCAGAAAGAAAGTCAGGGAGGAAAAAAAAGGTCCTCAAGCTAATGTGCTGCAGTCAGCATCTTCGCCTATTTCATATGTGGCGCAACCGAACCTGACGAGCGAACGTGCGCGCACGCTCTCGGGGCCAAAACCGACGCTTAAACTAAATAAAAGCTAAACAAACACTAAAATGTTACGAGATATGAGCATTACTTTAAATATCCAGCTGCTCCTGAAAGTCTTTTCAGGAAGTGCTACTACACTCAGGAAAGTGACTCATCTGGAAATTCCTGCCAATCTTTACAGGCTGTATCACTTGTAAACACGCGGGAGTTAAATAAACGGAAAGAAAACTCAAGCATACCACCACGAGTTGGTCGTCACCACCACCTGCGTGAAGAGTGTGAGAAGTGTGAGGGCGACAACACAGTGCCTGGAGTTCAACACGTCGCCACGGGGCCCGCAGAGCGGCCGACACACGCAGCCCAGTCCCAGCTTCATACCGCCGCCGATCTGAGGGGGGAGAGAAACAGAAACAGATGCACGTCAGTCCGTCTGGAGGTCCGTCCGGCGCGCGGCGGCACAGAGGGGGCACACATCGCGGAGCGTCAATGCAGCAGGAAAACGCAGGGAAAGAATTCCTTTTTTTTAAAAAAAGGCTTTGTCGTGCTGTTGCACAGGCGCTGCCGTGGTTGTTCTGCGTGTGGAGATTGGCGCTCGCAGATTTGGCAGCGGGTCTGAGGGCGAAGCGCCCAAGTGACTCCGCATAGACGCGCTCCCAGCAGTTCACACGCAGAGGCAGGAGGAGAAGCAGTCAGACCGGCGTGCCTGAGCCGCCGCTTGGATTCCTTTTTGGCCCCTCTGCTGCTGACAGGAGTCAAAACTAAACTGTTTACATTTTACCAGCCAATTATATTTGCCTGTGCCATGCAAAGGTTATTAATGAGAGCATTAAATTACACTCTAAACGACAGGCTTGGGTTAAACTATTTTATTTTAATTGTTGGATAATTTGTTGATTGTGTAAAATTAAATTGTTACAATTTTTTTTTTTTTAACAAAATAAAGGGAATTAACTAAAGATAGACCATTTCATTAGATGTAATTTGAGGCTTAAATGTAACTGGACGGGTCCTTTATTATTTTCAGTTTAGGTCAGTTTTAGATGCATTAGGTAAGAAAGGAGCCAGATCAGACAAAGATGAACTGTGGCCCCAAAATCCAACTTTAAAAAATTAAATTACCTAAATATTCTTAAGAAATCCGGCATTCAGGTGGGCCGTGTACTAATCTGATGAACCAGAAAATCCCCCCCCACCTAACCGTTTTCCACCTGGATCCAGACAGAACTTGACTTCTGCAGCTCAAGGAAGAAGAGGCCAAGTTCACTGTCACTCACCCAACACGCATGCACGCACGCACACGCACGTACGAGCATGTGCTTTCATTTTAGTGCGCCGCCTCAATAAAAGAAGGGAAAAAAAACACTTTTAGGTTGTGTTTCTTTGCTGCTCATTAACTGAAGCAGCGGCCCCTCTGAGGACCGCGGTTTTACACTCATTCCACGGCGGCTAATTGGCGCTGATAAAGCCGCAAGAACGCAGAGTTCATGTACGGATAATTGAGTTCCACAATTGAATCACTATGGTGCCAGACGCGCGCTTAATCGGGTGGGACCCGTTGAGGTGTGACCCGGGTTCCATTCTGCATTATTTATATATTTTAGCGTTGCTGTCCCACAGGTGCGCGCAATTATCGGACACAACCTCAGCCATTCATCAAAAGGAGACTAATCACCGGCAGAAAAGCAACGGGCTTCGATTTTAATCATTCGGTCTCTGCTGCTGTTCATCAAATTAACATTAAATTCCACTGGTTTTATTTATTGTTTTATTCGTTTAAACCGCATTCCTCCCTTTGGAGCGCGGGTTGCGCAAAGTCTGCGCATATTTGGCCTTTCCTTTTAAACCTGACCGGTGAATGACTCAAATAAGGCCCATTCTAGTAAGGAATAAATCCAATAAATAACCTTAACGGGATATTTAAAAATAATAATAATAAGAGTTCTGTTGGACCATTTTTAAAATATATATATAAAAAGTGTTCCAAGGGCCGAAATGGTTTTAAAGCAAACGACACGGAAAAGCCTGGTGCATTTACGGCCTACTTTAAAATCAGAACATACTTTTGAAACTACCAAAACGCTTTAAGGTAACGGCTGAATAAACTTAATGGTGTGAAAACGCAAACATAAAGTGGCACCGAGCACAATCATCCTCCGTTTCTGCTGATTTGAGGTGTGCAACCGAGAGGTCGATCCGTGGAGCAAATTCAGAAAATAGTGCGATCGTTCCGCAAAGTGCAGGGCACCGTTACGCACCGGCTAATGGGTGAAATATTATCTGCGTTTAATAGCGATGTGGGAAGTCCGTTTTCCTGCCCACACTGATGTTTCAAAAACCAGGAGAGGGAGCCAGGTACAAAGGATTTGATGAGCAGGAGCGGCCCCAAGAGCAGCGCCTGAGTAATAAGAGTGCTCTAGAATGAGAGGAAGATGACCTTGACCGACTCATTTAAATTGTTTAAAAAGTTAGATTTTTTTTTCTGGTCCATTCATGTCAAATCCTGACGAGTGTCAGAGCTGGCCATGGTGGTGACAAAAAGCATGTTTCACACATCACATCTGTCAAGGACTTTTATGAAGGTCCAAGAATTAGTCAAAACATTGTTGAGCTTCTGCTCATTCGTTCAATAAACCGCTTTCGGGGAAAAGTGAGTGGAGACGAGGATACTCACCAGCGTGCACAAGCCTCCTGAAATTTTAATCCACTTTTTCTTTGCAGAAGATCGCCGACCAGTAATCCCAAGTCAGGTCAGGTGGAGAGTTCTTCTGCACAGGCGGCTTGATCTGGATTCTTCTCAAAGTGCTGCTACAGCTCTGAGTTGTTCAGGTCGGCCGTCTTGGCGAACGCGAACATCCAACAATCATTGAACGCGCTCCGTGCGCCAAACAGATTTGAGGGCTGGCCGGAAGCAACGAGATGGATGAATTGTCCAAAGATTTTTTTTTTTATGGAATCAATCAGTGTGTGACTGTAAACACCCAGAAGTAACCAAAAACTATCAACGGCAACCCAGTTCCACCGGTGGAAGCGTCCGATATTGAACTTGGCCCTATTCGCTATCCACGTAAATAAAAAGTTCCAGAACACAGCCAAACTATGCAAAACAAGGCGATCTTGTCGTGAACATTAGCTCCAGCCGCGAACACGCCGAGGTCATAGCGCGTTTTTACCTGCGGAAAGATCCACACGGTGATCCTCTCCACAAACGACTTGTCAATTTACCCTCCATTCTCAGCAGGAAAAAACCAAAACAAACCCCAAAAAAAGCACAGTTCCCTCCACGCCGACCAAAAGTCCACACAATCACACAATAGTGAATCACCGGCCGCGCTCGCACACAGAAAAACAGATGCCACAATTAATCGGCTCCAGACAGTAGATCCAAAAAAACTTTCCGCGCGGATCTATCTCCAAACAGTGCGGCTTGGCGAGGGCGAGCGGTGCCGCGGGGAGGAAGAGAGCGCGGCGTGTGAACGGCCGCGGCTGTGCTGGGACTCCAAGTCTGTCGTCCTCTTACACCGTGCGTGCGTGTGTGTGTGTCTCAGTGTGTTTGAAGTGCAGAAAAGTCTCTCTCTCTCTCCCTCTCTCACCTGCTGCAGACGCCTCCTCTCCCAAACTCCAGCCCGGAACGCTGCAGCGTGGATGCGCAGCGGTGAGCCTTCAGATGGCGCATGCGCTTCACCTTACTGCTCAAATACCCCTCCATTTTTCCCTTCTCCTTCCTCTGGTCACCAGCTCTGGAGAAAAGTAGAAATTTGAGCGTAGGTAAAACTGGCAAGAGGGAGAGAAGGGCAGAACAGACTGTAACAAAACAAGCGTCTCTATTACCTAAAATAAACTTATAACGCACCCGAGGCTATTACTCCATCCTCACTGGCCCTACACGAGCGGGGTGACGGTTTTTCCCTGACAGCAGATCGAGTTTCCTCTCAGCCAAATCAAGACAAGCAGGTCGAGATTGTGAGCTTACACGGGCGGCTCTCATCACCCGAAGGCCGGTGAATCTTGGAGAGGTGATTATTTAATGGTGCATCTCAAAACAGGGACCGGGAGAGTGTCAGAGGACAAGTGCGGTTAATGGGGTGATGTTGATGATGATTTTTAATATTTAACACGTAAGGCATTTAACAGTGGAAGTCTTGTGAACTGTGAAAGTTCACTGGGACTGAGGAAATAGGGAATAATGGGGGGAATGCAAAATCAGAAAAGTGGAGTCATCAGAATGTCAGAATGCCCCAGGGAAAAAAGAAAGAAAGCTCATCGACTTGAATATTTTATTAGGATAGACCTACTTTTAAAATAAATCATAAATGAATGACATAATGTGATCTGGCTAAAGACGGCACATCAACTGAAGAAAACGCCTTAAAAAGGCCATAAAAGAATTGACAGCAACCATAAATAATTTGCTGAAATGCACTTAAAAAGACTGGACACGGCTGCCGTGTCTTAATGTCTGAAATGCTGCTGTTTTTAATGCTGTGATGGCAGGAGCCAGATATTAGGCAGCATATATCTGGGGCCATCCTAACCTTTGGATTCGGTTTGACCGGCCTGTCAGCTCAAGTCAGAGCATGACAGAACCATCACACCATGATGAGAAACGCTTGAGTTTATCCTCCCGACTAATGTCGGATATCATTGGCCCCAAGACGCCTGTCACAGGGAAATATCATTGTCATCTGGGCTTGTTTGGCCCCGCTCTATGCGGTTGCAGCGCGTTCGTTGGACGTTGTCAGACCTTTTGCAGTCCAACTGTTGTGAGTATTCCAGCATAGTTGGGATTCGGTCCGAAATTCTTTTCTGAAAAAAATAAAATAAAAAGATGTTCACCAGAGCTGAGTGACTGATCCGTTCGCCACACACGTGCTGGTCTCCGTGAGGAGGCGACCTCTCCGCCCGGCTGTGAATTGAGTGCAAAGTGCCCTGCGAGTCCCGCTGATGTTCCCTTTCCAGCTAACGTTACGTCGGTGGATGCTACGGGGCTGCAACTGCGTCAAAGTGCACTTAAAACATTCTCAGCCACATTACTGATCCCTCACCATGTCCCCCACCCCCCCAACATTCCCTTAGGGAAAAAAAACTGGGCAACATCTGGCTGAGTTTATGAGAGAGAGAATTGGTAGACCATGAAAACTGGAGAAAATTCTTTCTTGTTCAGTGCAAGAACTCTATTGTTTTAGTTGCCATTAGAGCGGGGTGGGGTGGGGGACTTTATTCTCATGAAAATGTGCATTGTTGCGTTTATATTTATCAATAGCTCGGTAAATTTCATTGTCCGTTTTATTGTCTGAATAAAAACACAGACACATACACGCACTTCTTTCGCAAGTTTTATTCAAACAGAAAACAGAAAAAAAACCAACAAGCTGACCACTGCAAAGACTGTTAGAACAAGTCATGGGTGAATAGTGTTTACCCCCCCACCCCAAACCCCCCCCCCCCCCCCAGCCCTCACAGTCATGGAACCACACAAACATGCACACACGGTGCAAAAAAAAAAAGTATAATAGGTAGAGCCTGAATGAAAACTGGTAATTCAAAACACAAGACCATGTCCATTATGGTCACCAGTGGGGTTCCAGTACAGTGGAAACCAGTGCAGTCCACTCAGATCCAGCGCATCAATACAAAATAAAAGAATCGAATCAATCAGCGTATAAAGATACAAAACAAAAAAGAAAAGAAAAGTGGCACTCAAAAGTCTTTTAGGTGTAGAAAAGCAAACAGAAGATCAAGCGAATGCGCAGCAGGTTACAAGAACACGAGGAGCGACGTATAAACACAATGTTCTTCCAGTGAAGCTGGCCGTTTCCAGGCCATCAGCGTTTCCCTTTCCTGTCAACGAGCCGCACGGGCCGATGGGCGCGCTGCGTTCGGGGGCGTCCGCCGTCACACCTTCAGCTCTTCCGCGTGATGCGCGGGACGCTCAAGCAGACGAGGAACCGGAGCGGTTTCTGCTTCAGAAGCCTTCCCGTGTCAGTAATCTGTCCCAGCAGGCAGGGCTGTCTCCTTTGGCACGGCACGTCGAGAAGGTCTCTGCGGGTTGTGGATTCTGAGGTCCATGTTGTGACATTTACAACAGAAGTCTAAACACAGGCGTGGCATTAGAAAGCGGTCCGTGGCTGGCATGGGTCTGCGGAGAGATCCGCCCGGCTCGGCTCAGCCACACCGGTAGTCGACAGTGGCGGAGTGATTGTCGGTTGATGGGAAGCCAGAACTCCGTTTGGCCCAGCTAACTCGAAAACAGCCGGGGAAATGAAGGCAGCGGACCATTTGCCAATACTTTGAAGCTGGGCACTGATGACTGATGATGGAGGGGCGGCGGGACGTCGCTTTCGCCAGCAAAGGTCGGTTGACATTCCTAAATAACTCGCTGACAGTCGGAGGCGGAGTTTAGCCCACGGCGCTCGTCCCAGGCCGGCCCTGGTTACCTGCTGTTGCTGCCGGCATCTGTGGAGACGTGGAGAAAGAGTGATCAGAACGAGAGATCAACGCAGATCGAAAACAAATGCCAGCGTCTACTGTAAAACAGCGATAGGAAGTTGCATCACATGGCCCAGGATCCTCAACTTGTTTTCAATTTCCTGCAGCGACTCCAGTAACTCAGACCAGCTCCAGATAGCTTGGTTTTTATCTCAGATTTAAGTTGACCATTTCTTCTCCTCCCAACTGCTCGGCGAGGCTCCAGACCTCTTTAAGAATGCCCTAAATGCCGCTGGCAGCGCTCCAAACATCAAGTGCTCATTAATAATAAGACCCCGGGAAAAAAACAGGCATGTGTCTGTTACACAGGCTGCACAGCCGTCAGCAACCACTTCTTTCCTGAGGTTTAGGCCGTGCAAAGAAAAAAGAGAAAGAAAACAATGATATATGTCTAACTTGTTCGGGGCGCCTCATTGGCTGAGCAAACAGGCCCTCGAATAACGGCCAATCACTGAAGATGCTACCATCAGTCACCCGGAGAGGCTCTAATGGAGGGAACCAGAGATGCTCACAGAGGTCGACTTAACTCTAATCACCTGGAAATTTTCACCAGAAGAGACTCCAAGTGTTCGACGGCGGCGTCGCTCCTCAAAAGATGAACGTGGGTTAGCGTGTCCTGTTGTGGAGGGCTGCTTACAATCTTTCTGTCCCTCTCTGATTGGCTGCCAGGCCGGGAAGGCCCATCCATTACAGCCAGAAATAAATAAACATGCCCCGCAATTTAAGTGCCATCATTTGTTATGCAACAGGGCCTGCTTGTGTGCGTGTGTGTACACACAAGGCTCCTCGCGCGTACGGGTGATCTCATGCGCGTCAGCACACGCAGATGCTCGCGTGTGAATTTGTGCATGCGTGTCATGCGCTGGTCTCGGGTTTCGCTTGCTGTCGTCTGCCTTGAAATTAATGATTCGGGGGCCAGAAAACCAACAAATACGGCCCTCGGCGAGGCATAATGGAGAGGCCGACCTGCCCCTGGACCTGTTTGAAGACCGCTCCTCTTTCTTCTCTGTCAGCACCTCGCTGCCTCCACACACAGACGCATTTACAACGCAAACTCGCGTGCGACGCCTGCTCTCACGCCGCTAATGAAGAAGCGTGTACGGCTTTGTGTTGCGAACGCGCGCACGCCTACTTTACACGGCACAAACGTGCCAAACATCGTGCTCTCGAGCTCTAAGGCCGATTTTGGGTTGTGGATGAGCATATTAGGCAGGCTGGAGTCGCCCTTCACACAACTGAGCGTAGATTTCTTTCAGGTCTCGGCTTTTCTGCATCATCGGCCGTAAATGGCAGCGAGATGGATTTCAGCACATACGGCGGCGTTCAAAAGAAAAGAGAGCACAAAACGTCACAAAAACCTGCAGGTTTCGCTCCAAACTCAGCTGAGGATAACAATTTAGATACAGACAAAACTGTTTCAGGTTCTTTGGAAGTAACGCGGGAGAAATAACATCTGAAAGTGGTAAACAGGATTCCGTTTCTCCAGCAAACAACAGATGATGTCCAGAGGTCTGGCAGCCTGAGGAATGTGATAAATCGGTGCGTTAATATCCAGAGTGTGAAACGGCCATTAATGGGAGCAGCTACTGATAAAACTATTAACACTTGACGCGCGCCCAGGAGATCAGGAGCAAAGCCTCCCGCCATCATGCTGAAGTGTTTAATGTAGCTTTAAGGATGGGGGAAATCGCACAAAGATACATGTTTCTGCTTCTGATTTGAGGTTTGTGTGGAATTGCGGTGCTGCAGCAAGCTCTGAAATGGGAAACGAGATCCGAAAAAAGGCTGTCAGGTTTTCCTGTTGATCGCATAACATCTTTTCTAAATTGAATTCTTAATCAAGTATTCCGGTTATTCCCTGCATACCACTTAACTGTCGGAATAAATCTTCCCTCTTCCTCTTGCAGCATTCAGCTCAAATCAGCAAATTCCTATCTTCTCCCTGCACAACCCTCGTCCTCCTCGCCACTCCTCCACTCACTGCATGGTGGATGGCGGAACCCGACAGGGTGAACACTTTCTCATATTAATCCTGGTCCACTCACGGTCTGGAGGCAGGAAAATGATTGATTTATTACACTTTGCTCTCTAAAACAGAGCGCTACTGGAGGTAAAAAGCCACCTATACATTGGTCTGCATTAGTTAGTCAAAATGCCACATTTGTGGTGACGTATCATATGCTGGTATGTGCAGGATTAAAACACTCAGAAAAAAATGCTAAAAGATTCAAGCTCAAATTGTGGTGGCAAAGGTTCCTGACCCAACAAGTGCTACGGGTCAGGTGTCCATTGAAACATCCCACAACACCATCCTGGATGAGGCCGCGCTTGTTAACCACATTAGCGGGTTGGGGGGGGGGCATGAAATGGCAGCACCTGCTGCTGCTAACGCTGCTATTCCTATTAGCAAGTTTATGAACGCCGGTGTTATAAATTCCTCTGATGGACCAGGCCAGCTAGTGTCGTCATTCCGCTTCCCTAAAATCTCAAATGTACAAATTTATTTCACAATAAATGGGCCCGGTGTCTCAAAGATGACGTGAATTATTGCCCCTTACACTATTTGCTCAAAAGTACTTTTACTGTGCCTGTGCTTAAATTTCCCAAAGTCAAAGTTCATTCCTAAGTAGTGCATAAAACAAGTACCTCTGGGTTCAGCCCAGCTTATCTTACTTACACAAATATAAAGTACTTTTACTGCAACATTTTTAAATAGCAAGAGGTCAAAGTTCATCAGAATAGGCATTTTCCTTTAACTTTGTAGAATAATAAATCAGCTCTTCCATATGCACTCCATTAAACCAATGTTTCTGGACTCCCTGCCTCTGAGTCTTCTCACACAAACACTTATAAATACTCTTTGACATATTTTTGAAATAATGCAAGGTTTAGATTTTATTGGATTTCTCCATATTTGGTCAAAAACGGACAAAAGAAAATACCCAGCAAATAACCTTGTCATTTATGTTTTTATACAACACTATTTTCTTTTTTTTCAAAGACAGGCACTTTGAACAAAAAAAAACAACCCAAAAATGTCAGTGGACAATGAAGTCTTTATTTTGGTCATGGAAATTTGCTGAAAGGTTATGGAGAAGTCATGGAAAAGTCATTAAAAGTTAGTGAAAGAGCACATATGAAGCCTCGATATTTAACTCAGCATTTAAATCGGTGTAAAAATGCTAAAAAACTTCTACAGAATCCGCGTTGCGTGTTTGAGGATGTGTACAAGTCTCGTTTTTCTTAGCAGCTGTCCATCACTGTCCCCAGCATCGGGCTTGAAAGCTGAGCTGACGGGTCCTTGTGAAAGCTTTTTGTTAAAGACTCCTTGCAGATTTTTGAGGCTACCAGTGCTTAAGTGTTGCTCTTTACATTTACTAGAACCCTGTGATAGCTGCCCTCTGACTCCAGCATAAATCATATCACAGTTTAAGGGGTCAGAGTTTGGGGGTCAAATTCAGGATGTGGCAAATAGCAGCGTAACATTTGGCTAACAATGAAAAAAGCTAACCGCGCAACTTGAAATTCTTTGTACGCTGCTGGATAACGGAACGCTGGTTTAAGATTTTTTGTTAAAATTACATTTCAATCATTGGAACGAATGTAATAAAACAGCAACTAAAAACTTATTGGCGAGTTATGAAATAAAAACTCAGATTGTGGAGCAGCCAGTACGTAAAGAAATAAGAGGTTTCTCATGCGTGCTGACATCATCCTAGAATATGTGGTCGACGAAAGAGTGAACATCTTCTGGAACAATTACTCCAATAGCTCACTTCAATGGCCTATATTTCTCAATCACCCCCCCCCCCCCCCCCCCCATCCCATTCGCTCTCTTTTTTCTTTTCTGCCTGACTTTTACAACTTCCTCCTGGTTGGGGCTGCAGTTCTAACCCAAACAAGACTCCATTTTTTCGTTATTGGCCCTCATGGCATGTAATGGAGAATCAAGCTAATTATCCCTACAGCTGTTTTCACTTGCTTTTTATGTAAGCAATACCTGGCTGATCCAGAGAGCAACAGTGAGGCCCTTCTTAGTGCTCCAGGCCTCCAGGCCGACTGGAATTAGAGAGTAAAATGCCAGGTTTTCCTCCCCCTCGGTACCGCTCGTGTATACCCCAGCACCCATCTACCAGCTTTTGACCTAACCAGTAAAGCCCAACACCACTCCTGTGCACCCAGCGGTTCCATTTACACTCGTCCCTCATCTACCCCCTCAGAACTCTCTCTTTCACCCCTACAAAAAGCAGTTAATGAGGGAAAGATCGACATGGGCGTGGCTAAATGACTGCCATCTCTTGCTGCCACTGGATGGAAAGAGATGGAGTGCAAAAACGAAAGGAGGAGGGGTGTCAGAGAGTAACGGTGGGAGAGTCTGCGGGTAAAGAGTCAAAGAAAACAATCCCTCAAAGGCTAATTACATAATTTCCTTCATCTGAGCAAACACACGCTGGGTGAAATCAAGTGTGAAGCAGCCACAGAGGTGCCCAGCGGAGAGGTGCAGAGGAGACCTGCTCACACAGTCACAAGGGCCCCGCCGCCGCTCGGCCTCATCCCAGAGACAACATTATCTGCACTCTTTTTAAAGTTTGCATGATTCGGACGTAGAGCCTTGGAAGCTACGCCGTCCCTGGCTATCTCAAAGTAAACCCACTGTGTCGACAAACACTTTCCTCACCACAGGTCCTCATCTGCTCAATGCAAACATTGGCATGTGGAGTTGGCTGTTTAATTAAAAAAGTCACCGGTAAAAGAAATATCTATCAAAACGACCACGGAGAGTCAGGCTTCACTCACTGATTGTGCAACAACTTCCCGATTAAACTACCAGCGAAGGAGAAAGACCACAGATTCTGCCAGCTACAAAAAGAGAGGGAGCGATCCCTCCCCTTGAACTTTCTCCCTCTCTCCGTCTCTCGTCTTTGTCTCTAATCCTGTGAGGAATGATGGAGAGCTCTCTGTGGAATGGTGGTGAGTTTCCTGAGACAGGCAAAGGTGTGCCAATGAACAAATGATATGGGCGGACTGCAGGACTCGCGCCCTAATGCTGAGGTTGTTTTGGGCATATTTCTGTCCACATGAACTCAGAACTGCCTCCTGCTCGCACACATATGCACAGAATCTGCAGAGATTTAGGTGAATAAAAAGAAAGCTTCCATGTGGCTTCACGCAGGGTAGTGCAACAACAATTAAAGGTTGGTGGAATTTTTTCTCCTCTCAGACATCTCCCTCCTCCTCCTATTGCAGCCAATCACTCACACAAGCTCCTCCAACCAATTGCACTCATTTACTCCTTGAGGCTCTTTTGTCGCTTCACAAAAATGTTCCCTCTTTCTTCCTCCCCTTCACATTGAGGTGCATATGAGTGGCGGTGCTTATGCCGCTGAGAGAAATGTCAAGAGCCCGACCGGGGGCCAGCTGCGGGTACCTGCACTGCAATTTCTTTCTTTCAAAGTGAGAACACTGTTGGCACCCCGGTGAGCTCGTCTCCCATAACATTACCTTGACCCAGAGCTACACTTCGAAGTGGAGGGGAGGCAGCCAATCGGATCCCAGGCCTCAACCCGCCTGCATCCTGAAACCGGTGCAGGCCCAGCCAGACGGGGGAGACGAGTGAAACCTGAGCCCACATTAAAGCACCTCCATCAGGTAGGAGATCAGGGGAGGCCTCCATGCGCTCAGTGTCTGTGGGGGTCCGGGCCTCTGAGGCCCTATCTCACCTCCATCTGGAAAGAGAATCTGAGGGTAGCCTGATGGTCCGATAAGGGGCCATGCCGAATGACATGGTAACGGCCTCTCACCCCCATTAAAAAAGAAAAAAAAAACGGGTGTGGGTGCTGTGGAGCACCTCATGTGGGTAGGGGAAGGAGGGGGAGCACGGTGGCATTAACTTTGCTTTGAAGCTTTGACTCATGGCCTACCTTAGCGGAAACAGGAACACTTTTATAGCATAATGCTAAAAAAATTATGACCGCTCTGCACTTCAAACACTGAGACACGACATCACAGGCATACGAAAAAAAATCTGCACAATGACAGATGTTATATTTCTTCCATTTATAGTATTTACAGAGAGCAGATTGATCCCCGCAGGAGCGTGGACCAACGTCTTCAAGACCTCTATGTAGCAGAGAGCCAGACAACTGGTGAACAGGCCTTCATGAAAGCATGCAAACAGATGGTGTGCTTCCTCTTTAATCTTCTCTATTTGGGTTTGTGTCACTATAACACCCTTGTGTCCATGCTATGCTAAAGTTGTTGCTAATGTTGTCACAGTTAGAGGTCCTCAACAGTTATATTTCAGTGTGTGTGTGTGTGTGTGGGGTGGGGTGGGGGGGGGTAGGAACTACATTCTCCAACAGTTGAGACTGTTGTAAAGCTAATACCTATGCAAGGAATCCTGGGAGTTTGATGGGTGCGAGCACTCGCTATAAATGGGCATGGAGACAATGAAGCCGGAGCTGGATTACAAATGGTTGGGCTTTGTCATCTCAGATCTATTTAGGATTACTTGAACCAGTTAAGCAAATAAATGAGATCCTTTAGATCTCAATCTGCTCCGGAGGAAAACCTGGCTCACCTTTACCGATGTGTGTGCCGCTGTGTGTATGGATGTGTGTGCGTGGGACACTTGTGTCAACAAATCCAGTAATAATGTCTATTCAGTATCTACAAGTATTTGAGGTAGACAGGTTCAGACAGAGATTTACACAGTCAGCAAAGATTTTTGTTTGGTCATCAAACACTCAAGTCCCTGCCCATCCAGTGCTAACAATGCCTTCATTTATCCATCCATCACATGTGAGCGGAATTTGTTTTGTGGCTTATTGTCTAGTTTTTGGCACAAATGCGCCGTGGCCGGGTTGGGAAAAAGCCCGAGCCTGCGTGACAAAGTGGAGGTTGATGTCGAGTCAAGTGAATATGTTTGTGCAAGCACAGCTGCACTTGGGTGCTTAATGCTATTTAAGTCTGGTCTCAGGAAGAGCCAATCATGTTGCTGGCAAAGTCAGTTTAGTGCTCCTGGGGTCAGCGTAGCCCCCGGACATGAAACACATTGGATATACGCTTGGGATAAAGACGGAGGCATTCACAAAGCCTGGTGGTCTGCTAGTGATACCATACCTCAGCCTGACCTGGGCAATGGTGGATGAGAGAAAAAAAGTGAAGAAAAGATGCAAGGCGGCGAGTTTAATAGGCGAGTTAGTGGCAACCTGAAATAAAATGCGGGTAATGAAAAGAACTGAGGGGGAAAGGCAGACAGGAAGTGCTAAAATCTGGATAGCTAAAGTCTATTCGTGTCTAGCTCCAGCCCCGTCCTTTAAAAATTAAGGTCTGTCTGAAGGGGATGATAGGACAAAGACTTCACGGCAGCAGCTGAGTGCCTTCTTTTGCCTTTACTGCCATTTAGATTCACGCCGCACCTCGGGAAGCCTGACCCTGAGCTCAGACACCATCAACGGTGGGGCGCAGAAGCAGAAAGTTCATGTGCCCAATGACAAAGACATTAATTAGCCACACATTGTTGTTAGAACTCATAATACTGGCTCCAAAATTTCATGTGAAAATGTCAACAAGAACAACATGTACAGTTCCTGTTTTGAATAACCCCAATTTCCCGGAAAGACATGTTGCACGTGGCCAGTCTGAGATCGTGTAAGGGGGCAACTAATAGGAGCAGCAGGCCAGAAATGTCTTCAAAGCCCTGACAGTGCAGCCATCTTGAACATTTAACAGCCCTTTGGAGTGCTCTGTGTGACACGATGGAAGGCCCTGGCAGTGAAACTTAAAGGGAAATGCTGCGGATCATAAATAAGCGTCGTAGAAAGTGACAGAGGTTTGGCTCCGTGCACAGACAGAGAGTAAATAATCCTCATTAGTCGGCACAAATGCCTCTTATTTCTGTAATATTTACAGCCCAAAGACACGGTGCTCATTAAACAGGCGCTGAAAAAGGCGTCCGTGCTGTCAGAGCCAAGGCCTGAGCTACCCGTTCAGTCTCAAAGTGGAACAACTATAACAGGTTATGATGCACTGGCTCCACAAATGCTGTCTGTTATGGTAGCCAAGGATGATAAAGAGCTGAGCTGAGAATTTACTGTATGTAAACCTGTCTTCACTCTGCTTTTGAAATCCTGGAGCATCAACGATCTGGAAAACTTATGGTCACTTTTCAGCTCCGGTTCTTCTGACTCATAACTAAAGCTCATAATGCAGATGCTGATAGTTTGCACTTCAGTGACCTGTGAAAGTGTGTGAAATGTGTTTAGACTCCCAGAAAGTCATAAATACTGGCGTATGTGTGTGTGTGTGTGCGCGCGCGCGTGTTTATGTCTGTGTGAACTCAGCCCATGTTGTCTGGGTGGTGGTGGGAATAGTATCAGCTTAAGGCTAAAAGAATTCCGGCCTCCCGAGCAAGGTCATGTGCTGATGTTTAGTAGGAGCTTTCTCAGGTCACAGGCTGTGACTTTCAACCGTCACTCACATTACCCCCCCATTGCTGAGTGGCTCTGTTTTACAGCCGGATTCCACATCCCTCCGCTACGTTGCCGCTACGTCTCCCACTACTAGAGTTCAAGAAAATGGACATGGGGACGTGTCTTACCCACCTTTTCTTGTCGTTGGTATCAGACACCTGAAGGGGTTTGACTTCCGAAGCCCCGTTTATCTCAAGGGTGCACGTTGGAGCTTTTGAATCCAAAGCAAGTTGGATTTACACAATGTTGAAGCTTTCCCACGACACTTCTCGCTGCGGCGCAGGTCGAGACCCTCGTACGTCTCGCAAACATAACCAAGCAGGCGTGAGGACTAAACTTTTCGTCCTCTCCTCCGCCGCTCACATGATCTGTGTCCCTTCGCTTGGCCAAATGCAGCACGTGTGTTGTGCCTTAAATTAAACAATGTAACTTAGAGGCTGTTTATCAGCCGAAGACCCCCCAGAATGTTGTCTTTTTGCCGTGTCATTACCGGGAAGGACTTCACAAACAGAGAACAAGAATCCATCTATTTCAGCACCCTGTTGCTCGGACTCAAACACCTTTGGTCTTATTTTAAAAAAAAGTCTGTGTCCTTAACCAGATAACCAGAAAACCACTTTAAGATTCAACCTTTTGCAGTTTCTTTTGTGACGACTGTTTCAAAAAGCTTTCAATCCAAGATTCACGTGCTCCCACGGGCACATTCATACACACACGTAAGGAAGCAGGAAATGACAGAGAAGGGCCAAGACCAGAGAAAGAGAGAGAGAGAGAGAGCAAGATAGACACAAACGAGAGGTGATGTTTAAAAAAATGAGCGTAATAACAGTGGTTAAAAGCTGCTCTTTCATTGACTAAATCTGGCTGCAGCTATTTCACACTGTAGGAATCTCCTGTTGAGCAGATCAAAGGCTCGCCCAGAGACACGGCACGCACGGAGCCCGAGGAACAGGTGACGGCCCCGACACACACGGAGGTATTTACACATACACGTCCAAAGACCCACACACACACACACACACACACACACACACACACACATGCAGGCCTACTGTAGATTGGAGCACCGGCCTCCCTTTGTGTGTAAAAGGGGCTCCTGGGGACGTCTTTCTTTGGGACTCACATCTATCATCCGAGCTCCAGAAACCACTTAAAGAGTGAAAAGAGGCTGTACATAAACAAACACACTGGAAGAATGCAGCATATGATGAAGTGCCCTGACTTTACAAGTACGAGCGTGACATGTGGACACTGATGACACTCACACACGTACGGCAAACTCTTCTTATACACTTCTTCTCATTAATGCTACAGGTAAAGCATGAGGGATGGAAGTGCTGCTTTATGATGTATAGATGTAATATAGAGTGGGTCCTATCCAGAGGGGGTGAAATGAAGGCTACGTCTTCACCGGGCCGTCTCTTTCTACGTCTTCCATCACTTTTCACTCCCTGCAATTACCAGTTAGATGGAAGATACAGCTCCAACACACAATGACACCCAAACGTGCTGGCCAAACTCACGAGGGTAACTGTTGCACAGTTCAAATGCACCCAAATGTATTTATGCACATACACAAGAACATTTTCAGAAATTAATCCCGGGTGGTCTCAGGCGCAGCATTGTTTCCACTTGAGGAGGCTCTGGGTTTGAAATCACGCGATCCTTTACGTCCCGGGTTCAAACTGCACAGACTGCACGTGCACGCACACGCACGCACACAGGAGGATTCCATAAAATTAAAGGGAAATGCATGTGTATAGTTGACTGTGGAGGCGGAATATATAACTGCAGGGCTTTTGGTGCACCCCCAACTTCATACATACACGTCATCCGCTATTCAGCTGTGTGTAGCATAAAGCGCTATGTTTAAAAAGGTCCCACCTTAAACATGGCCATTATGGCCAATAGCATTTGCTGTTTTGATAGAATATGAGAAGATTACGCAGCACTATGAAGGGCCAATTACGTCCTTTACTAAAACACACCTCTGTACCAACATGTCTCTAATGATGATGGCTTAAACGCTTTCACCAACAGGGGTCTTTCAGCTGCCACACAACACACACATACATGCACGCACGCACACACACACACACACACATACACACACACGTGCTGATTGAGTCAAATTGAATCCGCATGTTAAGCTTATAGAGCATCCCTCCACACTGCAATGGGATGTCTGTCTTCTGTGTGTGTATGTGTGTGTATGTCATCCCCACAGGCCTTTTGCAATCAAGTCAAGGATGTCTGAGTACGGGAACCAGGGGAAGAATGAGCGGGCCACTGTGACGGAGTCGAAGTGCCAGCCTTCCTCTCACATCTTCTAGACATCCTTTTTCCATCCCCCTCACCACTCAGACTCCACATCACCTCTGACCCAGGTCCAATTCACTACTGTCATTATGCAATTAACACCAATTAAGTCATTTCACTATAAGAATGTGTGTGTCGACAACCACCTATGTGCGCGCTTGCGTGTGTGTGAATGCGCTAAGCATGTGGATGTGTGCACACATACATGATAGGGCAATTACAGCCGCACAAGGGAGCCTTTTGGAAGTGGAGAGCACCGCAATCAACCAATCAGCCTTCATATGGCTTTGACATGAAAAGAGAGTATGGCCCCTGCTAACCCTGGGGGGTCAGCCCCAATTTACTCTATTTACCCACTCAGGAATGGCCCTCTGTGTGTGAAGAAGGAGACACAGAGAGGGCAGGAGGGGGAATGATGAATAACTATGGAAATATCTAAGTAAATGGGTGGGTGCCACTTTAAAAAAAAGAAGGTAAAGAAAGAAAGGGAGGGGGCAGAGGCAAGAGAAGCCCCGGGGTTACTGGGCAGGTGAATTGCAGTGTGTAAGAGGCTTGGGTAGATGGGGTGGGAGTCGGGGGAGTAAAGAGGGATGTGGGGAGAGGGCTCCAGGTTGTGTTTGCAAAGCTAAAAGGCCAGCAGTTGGAGCCCATTTGCTAACAATTTCCCCTTGGAGAACAGCTCCACACACAAGCATGCACACACATGGACACACACTTTCAGTCTGCAGAGCACAGATGAGGAACACTAACTTGCTAACAGGCTAAAGCTGTTGGGTTACACGGCAAGACGGCCCTTCATTATACAATAATGAAATGCATGAAGGTATTAATGTATCAGCAACAGATTATTGGATTATCTCAGGATGGGTCTTTGTATAAAAACCTTCCTCTATTGCATAAAAATTTACATATAACAGTACAAATTACATTCATTTAACTTGGATTGAAGTTATATATTGTTCTTTGGCAGGTTTCATTAAGGATTGTAAGTTATTTGGATGCAGGGACCATTTTGAACGTTTGCTCCTTTGACCATACGCCAGCAACAGTTTGCCGCCAACAGCGTTTGAATTCATGCGCTATGCTGTCAGAATTTTAAACTCAGAAGACAACAAAATGCACGCAACCTAAATATGCCGATTACTGATGATTGTAAGCATTTTTGTGGTTTGAAAAGGTATTTCCAGCTTTTTTAACTCAAATTTGACAGAAATTAAGCTCAGTGGATTTGGAAAATTGGGGGGAAAAAAAGTGTGTGGCTCGAGAACAATCCAACCTGCTGATCAATAGCTCAGTTGGGAGGTCTGGAACTGAGACTATTGGCCGCTATGCTACAAAAAGTGAACAACGGGACCAGTAAGGCCCTCATCACACCGAACCCCCAAGAAAAGCTGAAAAAGAACCCAGATGCTGAGTGTTTCCACCGCTCCTGGTGAATAATATCATATATCTGATGAGAAGGGCAGAAGTTATTTTTGATCTGATTTGGGTTCGTGTCTATCAGGGGAAAACTGTCCCGCTCCCGGGCTCCCAGATATAGACAGTAATCGGGGCCACATGACTATAACATAGGAAGTCCTCCAGCAAAGAACAGGAAGCAGGAACACAGAGACCACATCATTAGTCTCGCTAGTCCCAAACTCCAGCCTATAGGAGTCTTGGACACTGTGGGAATGGGAGAGGTTGGTAGCACGTTCACACGTGTGCAAATGTAGTACTATGCGTCCTTATTTGGGTGTGTGGAGCCTGCAGGCTGGTATTAATGACTTATTTGTTTGCTGAGTGTAATGAGTCCCGCTTGTGTGTGTTTAGTAAGAGGAAATCTCTGACACAGCTGGGCCCACTGCCACATTATGAATGTTAAATAACCTGAACGCACAAAAACGCACACACACAGGCAGAGAATCCAAAAACCAATAATTCACTGGTGTGGTAGCGCAGCTTGCACTGTATATAATAGACATTGTGTCTGTCTCCACTTGACTTTTCTGTTAGCTACACACACACACACACACACACACACACACACACACACACACACACACACACACACACACAGGCACACACGCACACACAATCACCACCAACCAAAACCATCCCTCCTACTTTATTCTCAGCACCCCTTCCTCTTGTGTTCTGCAACCCATCAAGACTAAAGAGGCTAATTTCTGTCGATGGCTTACAGGTGGCCAGTGCAAGGTGAACCACATCCACTGTGTTGGCCACCAAACACACGCGCTCTCACACACACACACACAAACATTCCAACACTTCATGCCTCTAACTAAGCTTTTTATAAAAGCAAGGGAAACTTCAAAGCTAAACACACCTTAACACAGCTCAAAGTCAGTGGAAATCACACTGTTACACATGTGCAAATGCACACGCACGTGCGTGTGCACAAGCACACACATCCGAAGTGCAACGCACCAACACTCGTAAACCATAAAGCATGAAAAATTTCCAGATAACGGTTTGAGGGTCAGTTCCAGGCCTCTGAAGATCTCAAGTTTCAAAACACGAAGAAAAGTCTTGCAGTGCTTCCATTAAAAATATCTCGCGTCTGTTCCCGACATCAATCCGAAAATGTGGATTTGTAACTTTAATCCCGGATATTTGTCTTCTGGAGCGATCGATTCCCGACAGCCAACAGCCACAAGTACGAGGCAACTTTTACAAATGACAGCAATATCGTGTGGAATGAAGTTTGCTCCAGCATTTCTCCTTTTTGTTTGATTTCCATTTTTCTTTCAACACACCAGCATCAGTATCCGCGGCTGAGTTTACGCTATATTTACGACACAGACGTGCACAAGCAGCGTTGTAGACGCAGCTTTGTAGACGCAGCTTGTGATAAATTTGTGCTTAATGATATCTTGCGAAAAATATAAACATTTATTAGCAGAAACGACTTCTGCCCCTGAGCTTAAAGACAGGTGAACTCATGCAATGTTTTGTTAGATTGCTCTTTTTAATCACCAGTTGTCAAAGCTCCACATTCTTGGATCTCCATTTGTCTCTCCTAGTCATGCTATGAAGGTTATGAAGAATGTTGCCAAATTGCAAACTGGGTTGAAATGCTTACACTCAGTTGTGTGTGTGCCTCTGTGCACGCGCGTGTGTACGTGTGTGTGTGTACTTCCGCACATGTTAGATTGGATTGCAGCTCTTTGAAGCCATGCCCTTGTCTTCATTAAAGACAGTCCCAGAGCCTGGAACAGCTTTCTGGGAATGTGTCGATAGATCACACAGACACACATGCAAACATACAAACAAACATGCACACACACGCGCGCGCACACAAAGACACGGATCTCTGCCAGTAAGAATGACCAGTTCTCTTTGAAGCTTGTGTCACAGTGCGAAGTGATAAGATGAAAGCTGGATCATCCCGTTTCCAGACTCGCCGCAACGCTGCGAGCGAATGCCGTGCCGACAAGCCTGCACCAAAGCTCGGAGCGCCGCGCGAGTGCCAAGCTAACTACCACATGCCACACTTATCAGCTGCTATCTGATTGGACAGTGATTTAGAGCAGCCACTTGGCAGATTAAAAATGGACAGTTTTTTTTATTTCCTTCTTTTGAAGTTCTGAGGTGTGCAAAGATCGCAGAGGAAGCCTCATTGAAGGGAACTAAAAGAATTCAAGGCAAATCCACTGTAGATGAATGCATTTCTGTTTCTGGCACCCCTGCGACTGCATGCAGGGTCTTAAAGTTTAAAAACCTACAAAAATTTAGACAACCAGCACGTAATGGCTCCCAGTCACCCATCCATCCACTGATGATTGTTTGCAGAGCTGTGAGGTACTTTTCAGCCAAATGTTACCTCGTGTATGAAAGAAGGGCTTAAAAAGCCGATGTCTGATGGCCTGGTGATGATAACAGGCTGAGAAATCTGTTTGAGGGTTACCTCCCTCGCTAGTTCTGGCCAGCCATGACAAAATGTTAAACACCGCAGATACAAATCTGACCTCTGTTGGTGTTAGCAAATCATGCTTGGACCTTCACATCAACCGCAATGCTCTTCTTTGTGGAATTATAATTGAAGAATGATGGATTCCATATAAAGAAAAATATATTTTAAAGCCACAATGTCTTACTATTCATCAGGTTTTCAGCCCAGGGAACATGAGCGCCGTAGAATACTGAGCTCTGCACACAGTCAGCTAAAGAATGCTAAAATAATGCAAATGGATGGAATGTTTCAAAGAGAAAAAACAGTTTTTCATTTGGAAAGAATGTCATATTTAAAATGAAATACTGCAGGCAAAGTTATCAATGTGTGTTCCAACAGCATTGGCCAACAGTGGACTTTATATCTTGTCAAAATTGCCTCCAAATTCTGTGTGAGGTCCTTTCAGATATGCAGTCATACAGCTACAGATCAGTCCGATCCATTTTTCCATTTGGTGTTCACAGGAGCTTGATGACAGGACAGATGACAGGAAGTCAACCTTTGACCTCCTGCCTCGGGTGTCCTGGTGCAATGTGTGCTGACGGACACCATTAAGCTCGAACATGGGCTTTGTTTTGCACAGTATGCGACTAGAACAGAAGTCCAGCAACAAACCACCACTCGCTTTCGGACTGGGGAGACCATTCGTCCCAATTACACCCCTAGAAGTAACACTGATGCTGCCCACATTAGTGTTGACATCCCCCAGTAGAATGATGGAGTCTCTAGTTAGAATACCCCTCCTGGGGCCTCCGAGAAGGCCGGGTACTCTGCATTGCTGTTCAGCCCATAAGCCAAAACAACAGTAGGATTCCTATCCCTGACCTGAAGGCACGAGGAGGCGACCCTCTCGTCCACTAGGAAGAACTCCAACACATGGCCGCTGAGCTTGGGAGCTATAAACAAGCCGACACAGCACCTCGCCTCTCACCGACGACAACTCCAGGGTAGAAGAGAGCCCAGCCTCTCTCAAGGAGTTGGGTTCCAGAGGACAGACTGTACACAGAGGTTAGCTCAACAGTCTCTAGTGGGCCAGAGTCACTGTCCCAGGATTGGGTTGTCTGGACCCCCGCCCACAATCACACAGCACCGGCCCCTTCTCAACCCTCTGGCTGGTGGTAAGCCAACAGGAAGGTGCGCCCAGGCGGGTCCCAAGAGCAAAGGCCCTGATGACTCTAGTCCAGGCGACATAAACTGCTGTTTCAGAACATCTCTTAGACCGACCTGTCATGTTTAGGACCCACAACCCCACCAGGTGCTCAAACCCCTCCTCCACAGGAAGGTGGTAGTTCAAGGAGAGTTTTTGGTGTAATCACTGCAAAATGATTACACCAAAATGTTGCATTCTGAGGTCCTGTCATAGCAGTCACAAGAATGTGAAACAGGAGGAGCGTGTGTGTGTGTGCGCTCGTGTGTGTGTGTGTATGTGTGTGTGTATACAATGTCTGTCAATCTTGCTCATTATGCATAATCTCAGAATGACACTCTCAATCCTCTTTGTCAACCTGGACTTTTTCAGCAGCACTCAGGCAAGGAACTGGGTTTAGCACTCGCTCACTAAGTCTCTTGCGCGCACACGCACACAAACACACACTCATGCATGCATGCACTTGTCAAGTAACACCAAAGCGGATCAGAAAAAGAAGAAAGCATTTTTGCTTGGCAAGAAAAGCAAACAACGATCCCACATCTGTATGTGGAGAAAAAGATGGGAGTAACAGAGAAAGAAAGAAAGAAGAACACAGTCACACACACACATGCAAGCACACAGGCATGTGCACGCGCACACAGAGATGAAATCACACGAACCTCCCTGTGTTCAAATTCCTGTGGAAATTTAAAACTGCAACAGTGATGACGCGGAGTGTCACAGGTACGCTCACAATGATAAATGAAGAGCAATTCAGTTTTAAATGCACAGACACATTCATGGCCTTCCTTTATCCTGCAAAGTTATCCTTTTTTCCTCCCATCCCTCCCCTGTTGTCTCCTGTCTTACCCACCCCCCTTCCAACTAAATGGGAATCCAAGTTCTGTTCGCAACGCATCTTTCAGCAGTTGTTAATACCATTCTCTTTTGCAATGATAACGTCATGCTTTGTTGCCTCATTCTAAAACAAAAGAGCGAGACCACATGCATAATGGCACTGGGAAATTTGCTGTCCCTCAGATATTTGGTGGACTCAACACTTACAAACTCATCTCAGCCCACTTAAAATTCCGAACGCCTGCCTGTTCTGGAGGAGGCAAAGGCAGGGTTGACCTCATATCTGTAACGGCTGGCTGCAGAGCTCGCGGCGTGTGTGGTGCTGGACTGGAATGGGGAATAATACTTCAGGTCTGGCAACCTCCTCAGCTACTTTGGTAATTTTTGGCCCTGTTGCAATGACCCTTGACACTGTGATATGATACTTCAAGGCCAATCTGTGTGTATTAGTACATGACGCAGGCCTGTTTAGTGCAGCTTTGTGGATCCGCAGAAGCAGACATTACTCAAATGACCACATAGTGTCGTCAGTAAATTTAGTAGTCATGAAGGTAGCAGAGAAAAGGTCTGAATGGAGAGACCAAAAAAAGCCCCACAAACATTCCTTTGGGCATGGGTTGCTTCCAAGTTCAAAGCAACAATGCTGGTCTTCAGGTGCGAGCGCGTGAAATGCAAGGGTGTTACTCCTTTAAACACACATGCACAAACGCACACACACACACATGCATGCAGACAAACACACAAACAAATTATGGCTGAGCCTAGTCATTACCAAAGAAAACAGCATCACCATGAATGGGAAGGCCTGCTGTGACACACACCAGCTCCAGACACAAAGCCTCACACACACACACACACACACACGAACTGATGTGAGAGAAATAACTATGTGTATATGTAATTAGAAGGCACAAACAAAGCTAACACATGTTGGGGTCTCTGGCCTGCTCTTCGGTTCATTGCACTGGGGTGTAAAAGGTTCTGCTGAGCCTTTGTTTTCAGTGCTGCTGAACACATGATGACGCTGGGGAGGCAGGATGTAGGAGCTGGCCGTGGTTGATCGTTTGTGCATGGAGAGTGTTCTGCATGTGTCTGTGGATTTGGCTGGGGGACTGCACCATAAATGCGCCTCATAGGTTTCCTAAAAGAGTTTATATGACTTTTTCATGCGCTGTCCCCAATAAAAATATATGCAGAGGTTTTCCAGACGAAAGATGTTAATGTTGCTTTTAGTTTTTGTTTTGAAATATTTGAAAGGCCGCGCCATCCTCCACCAGAAACAATCTTTGCAAAAAAAAAGATGTTTTATGACCACAGTGACGCTTCATTGTGTATTTGTTGAATCATTATGTCGTGCAGCTATCCTTCAAAGAGAAGGACTAAACGAGAGGGAGAGAGGGAGGGGGCAAGAAAAGGAATGTGACTGAGAGAGGGGAAGGTCTGAGAAATTAAATTGAGACACAGACGAGAAAGACAGACTGTTTCTGCTCTGGTATGCCATCTTTACGATCGGCCTGTGTGGGTAAAATTGAACTCAGGTGTAGTGTGATTCAAGGGAAAGCCGTTCCCCCCATTAGGACTATGGAATCTCACATAAACAAATTACACAAATACTTTCTCTGGGAAGGAGAGGGCGAGTTTCTGTTGACCGGGCGATGAAACCCGAGCCGGCTCTTGTTTATGCGTGTGACAGAAAGTTTACATTGTCCTCTGCTCCCAACGCTTGGGCTGGGGACGCTGCTGCGGGGCCCCGACAGCTCCGCTCCCGTCTCACTACCTGTGAAAATACTGTACTTAAATCCAGGCTCTGCCCCCATATTAGCCGCATCGAGTACAAAGATGGAACGAAATTGACAAAATAGCCACAACTGCTCTGATTTGGACCTTCTTCAACATAAAACCCAACACCCCCCCCAAAAGTCTCCTTTAATTTTCCCTTTAAATGTGTCGTTATACTCCTGTTAAGTAATGCAGCTCAATTCCAGCCACTGAATAAACAACACTTTTCCCTATTAAATGACCTAATGTTCCATTAATACTGTTTAAATATTATTCTACATGATGAATCCCATTGTGCCTCCTTTCTGCATGTGGAACTTTGCCTCCTTTTTCAGCAGCTGTTTACTGCATTTTAAAGGCACTACACATCGTTTGCAGGGACTTGGATTGGATAAATTAGCCAGACAGAGATTCCTGAGGCAGAGGGGTGTACAGTAAGTGAAGAAATCGAGGGATTACCCTAAATTTCCACAGGGTCTGAAGCCTGTCTGCTGCCGATTTCATCTGTCCTCCACGCACCATCAATTCTAACTGGCAGCGTGTCTGTTGCACAGCATCGGAGGCGCACAGCAGATATTTAATTTTTCCTTTATTTTCCCTCGATGTGACTGTGAAGTCTCTGTAATGTTCTCCCATTGGTTTGCATTTTATTTGTGTCTGGAGGTGCTCCAGTTGACATGGTTCAGTTGTATCTTGCCGCTAACGCTCGCTGTATAAATCGAATCTCATTTCAAAACTCAGCTCACTGACTGACAATTGGCTAATATTTTTGTTTTCCAATCACTGTTTTCGGTAACCTGTGAAGAATCCCACAAATAAACTCCTCCCCACCTGCTCCTGCCAACGCAAACAAGCACAATCCCCCTCGACAGCTTCACTCCGACTTTACACGGATGACGGCGGCTGTCTCATTTTGCCCGCCAGGCATTAAAGGAGCTTTGCCAGAGAGAACGTGAAATCAAACCAAATATCGAGCTCGCGATATTCCAACACAGAATCCTGGTAAGTGATGCTGTTCTGTGATCAGCGGGAGGACCACCCGGCAGCAGAGGTAATCCCATAGCTCCAGGGCTGAAGCCTCGCTGCGAGCGTGCTCCGTCAGCCTGGACTGCTCGGGGGTGGGATATTAGAGTGAAGCGAAAGTACAATGGCACCTATTGATGAGTGTTGTCGGGATTTATTCTGCCTCCACACTCATGGAGGGAAAAGTGGTTTTGATATCAGGCCGGTTACGGACAGGGTGCGTTGGATTATCACAATGTGCTTCCAACAAAAAGTGTTCCTGCTCAAACAAACGGATTCTGCGTCACATCCAAACCCAAGCAGGTAATCCCAGATCCCACAATGCAGCCAGCAACTCGCTTTAATGTTGCATTGTGTGCAATGTCTCCTTGCTGCCTTCACTATTTGATCTTCCACGGCTGACAGTGCACGGGAATGCTGCCAGCTCATGTCATGAGTGCACCAAACTACTGCAAAGATCTTTTTTTTCATGTTTGCCCCTCAGAGCCTGACAACATTTTTTTAAAGTTACATCAAACATTCGCAGATTAAGCAGAGCTGTCGTTTCAGTTTCTCCGAGTGATGAAAGACATTGAGGTTAATGGAAGACAAGTGCAGAGCCGGGGATGCAACACGCTGGCTGCTCAGGCACGGACGAGGGAAAACCCAAAAGGACTGTGAGGAAAAACATATTTTTTCTGGAACTGGTACAGGAACTCAGGCTGCACGCTCGCCTAAAACACACCCGGGCATGAGAGGAACGGTGAGAAAGGTTTGAACGAACACAAATGTCTTTTGACATAATACTTGTGACTTTTTGCTCCTCCACAAAAGGAAATGGACATTTATCAAGTATGAAAGAGGACCACAATTTAGCAGTAGTCGCGAGGAACGTTGCCAGAACCTAAAACTGGCTTCCAAAATGTCACTGTAATGATTATTCATGTTAGAAGTCAAGCACCACCTAGTGCACATAACGAAATCCTGGGAGCGCTAGCTCATTAGCATACAAAAGTAGTGTATGATGTAGTTCATACTGCAGACAGACAACAGAACAAGACACTTGTGATAAGTCTGATAAAAGGTTGCTGATGACGTTCACAGTATGATGAGAGGATAAAATCAATGAGAACTTTTCAGCTGCAGACATAAGAACCAGCAGAGGTTCTCATATGCATCTCTGCTGACCGCTCTCCTCTTAACCCTCACGGCTATCCTGGGATAACTGAAGAGTTCTTATATTTTCTTTAAATGCTGCATAATTTAGCATAAATCGGCTCCGATGGAAGGAGACGTACTCGACCGCATAGCGTCGAAGGATACTGTGGTCAACCATCGCCTTTCTGAACTGAAGTAACGCGGAGCAGCCCTCTGCTGGTTCTGCTTTAGCCCGTCAAACACACTCACATCAAACACACAGCTGGCGGCACTCTACAAGATATCGACCTGGAGAGAGAAGAGAAACGAAACGAGGGGGGGGGTGGGGGTGGAGAGAGTGACAGAGACGTACTGATTTAAAGCGAACCTCCAAGAGGAAGCCTGGGGATAAACAACCAATCAGAAGGAGATGGCCGCTCTGACCAGCCTGAACACATTCCAATCGCAATCCTGCACAGACCCTACCAAATAACAGCCCGGGGGTAGGCGCAGAGAACACAACACATACAGTATACAAAATGTGACCTAGATATACGGCAGCATCGTATGTCCTGACTGGACTGAGCATGACTAAAACCCAGAGTCTGTTTCCAATCCAGCCTCGCTTTCAATCCCGTGTCTACTGTAACTGTTCATCTCCTTTGTCCGTACTGGCAACGCTAGTGCAAACAGTATGGGCTGTGTGTGTGTTGGGGGGGCTTCATTGCAGACAGATGGAATTGGTGGCTCATTCCTGGCAAAGAGTTTCATGTTTTATAAAAAAAAAAAGAAAAAAGAAGCCTAAGTTCTGGGATGCGAGACAAAGGGAAGATGTGTGTTTACGTATGTGCTGTGTTTATACATGTTTGTGACTAATTTCGGTGCACAACATGAGAAGAAAGTTTTTTTTTTCCTCCATGCCCATGTGTGTTCAGCTGCATCTCTGCCAGTGTGTACATAGCTGCATGAGAGTGTGTGGTTGTATAGATCCCCTCTTGGCAGCAGGGCTGTAAACTGAGGAGGGTCTTACATGGGCTTTAATCCCGTGCTGAATGTCATCCTGCAAGAATGGCTTTTCCACAAGCCCAGATAACAGAGGGAGAGCGAGTTCTGCCGCCCGTGTTTCAGGTTGCACGTATGTGAGAATCTGGCCGAGCCGTACGGAAAAAAAACCCCAAAAAAGTGCAGCTATTAGTGCATAGTTTGCAGTGGGAGACCGACCTGTTGGTTTGATGACAAGGATTACGGCGGTGACATATTCCCAAAGCGCTAATCTGCTTGTCTGGGCTAATGTGACGGAGAACGAGAGGCCGCTACGGTATCAAATTCTAACGTTTCGCTGACAAAAACGGGCCGAAAAGACTCGACTCTGAGCGATTACACATTTTTCAACATGGGGCCCAAATGAGAAGTTTATTCTGTAGCCCTAAGACTCAAAGGCTTTAAAACCTTTTACTAGCCATGTCATATGGGTACCCTGCAGCAATAAGCTTGTGACCTATTTCAGCATTTGAAGTTCAGCAAACATTATGGGGTGTGAATGGGTCACCGAGATTGAATATCAGCCTGCTCTTTTGAGGATAAGTAAGCTGTAATGAGTCACGGAACTGCAACCCGGTGATTATAAAGGAAGGTGTTGCCCTGGTAAATGGCACCGTGGCACATCTTTCCCTTTTACAAGCCCTCTGGATGCGGATGATCTTCGGGAAGCCGCTCAACTAGCGTGAGAAATAAACTGCGGCCTACTGTTATACAAGGCCCAATTAGTGGTCAGGCCCTAATGTTGAGTGGCAGCCCAAAGGTTGTTGATGTTATTACAGTACCTCCGCAATAGCCGGCCTTCTGAAGTCCCTTCAATCAGCCGGTGCTGGACGACTTTCAGCAGGAGGAAGCAGGTAAATTTCTGTTAGTTTTCCTCTTTAATTTCACCAGGAGGGTCTGATAGCAGCTCTGGTTTGGCTGGAACTGGGCAGGGGCTCCAGTCATGGAAAATATTTGCTTTCTATTAGGCAGTTCAGACGCACGATAGCAAGTACGTCACGATTGATTTATAGATACAACATCCTCTAAGTGACTGCTACAGCGTAAATAGTAATTAAGTGTGTTATAATTACTCCAGCAAGAGTGAGTCTTTGCATCAACACCCCCCCCCCCCCCCCCCCCCCCCATGAGATGGGATGGCTGTATATGATAAATGTCACACCTGAGGCGACGGATCGTGCGTGATTCTGAGTTTTTTAAAGACAGACGGGAAGGGAAGGGCACAGGATGTCTGAGGCAAATTACCAGTTAAAAGACTTCTGTGATTCCCTTTTCACTCTTTTGTGAACCACATCCAACCACATCAGGGTCTGAACAGGGGCTCTGACCTCCACAGTCGCCTGCTTTTCCTATGTGGAATGATTTTCTTTTTCTTCTTTTTTTTTTTTTTTGCTCTGACGTTCAAACACAAAGATGTTCTTGAGGGCCTTCCCCAGGTGTGAGTTTCTCCTGAGGGAAAAGCTTTTGTGCGCCATAAGCCCCCAAAACACCCTTATAATCCTGCCAATCTCCTGTTCTCTCTTTTTCATACTCTCTCTCCGCACGCACGCACGCACACACACACACACACACACACACACACACACACACTGACTCCACAGCAAGAATGATTTCTTTCCCCTGTTAGCGCTTGGCTAATTCTTGGCTAATTCTATTCTCTCATTTCAGGAACGAACGACAATAACGGATAAAAATAGAAATGAAAGTGTAAGAACTGACAGGAGTAAAAAAGCAACAGTTAAAGGAGACAAATCAAAATACAGAAGCAGTTTACCAACTCAGACTGAGTCACACCTGTCTGGACAGACGGACAGATGGACGGATGGACGGACGGGCTGGGAGGAGACGTTGCAGCCTGCAAATGTTTGATTAAAAATATTAGGGTTGAATCCAGCATTAACCCAGATTCATTCATGCGCGCTGGTCTCTTGGCACAGTTCCAGTCACTGGTGAGGATCGGTGCTCCAGCAGAACCAGCTGATCAGCGAAACCAGCTCCGACTTTGGACCCCCGTTAGCAACATACCGTCCCTCTCGATGTAATCTTGCGTAGGAAAAGATTTAATAATCACCAACTAACTTCCTGGTTTGACTTCTACATCATCTCAACCATGAAGAACATCGGCGAAGCAACAACCCTCACGGACGGGCGATCTTAAGTCCATCTGCAGCGGCCCTGTGATTCATCTGATTAGCTATTTTAATCCTTTGGAGCACCTAAAGATTATTTTTAACGTTACATATTCCACGTACAGTATGGTCACATCAGAAAAGCCGCAGATTTATAAACCCCGGTGAAATTGCGGTTATGAAGAAGAGAACGCCGCAGTGTCGCTTTGATTACATAGCAGAGAAAGACAAGAAAGTGCTTATCGTCCTCCTGCCAGACGCGTTTGTGCACACGAGCTGCAAACCTCAACATCACTGACAGGGAAAATCACTCGATACCGCATTTTGGCTTTAATAAAGCCAGTGAGGTCAGAGCACGTATCAGCCAGCAGTTCAAAAGGAGACACATGCGCTGCAGAGATCTGTCGCGGTGGAGATCTACGACTCCAAAACTCCTAAAAAGGAAACTTTAAAGCCCCTGTTATATGTGAAGGATGAAACAACAAAAGATGAGTCAGTAAAGTAGTTAATTAACCAGCGAGCCGTTTCTACCAGTGCTGAAGACACGTACGCAGGGCCGGAATTTATTAAGTTATCTGAATTTTGGATTAAATCAAGGTTTATTCAAGTAATTTGGCCTATAATCCACAGCTCAGTTGTCAAGTGGCCTCTCCTGCGCACGTGTTCAAGAAAACCCACACAAAAAGCAGGACTAAACTTGTCTGCCTCGCACCCCCTCCTGCTGTCTGCTGTGGCTAAAGAAGCGCCTCTGAGTCCCGTCTGTCTGCAGTTTCAGACACAAACAGCGGCTCTGTCAAGCTCTCCTTTCCAACTGCTTAATTAATAACGTGTGTCATAAATCAGACACAAATTCATCACCAGCTTCTGGCTGAGATGCAGCTGGGATGATGGAACCCGGGATGCTAGCTCGCACTGCGGCTAGAGCGACCGAAACCATCAGCTGGCAGCATCCACAGGTGCCGTTCCGGGATGGGCTGGGATTGTAAAGGCATGCGGGCGCGCACAGATGCTACCGCTCAGGTGCCGACTTTTTCCAGATTTCTGCAGCCTGGTGGAACAACCTTTGACCCCACAGACTGAGGATGCTGATAGCTGGCTGAGGGACGGCCTCGGTCAGACGCCTCTGCTGACCTCCAGGCTGTGGTTCACTGATCACCAAAGACGGGCTGTGCAGGGCCTGCACACGTGGGTGAGGAACACACACTGTGCAAATGCACAGCCCATCTAGCTGTCAATGAACAGGTGGACAATTTAGTCTATTGGCTGTTGTGAAAGGAGCGTGCGTCTGAAATCGCCTTATAAAACTCGCATTGGTTTTTGTTCTTTAAAATTAGCATAATTCACTTTAACAACGTGAACACTATTTCTCCTCCATTCTGGGTGGCTAAAGAGTAGCAGTGTGCCATCTTAATGAGGCTGAGCTAATATGTCTTCAGTTGACGTGAACACATGAGCCACGGGGTTGTCATAATTAATGCATCGGAGTAATCACTGTTTACACTGGCAGTTTAACCGGGAAGACAGAGGAGAGGATTTGAAAGAGCCAGCTCAACCATTTCAGTGCTAATGTCAGACGACCACTTTTCCAGCGATAATTAAACAGCCAACAGGTAGTTGGTCTTTCTGGAACAGGAGCGAGAACACCACAAACAGACAAGCGCGATGCGTAAACGGCCATTAACATAACTGCACTCTTGTGGCCTCAGCCTGGCGATGCTATTTCCCACAAATGCTCGTCAGCCGTGTTTATGTTGCATTATGAACACGCACAGAAGGGAGCAGCAGACGAGGGCGGGCCCGCTGGCACGGAGGAATGTGCATTATTGCAGAAATTGGTAGAGTTCTGTGTGTTTATTTCTGCTGCACAACATCAATATACTTTAATAATGGAGACTGAAAGTCCACATGATTGGTAAAGTAGAAAATTGCTTTACCTATAGGTGTATAGCTACATTTACCTCCTATATAGATGCAGGAAGACTTCATATTGTAGACATGCAAACACAGCACGGGCAAATTGAAGCCATGTCCCTGACTTGTTTTAACCTGAACAAAGCCTCAGTCCTTCCTGTGCATAGTCTTGCTCGCTCGCTCCTTCTCTCTCTCCACACATGAACATACACAAACATATTTCTGTCCCCTCTTGGAAAGCCATTCAGCGTCTTTTTCGCTTCATTCAGTACAAATAACTTCACGGTGGGATAAAAGCATAATGTTTCCAGAACCCCCCCCCCCCAACCCCACCTCCCTCTTTGCTTCACTTTTCTGGCCCAGAGTTCTCCTTCAACATTTTCCCCCCTCTAACCCTCTTCGTTCCTGATCCAAAAGGACATTCACATTTCATTAAAAAAAGAGGTGGAGGAGTTGGGGAGGGGTGTTGGGGGGGTGGGGGGGACAGGAGGCCAAGAGCATAAACAAAACCTCTGTAATCAACAGCAGGACGTTCGCGGCTGCCTCCAGCCAGTCAGAGCTCATCTTCGTCCCCCAGACGGGAAGTATCTTGGGTATAAACCCACACCTGGGTGCTCGGGACCTCCAAAAACCTCTAAAATGTCACATAACACTGGGAGGAAAGGCGGTCCATGAGAAAACACCCGCATTAGCACGCATGTCGGCAAAGTCACCAAATACGCACTGGAAGGCACACAGAGCTCCAGCTATTTGTCTATCAGTGCTGTCATCTCTGTTTGTTCATATTAGGGAGTGCTCACTCAGGGACAGGATATGGGGATTAGGTCTGGCCTTATTGTGCTGTAGCTACACAACGCTAAATGGCTCCCATCTGTTCTCACATAGAGGCTGGCTAATACGCGTTAGCTGCACTCACATTATGCGCTGCCAGAATAACAGCAGTGGATAGATGAGTAGCACTGATACGGCTAGCCACAACACCGCGCTGTGCTAAAGGCTAATACACTGAGCTTATTCTATTAGATAGGGATAAAAAGTACTAATGCGCACGTATATATACATTCAGGCGAACGCGTGCCATCATAGGTATCTGATTTGAAATACCGAAGCCAGGGATCCGGCGCTCGGTTTACCTTTGTGGAAGTTGTGGTAGTAGAGGTGGAAAGAATGGGATTGATGGAAAAAGAAGAATGACAGAGAGACAGAGAGAGAGAGAGAGAGAGAGAGAGAGAGAGAGAGAGAGAGAGAGAGAGAGAGAGAGTGAGGAAGGGGGCAGTGTGGTCTGTTCATTACGGTGAATCCTGACACTGTTGCATTCTCAGCACACATGGACTGGATTAGAGGCTACGCGGGCCGCTCCAGCAGTGTATAGCTCGACATTGCTTTTGTGTGCATGTGCACACACACACACACACACACACACGCTTACGCACATGGCTGCTAAGTAAAGCTGCAGGAAGACCGACCCTTTGCTCATGCACAAACTACGGGACTCTTAATCCCTAAAGCGGCAGGACTGCAAAGTGCAAAACTACTAAGTCAGTGAGGTTGGAGGCAGACGCTGCTCGTGATGGTCCACCTGTGGATCACTGGGAGGGGGGGGGGGGATGCTCTGGAAACTATGAGCACGTTGTGTTGTTCCCTCTTTCTCTCCCAAACAGGCATCAACGTCGGCCCTCCCAGCACCAGCTCCTCTGGATGTCTGCTCTCAATGGTATCTAAATGGGGGGTGGCAATGGTGGTGGGGGGTATTAATATAAGCACCCCCACCCCCGACCTAACAGGTATTACTCTTTATGAGTCTGCATTCTTTGTTTTATGCTTTTTGCAGAAACAGCGCCTCAAAAAAAAACAACAAAAAAAAAAAACAGGCCTTCATGGCTGGTCTGTGTTGTATTGTAATTAACGACCCCTCGCACTGGCACACAACAGGGAGGGGGTGTGTGGCGTGGTTAAACTTTATTGTGACTGGAAAATGTGGGGGGTAGACGGACAGACATGTCCATCCCTGGCTTTTCTCAGCGTGTCAGTTTTATCACCAATGACGGATGAGTGTATAGTCTAATACTGCCCAGTGACCACAGCGTGCACACCATACACAGCGTACACACTTGACATGCACACATTTGAGGTTGAACGAATGTTGTCTGTGTGTGTGTGTGTGTGTGTGTGTGTGTGTGTGTGTGTGTGTGTGTGTAGGGGACAAAAAGCCAGGTTCCACCACACAACCTTCTGACAGCCAGGTGCTACTAACATTTACATCAAATGCTAACAGGATGTAAACCTGCACCAAAAACACTTACTGTGATCTGGCTGGTACGTCGCCATGGTGATGGCCATCAGGCCCATATTCCCTCTTCGTCGTCCTGAAGATAAAGCATGAAAACAAAGAGAATCATGAGTCTTAAATGATAAAGTTGAGTGTGGAATTGAGTTTGGGCAGCATGGGTCCGTCCTGGGAGCCTTTCCACATGTGCCCGGGGAACGGCATAAACTCAGGCCTGGTTTACAGGCGAACCCCTGTCTGCTACAGCAGGAACAACACTCGCAACGAACAAACAGTTCAGGTGGGTTACAGAGGCCACGGGATCTTTCCATATGTCAATCTTCCTGAATAAAGTTTCAATAAATAAAGTTGCAAAAAAAAACAACCCTGACATTAACATATTTAGTGTGTTAACATACATAATGCATTCAATGCGTCGTGTTATATTCCCTTTTCAGTCAAAACAATCGTGCTTTTGGTTCCTGTTCAGACGAGCTATGTATGATATCATGACAGAGATTCCACAATATGAGGAAACAATGGCTAAACACACCATGGGTTTCCTCTGAGCTGAAGCTGTGCAGGCAGAGACCCTGCTAACAAGAACGCTAATTCACTCCGACAGCAACATTGCAAATCAAATGGTGCCTTCACAATTGCCAAGTGGTTGCCAATACAACATTAGACTGATCCTCTGCAAAGCGGCATCGAAGCTAACGTTATGCGGGCAAAAAAAAAAAAATGCGGTGAGTTGGACTCGGTGCGTGGAGCCTCGGGTTTGACGGAGTGCTTGTGACAGGCTCAGTAAACGCAATAGGTAACATCTAAGCAGCTAAGCAAGAGATGTAATGGTTTTTCAGTGGAATATGTCTGAAGCTAAATGCTAAAAAGCAGTGAATAGCAGTGACAGACTCTGTAAACACAGCCAGACATGCTGTATAACTCGTCCAGATTCATCACACACGCACGCACATGCACACAAAATCAAGACAATATCATGTGCTACATCTCATAAATGCGAACCAGGGGAAAAAAAATGGTTATATAATTTTCTCTGTGATAAACACTTTGTGGCTGTTCTGGGTTTCTTTTTGAGGCCGTTGCCAAGTATCTGGCAGCGGTGCTGGCATGAGCAAATGGGAACAACATGCCCGTGAAGAGAAACACAACGGGCCCGTCCTTTTGTGACCAGTTATGAGGTGCATCTCAAGAGGCTCCAACTTCAAGTGGTGTTTCCTCCAGTTAGGGTTCACCTGCGCCCAGAGGAAGGCACAGACATTTGCATTTGCGTCCTCTGTGCCTGCGTCCGTAATTGCGTTGACGTGCATGAAGTGCATGCGTGTGAACAGTTGCACACATTAAAAAAAGAAAAAGAAAAGACAATTGCATGTGAGGTCATTGTTATTCAAAGTTCTAGAGGCTGTAAAGTCTTGGAAAAGCTTTGTGGTCTCCATGGTGAGGGCGCAGACCCTCTTCATCATCATTATCATTATCATCATCAGTCATTCTCCAAGGGAACGGCTGCGCTGGCGATACTCCGACATTATTTTTGAGAGAAGGATTTAATGAAAACAAATGGGGGAATGGGGAAAGAAAAAAGAGGTGAAGAGGAATTAGAAGGTAGGGAAAAGGGATTTTGATATAAACGATGGGAAGGAAGGGGCAAAAAGTGGAGGAATGTCAACAAATATCTGAATTGTGTGAGAGAGGAAATGAATCTGCACACACGCATGAGTGTGTGGTGAGGAGTTTAGATGACCTCTGGCAACAAGGTCGACTTTGGAGGAACCCGATCGATACATGAGAGGACAGGAGGAGAGGAAACCTCTTTAGGAGAGAAGGACTATGAAATAATTCCTTTTTCGATTATTTTTATAACATGACAATAATGGATAAAATACCCATTGTAGCCATAGAAACTCCTCACAAAGTAAGTTTAGTGCGTGACACTGGGGTCTGATCCCTTCCAGACACTTTTAATGATTAAACCGCTAATGGGAGCACACACGCCACACAAAATGCTGCATCCACTGGAAACTTCAACACAGCTTCATTCAGACGGTCTGTCACAACTGAGCCTGAACAAGCAGCACTGACAAGGAAACACACCTTCCCATAACAGGAAGAAACCTTGAGCAGGACCAGGCTCAATCATTTGTTAAACTAAAGATGTGGAACTAAAACTGAACAGGTCAGTGAGACGTGTGGATGTTTTTAAAGGACATGTTTAGAAACTAATATTTGCTCTTCCTGGACTACTGTGTGCATTTAAGGAGTAATGTTCTATGTACAGAATATTTCTCCCCAATGTAAACCGCTATTGCAGAAGAATGCTGCAAAAATCTGCTACTATAAGCACGGCCCCAGCATGACTGGGAGTCAGCGCGCATATGGACACCAATCAACTCCAGACCCCTGCATTCTTTAAGGAACCAATATGGTTCTAAAGGCATAAAAGTCTAATACAATATTAAAGCCAGCGATCCACAGCTCTAAAATATTGCCAAGGCATGTGTGGGGTGATGCAGGCATAGAACTGTGTGCATGTGAGAGTGATGGGGGGGGGGGGGTTACAGACGGGGGATCCCCGGTGCATATTTGACTTCAAATTAGACAGCAATTTTCAGAGACGTTTACCAAATCAAGAAAAATACGGACGTATAACATATTGGGGCATTGAGACCCAGGTGGAAATCCCCGGACTCTTGGCTGAAGGCTCCCAACGTACATTTGCGCGAGCGCACGTACGCACACAGGAACATGCGCACAGTTTCACGGCTTGGAATCCCCCCACCTCGATCGCAGCCTCTCAACATCAATAGAGAAGTCTGAGCTGCCTTTGCAGACCGCACGGGGATCTAACGTAAAGATCATCCTTCCTGCTGTTTGGGAATTCATCTGGGACGCACTTTTAAAGAAGATGAGAACGGTGAGCATCTACACATGAGCGTGCACATGTCCAACGCTGCAACAGCGAGCTTCAAACAGACGCCGGAGGGTTTGGAGCGCCGCGCAATCTGGATATGATATGTGCTCGTACGAGAGGTGAGTGATACATACATTAATCCCACACATAAATGCCATCAATCAAAACGCTCATTTGGCAGCGTTTCCTCCAGGCTCCTTATCTACTCTGACTTGGCAGGAACTAACGTGGATGAGGCCGAGGAGATGAAATAGGGGGTTTTGATGCTCGATTCTGACTTGGGGCGAAAAGACAAATCTGACGGCAGGCGTGAAGCGCCTTTAGCACACTGACCTCCATGGGTGATCGGTGATTGGCCTGGGAGGGGCCCCTGGGAAGGATCCGCGGGTGCACGTTCGCAGGATGGAAGTGGTGGGAATGGTGAGGGTGGTGCTGCGGGTGGGCGTGGTCCTCCTCGTAGTTGTCCGCCATCAGCTTCATTCTGCTCTGAGTCTGTGAAGAAGGAGAAAACCTGTGGTTGTGATGAATTCGGAGCCACCGGCGCTCCCAAAGCCTCAGAGATCCTGTCATGACTGAGCTGAGCAATTCTTGGAAAGAGGAAGAAAGAACGAACGTGTTGAAAGACTTTAAATATGATAAAGGGTGCAACAAACATTTGATAAGCGGGTAAGAATCTGAAGCTGTCAAATGTCAAGTGTAGATGATCTTTTAGATGCTTCAGATGAATCCAGGAACTCCAACGGGAACATTTAATGAGTGAACAATCCAGCCTCTGGCCATGAGAGTTCTAGTCCATTTAAACATTACTTATTAAAACTACTCTCAAAAATGCCTGTCTATAAATGGATAATGAGAGAGTGTGTGTTTGTGTGTGCGTGTGTGTGTGTATTTCAGCATCTGTGAAAAACACTGTCATCGGGCCAACACCGCGGCTTTGCAGGGAGATAAGAGCCGCAGCCTGACAAACGTTTAGAACCAGTCAAAATCCACCGAGGCAGCTGCCGGGAAGATGGACAGAGACAGAGTAGGTGCAGAGAAGCTGACAGGCTCCTTCCCTGAGCTGCAGAGACGTCCCCCCGAGGGTGGACGCCGCTGCAGAGCAGGAGCCTGGATTGCTCTCAGATAAAGGTGATTGAAAGGGAAAGATGAACACAAGCACAAATGGCGCTGATTTCCTGTCTTAAAGGAGATATCAGCCATGGCGGGAAGGAAAGAAAGAAAGCCTGAGTCAGCCGTGAAGACAGGGGGGAGATGGTGTTACAGTAGCCAGCAGCCTGGGGACATTTCTGTGAGATAAGGCAACGACTGAGGAAATGAGCCCGTCATGATCACAGGAGACAGCGTGGAGGATATTTACAAAGGTCTGCAAGTGGATCAAAATGGTGGGCAGCAGTTTAGATAAGGTGAGAAGCCCGACGCGGCGGTGCGAGGGGCTTAATTATGAAGAGTGAGGAATGGAGGAGGGTTGGGACAGACCCAGACCGGTGGTTAGAGGAGCTAATGGCTGTATTCAGGCGAGCGGCCTTCTCTGACCTCAGGTGTTGACACCAGCAGGTGTGACTGGGTGGGCCTGGCTGCTATGCAACACTTAAAGCGCTGACACCTGTCATTTGGCCCCGTCAATGACTGTCATGTTCAGTGGCGCTGATGAAACTAGTGGACCGCAGCGCCGGACAAGAATCTCCCCCAGTAACGCGATTTGATTCCTCGTCAGGGAAAAATCCCTGAAAGCCATTTGCAGGCGAGGGGCCATCCAAAAGGCTAATGTGTGTTTATTCCTTCCTGCTAATCTAACAAGAACCTGCGCTCTTTCCCGTTCACCTACTGTAATTACAACCATATTTATGTGAATAAGAGCTCAGCCATGCGTGCGCGCATTTAATATCTAATGACAAAGGGACACAAAAACAAATTAAGGAATGAGATGATGGATTGCTTCTGGAAGAGTCTGATTGTGCGGCCAGGGCGGCCGCTTCACGCAGACACCGCAGCGCGCTCTTCACACAGGCCGAGTTCTGCGTGCACGTCTACTGGAGGTGTGTGCAAATAAAACGTCTGCGTGGTGGAATATGTGTGCTTTAATTAGTGTTAATTAGAGGCTTTGCAAAGTAAACAGCTCGGTAATGGCCTCCAGGCCCGCTCGTGGAACTCGTAGAAAGCTCGGAACAGGCGCGCTTAAGAGGAGAGTTCTTCATTGACATCTCTAACCATAACAGATTGGACCCGGGCTCGACGTGTGCGCACCGAGACCTTTCTCCATGTGTATCAAAGTACAGCTGCTGGTATAAACATGGAACTGATGATCCCACTGCTGTGCTCACAGCTGCATCCCAAACCTCAATCCAAGTCTTCCGTAAATCACAAGCCTGTCCTGATTAGAGCCGAGTTGTGTTAACACATATGGACACAAGAGGCTGACAAAAAAAGGGCCTTAAACAAACATACAGCTGGGGAAAGGCTGCCCCATTCTCACAATAATTAAGTCTCCTTTGATCAATTGTGTGTGTGTGTGTGTGTGTGTGTGTGTGTGCGTGTGTGTGTGTGTGTGTGTGTGTGTACGTATGTATGCGCGTGCCCGCCACATCATCATTTCATTCCAGTGAAACCTGGTGATCCTGCTGGAAGTGCCTGGATCATTTCCACCCTTTCAAATGATAAATCTCCCCGGAACAAGACCGTGACGAGGTGGGAGGGGAGGGAAGGAGTCTCAGGAGTCACGCGCCTCCGAGGACGCGAGGACTCCTCTCCCGTTGGGTTCAGAGTGGAGCCAACTCGCTCAGCGCTTCGATGTGCGCAGAATTCTATGACGAGGGGAGATTTTTCTCCTCTGAGGAAGTCTAAACATTCGGAGATGAAAGTCTGCATCCGTCTGCGGTTTCAGTTTTGTGTGTCTGCGCCAAAGGTGACCGCTGCCTCAAAGCCAAGCGAAGTCTTTGAGAATGGAAAGTTTGTCTTACGCGCACACGCGTACGAGAGCGTCCAAGGACGTGGAGAGGTCGCGCGGGGCACGGCTATCTGGAAATCTATCTGTTGTCTACAGATCAGCTTTCTCCTGCGAGACCCTGGCTACCATAATTCTTTGGCATTTCCTGGTCAGCTTCCTTCCGCTATTGGTTGCCGAGGATCAGGGGAGCGCAACCTATCCCATATTTGTGTCAATGGGTCAGAAGACAGAGAGCTGGTGTGCGCCACGTTCAGCGGAGTCTCCAAGGAGCTCCTTCTGTGGAATGAAGGGAAACCAAGTAGGGAGCAGACTGCCTAAGGGAAATATTTTCTTTTCAGCTTCCTTGACACATTTCAGACAACCGGTCGAACGCCCGCCCGTCCACCCACCCAGACGCAGCACGGACCTGCATTGTTGAGACCAACGAGGCTTTGGTGTGTGAGAAATAATAGGCAAATGTAAAGAATGTGCTCCTTTCTCATCCCTTTCCTCTCTCCCCCCACCTTTATGTGAGCTCCCGGCCTCGAGGCTGAACCGTTGCAATTACAGCCCATCACATCCGATCGGACCCTAACTGCCGGTTCGCCAGTGGGAAAACATGACGCATCGAATGGCGATAAACAGATAATAGGCTTTCCTTGAAACTCCATCAAGTGAATTGCACCCCCTAGGAGCTGTTTAGTGTTTATGGGGCAGTACCAAACATATGTCCACACATGCATCTGCTGATTTTTAAAAGCCCCATGTTTCCCAGAAGCCCCTGTGACTCAGGAGACTATATATGCGCTCCCCACTGTTAGCTAATTATCATTAGCGTTCAGGTTAGCTCAGTCACTGATGTGGTCTGACCAGGCCGTTATTACCCGCATACCTTCATCAACCTTAGGGTATACTAACGGGTGCGTAGCTACAGATTAGTGTGTGTGACCATTTATCACTGCTGACCGACGGATGTGAAACAGAGTTCTGCCGGTGACTCACTACAGTTACGTACGTCTTTGGGTTGGACACCGCTAACTCTCATTGCAGTCTGATGGTTCATAGAGAAGTTTGACTCGTGTTTGTGATTATGAATCAGGCAGGTTGAAGGGTCTGGTTAAGCTAGCGTGGTGGGAGGTGGGGAACGGTTACTATCTGGTTCTGGTAAATACGGTTCTCTGTGTCATTTTTTAACAGGCGAGGGGGACTCGCTATGCTGTTTGGTTCCCAGAGCGGTGACCACGGAGGCCAGGCACGCACACAAGTCTGCCTTTTAGACTGCGGGGGCAATAAATTTAGCCGTGTTTACTTAGCGTGTACTTATAAAAACTTGGTGGTCCAAAGTGGTGGACGTACCTGCTGTTTGAGCTGGTGCATGAGCCTGTCTTTCTCCCTCTTCAGGGCCATCACTTCTTCCTGGGCTTTCTTGCGTTTGGAAGAGGACAGCTCTAGCAGGGCGATGTTTGCGTCCTTCTCGCTGATGGCCGCCAGCAGCGCCTGCTGCCTGAGAGAGGGCAGCAAACGGAAACGAGTGGTCAAAAATGGAATCGCCTTTGAAATGGAAAGCAAACACGTGCACAGATGGACCGATGCTCATTTGCCCAGAAATGGGCAAAGTTAACATATTTTACGGTCACAAAACAGGCAGGTGGACGCACCCAGGCGCCCCGCTAACATCTGCTGTGGCCTGTGTACATATGCAGATGTCCCATTAAACGTGCTGTTAGCAGAAGCCCCTAAAGAGGAGGCCGAAATTCCACAGAGAAGAAGCAGACATCTTTGAAGTGGTCTGCTAAGTGCTGTCTTTTGGTCCTCGCCTCAGCGTGACTCACGGCTACGTAACAATGTAATGGAGCATAATAGAGCAGGCCGGGGAGGATATGACATCTTTCTTCTGTCACCACTACTTACCACGATGGCGTGGCGGAGGCGGGTGGCAACAAACGGCTGTCTACAGGTGCAGAGGAAGCATTCCAGCGAGCGTCACCACCAGACATACAGTACACACACGCACACGCCCACGGGTCTGCAGGGAGCGCCTTGCGTAACCTCTTTGGTGATTACTATCCTTGTCATCAAACAGGAGGCTGTAAATCGGATGTTGTGAGAAATGCACGTTCTGTCTGTCGGCTCTTGTAAACTCAGGAGCACAAACACACTCATATGGAGGAGCAGACATATACAATGTTGGTTCCCCGCTGTTGACCGCAGGGACACAGGATGGGACTCACAACAGACTCATGAATGATTCTTTATCACTATTTCGCCATGAAACGATGAGTGTGAGAGTCTGGGAAAGAGCACGGACACAGTGACGTCCTCTTGGTCTACCAATGAGAGAAATATGTTTAAATCTCATTATATTTATCTCTTTCCTCTACTTCATCTAATGTCACGCTCACAATGTTGCTTTTCAAGACAGGATTCAGTAAAGAGCATCTGTGGTTTTGGTGGATCGTTACATTCATTCAATGAATTTTATTAAAAAGGGAAAAAAATCTCTAGCAGCTGAATAAATCCACTGAGAAGTGGGCATCATTTCCTGAGTCCTTAAGCGGAGGGTGAAAGGTTGAGGGGGCACTGACCCCCCCCCCCCAACCACCCCACCAGATTGATCTAATCTGTGAAATCTGAAAAAGACAAACACACATCCATCTCCTCCCTGTGTCCTCAGCTCTGGGGATGGAGGAAACAGTCTTTCGCCAGGTCGCGTCTGAGAGTGCACGAAGTGTCAGGAGCTGGACAATCTCTGGTTTCAGGCAGCGAGTGGACCTTTGAGCTAAAGATACACTCCAGTAGTGGCTCCCTCCTTCATCACAAATGATCATGCAAAACAGCAAATGTGCAATTTGGCCCGAGACATTTGGAGCCTGGCTGAATGAAACCCCAGAACCACAGTGGCTAGCATGCCTCAGTGCAAGCCAAATCACTTCCAGGCTCCACATTGACACATTGCAGATTACAGCGGTGTCTGTCTGTGGGGGCTCTTCGACTGGTACTGCGGAACTCTGCTGAGTGATGTCTTCCTTAAACAATAAAAACGAGGACATTATTGTGATTAGCCGGCCTGTTAACTCTGTCTCCCACATCTTTAATCCGCCGTTGTGTGTGAGCATGTGTGTGCTGATTGCTAACAGACTTTGAAGCCGTGCACAACTATGTGAAGTATTTAATCACATCTAATTTGAGTGACCGTTTGACCTCTGGCGAAGCGCACACTTGCAACGTGGATGGATCTAGCCGACGGTCTTCATCTATCAGACACATGCAGAGACGATCTCTAGGCGTAGGAACTACATCTTCTCTGGAATTGTTCTCCGCGTCCTGCACAAACATGGAAAATGATCCTGATTTTCTCCTTTGCTGTCCTGACCAAAAAGCCATTATTCTTCTTAAAAGTCAGATCCCATGTGCTGAGTGATAAGGCAATCCTATAAAAGGACAAATAAATCACGCCACCAGACCTCTGGTGCAAAAAGTCTCATCTGACAAGGTAAACACAGCTTGTATAAACAACTTAGGAGCTTCATAGATCTCACATTCCTCATATTTACTTTAGTATTAGAGAGCAGGATAAGGAGAACTTGCGGGAGAAGCGCAGACCCGACTGACATCTTATTTATAAGGGGTGAAATCCTCAGCTCGGCTGCAACATGTGATTCCAATTGAAGCTCCGTGGTTGCTGGGACATATTGAGACATTTGAGTCTACGAAGTTGGGAGATGGATGGCTAAAATACATGACCATGCGATGAGAGGTGAGAGGGAAAAGGGTTGGGGGGGGGGCAGAGACAATATGGAAAGAGTGAAAGAAAAGGAATGCGAGGCGGGAAGAGAAGAAGGGTATGGAGTCGGCGAGGTGGGAGGGGGCATTTTAGCACAAAAGGAATAAAAAATGACGGGACTTTGATGAGGGGTTTGGAGGTGGGTCGGCCGTTGAGACAACGGTGATGTCACAGGGGCAGATGGGAGCCGGCAATCTCACAAAGACTTCTGGGAAAAGGGAACGGGGGTTAAGATGGGGTCAAGAATGTGCATAAACATGTGTACATGTTGTCAGAAAGCAGGAGAAAAAGAAATGACAGTGCGTCAGGGGAAAGGTGAGAAAGAGGACTGGGGATGATGCCACCTGTGTTGCATGAGAGGGCCGAGAGGGGAAAACGTCAAGATCTAGGAGTGTCAGCCTCTTCTAAATCAGCCCAGTGTGCTCCGTGTTATTCCGGGGTGTCACAGCTGAGGGATGCGTGTTTAAAATTTCTGTTATGACTAACTTGGAATTATGAGCATGGAGAGTCATGGGGACAGAAACAGATGAGTCCAGGCGATGCCCGGGGGAACCATCAATACTGTCTGTCCTTAATTGCGGCATGTTTGCCTGCCTCTGCACACCCGCCTGCTTTCATGTCCTTGCGTGCAGACGCGACGCGCTGTGTGCGTGAAAACACAGAGAGGACGCTGCTAGCCGCTTCCAGAACATCTAAACCTAAAGTCAGCGATGGTGTGCCGCTCTGCTGTCGGCCGCTGCAGACATTCCCGGGCATGATGAGGGCTTTTCCTGGGAGCGGGTGAGGGTGCAGCGAAAGGCCGAGGGCTCCTGCTGAGGCAGACCTAGAGGCTGCGGTGAGAGCAAGCAGAGGACATAAGACTGAGGCATGGCTGAGTGACATCATTATTTATGGTCTTGGAAAACTGTGTTATTTACAACGGTAGAGGAGGGGAAAATGTCCATTTCCAACATAAAACACACGCTCTGGCTACATTCTGTCCCCTTACATCAAAGTCGGCAAAGATGGTAAATTTGTGTTTCAGCTACAAGTGTTGGCTGAATGCTTTTAGTCTAACTTGTGGCTACCATAAGTTAGAATTAGCTGCATTCTAATGCATGCTATTCCTCCCGAGTGTGTTTTACTGAATCTAAGCTGGTGTTTATCTTTTATCTTTGAGAGTGTGTGTATTCATCTTCCTACAACCAGTCAAACTTGCACGCCTGCCCGGGTTGAAAAAGAAACCTGTCAAGTCCAATATCTGAACATTTACGTTAGACAGCGCAGGATAATCCTGAGCCTCAGTCAAGAGCGATACATTTTACATGCTAACCTTGAGCTGTGCTTCCCAAGCAAAGTCCATGACAGCAGATGGCTCCCCCAGAACTGGGCCAAGTTGTGTGTGTTTTCACTTCACTAATAAAATATACAACCCACTTACTCCGCTCACTCCCACTCCCACAATAGGTCTCTGGTTGGTGCAGTTGGGGGAGGGGGGGGGATCTAATTGAAAAAGTATGTATCACTTTTACAGCAACAACAGGGAAAATACGAGGGGACAAAAATCAACAAATCTGCCAAAACTAGCCAAATGTTTAGAGTGGTAGCAGGGACGAGGAGCGACGGCTGACTGCTCCCAGGGATGAGCGGGACCAGACGGCCAGCGCTGCATTCCAGCCAGAGGCAGTGAGACCCAGACAAGGAGAGACAGACCAGGTGGCCGTGGAAGCGAGGATATCGTGTATGCACATATGCATATGATTAGCCTAGCTAGCATTGAGACCGGGATCAAGGGACGCTCCAGAAAAACATCTGTAAATACAGTTTGACTACAATTAACCTGGGCAATTAACCTAAGACGCAGGACTGATTTCCTGACAAACAACACTCGCTTGGGAGTGTGCATCCGTCAAAGACGCCGCGAGGTCGGACGCGAACACGGACATTCACGTCCAGCCGCAATCAGCATCCGTATCCGCAGTGACGTGCCGATGGAAGATACTGGAAGTCCCGTACTCCACCAGATCAATGCGATTCCATGTGAATTTGGTTTACAAATAAAGATCTCGCGGACCCCGCCCCCGAGGTTAAAGCTCTGGATGCCGTCGTCATCGCCGATTCGAGCTGTTAGCGCTCCGCACCGACCAGCATCAATTGCATCACTTGTTCGAGCATCAGCGGGACGCCGGGGGATTCCTGTTGTCAAAAACAGAGGAGGTAAATAAACAAGGCCCGGCATGTCGTCACTGGAAACGATGATGTCATGGCAGCTTTTTCACATTCGGACGACCTCTCGGGGAATAAATGTGTCCTCGGCTTCAGTCGCTCACATCAGCGCAAGAAAAACACAATTCACGTTGCATTAGCCAGGAATCCACTGCCAGCCTCCAAACCTGTCAGGCGGGAGGCGCTGCACAAGCCCCCCGACAGTCAGGTGGGCTTCAACTTTCAACCCACAGGGACAGAAAAAAGTTTCCACAGCCGGTTTGTTTTTCATCTTTATCGGCACTAAAGCTGACTGACAGTGTCTGCCCAAGGCAAAGAAACAAGGCAGCCATTTCTACTGTACCACACACGTGTAGAGCTCCCCTGCCTAGCAGTCACACACACACACACACACACACACACACACACACACACACACACACACACACACACGTATACACAGCAGCTGGGTTGTTTAAAATGCCCTGTCATCTGAGAAACAGAGGTGAGGGTCAAAAAAGGCGTAACACTGCTCCAGTCACACACACACACACACACACACACACACACACACACACACACACACACACACACACACACAGATGTGCACACATGCACAACACACGTCAGGGAAGTGCACCGAGGCCTCAGTATAAACACTGATGAGTTATATCGCCCCAGACTGCCCACATTTCTCTGATCTAACCAGAACTTGGTCCCGGAACCTCCTCTCCCGTTTTCTGACTTCAAAAGCCCGAACATGTGGCCGCGGAGCCGCTTTCCTTCAGCTCGGGTCAGACGCTGTAAATAAAAAGTGGATCCACCTGTCACACACGCAGCTGCTTTCACACAGGACGATAAAGGGTCCGATACCTCGTCAGGTGACACCGGGCCCGTTTGCGTGGCCGTAAAAATCCGAACTGGGCGGAATGAGATAACAATCGGACCTGCGCTTCGGGAATGTGCTAATGCAAAAGAAGGAAATAAATCAGACAAACGGGTATAAATGAATGAAGAGATTGGAGTAGCGGGACGTCTGCAACATCCCCCTACACACACTTTCCGGAATAAATGGTGTGTGTGACTGTGTGTGTTTCTCATCCCACAGAGGTTCGAGACCCGCAGTCAGGAGGCTAGAACAGATTCTGTTGATACAATAACCCGGTCAAACAGGCCTTTCAGCCACAGCACCGACACTATTGTGCCCTCTTTTTGATTTTTCCTTCCTCATTCCTTCACTCCCCCCCCTTTTTTGTTAACCAAAGAGAGGACTAAAGAATGGCATCACCTGAGCCCTGCTCTCGGACCTCTCTATCATTCCACTTCTCCTTCCCTTTATCCTTCTCTGTTTGGCTCCGCTGTGCCCTGTACTCACTCCAGCGTGGGGCTAAATATTAAGTTCAAGGAGGTTATGCAAACACGTTGAAACAGCCATCCTCGGCCTAAGTAATACCCTGAACCCTTCAATTACCCGCTTTGCTTTCCTCTCTCCTCATTCCTCTTGCCTTTCCTGTCCTCCGCTTGGGTTCTCTCACTCCGCTCGTCTGACTGCAGCCTGGAAATACTGCGCGCGCTCGTAACGTCGGGGGCCAGAAAGCCTTAAAATATAAGGGGCAGAGAGTACAGCACAGCTCCGCGCCGTTACACGTGCGCACACTCACAATTACGCACCCACACAAACGTCCATCCAAAATACACACTCGCACACAAACCGATGAAAGATGGGTCCAGAGACGGTGGGAGCAAGTACCACTGGTGTATTTTCTCTGTGTTCCAAATGTAGGGCCAGGCGGTGCACCGCAGCTGAACCACAGCCGACATGCGGTGGAATGAGAGGCCACCACACACACTTCCCTTAAAGGAGCCATAGACACACAATGCGCACACGCACGTCACGTAGCGACACAAACGCTCCGACGCACACGTATACACACGCACACGTTCAGCAGTTTCCTGGACAGCGCTGTCAGGACGACGGGAGGCCGTGTTTAAAAAGCGGTTTGAGGCAAAGAGACAGATCAGTACGGGCCGTTTCCCACAATGCTTTGCCAAAGAATTACACAACCCAATTAATGTGGTCGCTGCAGCACGGCGAGGACTTCGGTCTGTGCGAGTTGAGCGCGCGTGCACGCTCCTTTGGCCCTCGCGGCTCTCAGAATTATAGCTTTGCTTGGAGCTTGGACCGGTCCATTTCCCGTCAGCCTGTAAAGGACGAGCAAGGTCAAGCTAACATTTCCCCCACACCCCATCAGCCCATCACGGTTATTTACAATCACACCCACATTAGCTCAACTGCTACAAAAGCTGCAGGAGAAGACGACAAAATGGGTTGAATCCGACTCTTTAGAGTTTGGAGGGAAAAAAAGGACTTTGTTGCACAAGTTAATGTGTGACTTTTCCCACTAATTCTGCATTAATCCTAAAAAAGATCCAAAAACCCCCCAAAAATGGCGGTATTCTGCTGCGGCTCACACTCTCGTGCACTGGTGGAAAATGCAGGTGCGCACAGAGCGGGATTCAGCTGTGGGTTGGCCCATCCTGCTGTTTTTCTGACTTTTTTACTTACTGGTTAAGCACAAATAAACACACTATATTAGTTCTACATTTCCTAAAAAAATCTATTTTCAAAACAAGCAAGGAAATATCTATCTATCTATCTATCTATCTATCTATCTATCTATCTATCTATCTATCTATCTATCTATCTATCTATCTATCTATCTATCTATCTATCTATCTATCTATCTATCTATCTATCTATCTATCTATCTATCTATCTATCAAGAAGAACTGAGCACATTTCAACGTGCCCCCCATTCTTTAAATGCCCCCCATCATTAAATGCCCACCGCACCGCCTCCATGGAGGGATCGACGGACGAGGTCGTCTGCATGAAGCTGCAGAAATGAAAACAGAAGCAAAGTTCAGACCAGAGTGGGAATAAGAATCTTTTGAATTTCCATTAGCAAAGCCAACATAAGGTCAGGAGCACGCCCTCCTTCCCGAATGTGCTGTGTCATGTGCACATATTCAAATAAATGTGGCAAAAAAACCACACAGATTCACTCCAAAATGTACAGCTTAGGTGGAGATTTGGAATTAATATAAACGTAGAAAACCCCGTGCTTCCAATTAGGAGGCTTTTCGAATAAACAAAGTAAAAAGGCAACAGCAGTGAGATCTGTTCTGAATTCCAACCACATACTGATTTGCATGGACTTCATTAACGCGGCCTCGGAGCCCTTCAAGCAGGGAAATGTAGTCATAGGAAGAAATTATGAAAGATCTCTCTCTCTCACTCAGACACGCACGCTGGACCCGGCGAGGGTGCTGATTAGAGGAGCTGTTTCCAGGTCTGGACAGGTCTGCTGTATATTTAGACAGATCAGTGAGGATCACAGGATCAAAGAGTCGCATGATTACTACCTGGCCCTCCGATAAAAAACAAAAAAACCTCACTATTATTTCCTTGTCAGTGCGCACAGACACGCACGCAACCGGTGGGGCGCGCGGAGCCTGTTCAGACACACAGATAAAGTCCCAATCGCGCCTTTCTAGGGTGCATGGATGGAGGCAATAAAACACACGCCCGCGTGGGTGCGGAGGCATTCTCCCGTGCACACGCGCCCAGATACACACCCGCACCGCTCTATAATCTGGGTAATTTGTACACCGGGGCTAGTGTAGACAGATCGTGCCTGTTGTGTCACAGCATTTCTTGATCACCAGCTGTCTAAATTCCAAAAAGAGGCAGACAGTTAGGTGTAAAGTGGCTGTGAATAACCTTTTGGGGGGTGACGACGGGCTCCAACACCTTATCCGTGCACGTTTGAGTGTTCTTTGACATGTTTGGGGTCTTTGCTCACCGTGTTGGGGATAAACAGAGTGCACGTATGCTTGTGGGCTGAGAGAGAGGGACCGAACATTTCAAGCCGGAGACGCGAGCAGGAACATACAAGTGCGTGCATGAAGCAGCAAACGTGCGCCTTGTGATCCTGTCAGCGCCAAGTGCACCCGCTTTTTGACCCTTGCAGCTGCCTCGGGTCTGCCATTAATCTCGCCGCGCGCCTTCGCGCCCAGACACAAGGTGCATGAAGCAGAAATGGATCCGCAGACGCAGCGGATGCAGAATCGGTACCTGGGGTCGGGTCGGCCCACACCGGCCTGTGGCTTCCTCTGAACAGATCGCTTTAATAACAAAAATGTGCAGCGTCGGAGCACCGAGAGATGGCTGCTGACAGACACCCTGATTTACAGATAGATAACTATCAGACACACATAGCTGCTCCGTCCTCTGGTGGTGTGTGTGAGGGAGAGAGAGAGAGAGAGACGACTAGAACAGGACGTTCATTACAGTCTGTAACATTTACAGTCCTCATCATCACCTGGAAGGGAGACCATCATTTTTTGAGTTACACGGCACGCCTCGAGCTTCACCTCCTCTTGACTTTTTATGAATCAGCTCTCGCTTCCCTCCAGATGATCCAGCAGATTTACTGCTAAGTCATCTCAGTTTGTCTTATAGAACATCTGACATTAAGTCCAGCGCTGCCTCGGCGTTGACGCCCTGCCAACGATCAGGGGTGTAGTAGCTGTTCGGCAGCTGTATAGACACGACGCCGGAGCCCGCTGTGTTTGTGTGCATGCGTAGCTTTGTTTGGGTATGTACGAGGGTGCTGTAAATTTTGCAAACACAGTGTCTGTTTCGCTGTTTGGGGCCTGTGTTATGCACAATAACTCTCCGGCATGGATAACACACATGCTATTCTATTTCCAGGTTTTATCAGGCGATACGTCTCCTTCCTGCTCTCTGAGGAAGATGCAAAAGAGGATGATTGCAGCTCTGCACCACTGAGAGGCTGCCTCAAACATTTGGGAAATCCGGGTATAAAACCCAACGAGACCGACATGTCCGGATGTCGTGCGGCCGCGTTTAGGTCGGTTTCTGTGCCGCGCCGCTCTCGGCTTTTATCCTCCGTGTGCACTGTTTATGCCGCCGTGTTTGTGTCGCTCCTGTGCATGTGTAATTATCCTGCGCTGAACTCCCAACGTGACATATCACGACACTGATGTCAGGAAGCCGAGACGCTCCGAGTCTGACAAACAGACCGCGCCAGGAGGAGGAACTAAACAATGCGCCACAATTGCTTTATTACTCAGTGTTTGTCCGAGGTTTCATGTTACGCCTCAACGCCATAAAAAAAAGCATGTTGTTTTTCCAGACCCCACCCCCACATCTCTCCCTGTGTGTGTCTGTGTGTGTGTGTGTGTGCGTTTGTCAGCTCTGGCACCAACTGGTTCCGTCTGACATGCTCAAACAGAGCCGAACACACATCAGGAGCAACAGGCAATCAGAACCGGCCGCAGTCCCCAAACACGCTGTGAGCATCCTCTCCAGGAATTTCCTCTGGTCTGTGATATCGCGGACCACAACACTCACAAACACACCTACGGAGAGGCCAAGGATTCACAGGAAGCCTCTGCTGCAGCATCTGTGTGGCACCAGTGGCACCGGTGCTGTTTGTGCGCGTCATCTTCAGGAATACATTCCCAACCTCAGCGGGAGGAACAATGCTGACTGGCAGGGAAATGGCTGTAATGCTAGCAGACCGCCTAAGCTTCTGGATTAATTCATAATAGAGGGGTTGACATGGAGCTGGGTGGGCCCCATCTAAAATTTCATATTGTTATTGGGTTCAATTTGTCATCGTTATACAACTGCTTGCTCACCTGACTGTGTTCTGCTGTTTACTGAGCTTCAAATAAACACAGTCTGCATTATGTCTTCAGAGGAAATTTTTCAAGGCCTTTCAAGGCGGTCGTCGGGCCCGAACGAGATCCTCCTAAGCCCGAGCAGAAGGTGATAGCCAGCCGCCTGGAGAGCAACCGAGATGAAGATCTGTTTCAAATCAATGGAAGGAACACACCTAAAACTCAATCTGGGTCAGCCTCCCTCACTCTGTCTCCCCCTCCTCCTTCTCCCCTGCTGTATTAAGGTGTCTCTTTGGCCTTTTATCACTCAACACTTGGTAAGAGAGATGTCTCTTTCTGGAAATAGTGAACAGGTCAGGTAAGAGGAGTATGAGCTATGAGACAGAGAGAGAAAGAGAGAGAGAGAGAGAGAGAGAGAGAGAGAGAGAGAGAGAGAGAGAGAGAGAGAGAGAGAGAGAGAGAGAGAGAGAGAGAATGAGAGTCAGCATAGCAATAAATGAATGATTGCCAGGTTTCTGTATCGTTCTTGAACGTTTCCACACCATTGTAGCCCCATTCCATATTTTAAGAGCGCATATTACTTATCTTTAAGACCCGGTTGGTATGAATAAAATGCAGAATGTGCTCCGATGATTGTGATAAAGACACCAAAATGTTTGCAAGTGCATTTCTCTAACTGCATTCTTGCATGCGTCTACACTTTCCGTGTGCGTGCACACACATACCTCTTCATGTTTGCCAATGTGTGTAAACCTTTTGTAGTGACTAGCATAGCTCTCCTGTTACGCATGCACATATTCTTTATGGGCTGGCTAATGGAACTTAGCTCTTCCTGTCCCTGTGATGTGGTTTATTGTTGTTTGATGTGCTCAGGAATCCTGCATGTGAGAGCGCCCCGAGTCGATCTTATCACCTAAAAGCCCTTCCCCATGGAAGAAGACACACAAGGTTCTTCTTTTTTAAACTCCAGTTGCGTTCCTGCTGGATCCAATGTGTTTCTGTGTGTTAGCGAGAACATGCCGACCACTTCTTCTCTAATTCAATCGAGTGTGTAACCCAAGGCCAAACACACACATTTGATTTTAGTAAATGGTGAACCCAGAGACCTGTGGCTTCAGTCGGACCACTGTGTGCGTGTGTGTGCGTGCGCGCGTGTGCGCGTGTGTGTGTGTGTGCGTGTGTGCGTGCATGTGTGTGTGTGTGTGTGTGTGAGACAGGGCTACAGACAAAGAATAGTTCTAAAATATATGAGAGATGTTTAAATAATACATTTAAACTGGACATGTCAGGTGTTGTAGTTGAGACTGTGGGTTTTTTATTCCCACTGTCCGGAGAGCTTTGTGAGGAGAGAGAAAAAAACTAGTGCAAAAGAGATTTCCTCTTTTTAATCAAAGATTTCTCCATGAGAGGTTTTACTTTGTTTTATTAAAAAGTCCAAAGGCAAAATAAAATAAATCTAGATAAGGTTGAGTTGGCTTCCATTTGCAAGACTAAACAAAGGAGACTCATTTTCAAACGCTTGTGCCTTTCTGGATGAAGTGATTCATGGTTTATTTGCAGAATGCAGTTGGTTCAAGATAAGCAAATGTATAAACATGTGACTGGAGTGAAAGCAAACACACCACGGTTAACTTCCAACAGTGTATCTTCTCTAAATGCATCAAAACTCTAGAATAATAATCGGGAAAACGACCAAGCTCGGGCCTCAAACGGCAGGCTACGCAGCTACGATGCAGCTCCAGTTTTAATTTGAAGCTCACACTAGCAACGCTGATTTGATCAGGATTTAGTCCCGGCCTATACAAAGTGATATTTAAGACGTTCACAGATGGTCACATCCCCATTCATGCATGCACACGCTGCCTCGTCTGTTTTCCATCCACAGGCTGATGTTATTTTCCCTGCTTACACATCGGCCAGTCCTTCTTCTCACTCTGGGATTCCTGCGTTGTTTATTTCATGGCGAGCGACGCCGTATCCACGCAGCGTTTCCATCCACATGACGGCAGTTTCTGCCTCGGCGACGCGAGCCTTAACGAAGAAGGCCTACACAGATTAAGCTGCGGTCGCTATCTTGCATAGATGTGACGCTGGCTTCAAATAAACTGTGGGTTTTATTTTTGTGTGTTTATTTCCTCTCTTGCTCGCTCTCTCTGCGTCTCTATTCAGCGGTTTTGGCTTTTCTTGGACTCTGACTTCAATATCTTGAAAACAAAAAGAGGCGAGTTTTGCTGCGGGGTCGTGGAAGCTAACGTGCGGCGTGGCCGAGGGTGCTCGCACATGCAAGTCCGGATTTAGTGAGATATGAGAGTCCCATTAATTTCTACTCCCTTTCTCCCAACCTCCCCATCTTCCTCACCTCTCTTTCCATCCCTACGCCGTGCGCGGCCCGAGCTCCGAGTCCGCTCGTGTTTCCAACACTTCTGCATTTAGCCGAGGCCCATAACCGTTGGAGAGCGGGGCCAAAACAAAGGGGAAAATCATCGCGAGGGCGCTGGCACGACCTGCTCCTCTTTCGGCGCTGGGACCTGCGGCTTTCTACGCGAACACGTGCGTTGTTTTTGCGAGCACGGAGACGCAGAAAATTTCTTGCACGCATGTTGGTCTTTGCACACAAACATTTCGGAGCCCATCGGCCAGGATACACACTCATCCAAACTTGCTTGGGCTGTTTCCTGCCACTGCCGAGAAGTATAATGATAATTACAGTCTGCGTCTGTATCCCTGAATTAAACACATCTCTCTCTCCCTCTCTCCTTTTCTGACTCTTCTCTTTTTTCTCTCTCTCTCTCACAGACGCACAAACATAGACATGCTAGGGAAGCTAGGGGCGATTGTGATGTGTGACGGCTGGTGTGTAGCATCAAAACCAGTCTGGTACTGGGAAAGAGTTCATTCAAAAGTTCCCTTTTCAGTGCCTGAAAAATTCATTTTCAGTCAGTTGGCAAAAAAAAAAAAAAAAAAAAAAATGTACCTTTAAATCAACGGAACACTGAAATATTTATGCTGTCTTATTAATATTATTCACAGACAGGCTATAATGTTTAGCAGTAAAAAATAACTACTCAGGAGATGTGCGCGCTGCGCCAGACTGCACCAATAAACGAAACTGTAGAAAAACATTCCGCACCGTCGTGGCTACAAAGCGAGAGTGGAAGAAAAAGCGGGAGCTTAAGTTCAGGTGTGTATGCCAACCACAGAGTCTCCGAGGTGTTTACTGTGTGTGACTGAATGCCAGTAAGTGCCAGTGACTCACCCGTGTGGGTATACGTGCCCATAATGGTAAACCGTGAGACCGTTTAACTGAGCCGCTGTTTTTAATGGCTCTTTTATGCTGCGGCACATCCAGCGTTCAAAATAACTCCCCGTCTGGCCTGAGCTGACGGTCTCGCTGCTGATTTAGAGTCTGACAAAACTGGGTTCCGTAAAAAAAGACTGAATCAGGCTCCACCGGGTTTACACGCGTGTTATTTCATTTTGAGATTGTGTTTTCGCACGCCAACCAAGCTGTGACGCTTCCTCTTTGACCTTTGCGTTGTTCCTCCTCGTCCCCTCGTTCCTCTGGTGACGCCTGAGGGCAAGACCGTTGTTCAGGGGGCCGTCGCTGGTCACCTCCACATCCTGTGTCCCTGTCGGCCTCTTTATGGCTGCACCTAATCAATTGCCCGCTCGTGCACGAACTTAAAAGCTCCGACACAACACACATAGACACAAAGCACCAATCAATTAGACGGGAGATTTATACAACTGCGTAAACTTCGGGGTGTTAGCCTCCCTAAGGCCAATTAGATCGGGCTTTCCCGAGAGTTCTACACCAGTCAAATAACACTAATTAGTGTGTGTGTGTGTGTTTGCGACTGAAACTAATTAGCAGCCCTGGTGCACCTACTTCCTCAGGACCGTTTCCTGTGATAGTAATTATTAGGTATGTGTGATAAATTCCAGACCTTCTTCCACCCATCCAGAGATAAAAGAAGACAAAGAAAAAGAAAGGCCAATGCCAGGAGAGCGTTCAAGACTGAGAGGAAGTTAGAGGGGACGGGGGGACGCGGGGACAGACAAGAGCAGAATGACGGACGGCGACCGAGGCAGCGTCCACACGGAACATCTCCCCGATTCGCCCGTTTCAGTTCTCTCCTGAGCCGTCAGACACTTTAAATCACTGAATAGTTTCATTGTTGAAGGACTCCTGTGTCTCTGACCTTCGCCAAACAAACACACACATATCTGCAATATCCTCTCAGTTGTGTCCTCCGATGGTCTTTCATTTTGACATGGACTTTATGGTCATTACTCCGGTGCCGTTACGTACGAGGACAAGAGCAGCTCTCAGACCACAGGCAGCCAGACTGCTCATCTTTCTTTAAACCCAGATCAAGTGTTGAAGGGACTTTTGGGGGAGCCAGGAAAACTTCTTTTAATGAAGCTGCTTTAAACACGGTGCTCAGAGGAATCACTTTATAGGAGTATTACTGCAGATAATGAAAGAGGCCTGAGGTCGTTCACATGGGCCTGGCTTCACTGATATTATCTCCATTTTTCTTGTCATGGTTGATTACAAGATGGACTCGTGTTTGATGCATTAAATAAAAGATATGACCTGCAGCAATACTGAATACAGCCAGAACTTGTAACGGTAAATGAGGATTCCTCCAGCATGTCCTGGGTCTGCCCCGGTTGACCTTCCAGCTGGACGTGCCGGCAGCGCTCCTGGGAGACGCCCAGGAGGCATCCTGACCAAATCCCCAAACAGGCTCGACCGTCCCTTCAACAGTTTATCCATTTGTTTTCCCTCCGTTCAGCGGTTAGCGGTTTTAATGACACAGCTGCTGATGCCAGCCGCTCCTTCCCTGCACGTACGGCCCGAGAGCCGAGTTATCAGGGTGGGGCGTCTCCTGCCAAAGCAAAAACCCGCCTGAGTAAAACCCCATTTACAGATTAGTAGTGATAAAAATGTAACCATAAATGGTGGTAAAACAGCCAAACCAGAGAGTGGAGTGAGCTGCTGCCCTAACAGTGGCACATCCAGCAATGATACGGTCTGGTGACTATGGGATGGAACCATCAAGTCCAGTTTCAGGAGATGGAAGCGGTGCATGGAGAAACTGTCTGGTGGAGCTCAGAGAGACTCCCACATTAGGAACTGACTGACAGGAGACGCAGGTAGGCTTCACGGCCCCGATGCAGGGATTTTGGAGTGATGAAGCCTTCCATTGACAAAACCTCACAGAGGGAAGAGGAGGAGGAGGAGGAAGAGGAGGAGGAGCAGGGTGGAGCATGATCCGGCCCCGGCGCACATGCCAAGGGCAAACATGTGTGTCAGAGGGCACGGGAGCACAGACAGACATGATGAATGGCTCGAGGTTCCCACGAGGAGGGACGCACAATCCGGCTCACAGGGAACTGATGTGTGGTCCCCCCCCCCCATCGCCGCGCTACACAGGATCCCATTCACGCTCCACGCCGACCCTTAAAGTCTCATCATTACTTATCACAACAATGAACACACGCGGCCGCACGTTTTTACCAAGACGCGTGGTTTCCTCACACACACACACACACACACACACACACACACACACACACACACACACACACACACACACACACACACGCACACACACTTCAGGATGATGTGATGAAAAAAAAGACTGATACGTGACCACAATACAGCTTGACTACTGTAATTATGCTTTCTTTGGATGCACTCGGAGGCTGTTTATCTAAGTGTGTGTGCCCCCCCCCCCACCTGTGTGAGCTGGGACACGACCTTGCCATTACAGCTGACTCTCAGACTGTTTTGGTCCTGGTCGCCATAGCGATGGTATTGTGCAGACAGGACGTCTAGTTATTAAAATAAGTTGAATTTTGCAAAGGAACAGATATGGGGTCTGGGTTGTGCTGTGCAGGAATCCAGCCGCTGAGTGTGAATTAACCAGTATGAGGTTCTTTTGGACACGGAACAGGTGTTTGCTGATATGTGGTTCCACCCTTTGCCCCCGTCCTCTCGCTCTCCTCTGTTAACCAGACTCCCACCCCTCGCTGCTCTACTTGATCTTTCCCCAGTTCTTATTGCCACCACTTCCATCATCCTCCTTCTCCTCCCTCCATTAATCACCCCCCCTGTAAATCACATTCCCGCTCCATCATCCCTCTTTTCCAATCGTCTGCTGTTCCATCTTCTTCACGTTTCCCTCGAAACCTTGCAGACTACTGCTAATACCAGAAGGCTCCCTTTTATTTACTTTAAAAAAATAAAAATAAAAAAGGACAAAAGCACTGTCACCGCTACATCTGAGGCGCCCTAAAGCTGCCCGCTACCATCCTCGGCGCTATCGTCATTTTCCATCGCTAAAACCTAAACAGAGATAATATCAGCTACATTCCCAATGTCTACAGGAGGATCAGGTTCAGTAAGCCACTGTGATGTTGTGGCATGTTGTATAATCCCATTCAGACTACGGAAACATCTCAATGGCGAGCTATTGAAAATGTCCAAACACATAATTTCTCTATTATTCCCCTACACCCTGTGACCCGAGACTCATTTAATGGCCGGTTCCTCTGGAGGCCATCTGTGTCTGGGTGCCTGAGTACTGTACAATATGTGAAACCGAATCTGGTGTGCGGTGATCGAGCTGACGTGCACAGCTCCTTACGTACATAAAGCATTCGGCTCTCTATCTGAAGAGGGCAAATACGAAAATGCTCTTGTTTCCTCGTGTCCGTGGAGCAACTCAGCAAGCGGTGAGCAGATTTTGAAAATTATTTTTCTCCCCCTTGTCTCTTTCATTAGTAGTGTTGAAAAGAGACGGCTCCCTCTCTCTCTCTCTTTCTCTGGTATGCACACACACACACACACACACACACACACAGCTCTCAACGTGCCTCACATGGTTTGCTTCAGTTGGTCTTCTTGACAAATGCCACATTACAGCGGCGAGAAGGAGAAACTTGGCACGCAATCAAACTCTCATGATTTTCAAGATTTGCAATACTTCAGTTTGCGTAGCCTCCTCCGTTCCACCCTTCCCTCCCTCTCATTTTCTGTCTCATTTTTTTCCCCCTTCGCTCTCGCCCCACTCCCTCCCTCCCTCCCTCCCAACCTCGCCCGCCCTGCCTCTCGCTCCCTGCCTTATCTTTCCTGTTTAGTTTTTTCGCAGCGCTAACTTGAACCAGAGCCGTACTGTGGGAATATGGCCCCTTTTAAAGCTAACGTTTGTGTAAGTACGTGCATGTCTGCCGACATGAGTGATTATATGTGAGTTCCAGTGAGATCGGGTGCATGCTCGGCGTGCATATCTTTGTGGCTTGCGCGGAGCTAAGTCAGGCTAACAAAGCTTCCAAGCTTTGCAGTTCAACAGCCTTTTAATCCTCATCATCAGTGACCCCCCCAAACCCCTTCTCCTGACCTCTTCATACACAAAGACACACAGAGAATCTGATGCGTTGGAGACCACACGCATACTTGTGCCCCCCGTGCCCCCCTCTATTAGCTCTTACCAGCATGGACTCGCATTCAGCGAACATCTCAGATTCAAAGGAAAATAATCCCAGGCCGTCTGTTGCTGTTTATGTCAACCAACCATCAAACTAAACGTCTTCCTCTTCAGACAACTTTCTGATGATAATATAATGATTTGAGCCCGGTTCCAGTAAAGTACAACAGTGTCCCCGGTGTGTCGGATCGAGGAGTGTTTGCCTGGCTGGAGAAGCATGGATGGAGTCTGGAGTCTGCAGTGCATTTCCTCTGCTAAACATCCCCGGTGATGTTTGGACGGACAAAATTGGAACAGACAGAAACATGTTTTGGATCACAACTTCGTGTGTGCTGCATGGGCGAGGGCGAGGGCGAGGGCACACACTCTCTCTCTCTCCCTCGCTCGCTCACTCACTCATTCACTCACTCGCTGTGTTTCTGCAGGAAACACACATCACAGGCAGACATATTAAGGGTATGTACCAGCCAGCAGGGGGCGCCATAAAGGGAGGGTGAGGTCCTGGTGACAGCTATAAAATAAATGAATAAAACCAACATAAATTAGCAATAGCTTAAGGGACATCATAAAGCTAGCGTGTAAAACATCAGTGACAACGCAGCACACACAAGTTATTTCACCAAAGAAATTACAAAGACATCCGGAGCTTCGTTAACAGCTCGGAAGGTGCTTAAATGGTTGGGTTGCGACAAATGAGCTCGAACAGAGCCAACACTCCAACACTCAGCGGTCTGAGCCCTCCGCGAGCAGCTTTTACAAAAGTTCATATTGCGACAGAAACAACATTATGCAAGCGAGTGCAACCACAAGGAGTTTAGGAAAGCAGCTGACCCATTTGATGTGGAATTGCGACGGCCAAATTGCCTGATTTTTGACGTACAAATCATTAAACTTTAGGGCCCTTTCAACTCCATCCAGGGCTGGAGGATTTTTTTTTAATCCTTTCAACAGATTAGCTTTTTGCCAAACAGTCGCACAAGTATGGTGAGCAACACATGGACATCAGGCGAGCAGCACCGGTATCGCTCCATCTGCAGAGGGAAGCGGTGGAATCTTTTGAGCAAAGGTTACTGGACTCTACGCTTATGAAGCTCTGGAGCGATTGATTACTGGCCTATCCCTCGATATCATGTAACGATATACAGTTGAATTTGATCTCTTTGACTGGCCGCACGCTCATTGAACATGAAGGAGTATTCTGCAGCTTATGGGTCATCGGACTCAATCTACAAGAGGGGAAGAACAAAATTACAGTCAAAATTTCCCATTACTCAAAGACTAACTTGACAGTGGTGAGCGCTAACAATAGCCATGTCCACTGTTTACGCCCAGTTTGATGTTTTGCAAGTGTTTTTGTACAGATGAATGAGACACAAGCTATTAGGACACGGCCTGAGGCTGATGTGCTCCAGACTCTGCTAGCCATTACAGAAAAGCAGTTCCATGGCAGAAGCTGGAGCAGCCCCCAAATGAAGAAAGGCTGTCGCAAAACAAAATGGCCCTCGCTTGTTCCTGCAGTTTAACTCATCCCGGTTTAAGAGAAAAGGAGCGATCTCAAAGAGGAATGGGATTAAGTGCCATTCAACTCTGAAAGTTGCGACTAACTTCATCTCCAGAATCTCCTGGAGCTGCTTCCGTCTGTCCTGACGAAGGCTGTTCAGGTGTCGGTCCCTCTCGTGCAGCGACTGCTGGGTGGAGGACAGATGCAGCTTGGTGGTGTCCAGCTCCTGCCGCGTCTTCTCCAGCGCTCCCATCAGCTCCTCCAACTGCTCGAGCAGAGAACCAGAAAAAAGGTTTAATCCCAGTTTGGCTTTTTCTTCTGTCCCGACCATAAATAATCAAACATCAAACGTCTGCAGCATTTAACATACAAGACGTACAGTATTAGTCTTACAGCAACACACTCGTACACATGGAGGACATAAGCTAATCAGATGCAGACTACAGTGCTGTTTCTTTAAGGATGGGATGGTTGAATCGTGTAAAAGGACTCAGATTGAGGCAATTGTTGCACTAAAACCCGATTAATTTAGTCTCACAGGTGAGCTTCGCTCTCTAACCGCATCTCCCTCCACGCTCACACGTCCTCCAGCCATGTAATCCTACGTGTCAGACACACAGGATGTGACCTCAGGGCGTCATTATCCAAATACAGGAAGTTCTTAATTGTCCGACAAGGAGCCGTTTACAATAGGATGGATTGGAAGGTGTGTTCGCTGCCTGAAGGACAGAAAACTGGAGCTTTTCTGCCTTCAAGCCGAGATTGTTTGGAGATTTGTCATCAAATGATATCCAATGATGGATTTTTGGAATGCCGGATCTAAGGACTAAATTAGGAAGAAACAGAAAAGTTTTTTCAAAAAAGGTGTAAGAGGAAAGCACTCCATGGGGTACGTACATGAAAAAAGAAATGGGCCTCTTTTATGAAGGGGCCAAATCGTTCACACATTTTCAAGACACTCTCCATCTCCGCCGTTTTGTGAGGTGTGTTCCACAGATGTCAGATAATGTTCTTACTGACTGTTCATGAATAACACATATGGAGGGAGAGAAGAAAGGCTGAAAGCGGAGTGAGCTGGGACGGCGGAAAGTTGGAATGGTGGGAAAGTGATAACTTTCAGTCATAACATCTTGGAAATGTAACAAAGCATTGTTTTAAATAAAATACACCACATGACCCTGCCAACAACAACTAACCTCAGCAGTATCCGATGGTTAATGTGCCCAAGATCAACAAGACATCCAACTGTACAAAATGGGAGAATGTTTGAATGTCTGATGTCTTCTTTTGGGCTTAAAGGAATCCCAAATCTTGCCTTTTTCATCTGGCGAGCCAAATGTCACGCACACACAACTCCATTTACACTCACCACATGTCTGTCAGCCCCCCCCCCATCCCGCCAACCACCCAGTCCCCCATTAGTCCACCACCCAGGGTAGCCCTCGCCTCACAATCACATCATTAATAAGGAATACAATGCATTTTATCGAAATTAGGGGTTTAATCAGCTTAACGCTGAGCCTGTGCGTGCTAATTTAGCTCAACTTCAAGGCAAAGCCCCCCAGTCGGGCTAAGGCTGACTAAGTCTGGCCCAAAGTCCCCTTTGCTGATAAGCTGATCGGGGGCTCAGAGGTAAGGGCCAAATCCCTCTTGTCCATTTGTGTTGGTGTTGCTGGTTCAAAGGCCCAGTTCAAACGCCACGGAGGGGGGGAGCAGTGGGGAGAGAGGAACAGAAACGGAGAGAAAGGGACGGAGCGTCTGGATATAATTGAAGGGAACAACTTAAGAAGGCAGATGGGAGAAATCGGGGCTCAGGGAGAACAGATGGACAGCAGGAACGACGGCAGGAGAGAGACGCGAGACATGAAGAAGCAGGGACGGTGTGAGAGACTTAGAGAATGGGGGTGTGAAGAAAAGTGACCCAGGGCATTACCCATGCTCCATTTCAGCAAGTCGGGCTGATGTAAGGCTTTCAGCGCATTACACGTCATGAGACTGATTACTGCAGCGCAGACGGGATACGGGGAATATGAGAATAAAGGACACGGGGGGGGGGGGGTTCTGAAATGCTGCCAGGGTCAGGTGATGTTTCAGGAGGACGGGTCCCTCTCCCCTCGAAAGCCACACACTTTCAAGTTTGAGGCGCTGTTAGCTGCATATGAATCTATCCTATGAATCTATCAAAAAACTTTAGCATAGCTAGCACCTCCTCTTGTTTAGAGATGTTCCAATGTGCCAACCCAGTAGCAATGGAGGGGTTTGGACCGTTTCTCAGGCTGTCCCCAGGTGAAACCAGCTCAAAGTTGGACCCACTTGTACAACGTGTGCATATGAAAAGATCCATGCTTTCTTCACTTCTCGGGAGGATCTGAACCGCATTTGATAACCATGTTGACACCAAGAGTTTTTGGAGTCTGGAAGATCTAATACGAGCAACACTTAGCATGGCAGAGCTCTCTCAGTTGAACCTTTTCACTCTACCCAGAAACCTTCTCATGTTCCAACTTCCTCTCTGTCCGTTTCAGTCTCTGAGTGTGTGTTTGGGCGACGTGTTGCAATATGTGTGCTCAAGGCGACACGGCCTGAAAATGTTAATTCTTGTCTTGCCGCAGATTGCTCTCGTATTACTTGTGGCGGTCATCCGTAATGCGAGGTCGTCCTCATTCGCATGCACGCTCACACCAGGAGGAAACGCACTCCCTCACCATGCTACTTTTTTCCCACCACAAACACACCTACACTCAACAATGAACACACACACACATACACACACAGACACACACAGACGCTATTGTGGTCCTACTCTGAGATGCAGACCAACCAGATGGTGGTCAGATGGACAGATAGCAGGACAGAGGGAGGAAAGATTCAAGCTTCAAGGCTTAATCCTGAAGTGTGTTGCACATATACTAATGTTTGTCAGGATACCAATGAAAACTGAGGCGAAAACTTAAAAGTTTTGGCCCTTGTTGGTTTTCAGTCGAGAGAATAGTCAAAAGCACATCTGAAGAACAAGATCAGCAAGAAAGGTTACACATAAGTCAAATGTGTGTCCCTTTAACGTCAGCTCAATTTACCAATCAATGGCTGCAGTTACACTTACAACCACAAGGGGGTGCCGTTCAGTATTTTCACAGGTTTTGATAGGTAATGCGCTGATGCCCTTACTCGAGGCCGCGCGCCGTGTGTGTGTGTGTGTGTTGGTGTGTGTGTGTGTGTGTGTGTGTGTGTGTGCGTGCGTTCTGATGTAGAATCTCAGGTCTAATATCAATGCTCGTCAACCTGTCTTTGAGCCTCAACGCGGGCGCTCTCCTCCTGCGCCCAGAGAGCCTCTCTGTGTGCAGAGGTGTTCATGCTCTCCCTCAGAGCCTTCTCCATCTCGGTGAGCCGCTCCGCCGTCTCCCGCATGGCTTCCTGGGAAGCTGAGAGAGGAAGCTGAGGATCGAAACGAGTTTGCTGGAGAAGCACGAGGGGGAGGTTTTGGAAGCAAAGCAGCAAGAGGCAGGAGGATAAGGGTTTGATTTAATGAGGAATACTTGCCTTGTGCTTTTTTAAACCATGAATTATCTTTAGATAACACATGCAGTCACTCCCTTTTCAAATGAAAAAGTGTGTAAGCCGGAAACAAAGGAAATCCTTCAATCAGAGAAAGAACACAACACACGAAAAGACACACAGCCAAGACAGAAGAGCGTGATAACTGATGGAGAGAGAGTGTGTGTAAGTGCTCTGACCTTTGCCAACATCTGCATGAGCAAGCGCATGTGGGTGTGTGGAGTGTGTGTGGAGTGTGTGTGTGGCCCGCTCTGACACCCAGTGATGAGTGGGGGGGGGGGGATCCCTCTTCACACTGGGTGATGGAACCATGAAAGAAAACACTGGACAGAAATAATAAACCCCTCCTATCCTGCCTTTCTCTGCTACTCCTCAGCTCGCCTCCACGTTCACACGTTCACACTTTTGGGAAGAGACAAAGTCACGGAATTGGGAAGAGACGTGTGGACTGACGTGAAGAGGTCGGTGACACAAACTGAAGATGGGGAGATTAGACTTAATCTATAGCACAAGATCAGGAGATGGCGATGCTCTCAGTGGTAAAACATCAGGCTTCATTAAACCGTTGAGGGTTTCAGGATGCATCATCTCAGTGAGTTAGTGAGCGGCTGGAGCCTATATAACATTCTCTATAGGCTAATGCTCCGGGGTACAAGCTGCATTTGGAAAATCTATCTATTGAAGTACAAGAGAATGAAAAGTAAAGCAGGGAGGGGGAAGAGGCATCAAGAAGAAAATTCGATTATATCACAGCTGGGTCATAAAAAAAGGCAGCTGATGTCGACGAGGGTTTATAACCCGACTCATAATTGTGACATTGACGAGAACAAGAGCAAGCGGATTATCCCCGAGTGTGATGAAATGTAGAGCCCGGCCAGCCAAATCACAAGTGGATACTTGTAGTTCGTCACGTCAGCATGACACAGCTGGAGGTGAGCGACACACACACACCCGCGCGTGCACACACAAGCAGGCTGTGTGCGTCAGCCGTCCCCCGTTGTAATTGGATGTGGCAGACGGGGAGTAATTCGATGCACCAGAATCAACAAGGACCAGTCTGATCCCACCCAACACACACACACACACACACACACACACACACAGACACACACCTCTGAGCTGCCACTACTGGACCCCCGAGTCAAACCAAATACCAGAGAACTCGGTCTTTCTGTCCCCCCCACTGTCTGTAACGCTGCACGTCTGTGTTATGTGAGTTTTATTGGTAAACAGAGAGTATTGCAGACGTTTAAGAAGACATATGGAAGCGGAACGGCGGTGCAGGCAGTGGAAAAAGTTGGACAAATAATGTCTTCTCCAGGAACGATCATCACCTGATTCCCCGGGGAAGGATCATTATGGAATCTGGACCTTTCTGGTTTGATGGAGGGATTATAATCACTTGAATAAACTAGCAGAGAGTGCAGCGACGACCCCTGGCTCCACATATTCAGACTAAACATCTCTGCTATACAGCCTGAAACAGCTTTAAAACGTAAATTTGTCCGACCATGGACAGAATTCGCGTTGGCTGCCTCCTGAATAAACTACAAAGAAGCTCAGTAAATCTTCTCACTGTTGCACAGCTGAAGATAAAAGATAAATGAAAGGCTTGTGTGAAGGCTCAAAGGGAACGTTTCCGATGGCTGTTTTCTCCCCGTTCGTGAAGCGCAGCGTGGCGCGATGGAGACGATGAAGTGCACAGATGCTATCAGACGTTCCCACATAAACTCCCCAGGATGGGGGCAGACAGGGAGTGGGTTGGGGGGGTGGCACTGTTTGTTTGCTTTTAGCCTCGGAGCGTGCTGTCCCCGATGGAGCCCGAGATAAACGCGCCGAAGAAGAGGAAGATGACTGAAGCCCCGACGCACCACCTGAGCCGGGGGGGGGGGATGTAAACTTGCATCTAACTGGCTATTAAATGTCACCAATGTAAGACTGAAATGTTATTATTTTACAAAAAAACAACATGAAGAATAAAAAGTACAAAGAACAGCAGGAGAAATTAGCCTAGCATGAGCTGCATGAAACACTGGCAAAGACTTGGCCAAGGAATGCACACACACACACACACACACACACACACACGTTCAAACCTGGGATAAAGAGTGTGGATGTCCATCGGTCAGGGGGTCCTTCCTCATCTCAGCCGGCACCATTTGCTTCTGGATGGTGGGAGATTTGATTTGCCTTCAGATGAAGGAAACAGATCACAACTTTAAAAAGCTCAAGTAAATAACGACGTGCACTCCCCAACATGTAATCGTGCAGGCACCTCCTTCAGCTTCACCTTCAGCGCTGTCTCAACTAAAAGCATTTTGAATTGGTTGTGTGGGGGTAAATGAGGGGTTGGAGCATTAACGGTCCGGCCATGTTCATGGCCACTGTGAGCTTTGGGGTACATTCCTCGCACCTACCGCTGTGGTAAATATACCACCAGTGGAGTATCTGAACTGTCCTACAGTGAGGACCTTTAGCATCTTTATAAGGAGCACTGATATCCGCCATTATGTCATGGCCGTGATAGCCCAGCCGTGTACAGAACACATCTATGTATCTGGATGAAGAGAGGCGTGAACGTTGGAGCGTGCAGGATTACAGTTTGCAGAGCAGAACACAGAAACACGTATGTTCAGCCCAGTCTTAGCAACATGGCCGACTGGGACAAGATACAACCTGAGACAAAACACACAAGCACATGTGCTGCAGATGGAAGATATGAGCACACACAAAGGAACATGCAAAGAAACCACAATGAGACAAATTAAGAAAGCGTCTTGGGGGGGGGGTTAGAAGAATGGGGGGGGGGTTAGAAGATCTTCCTCTTTCTATACCTCTGCTTAATATCTGCAAGGACAAAATCCGTCCCTTTCATGGCGATAATACCAATGAAATCCTGTCCTCTAATATAAGAACGCAGAGCACTGCCTCTGAGATCAAAACAATTTTATCTTTAATGGCTGATAAAATCAGACCATGAATGTCGGCACTCGTGGTCTGCTGATAACGACCCATCTTGATTTCCACTTTGATTTATGACAGCTTTTTAGAACTTCACGCAGCACAAACATCCACATGCAGAGTCTCTACAGCTGCCTCGCTTGCTTTACCTCGAGCAACTGACTTTACATCATCAGGATCAGGCTCAAGCAGTTACTCGCAGCAAATAAATGCGTAATTATAGTTAATTAATGTCCACAAAACCTGTTCAAGCTTTATATTTCCTGTTGAAATGATCTAAAAAATATCCCAAACATTCCCATCTCTTCATTTCCCAAATTACACACACACGCACACACACACACACACACTATTCGAACAGCTATGACAACAAATATTTGCCCATATGTGGGGGCACCCTGTAGGTCTGGCCCAGAGTAAACACGCTGGTGTGGATATGGAATAATAATGTGGTACATTTTAGCAGCTGCTTGGTCACAGCCTGTTTATAATGTTGGAGGGTTCTCTTAAGCGATAATTTGTCACTGTCAGTTTTCTTCCATTTTTTGTGGGGGTGTGGAGAGCCGTCCCAGGGTGTGTTTGATTATTTTTTAAGGTGTTTGTGAGAAGATATGGATTGTCTGTCTGTGCAGCCGTGTGTGTGTGTGTGTGTGTGTGTGTGTGTGTGTGTGTGTGTGTGTGGGTGTGCGGTGTGTTGTTTCCGTGGGTTCATGTCTACTGACTAGTGTTTGCGTGTGTGTGGATGCATATTTATATTTAAATTCTCTGAATGTTCTAAGACAAGAAGTCTCTGTGTGCTTGTGTGTGTGTGTGTGTGTGAGCGTGTGTGTGTGTGTGTGAGCGCACGTGCATGTGTGTGTTGTGTTTGGGTGCAATTGATGGAAATTAAATATATACTCAACTTTCAAAACTGAGGCGTCAGATTTTCTGACCCGAGGCAGCATGTTTCTGACTTCTTCTCTGACTTTTTATAGCAGTGTCCATGGCGTGTACGTTCGTGCATATCTATAAAGCAGCGGGAGAAGTAAAAGCACCAGTGTGCACTGCAATCCTTTGATGTCCATGTGTGTTTTTATGGACCCTGAAGCATGTCTGTGGAGAACAGACTCAGGTCTGAGGGCGTATCGGCTATCACACACAGCTGCTCCTGGTGCAGGTGTATAAACCTGCAGACACACTGGTACCTCCTGATAGCTGATACCCCCCCATCCACCCATCAGAAGTGAGTGTTTTGACACATGCGAAAAATAATGAGGGGCCAGGTAAAGCGTGAATCAACAGATGAGGTAGAGATATGAGAGAGAGCTGGACTGTGATTGGTTAATCACTTAAACGGAGAAATTCCAGAGGCATCCTCACTTTATCCACGTCTGAACTTCCAGACCAGCAATAAACAGTCCACCTGGATTTGTCTCCTCTTGGACTGAAAGGTTTGCCTCTTTAGTTTTATCTCCATCGTGGACATTAAATTATTACTCCGTGATGCGGCTGATTGTCTCCAGCAGAGCCCCGCTGAGGTCAAAAGGTCAGATGTTGCCACAAAGGCATTCTTAGTTTAGCCCTGAGTAGTATGAAGGGATGTTTTATCCTCTAATTGCAATCTTTTAATAAACAGCAGGGATCACGCAAATCCTCTCATTCTCAGCAGTCATGGCACGAGGAAATATATCTGCAGAGCGTATCCTGCTTGATGCAGGATGACGAGCGGCTTAGACGTGAAGGAAATGTGTTTTTCAATGAGCAGAGAGCAGGAAAAGGAGAGGGGAAGAGCACCAACAGGGAGTGTCCTTACGGCAATGCTAACAGTTTATGATAAATGCAAGTCAAAAACTTTATGGACAGAAATGACTGCAGATTCAAGGTGCGTGTCGTTCAAAAGGGGCTCTCAACATCCAGGCCTGCACGTTTGAACAGTGTGTTCGCACAAACACTTTGTGTACACCTTCCCGCACACGTAAACTCATGCTAACGTAAGCATGTCGGGTGAGAATGCACATCACTCCTGCATAACTCAGCCAGGATGTCCACTCGTGTTTGAGGAGGCAGCTGTGGCCGCAGTGACGATGTGGAGGAGCCTCAGACTAAAACACTGTCACTCCAGCTACGCTTTCCCCTTTACACTGATTTACAGTATTTCCACTGCAGCCTTTCCTTCCCTGTTATTAATAAGACTGTAAATAATATTTGATTCAGAGACTGTGTGATGTTTTGTTTTGTTATGCTCTGTTGATGAGTCATTTATCTTTTCATTGAGGTTTAATAAAAATAAATTACAACCATTTCGGTGGGGGCATCTGATGAATTAGTGGTTTGGGGGCTATAAATATCCACATTTATGTAGAACTGTCACATCAGCTTTTTAAATAATAATAAAGAATATGAATAAGTACGAGCTTCTATTTTTTGTCAGGAGTTTTATTGTCAGAAAACATTTCCTGGCTCCTCAGCCTTTTGCCAAACCATCACACCTAAATACCAAACCCTAATCCTAAACTAAACCCAAGCCTAACCTTGCTCTTAACCTTCAAACATTTAAAGTCATGAGGACCAGACAAAATGATGTCCTTATTTTACAATTAAAATACTAATCATAAGCATGTTAATTAACACACACTCTCAGATTTCTATCTGTGTGGGGACCTTCATAGAGATGTAGACATACCCAGCTCCCTACCCTAACCCTAACCATACCAGCTACCCTCCTAACCGCAACACCAACTCTAACCCTAACCTAAATATTCCGACCTCAAATGGTCCTTTAAAGTTGTGAGGCCCAGCGAATTGGCCCCACTTCAGAAAAATGGCCCCACTTTGGTAGCAGCATGAGGAGTTTGGTAGTCAATATGTAGCAAATGTGAGGACAGACTCTCACACACACGCATAGGCACAGAGCGTACATTTCTCCCATTTCCTCAAACCCTCCCTGACATACCAGAGCTCTTACTGTGTCAACAGAAGTGCCATGGTGAGAGCAGGAAGTTGGACATCATTGAGGAAATTTTGAAAATATAGGACTGGAAAAGCAAAACATGTCCAGAAAATATTATACTATATTACACTTTTACCACATAGAATGCATTTATCAAAGTAAAACTAGAAACAAACCTGACACCAACCGGTCCATGTTTCATTAATCTTTTTTTTTTCTTCGCTCAAATATACCAAATTCATCCATTTTATTAATGCTGCTGGAGATTAATAACACCTTTCAGAGCTCTGTACTATTCCAATCCAACTAGCAAAAACAGATATATTTCACAAGCCTTTTGCACATGACAGCAAATAAAACACAGATAATAAACAGCCTTCCATTATCTCCGATGACTCGTGGTCGAGGATTAAGAAAAGAAATTTATTACAATGACCTGCTGCCCACATTCATTCATCTCTAGCTGCTCGCTTCTTCCTTCAGTCAGATATTGGTTAGCAGGCCACCTGAGCGTGTTCCAAAAGAAACAAAAAGATTAAAACGTTAATCATGGTGGGCCTCTCTCTCAGCCATCTGCAGAGGAGGCAGTGATCCAGGTGTGCCGTCGCTAACACACATGCAAAAATATTTATTCTTGATGTTTTTGACAAATCAGAGCTCCCAATTATATAAGTGACGGAGCACAGCGACAGCTACGGGTCGATTAGGCCTCTTTACTGGACCGTTGGCCCAGTCTCAGTGTGCAAACAGCGGTTGGTGGGCGCCATCATGTTGCTACTGGTGCCACATGCCAGTGCACGTTCAACTCTCACATGATCAGGATGTGTCCAAATTCTGTTTTGCGGGTAGCAAAAGAATGAAACCCTGTGATACAAATGACTGGAATGAAGACGGGGATCATTTGGAACAGCTTCTCAGAGAGGGCGAAGAGCTCAGACATCTAGGGGGGGTTCAGAGTGGGGCTGCTGTCCCTCTGCATCAAGAGCTGAAGCGGTTCAGGCGCCTGGCCAGGCCGGGAAGAGACCCAAGGGCAGAGTCAGGACGTGCTGGATGGATAACATCTCCCATCTGCATCTGTAAAAACCTCAGCATGCTTCCATGGGAGCTGGTTGTAGGCTGTGGGGAGAGGACAGTCTGCAATTTTACTACTGAAACTGCCGCCCTTTTGACCCAAACCCGGTTTGAACATGAAATACTTTCAGACAGGAAAAAAAAAAATGTCTTCGTGCAATTTAAAATTCAGGTTTTTCCAGCCTGGAACTCCCGTGTATTCTCATGTATGTGTGTTTGAAGCTGTGGAGGAGGTGTATCCTGGGGTGTATCCTCCTCTGTGAGCCGCTGACCTGAATACGACCTTTGACCCGGACAAACGGGCCAGACAGGAGGGGGTCCCATCAAATGGAGTGAGTGTCTGGCACTAATTTGACAGCAGAACTGATTAGGAGAAGCAGCGAGGAGACGCATCCTTCCACAGGGACTGTGGAAGTGCTCTCGCATTCCTGAAGTCACTGCACGCAGAAACCACACAAATGCAAAAAAAAACACACGCGTGTTCACTCGAGGAACAACCGTGCGTCAGCAGATGGTGGAGAGAGACAGAAATAAAAGGCTGTCCGGACGGACTCTGCAGAGGACGGATGCTTGAAGCTGTAACGCGCTTCCATGCTAAAGCGACGGCTCTGCAGGCTGCAGGAGCTGACTGGGTGGTGTGTGAGCGATCGTTCCCATGTAGTTCTCAAAGTCACGGCTTCCGCCGAGGGTTTGCTGCTCCAAGAGTTCATTCACAACCTTCTACAGTGTTCTAGTTTGTATGAAATGATGTCTGCGCCTGGCAAACGGCGCATATACTCAGCCTTCATCATTTAAAGTCTCTCTCTGTGCTTCTTTCCAGACGTGCACACACAAACATGAGTTAAAACACTGTGTGCATACTCAGAATACCTCCATGCTGCCAATAAACAACCACTCATTTGGCTCCAAACCATGCCTCGCCATAAAACAGATGATAATTAAGTCGAAGAGTTCCATAAATAAACAGAGGAATATAAACAGCCGGTGACTGAGGTGGGTATCACACCTCGCACCGGCATGCTGCTGGCTGCCTGCCTGGCAAACTCACACAAACAGGCACAGACGCAGACCCACCTGCTGTATGTATTAGCAGCAATGTAAAGACAGAAGGAAAAGCAGCCAAATGAAGGAGTTTAACGTGCTTGGATGTGAGGACAAACACGGACCATCAAGGTAAAACGTGAAGAAGCGGCACAGAGTCAGAGAAGTTGTAGGTCTCCTGCGATGTGAGTAAAAAGGCAACGTAAAAGCCCCTTTTCCACCAATGTTTCCAGGAACTTATAATACCAGGAATTTATTTGGCTGGGTAAAGAAGAATCCTGGTCATTTTTGCGGTTTGTGTTTCCACCAATTCCTCCATGTCCAGAAAATGTATTCAAATCTGACTGATGGCATTTGATGGAGTGGTGAAAGATCCTACAGAGCTCTTCCGATCGTTTTTAAGTTTGTTCATCTTCATTTAGCTTGTCGGCTATTTTTCCTCAGACTTCCCTGTTTCACATCCTGCAGAAACTCTTCCTCTTTAAATAGGCTGTCTGGACCTCATCATCGGTCCACCTCTCCTAGCTGCTCTCCTTGTGCTACAGTTTCAAAGTGAAGCTTGTAGAAATGATATAAACACATTTGCAGCTAACCTGGCTTAAACATGTAGTGAGGAAGGCTGCAAATGTGCTCCAATAATCAGCGTTCTTCAGCACAGACTCCTGAGAGGTCCCTCCCACTGCCTAGATACTTTTTTACAGAGAAATTTTGGGGTCTGAGGAAGGTTTTTTTTTGTGTGTCAATAATAAAAGTCCCTTGGGTGGAGAAGGAGCTCAAGTTCCTTAAATTTGAAGCTTATTCACTCAACATTTTACCTGTGAGACAGACACCAACAGAGAGGTGAGGGTGGAGTTAATGATGTATGGTTAACAAACACGTGAAGATCTACTCACCCAGGTCTGGAGACGTTAATATACAGAAACAAATGAGAGGACATTAAACCAAATTATTGAAGCTAACACACACACACACACACACACGGAGCGAAGGTCACCGTGTTCACTCCTACTATGTGATTACATCAGATGAAAAGCATGACAACGTGGAAGTGGTTTCAAGTGCTGGGAGTTCACCATCTACACAGTTTATATCTCACGGATTACTTCTTCATAAATAACACACTTGAATCGGGTTCTTTCAAGAATGCGGTCCCCTTCGCTCGCCCACGCAGCGTCTTCTGATGAATATGAGCGAGGCCGAGGTTTTGTGACCCTCACCTCTCGAGATCGGCGATCTTCTTCTCCTTGCTGAGCTTTTCCATCTCAGCCTCCCTCAGCGCCAACATCAACCGCTCCACCTCCGCCTTGGACTTCCTCGAATCCTCCCTGTTGCGGGCCACTTCCTGTTCCAGGAGCCGCAGACGATCCGTGATGTCCGCACACTTCCGGGTCGCTTCTTCTGTGTTTTGGGTCTGCGGGAAAACAGTCAGGTGGTCTTTCTGAAGCAAGGATTTAGGAATGTTTACGAAGGAGAATTTTAATGAAACAATTCTACGTTAACTTCCTTCTCACGACACCATGGACAGAAATATCTTACTCGTGACAAAATTCCAATTAGGCCTGAATTTCTGGATTTAATCAAAAACAAATGAAAGGGTAAAATGAAAACACACCGTGGTGCTTCCTGCTGGGATCGAGTCGGCTTTAGCTGCCACCTGCTAAACACAAGAAATATATGTCAGAAACAGCCAGTTAGATTCCAGTGAAGACCGAAATATGCCGCTAATACACAAAGTCTGCTGTTTGGGGGGGAGCTGATTCACTGAGTGGGTGGGCTGATGATCAAACCAGTCCCAAAGTTGCATTTTCTCGCATTTAGGTCAATCCATTGTACTCGAGCCGTTGAACAAGGGTGTGCATAAGTGCTAACTATAAACTCTCAACCTGCCCCTCCTCAAATCAAAATCCTCCAAAGTTTAATGGGTATAAATAAGCTGCACAGACAGACTCTTACTTCATGGCTGCACTTTTATGATGCGACCAAACATCTAAATCTTTTATCGGCTGATTAAAACCCTGAAGAAGAGCGTGAATACCACGGTGAAAATCCCAGAGGAAGCTCGCAACCGACAATTTTCCCCCTCTTCCTGCAGCCCTCTCTGTCTACTGTCTTCTCGGAACCCGATGACTTGTTGTAACAACGAAGGAGTGCAGAAACACACAATAAACACACAATAAGCTATTGATTGTAAGTTGTACAAAAACCCGAGGCTGCACATGCAGATCTCTGAGTCTGTCATTAGCGCGCAGGCCTAAGGAGGTTCTGCTAACCATTACCATTTGCCGATCTGAACAAATACCTTTCCCTTTACGACACCACCTCCCCCAACAAAACTGTGCGGCTGTGGGCACAGCGAGAGATTCAACGTTGCTGCTCTTTTGATGATGACACCATGACGAGGCAAAAAAAAGCTAATAAAAGCTCCAGCTTCTGATAGCCCAGGCTGCTGTTTGCTAACCTTCACAGACGACCCCGTGCATTTGCATCTGTGTTTATCCGCTGATGAGGATTCTGCTAAACTGTTTACGAAACACAGTGTACTATCCTACAGGCCCCCGGTGGGTGGAAACTTGATTAAAAGGCTACAGAAGGAACATTTAAGGTCTAAAAAGCGGCTTCGTAGGCCAGCTCGTCTTCATTACCTTCACCTAAACTGATGCGCTCGTGCAGAAGCATCAAAGCAAATCTGAGCCTGAAAATCGGAGCTTTTAAAACAATGAGACGAGAGAAAAGACTTCAAATATACAGTTACAAATACAGTCAGAAAGCAAGATGTGATTTTCCCATCTTCTGTTTACATATTTCAGTGTCTGGTCTCAACAGTTCAGACACCCACGTGTGACCAATCACCAGAGAGCAGCGACAACAGAAACAAGAAACAGAACTCTGTCTGTCTGCTGCGAGGAGACCAAACTGTCTCTTGACTCATCCTAAACTGCCTCTGCGGAGGTTCGAGTCGTCCCTCCCTCCAGTGGTCCTCTTTGAAGAGGCAGCGTTTAGGCTCGGATGTCCTTTATTAACCTCAGAGTCAACAAATAGCTTTATGAGAAGTGGATGAGGATGTGGGGAAGCTCTGGGGTCAACAGAGAGAAGGGGGGAGGTGAGAAGCCCAGCGAGCAGCTGGGTCTGGACGAGTGATACAAACATCTGGAGATGCAGCATGAAGGCCACCAAGTGTACGTGACCTGATGGCAAACACAAACATGCATTTGTACGAGCGCCTAATGGCTACTTGTCGGACAAAAACCAGGCGTCTCCAGTCGCTTTGGAGGCCGAAATGTTAAACGAGGACACGGCGTTTGTTCAGGCAATGGTTGTGACCAACATGGAGCTTTCAGTCATCAACAGAACTGAATGACTCTTACCTCAGCAGCATTTTCTTTTCTTCTCTTAATATAGTTGAAGAATTTTCACCTTCTAATTCATTTCTAATTTGATGGCCACAGAAGCAACTTGGGAAGAATATCGGGACGGCGGATGAAAGATCAAAGGAATTAAGGCGCCTCCATCAATCAAACCTGTGACCTAATGTCTGTAAATGACCGCGTCCACGTACCCAAAAAATGATGATCTTTGCAGAGAGGAGAATCGTATCTGTTTTTTATTGGCGTTGAAGAAAACATGCTCATAAAATCAGGCAGAGCTAGAGTCTGTCCTGGCTTGTAAGCCTCAGTAAGGAAAAAAGAAAGAGCCTCTGACTTGGCACCAGGGAAGGAATAGAGGGATCTTCTCCATCCATAAATCACTCCTCCTTAATTCATCCCTCTATCCTGGGGGACGCAGTAAGGGCAGGCCCTTGGCTAAGGAGTCGCTAAAAAAAAAATTGTGTCTGCTCGCAGGGAGGTAAGGGCGTGGAATCGGAGTTACCGTAGATGTTAGCAGTGTAAACACAGCCTGGGAGGAGCACATTAAATCCACTAAACTGAATTCTTTTAATTCTTTCGTATAATAAGAATAATCATAAAGAGTCGTGAGGCTGAATCGGCAGCTCCGGATCTGTGAGAAAGGTGCTCATTATTACTATTTTTACGATGTGTACAGACTCCCGTTGTGTGTTTGGCCATTCAGAAATTGGCGCTGTTGCTGCTTGTTCGTTTCTGTTATGATTTGGAGAGCAATGAAATATTCCTGCCATCAAAACACATACCAGACAAACGGCTTTGATTGGCCGCCCACGGCGCTCGTACAAGCGCGCTCCTTCCTCTGCCGTGATTTGTATTTTGTTTTGGATGATCTGAGAATATTGATGATGACGTCTGTCATCAACACAACATCCATTCTGCAACAGGGACTTATCTGTACCGACCTCCCTGTCGGGCCTCTGGTTCTGGGTCACGCCGGGGTTAGCAGCCTGGCTCTGGGATGCGCTCGGCGGCTGCAGTGCCGTGAGCTTGTCCTTCAGCTCCTGGTTCTCCTTCCGCATTTGATCCAGCTCCTCCAGCCGCGTCCGGTCCTCGCGCTCCTTCTGCTCACGCAGGTTCTCAATCACTCTCTCCTGGGAGGAAAAAGGAATCATGAAGCAAAAGGAGGAAACGAGAAGAAGAAGAAGAAGGTGGAATTTGGTGAAATGCAGAAACAACATCTGCAGAGATGATACAGTTACAGTTGCTTTTTTAATCCTGACACAGTGTCAAGGAACTAACCATGACAGTGCTGGTTTTTAATGGTTTAAACAGCTTTATAGTTATTACCAAGGCGTTTTCTCAGGTGTCTCCACAAGTATAGTAGATCAATGAGGCGTTAAAACCAAACATCAGCAACCTGAGCCTGTCATATTTTAACTAGCTTCAAAATGGCGAGGTGAGAGAGAAGAGAGGGAGACAATAGAGGCAGCGAGGGACCATATGGTACACGGTTCCCGGGTTGTTTCCCCGCATTGTAGCATATTTCGAGGATGTTTGGATTTTGGGAAAAGAGAGCAGGATGTGATAATAAAACCTGCCTCAATGATGCTTAATTGAGGAGCACAACAGAAACTCGCACACAAACCATCGCAGACAAGCGTAAACACACACACCAGAGTGCACACACAAATCACAAGCTCTCCCGAGGAAGGGTTCGACTCGGCTAATTAGAACCACAGCGCTGTGGCTAGCAACTGGCTCTGGGAACAAGTTTGTGACAGGGTGTGTGATTAGCAACACGCACTGGCTCTTGTAAACACATTACATACACCCTGCGTTGACCGCAAAGGCTGAGAAGTTCGCCAAGTTCACCTCATCACAGCTGAATTACATATACGATGAATCAGAAGTGGTTTCTGGGCAAAAAAAAAAAGAAAAAAAAGCACAGAGACAGAAATGGAGGCTGGGGTTTATTGCAACATCGTTAAAATACTGTTCATTTCAAAGTCCCCAACCAAAACAAATTTTGGTGATTGAGATTGTTAATGGGACTCTAATATATATACATGACCCCAAGATTTCACTAATTCTTTCTTAAATGAGCGAGTGAGATTCAAGATAAACATTTTTACTCTCTCCGTGTTTTCTAATGAGCTTGTTAATGAAATGATCCCTTGAAAACAAACAGATTCTGCACATTACAATTCATCTGCGCTCGGACTACATTTTACTACCGTTTTCAAATGACTCTCCACAGCAGCTGTTCTGATAGACAGACACATGGAGGGGACATTAGCCTAATTTGTCCATGAGTCCGCTTTGGGAAGCAGAACTGACAGTTTGTTCAAGCTGAAGACGATGGGTGGACCAGGTTCTGACACCTGTTGGCTTTATTAGACGATCCTGGTGTTCATGCAGCAGTGAAATTAAATTACTTGACTCCACTCAAATATAAACAAATATGAACATTATTAGTGTCCAAGCAGCGTTTCTTAGGCTTATTTGTAATTTCGATGGCATGTTGGACGGACCACACAGATTTGGTGTGTGTACACTTGGCAGCCCATGAAACAGCCAAACAACAGCTGACAGCATAAAGGAGAAAGCTTCTATAATACCATATGCAACTGCTGGACATCTGTTCATGTCCCAACTGGAAACTACAAACTCTTAAGCAACTGTGCCAACAAAAACTAAACCAGTGTTCTTCTGGACTATATGATACAAACAAACATAAACAAGAAGCTTTCAGAGGCTCGTAGTCCCAAAGCAATGATTTATTAGAGCACAGTACAGAAACAGGTGCCAGCTGGATCGAGCCAATCTGAAATAAAGGCTGATACTGGTCCAGTGAAAAGATCGCAAACAATGCAGAAAAATACCACCAGCACGAACAACCCAGAAACCCTTTGAGTGAGTAATTAATTTTGCTACTTCTTGAGCTGAAAACATGGCAAGACCTACTTTCTTTAACTAATTGTTCCTGGTCTGAACCTGCAGCTCTGGTTGGTTCATCTTGGACCTCAGCTTCTTCCCTGATTCCCTAATCTTCCAAATGTTACAAATGGCTCCTCTACCTTTTCCCTCCCCTCCTCTGACCCCTCCTTCCCTCCATCCTGTGAGCACCTTCTCCATCATGACTGCACCTCTCCTGCCACTCGCCCCTCTCATCCCCTCCCCCCTGTCAAAACTTTCATCCTCCCCTTCTATGATAAATGGACTCCTCCTGCATTGGGAAGGGTCACAGACATGGACTAATCCTGGGCCTTTGTTCACCTTTGACCTCGTGTTCTGTCAGTTCCTGAATTGCTTCCTTACTGTCAGAGCGTTTGGCCACAAGCTTTGCAGCGATTCATGTAAAAATGCACGTAACCTAACGCACGGAGGCTGGTGTGCTTCAGCCTTCAAATATGGCGGCTCAATGACTTGTTGGTACCTTTTCGGACAGTGCCTCCTCCAGTGTGGCCAGAGCCGTGTCGGTGTTGCTGGAGTCGGTTTGAAAGCCCTGGACTCTTTCCCTCAAACCAGCCAGCTGTTTGTCCTTATCCTTCAGCTGCTCCAACAGATTCTCGATCTACAAAGAGAGCGACGGGACAGGGAATTATCAGAAGCCTCAACGGTTCGGGTCAAGACGAGATCCGTGACAACACAGGAAGGTAAATGCTCCAGGCCCGGCTTAATTCTGCACACTGGGTCTCTGTGTCTGCGGCTAACCTCGCGCCGCCGAACCGGCGGTGGAATCGCAGCAGTTATCGTGTTCAGTGGCTTTTTATTCGATCAATACGGAGTTAGAAAAACACACAAAGACACAGGCATGGACACAAAACACTCCCGGCTGTAGCAAACAAAACACTAGCAGATGCTGCTGGAGTTGGACACAGAGCAATGAAACTCAAGAGGTCTACAAATTAGTTACAAAGGGACAGCACATCTGGTGACAGGGCGCAGAGATTTGCTCAAAGGCTCATAAAATCTGAATTAACATCATGACGATAGAAAGAAAAAAGGTCTGTTTGAAATGTTGATGGACTGTGGGAGATTCTTTGAGACCTGCTGGGGTAAAAACATTTATTTCCTGCTTTCCAGCTTGGTGGCTTTTGTGGTCTTCCCGTAATCGTACGAAGTGCCATTCAAGGTCTTCTGTAACACATGAATACCAAGTTTGACCTCGTCGCTTCCTCAACAAAGAGAGAAATGCAACATTCCAGTCATGGGTGTATGGACAGATAATGTCCGAAATCTCCAGAGCTATTTTACAAATGATTCCAATTAGTCAGTGGGCTTTGGTGTTCTCTCGAACCCCAGAGGCCACGGCGCAGACGTGAGGTGGCCGTCTTGGTTGGAGCGAGGGGTGACGATGTGGCTCCCGGAGCAGATCTTGATAGGTTAATGACGGTCATTACGCAGCCGAGCTCAGGGCTTCGGTATTCAAGCGGCAGAGGAATTAAGGCCTTTTGGGAATGATGGGAAAGCTTACAGGATGAGTGCAAAGTTCCCTAGAGTTTTCTGGGTATTCATGGGTGTGAGATGTCCTGCTGCTGCACTGAAGACATGTAGAACCTAAACACAACACCCGATGGTGGAACATGCTGGTCTCAGATGATGTACAGAGGAGGGGGATACGCGACTAAAGCTCTTCTATACCCCAGCTTCCTGTCCGTCTCTACCACATAGCCCGAATTCAGGCTGAATCGAGCATGTCGCCTCTGGTCCCGGATAAATGATTAGGTTCTACAGTGGACTCAAGTTTGCTTTGGCCTGGCCGCACAAAATAACAAGTCCCTGATGAAGTATTTAGCCTCATCGCCGGGACCGCTGTGAAATCGTGCAGAAGAAAAACATTTCGCTTCACTTTAACAGGGGATTGTCAGATGAGCACATGTGAGTCACGGATATGGGAACGAAGGCGAGGAATTCTGTCAGAAAGCACTGGATGAGGAATGCCTTTTGTGGACAGGCGAGGTGCAGGGTTGCTCCATGCCTATGTGGGAGAGGGAGAGAGAGGGGTAAAGAGACTAAGAAAGACAGAGAGAGGCCTCCCTTCCAGTAGCAGAAGTGTTATGATGAGAACAGTCATTTTATCTCTTGGTGTATGAGGCTTTACGTCAAGCTATACTCCCACATCTCCCCCTTTCTCTCTTTCACACACACACACACACACACACACACACACACACACACACATGGTCTTATCACCAACATGGGCAGAGCAGACCACCTACCTTATATGCAGCTACAGTTATCCTATGGCCCGGCAGTGAGGTATGGACCCTGTCCTCCTACACACTCTGCACTGTTTACAACCACACTGTTTTCACTCAGATAACTTTATCGACAAATTGATAGGCTCTGCTTTTAAAAGGGAGTGTTGATGCACAGTTACCTTTGAATGACCTTGACTTTGTAGCTCCCAGTCCAGCTCACCAGACCGGACTTCCAAAATACATTTTATTTATCTAAATATGAACGGTTGAACAGTTTGCAGTACACAGTAAACAGTACAGGCTTATCATTATTATTTCCAGTTCCACAAAGCATCGTGTAAATGGACTCTAAATCAGCTGGTTGTGTTATCGGTTCCAGTTCCGTCAGGAGAGGTTCAGTTAAAGATTGTTTACATGCATTACACCAGCAGTTGTGTAAATCCTAGAAACGGATACAACCCCTCCCTGAGGATCCGCATGCTAACAGAGAAATGGGATAAACTGAGAGATGCAGCAGAAAGATCCCCAGAGCAGCATCGGTAACAAGATTTATTTAGATCAGCCATATAAAGGAGCTCAGAAGAAGTTTGGATACAAAATTACTAACAGAGGAACTAGACTTCCAGCAGCTGATGTGAGCTGGTGTAACATTCAAAAACGTCCTGTCAGAACTGACTCCTGCTATGATGGGACCCTCACAGAAGATCTTGCACCTCAAGGGTTTAAAAAAGGTCTTTCTCGCTCTCTGTTCTGGTTTTTCCTCACAGATGTGTTGACCCTGTCTCTGCCTCCTTACCCTGTGGTAAAGTTCCAACATTAAAGTGAAGCATATACTCAGCTCAAGGAGTTGAGTATAGATTATACACTGAACAGTAACTGGAAGTTAAACAGTGCTTTCTGAAGCGTTCTGCAACTTAACTCTGTCTCCTGAACCAAAAGATGCAGAAGTGAAGTGAAGAATCGCCTGAGGAAGAAATATTTAGCTTTGATAACCATTGTCAAGCTGACAAATGGGACCTTCTCCCCACTGGTTTGGAGGTGTTTTTTCTTTTGGTCAGTATTTAATAGTTGCCACGGGACAAGAAGATGATAGTAAAAACAACGGCGGGGCACGTGTGTGTCGTGAAAAATCACAATTGTGAAATCAGCCTGTTCCAGACCAGGACCACAGTCCTGGACGGCCAATCTGTCTTCCAACTAAACTAAGAACTAGAATCCTGCAGACCCTGGAGGAGTAACATCTGCACAAAGGCTGATGTGGAGCTTGACCACCGTAGAAATACAATCATTTGTATCTCAAAAATACCAAACAATCCATTTTCTGAGCTGCAACTCACTTCTTAGAATATGTCATCACTTCTAAAAATATGACCCAAACGGTTGTAAAACCCAGATGGACACACACACACACACACAAAATCATCGAGGCACACATACACACGCATGCATATACTAAAAAAATCTAGGTCAGAAAAGATTCATAAAAAGACATATTTCATACTTGAGGACCTCAAGTCCTAAGATTTAGGAGTACACCATCAACACAGGGTTCCCATCTCTTTTTCAAAGATAAACACGTTTCTGTTGCAAAAAGCGGAGTCAACAGTGACCTTTTCAATGTGAGAAGGGTGTGCCTGCACTTCTTGTAACCCCTGGCCTGCCACCACTTCCGACCACCACTCTATCTTTGTCTGTGGGGGGGAGGAAGGCGCCATAATGAGTCCACTGGCGCCCCCTTGCGGTAGTTTTCTGAGGGGCACGTGTGTCCTCTCATGTAATTGGACCATTTTTCTGTTTCTGAAGTTGATTTACTAGATATACTCAGCATCACCTAATAGGGTGTAAAAGAAAAATGAACCTTATCGGGAAATACGCGCCAGACAAATGAGCTGATAAAGAAGTGCCACCATTAACCATGAAGCCATCAGATCACTGCAGAGGTCACCCGATGGAAATGGGACGGTGTCACACAGTGACCCTGAAAGCAGGAAGTGACACCTCTCCCTTCTCCCCTCCAGTGACCTTCCTGATGTCACGCTGCTTTGCTCAAGGGGCCATTACCCATCTGTTATGGACCAGAACAACCAAGCACAATGACCTCATAAGACGAGTGGTGCCCGGGAGAGGGAGGAAGACGAGGGGTCCGATACCAAGGTTTTCAAAGTCACGGTTTTCTGAAACGTATTGCGTAATTATTTCTCTCAGGCAGGGAATAGTCTGGCATTGGCCCACCCTCCCCAAAGACATGAATTCACATTGCAAAAGCTTTTCTTTTACTTAAGAACAAAAGGGACTTCCCTGTTATGAAGGAACCTGAATTTTAAATGCCATTTATAGTAAACTCACTGAACGTTCTGCACTATTTCCCTGCTATTATTCCGACTCTAACCAGGCACTTGTTAATCAGTATACAGCTTTACTGTGTGTGTGTGTGCATGTGTGCCTGTGTGTGTGTGTGTGTGTGTGTGTTTTCCTGACTTCACCACTCTTGTTTTCCTTAACTTTTTAAATGGCTACTCTAGACACCTATTTCATGGCAAATTAAATAAAAATATTTAGAAAGCTTGATGACACACACACACACACACACACACACACACACACACACACACACACACACACACGCACACACACACACACACAATTAGACTGATGATTATCATGAATGCTGGGCCAGGACAGGCTAAGACAACAGGAGCTGCAGTAAACTGTAAGCTGACGTTCTTCTGCTCACTCTCGCACATTCCTTCAAAACTCTTTTACATAAACGACCCCCCACCCTCCGCTGCATCGGTGCACATCGGTACATCAGCCACCTACAATCACAGAGGCAGAAATGCACGGGAACAAAGTGAGTGTTGTTTTTACTGTGATTTCTGCAGGTTGACGTGAGCGGAGAGAGACTCTCCAACCCACTGGCAGGAAGACCTATTGCATTTGTGAAAGCTTAGTTCATGAGCGTGTGTGCGGGCTGAGTTGATCCATGTCCCTGCTCTTTAAGCTCAAGACCCTATCGGAGCCCCCTTCAGCTACAGGATTCTGCAGTGATTGCTGGGTAATTACCTCAACGCTTAAGTCCTCTGCCTTCAGCGCCATTAGTATTAATGGTGCTCTTTTGTGTGGAGCCTCTCCAAAGAAAGAAAGAAAGGAAGAAGTGAGTTTTCCATCAAATGGAGAGTCTAACAGATTTCTCGACATGTGGTCTAACACCGGGTTTGTCTTGACTGATGTGAAGCCTGGCTCCAATCAGCCACCCTCCAGCGTTCACCCTTCACCCTGTCTGATTGCTGATAGCAGGGGGGGTGCAGCGGTGGGGAAGGGGGGTTGGGGGTGCAGATCGCAGGCTGTTTACTGAAAGCTCCCCTCCTCTCCGCTTATCTGTAAACGGGTCTCTTTGCCGTGATTGGTCAGATGGGATCTATTAGGCCGTGAAAGGCATCGGCGGCCCCCATCGCAGATCTATCACGATCACGTACGCAGGTTCACAGACGGTACAAATGCAGCCACGTCCTTTGTGAGGCAGTAAGAGGCACACAATTACTCACCTGGGTGACCGTCTGGGGGCACCAACATGTCAGTGCTATTTCTGAATTTTGATAGAGATCATCTTTAATGACCCCGGTGCTTCAGCAGCTTTGCAGGCGGCTACACGTCTCCAATGTATTTCCATAAAAGAGATAAAAGAGGAAATAACATGGAGGGAGTCTTTAGGATCCTACACATTTAAGCCGCAAAGCAAAGAGCTGTTCCTGATAGAAATCCTCCATCAAATGTCTCTAAGAGCAGGTGCCTGCAGCTACAATCGCGGGTGAAAAGGCGACATTTCTGTCACTTTTTGGCTGCTAGTTAGGATAAAAGAGAAAACAAGTTTTCTCAGCCAAGAGGCACCTGCACATGTGCACTACGGTTGCAGCTAGTACTCGTTTTGCGCGTGCATGTGTTGTTGCCTCTCATGAGACGCAGCGTCATCTAGTGGCCTGGAATGGAAATGTTTCCATCTCAACACTTTTAATGCGTGTCAGATATTTCAATCACGTATTTAGTTTTGTGAAAACAATTTGAAATGATGCACCTGTGGACAAAATGACAAAAATCAAAGTATTTTCTACTATGTACTATCGCTATTATGCCGCAATGATCGCATACATAATTACAATTTGCTATCAAAGAAAACAAACAACTCAAACACGTAGCAGTGGTCAGGATTATTCTTCATATTCTAACTGAAATAAGTATGTTGTTTCCTCCCATTCCTTGTGTGCAGCCATCATGCTAACCCTGACCAACTGCAGTCTTACCCTAACATTAGCGTAACCTTAACTCGTAGCGAAGCTCTAACCGGGGCGTCGGATGTACTTTTTTTAAAGTTTTGCCATATTAAGACCAGTCGTCGGTCCCCAGGAGAACTACTGGTCCAGACAAGGTTAGTGTTTTTGCCAGAAAAAAGCTCTCTGTAACACAGTCACACACTCACACACACACACACCAAACATGTGCCAGTGGTCAAGGTCAGGGTCAACCTTGTGTTTTAACTGAAATGTGTATGACCACATGAATTTCCCCTTGTGGGATAATAAAGTTTACCACTGTGCCAGCACTGAACTAATATTTTCCTTTCTATCAACATGCGGCGGTTCCCCTGCCATCCATATGCATCAGGCTCAAAAGTCCCAGTGTTGTTTTGGGGGAAGTGTGTTAGGAGGAAGAGAAAAGGCCACAGAGTTTTCTTTTCTTTTTAATTTAGAAAGCATGGTCAGTATGAGTCTACATGGTTACACGTTTCTGGTCGAATAAATATGACATTAATAATAATTAGATGGTACACGGGCTGGCCGATTCAACAAAGGGCACAAACGCGGAGCACAGGTCAGAGAAAATGAAGAATAATGAATGGACAGTGGAGCAACTTCTCCATGGAGAAAGAGGGAGATCAAAGAGGAGACGCAGGAAACACGGAGGGCCAGGAACCATCTCTATTTATCTCCCCCGTGCGCCCTCTATTTTTCCTCACAATCAAAGGCTGTGCCGCGCTGATGACACCGCGCGAGAGCCGGCGATGACACCGGGTCAGAGCAGGCGCTGAAAGACTCTGGCACTAAAACAGAGCTGGGCCCTCCCAAGGAAGTCTCGGACAATATCATAACTAACAGAGCCTCTTGTGTAAAGGGCATCCCACACACACACACACACACACACACACACACACACACACACACACACACAGGCGGGATGGGCCGGCGTAATCGTATATCCCTCCACGTGGTCGCCACAGATGTCAGTGACAGTGGATACCAGACTTCCATGCACAGAGCATGCCTTTCTAAAGGCATGAATATGGATGGAGACAACCTCAATGTTTGAACATGAATAACACATGTACGCCAAAACCACACCAAAACCCTCCCTGCCTGTCCACCCCCCCCCCCCCCCCCAGCTAAAGAAAGATCGGAACCACAAACTAAAAAGTAAATAAATAAATGCGTCATTATACATTGGTCACGGTCTCGTAGATTAGGGGTTTGAACAGAGCGTCCACTGTTTCTGCGGGGGGGGGCGAGAGGGATTTTTCAACCTTTTTAAATTTCAGTTTGTAATTGTTTAAATTAGATTGAGCATGTAAATGTTAGGATCAATAAGGCTCAAAATAGAGCCCTAACAAGGTAGCTGTCGACGGCGCCCCAAGCCCCCCCCCCCCCTCCCCTGTTGGACCTCCGTGAATTCAACGACAACTGACAAATGCAGCAATGTTGAGTAGTTTAAGTGTTCAGGTTAAAACCCGAGACATAAACTGAGCTCACGGTGGAAAATGAAATGTTAGACTGTTGCAGATCCTCTCTGAAAGCTGCTGACAGTACGCTGTTTAAATCTGATTCCAACCCGAGGCGCGCCAAACTGGAGTGTTTGGCTCTGACACTGGACGGGCCGACGATAATACCATATCGCTAAGTGCTGACGATGTCGGGGCGATTATCCTGGGTGCGGAGCGAAGGTCGCGGGCTTAAGAAGACTTAACTTGTGGGTGTAATGTCAGAACGATGTCTCTTCCTCAACACGTCTGGTCGCTGCTGATGGAAAATGGTCGTGAGGTCAATAAAGGGGAGCTCAGAGAGGACGTGTCAGAGGAAACCTGTCATGAGACAGAGCTAAGGAACACTTGAGCAGTCAGGATGAAAACTGAAGCTGTGTGACGCATGAAGCACCGGGGCACCTTCCCTTCTCTAGAGAAATCAGCCGCCTCTTATTGTAGCTTAGAAATTTGTTGCTCAGGGAAAACTAAAGTTCCATCGTCCACTCTGTAAGCAGCATGAAATACAAACACACATAAACACACATAAACTGCGTGCCTAAGATAAAGGCAGGAAGTTCTATTAAGGAATTGTTGACGTCACAGGAGGACAAGGCCAGGTCCCGGAGAATGTAAGAGGCTAAGGTGTGTTCCAGTGGTTACAGAGAGGCTTTTACCCATGGTGCACTGCGTTTGAGCCATAACTTCCATTGCTCTTCACGCCACAAACCAACCAAACCAGAGTTCAGGGAAGAAACAGTTACGGGTTCACCTCTTTGGGCCGCGGCACGGGAAATTTTACAAACCTTCACAAAACAGAAGGAAAAGTTTGGTTTGAATAGGACTCATGTAGCTAAACTGAGAATGAGTGGTGAAAAAGAAAACAGTGTGTCATCCTGTGCTCCTCCGTTGTTTGGACACATGGAAAACCAGTCGGAATGTGGTCAGAGTAGAAAAACACTCTTTTTTTCAGCTCCACCAACAGTTGAGTGGCCATTTTACCAGTGAATCAGAGCAAGATTTGTAGACTGAGGGGGGATAAAGAAACGCTGTCACTGCTGGTGACAGACTCAGGAACCTTCCATGTCTTCTTTACCATCTTATATGGACACAGGACGGAGTTTAGAAAAGATGGCGGCGGAGCGGCGGTTCCTTTATCCCCATCAAACGAGCTCTTTAACTGGGATGAAACCAGCAGAGTAGCCTCCAGCTCGGGGTGGACAGCCAGTCAGGATAAACACAAACACCTCCAGGTCACGGCAACATAAAAATGCATTTGGACGTATGAATGCCGGTCCGGCGGCGCACACATATGCACTGATTGCTGGCGATGCATGTGACCTTTGGAGACCCGGCTCATTAAACCCAGTGAGGGGGAGCCGGGGAAGAGGGCGAGGGAGAGCTAATTTGAGGATGTGAGAGGAAACAAGAATGTTCAGAGGGAACCTTTACGTGTGTCTAATTAGTCTATGGGGGGAACTTCCAACGTGAGCACCCCAGGTGGTCTCATGGCCCCGTCTTAATAACTGACTTTATAAAAGTCATTAAGGCCTTGGAGATATGGTGCGAGTGTGTGTGTGTGTGTGTGTGTGTGTGTGTGTGTGTGTGTGTGTGTGTGTGTGTGTGTGAGAGAGAGACAGAGAGGGCAGGTGTAAACAACATTTCCAAGCTCCGTGTGAAAGCACTTTTGACCCGAATGTATCGCCCATGAATCACTGACTGATTCATATAACAAACACTCTCACTTTTGTCTCATATGTTCAGAATCCAGGCAACACGATCTGGTGGCCCGAACCAGCAGAGAAAATCCATTTCCAATATGACCGATCAACCACAGAAAGTCACCTGATACGGTGAGAGTCAATAAACCTGTCACTTTCAAATATTTGTCTTGCTTTCTTTCTCGCTATGAAAGTTATTTAATAGCTTTGACTGGCGTATATATTGAGAGGAAAGGAAATAGATAATTGACATTAAAGAACTATTTATTTATCAAGGATAAACTTCATTTGACTTGTAATCAGAACTTGCTAACTTTATTGTAACATTGTGTTTCCATTAGGCTGCAGCTGAATAGGGCTGCAGTCATTCACCAGAAGCCAATATCCAATAATCACTTTCTCCTTGGAGCGGTCTTTGTGGGCCCATTTTATAGTCAAAACACTAACAATTTAGGGATTAAATATATTCTTAGAGTAAATACCAAGTACTTTGGGTCTGGCTCCGCATCAGTTGAATGGTTAGCTGGATTCAGTTACCTTCTTCTGTAGGACGTTAACCTTCCTCTCCTTCACGTCCAGCATGTCTTTCAGATCTCGGATCTCTCCCGTCAGCGTGCTCTTCTCGTCCGTCAGGTCCTGCAGCTGTTTGGTCTTCTTGGTCAGGAACTGCTCCTTCTCCTCCAGCCGCACACGTAGAGCATCGACCTGCGAGACGCCAACGCGGCGGGAAGGATTATTGTTCAGTTTGTAAATGCCGACGAATCATAAAACAGCATCGATAAAACAGAAACACGAATCACAGCCTTGATTACGATGTAGATGAAGGACACTTGGGGTGAAAAATGAGCTGACAGGTAGGATTAGGCCTCTGCGTGAGCTCCAGCAGCACAGAAGGCTCCTGTCAAGATGTAACATTAGCAGCAGGCCGGGACCCCGAGGCGTAAGATGACGAGGAGTTTATCTCATCCTGCTTCTCTAGCAGACAAGCACTCCAAACAGCGAGCCCTGCCACTAATCCTCCGCACATACAGTTATGTCTAGTGCTTGACCCTCGCGACGTACAGTAAGTGCATGTGTCCTGCAGGCGTGTTTTTCAATGGCAAGACAAAGAAAAGCCCCAGCGCCCCATTTGGTAGGAATGTAAAAGAGAGGCCTGCGAGGGAATCCCAGCTGGCTCACCTGTGCTGGAACATTGGGCCACGTTAGCTTGGCCACCCCTGCTAATACCCTCTTGAGGACTTCGACAACGCCAGGCGCGGTACGTTAAAGAAGAGTGGTGACAAGAGAGGGTTGATTTAATCAGCAGCGGGAGAGACACCAGTGAGAGACGCTGGGAAGTGAGTGGCGCAGCTCGTCCACTGGCTGACCTCCACCAGAGGAAACGCAGCGCGGCTTTATCAGATGGACTCACGCCGGGATGACGGACAGCTAACACATCAAGGTTATTAACCTCACTCTTCTTTAATTTCCGCTCCAATTATTCCTCCCCACGGCCAAATCTATCCCTCTCTCCCTGCTCCAGGCTGCCATATTACCTCCCAACAGCTGCGCTTCGAACTCTACAGGAGTTTTCCTATTGCCGTTTATAGGTTTGAGTCCTGCGGAGAGACGAAGTGACATGTTGGTGTAAGAAACTGTTTCAGGGCCCAGGCCAAGGGGGAGGACATTTGCCAGCTATGACGTTCCAGGATTGTATGTTTCTGTGAGGACCGGTGTTACGGCCTGTCGAGAGAGAGAGCGAGAGAGAGAGAGCGAGCTCACCTTCAACAATGTGGTATGAGGGATTACTGCATTTTTCCTCTCCAAATTACTTCACCTATGATCACTGAAGCAAGTTCCTACACTTTACTGTTTCAGCCCTACACCCTCGCTGCCAAGCGAACCACTAAAATTACAGCTTTAGTGTAATAGCACATTAGCGGTTTAATGTTAAATGCTACAATTTTGCCACCTAAGTAAGCAAAAGGAGCTAAAACCTCATCAATAACTCATTCATGCAGTGCACGTCTCTGTGGGGTCAGACTTTGACGTTAAATGTCAGGCTGAAGACGTGTAACAAATTGACTCTAGCTTTTTGCTAATGTCGAGGTTGTGGTTGAGGTTTTGAGATAGCCTGTACGATAACGACACTGATGAGATAGCTGTACAAGTTTTTGTGCCTGTGCGTGTGCTGTGCTGTCATGTAGCTACAGAAAAATCTGTGGGAAAAGCCTCAAAAAGACAAAACAGATTTGCTCCCTTCACTATTTCTCTGATTTCTCTGCATATCAAGGAAACAAGTAAGAAGGACCTTGGGAGAAAAAGAGCGTTCGGATAAGATGATTTAAAAACATATCTACTGCATCGTCGTCCCACCTCCCACAAAACGCCTCCCAGGCTTTCCAGCCTTCAGTCAGCACCATATCATTTAAAAGAAATTGAAGTGTTTTCAAGATTCTGCGGCTGCAGAGCTAATTCTTTGGGATTTGTTTCAAGTAACACAGTGGCAAACTTTAGTTCTTCAAGCGCATTTGCCTATATTCTAAAGGAATTGTGTAACACATACATTTGCCTGCATGGATACACACTTTACATACTCTATCATACTTGCCCTGACAGGCAAATGTGGATTCTGGACTCCGCTGAACAAAGTAAAACAGAGGCTTAAAGAAAACAGCTCCTCTGTTTGTCCTCGGCTCCCTTTTTCCTGCCTCACATTTCACCATAAAAGTTTTTCTGGCAGGCAAATCTGCAAAGGTATCAGGCCCAGCGTCAGCACCGGACCACAGAAGCCGCATATGTTGTGGAGACCACTGCAAAGACCTGGTGATGGACCAATTCTAGCACAATCCAGGGTGTCAGTAAAAGCCTGCATGACCAGAACTGGGTCTTCCAATTTGACATATTCTGTGATCGCCTTTGTATGCTGGTGAAAATGGGATGGTGACGCTTGCTGAATCCCATGACTGGGTCTGGTGGAACGTATGTGACTGTCGAGGCCTCGACGGCTGGTGCTGCAGCAGCGCACACAGCTGTGTGAACAATTCACAGACAACCTGTGTAAACACAGCAGAGGGCAACCATTAGGTTTGATTTATTTAAAGGAAAACAGGATGAAAAGGATCGCCATAATACATGAAATATCATCAGACGCGGCAGCCAGAGGATGAAGCCCATCTAGCAGGTACCTCGCCTCACCTCCTGTTCAAACACTCGACCTGGGAGTCGACTTAGAAAGCAACTTGTCTCAAGTCGGGGCTAAAGTTTGACAAGTGAACACGCCGTAACTCCACAGACATCCTGTCTGTTGCACAGCAGGCTTCTGAGTTACCGCGCTGTGCCGGAGACCAGACGATATAAAAGCAACCAATCAAACGCTGAAGGTGCCATTAATCCAGAGAGATGGCAGACAAGCACCCGATTCCAGGTAAACCTTCTCCTTACACTCCTGTTAGCACAACCGTTCCAAACCCTCCCGTTTTATGCTAGGTAGAGCAAAACTACTGTAGACGTGGGCCCGTGCACGTTCACAGCATGGGTTGAATCCTTTCCCTAACCTCTCACAGGGCTCACGCCAGACATGAGGACGCGGGAGAAACCGGCTGGTCCGTTGCGTCATAAAGCTAAAGTCTTAGCTGAGATCAAGTCGTACAATAGACTCATCACCTCGGGGGTGATTTGGCATAATGACTGGATGTGCAGTCGCTGGCGGTGGGGGCTGGAAGGTGGATGGTAGGGCGCCGTCACTGTACAATTGAACATCTGTGAATCCGACTGCGGCAATGCAGCTGTCTGCCCAGAGGCTCCGGAGCAAACAGGGAGGGCACTGAGGTAAAGGGAGGGGGAAAAGACAAGGACCCACACAGACACTATTCAGAACTCCCAGAATGATCTAACAAAAGCATCTTTGTCACCAGCATAAAGGTTTTGTTTTTTTCTGCACAGCCATAAAATTCAGTTGCGCAACTCTTTCGGTATCGTAGCAAAGTTCGAATATATGGCACATTTAACGTAGCGGGGTCTCCCTCCATCACGCCATCTCTCACTACAGGCACACAGCTGCTTCGGTCCCTCTTTCACCCTCCATCTATCATCATTACCTCCTCCGACAGAGACGGACACACAAACACGAGATAGACTGCGGCCGCATGAAGGAAGAGGCGCAGCGGGCGTTCCGACTCATTAGCGCACGCTCCTTCTTTGATTATTTTTCCTGATCACTTCCAGCACTGCAACTCTGTTGTTACATCCTGTTTCCAAGGAATCCATTTCCTGTCAAACCGCGGTGAGAAGTTCCTCTGGCAGACGTGTGCGGAGCGATCACACATGCGAGGGTCCGCTTGAGCCTTTCAAAGTTAGCATATGTTAAGTTTGCTCGACAAGCAAAACAGTCTTTTTGTCAAATGCAGAGCTGGTTTATTTGTTCAGTCACAAGAACGCAATAATTGCAACCTTAGCAGAAAGATATTCCTAAAATATCTGGTCAGCACACGGGACTTCTGCAGAGAGTGTGTGTGTGTGTGTGGGGGGGGGGGGATGGCGAAATGTCTGGCTGCTCTCCCTCGTCAACTAATTTGACCTTGAGAAAGCTGCCCAACGCCAGAAAGCGTCAGTGTGTGTAAAATTAGAGGTTAAGTGGTGTGAAGCAACATGACCCTGAGGAGAGAGGAGGTCATGCAGAGACAGGAGAGCATTGTTCCTCCTCAGACATCTCGCTTTCCACAGGAGCGAACCGGGCCGGGCCCTCCGAGTCTTTCTGTGCATCCAGAATACGCGAGAAAAATCCATCATCGAACCTTGAATCGAAAGTGTGATGAAGCACGCACGAGGTTCCGTGCTCGCGTGCGCATCCGTGCGCGCCATTGTGGGATTCTTTGGACCTTCTCGTATTTTCTTCCTTGCACATAAACCATTAAACATCGCAACCCTGTTGTGACCCGTAATCTCCATTTTATTGCTTTTCCTCCTGGTCTCTGAAGAAATCGCAGAGCTTTATTTTGGACCGAGCCATGTTTGCTCGCAGGAAGGGGGGGTGGAAGCCTCCCCTAGCTCACACTCTCGAACAGCACCGCGGCGGCGAAGACCGTGGTCGACCCAGTTCTGCTGAGGCTGCGTAGGACCCGCTATCATCTGCCACGGCCAGAACAACAAAATAAGCTTTTAAATGCCTCCATGAAGGGTAGAATGGTACCGTCTGGTATTGCACACAGATCCAGCGGCAGGACGCAGAGTTGGAAAAATTTGAGAGCAGCCAGGACTGATCACGATCTCGCAACTGTCGCCTTAAACTGCGTTTGTGTGTTTTGTTGGCTGCAACTAGTTCATGTGAGCGAATGCAGGAGGAAAGAAGAGCTGCTGTGATGTTTAGAAGGACAACAGTTGGTTAGAAAAGTGCAATGTCAAGCAAAAAAAGTGGTGATATTTCATGGTCATATAATTATTTGAGTGAACTAAACACCATTGAAAGGGGAGTATTTTTCTTTACAGCCATTAATTACATTTACTCAGCTGTATTTTATAAAAGAAAACAGTCTTTGTAGCAGCTAATGTCTGTCTCAATCTCAGCGCTCGTTCTTGCCCCCACATATGAGGTGAAAAAAACCAGAAAGGATGGAACTGGGCAAGAACAGGGCCTGTGAGGAGGCAGCTGGGCGCAGACGATGGCGGGATTCGAATTCTGGAAGGGAACAAAGCAGAAAAGAACCACTGAGAAAACAGCGTTGGGGGGCGCAAAGGACAGAGCGCAACCAGGTCGGGATCACATCTTCTCTCCGCCTCACTACCTAACGTAACCATCCATCAACAAAGAGAACAAGGAAAGATCAACAGCTACAGGCCGGCCAAGGCCGGAGCGCAGCGCGTCATCCCATCACTCACTGACAGGAGCTCCCAGCCCTCCGTATCCATCACGCCTCTATTCTCTCTCCCCTCTCATGTCCTTCTGCTCCACAAATCCCCCATTCTTTCCATCTCCCGCTCCAGATTATTATGCACTTTCCTCCCCCATTAATCACGCCGACTGGCAGCTCATTTCAGTCGTTTTTGACTCATTTAGATCTTCTTCAAGTCATTAAACTCTGGCCGCAGAGCATCAAAACCCAGGGGAGCTTTTCTGGCAGAGAGCAGCTGATGTGTGTGAGGCACACACCCGAGGAAACAGGAGTGGTGCACCACGCAGTCCTTCCAGCCGTCGCGGACATGTTAATCACATTGCACAACACATGCTGTTGTTCTTAGCACCTCTGCTGGCGATTAGCGAGCAACAGAATATCAAATATGACGCTCCTGATCCAGGGTTCGACTGAAGAACCTCGAATACTCTTTGGGTCTGGATCTCATCCGCGTGGGTAAGCAGCCACCTACAACATTCCTGCCTTAGAACAATATAAATCAAAAGCAAACAAAGAAAGACCTTAAGCAGCGTCTGCCAAAGGTATTAAATAAAAAATTATTTGCCGCATCCAAAAAAATAAAGATATTATCTGTGACTAAGCCTGGGGGATTTACTCGCTGCTAAAGCAGGCAGCAGAGGCAGCATTAAGAGGTAACACTGGGAAGAGCCAAGAAATGATTTCTGCAAAAACAGATGAGGTTCTGCGATACCTTTATGGCCGGCCAAGAACACACCGGGCCAGTAACTTCTCAAAGAGTCTACAGCATCGCAGATCACATGCAAAATTTCCTAGCAGCATCTGCTGCTGTGCACGTCAAAGCCTAATTTACGGAGACACATCTGAAGAGATGCCACAGCCTGCGTTGTGGATCCACATCCAGCCAACAGGTGCTCTCGCTGCGCCCCAATCCAACAACTAATGAAATTGTTTCTTTTGTCTGATCGCGTAATCTCCAGCATTCAGCGCTCTGATGACTAACGGCTCATCACGCAACATTACGGGCTTTAGACACGATGCTTTACAGCACGATGCAGAGCAGCACAACTCATTTGCCTTTTCTTCCATCCTTCTGTCACTTGTGAGATAATTTGACAGCACGTAGCAGAGAGGAACGAGCTAAACTGAAGCTAGCAAACCCTGTTCACCCTGGATGTGTGGCCTACGCCTGGTTAAATATGCAGGAGAGGCCACCTGATCCGCAGGGCTACAGTTACAGCCCGACATTGTTCTGATCAGGACAGGTAAGGCCGATACATAGTCCGTATTAAAAGGTCGGGTATCCACTGACGGGGCCGGCGCTACCGCTTGCTATTTCCAAATTTCCCAGCTATCTCGGAGAGGGGAACGGCCAATTTCAAAGCTGTCTTTGACTTTGACTGACAAATAAATATGCGCTGATTTTCCCCCTTCCCTCGCTCACAGTGTGGGCTCTGTTCCGGGAGCGCTCGTCTCTGGGGGCTACCGTACGCTCTAATTTACGGCGAAACGAGCACACGTACGGCACAAAGCCGGGTCTGATGGGTCGCCGGTCCCGGCAGCACGATAATAATGTGCGATGCGGAAATATGCGATGTCTTGTGAGAACGGCTACACTCTCTGGCGAGATGGTCGCCAGCAGAGGAATGCAGGCGCACTCGATATCTGCACTCATCCTCCGCCGTGCCCATTTAGCCCGGAAACCTTAGCCTTCCCGAGCAGGGAAAAGACCACTTCAGTGGCAGGATGAAGGCTCCCTGAGACCGGAGATGGTCGCTCAGTAATCAGCGCTGACAGGGCCCGTGTTTGTTTGTGTGCGCATGTGTGTGCGCATGTCGGCGTGGTGATTAAGACGGTCAGATCCCATTACAGCTGCTGGAGAAGAGGAGGAGAGGACAGTCGGCGGGGAACACTTATAAATATATATAAACACAGTTAAAAGACTACAGCAAAATCTAAGTTATCACATGTTTTATGATCATTGAATGTTTGATAAGAATCGGATTTTTTAAAAGTAAATGAGTTAAAATTCAGCGTTTGGCATGTTAGTTTGCATTGAATGGCATTGACGAACGTCCTTAATGAGCCCTACAATGAAAATAAAATACTTGCACACGTGGCTATAACAAACATGCCGTTTTTATCCTTTTCCACACACACTCGTTTTCGGTCTGAAGAAAACAAAAGAGGAGCAGAAAACGAGCGGGAACAACAGTAAATCTACTCTGTGGGACGTTTACAGTTGCCCAGAGCTTTGATCTCTGCGTGCAGGTGTGTTGGTGCTGCTCTGCTCAGAAACTTTCAATGCTGCTTGAACCGTTTTGCTCTGCAGAGTCCCTGTCCACCGTTCTGGAGGCTCAACACAGGAGCCTCGGTGCCACCAGGATGGTCCTGGGTCAAATGGAAACGAGCAAACGTGATGCATTTAATCTGCATTTAATCCATTGATTCGTGTAAAATGACACAAATTTCTCATTTCTTTCATATCAGAAAACAGACTTTAAAAAAGAGGCGTGGACCTCGTTATTGACTGATTTTCCAGAAATGTTTCCCGCTGTCGCTCGAGTGGTTGTCATGGAAACTGCATTGCGGGAACTTCGTTGTGTGAATTTGGTGGTGTGCTCTGCGTGGAGGAATAAAACATCGCTCAATTTATAAACTGTCATTAGCCACCAGGCATTGCAGCCGCCGGCCATTTAAAATAATACGCTGCTGCTTCTGCCATCAAAAATGTCTGTGCTGAGACGCAGACATATGAAGTTGTGTTGGGTAACAGGAAAAAAGTTGTGGCGGGAAAAGATCGAGAATTTAGGGGCGCTCTGTGGCACTGATTGGATGTCAGGAGAGTATCGTGAATTTTCAGGAAACCAGCAACCCATTTAATTATCCTCCTCTTAACGTCGCTTTTTAGTCTAGAATTAATTAATCAAAAGCAACCGGGTTATTTGTGACACTTTGTCAGGCACCAGCGGGTGAATGTTCGCAGACAAAGACGTGCACAAGCACCAGCTGCCCACTCCGGGCCGTCATTTCCACGTAACTCTGACAGATATATTACCTGGAACAACCCACTTCAATTATGGTCTAAACCATAAACTACATATAAAGATGGATGATATAAGAGCGTGAAGCCAAGGCCTCTCATGAAAGAATGCTGCTATAAAGGAAAAAGCTCTGCCTCCCCCCTCATTCGCCCCACATTATTTGATGTAGGACTTGGGCCAAACTGCAAACTGCGGATTTTTTTTCCTGCAAATACGGTAACTGTCACATAAGCTCTAATCTTTTCTGCTCGGTTTAGTCTGAATTAGCTATTTGATACCCCCATTGCTACCGTGTAGCCCTCCAGCTGCAAAAATCCCCAAACAGATATAGTTCATGCGTGACCCCCCCCCCCCCCCCCCCCCCCCCCCCCCCCCCAGATTAATGTTAAACCCTGGCATCTGCGCTGCGGCCCATCGCGCTTAAACGTCGGCCTGAGCGGCACGTTGCAGTCCAGAAAAAGACGCCTTTTGTGAGCCACGACGGCCGCGTGTGGTGGCGAAGGAATGAACACGTGCAAATGTAAAATTAGAAGCAAATGGCGCTGATATGCCTCCTGGCCCCACCATAGTGGTGCACCTGAGAGCCACGCACCAACCCTAGTGATACCATCTACACACACCCCCCCCAACGCTGGATCCTTCAAGTACGATGTAGTCAGCTAAGTGCAACGACATTCTTTGCGCATGCATGCACAATTAGGCCTAATTTGGTCTCAAACTGCTTCCTGTGAATGATGAGTGGGCATAGTTAGCAGCCACTCCGACAAAACCAGATCTGAAGAATCATTTCCAAGTACAGAGAAGAGTGGGGAATGTTGAAGCCCCCCCCACCCTCTTCCCACACACACACCACACATTTTGCCCCGCCCCCGGCACCGAAACGGTCATTACAGCCACACAGGTTGACGGCCCACCTGAGCCGACTGAACCCCCCCAGCACAAGCCAGATTTATCTAAAAGTGTCTTTCTGTAGATTGTGTCTTTGTCCCAGACTGGACTTGTGTGTTCTCACCTCCGTCTGCAGCGTGTTGGCGCGTTGCTCCTTAGCGCTGAACGACTCCTTCAGCACGTCAATGTGTTGCTTGCAGTCGGAGTTCTGGTTGGTCAGCGTCTCCAGCTTGGTCTGCAGGGCCTGCATCTCCGACTCCTTCTTGTTTAGCTCCTGTTTCAGCTGTTCTATCTGACAGACAGAGGAATGACACACCGTAACGTGTCCGTACATTAGAACAATGAACTTTATGCATGTACACACTAAAGAGCGCCATGGATAATGACGTCCATGAGTGATTATTTCAATACTGAATGATTCGGCCCACCCCAACTGGTCTTCACTCAATGGGGGCCTCTACTGTCTGCTGCATGGACACACCAATCCAAACATATGGAGGGGGGGGGGGGATACAAACAGCCAGACTAAGTTATGGGGAGCGATATTACACTCACATAGCTGACAGATTACACATTGTTTTCAAGAAGGCCATGCAGAACAGGTCAGAAATCCACAGAGGAAATCAAACGTACCAACAGAGGGAGGTCTCCACGCAGGGGCCAGCTATGTGGAGGAGATTGTCATCTATCCAAAAAATGATCCAAAAAATGCACAAAGCTGATTTGAAAGGGAGATTTTTTTAATTGCTTGAGCAGGGTTTAGTTTATGAGAGGAGGATTCTGAGCAGAGTGGAGCACGGACAATCAAGCCGCGCTGTTAGAAAGGACAAAAAATAATACCTACGGGAGGGAAGGGACTTAATAATTGGAGACTGAGGGCCAAAAGGTGATGTGTTAGGCTGGATAGGTGAGACTACTGATGGGATATAAGAGGAGGAGGATTAGATCCAAAGGAAGGGAATTAGGAGCATAAGGAGAGGAATAACATGAGAGAGATGCTAATGAGTTGTAGCTGTTTGGATGCTAATGCTAGCCAGAAACTAGCCACTAGCACACAAGAAAGAGGCTCTGCTGAAATTGAAGCCAGCAGCAGCAACCCTAATGGGAACTGGGAGAAAAAGAGGTGACATTTTCCCAGCATTGTGGAACAATGCACCAAATCTGCCAAATGCTGAGTGTGCCTGTCCGGGGCAGCTCCCTCGCCCCGACACCTCTCTCTCGTAACTGCATGTCCAATAATTTCCCTTCTGTGGGATTAAATTGTTCTTCTTTAGGGCTTAGTTATACTGGAACAAATGTTCATGTTATGCGAGTCTGTGAAAGCAGTGGGCCGGGAGTCTGTCCTCACTGTTTCTCTTATCGCACACCTCAACACCAGCCTGCGCCGCCGCTGAAAGAGCAGAACTCCGAGCGCTTCAAGGATATAGGGTGAATTTGTGGGCCAGAGCTCATCCCTGTGTAACGCAGAAAGATGAGACAGCGGGAGGGTGATGTATATCACGGCGGGCCGGGGGGGCGGAGAGAGAGCTCTGTCCTCTGCTGTTGTAAGCTCACATTCATCTGTCAGGGCCCCATTCATAAAAACATCTCTTTTATGATTACATCAGGAGCCCCGCGCAATGACAAACGGGTCCTTCAAAGAGCGCCGCTAATGACCCAACGGGAAACATTTTCACATGGGCCTCAGCATCACAGACGCTCGGCTGGAAACCCGAAACTGCGTTTTTCTACTCCCCTACAGAATCTTCATGTGATTATTTAACCCAGTCTGCAGCCTGGGGCCGTCTTGGGATTCAAAAGTAAGGCTTCCTCCAGAGCAGCAGGCTTCAGTCCAGTCCTACAAGGCCCCAAATCCAGTAGGGTTTTCTGTCCTACCTAGCAGGTAACGCCTGCTTTCACCTGGGATCCCAGTATATATCCCAGTATAACCCAGTCCAACAAGGCTATCCAGCCTTGTTGGACTGGGTTGATGAACCTTGCTTTAGAGTTCTTCTAATGGACAGAGTTCTTCCAGAGACAGTGAGGACAGTGAGAACTGCTCAGGGCTGAGATGATCAGAGGTCAGCACAAAATTGAGTCACCACACAGGAAATCATAGTAAAGCAACTGTAATGATCCAACATGCAAGATATGAATATCTAACCCGTGAGGCTTTTGAATCAAACATGCACCATGTCCGGTCATGCAGGAGACGTTCTACCTTCATCTTCATGAACTTAGAATGGCTCTTGTAGACCTCCACCTGCTTGAGTTCATCCTGCCTGTCGTCAGGTTGCAGCAGGCCGCTGGTCTTTAACATCTGGACTTCGTCCTCTAAATCTCTGATGTTCCTCTCCAGGGAGGAGATCTTGGTGTCCTGAACCAGTGACAGTGGGCAGGTGTCAGCAAGACTCAGCAGATGAAGATGATTGGCTCTGTTCCACCATTAATACACTCAGTCCTGATTCTTTCTGTCCTCTTCCAGCTGAAGACATCCTGCAGGTGTCTGCCGCAGTAACGCTGCAGGTCTGCAGTAAAATATTAACCTGGGTCCCCCTTCAAGGGTGCTGGAACATTTCAAATCAGAAATGCACACCTGAATTCCATCGGTCGTGCTTGAGGAGGTTGAGCACAGCTATTCAGCGCTTGCAACGCTGGATCGGCGACACCAAATGTTTCAAGCAGCCGCCTCAAGGTGGGACACAAATATATACATATACTGCGCATTTCATTCACCTTTCAGGTCGTAGCACACGTGAAAGAAGAGGAGGAGGGGGAGAGAAAGAGGCAGACTGCACAACGCCATCAGCACCAAGCGCGGGGTCAAGAGCTAGCTGACCTTTAGTGATCGCGTGGGGCTAAACCATCCAACACAGCAAAACAAACAGGGAACAGGGAAAACAGATACAGGCAAAACGTGTGTTGATAAAGAAGTGTGGGACGTGGACAGGAATCCTCCTCTTTGGTGAGATGGCACAAAAAAAGATTGGGATGCAGTACAAACCCAGACGAGAGAAAAAGAAGAAGTAGGACATCGCAGAGACACAGGAAAATGTGTTCCTGGATGTTCTTTAGGCCACACTTTAGAGAATGAAAGGCTCATCACCGTACCTGCCAGATAACATCGGGGTCGAAACAGAAGGGGGCGCTGGTGCTCTGCAGCCCGTGATCAAAGACAAAAGACATCAACAAAGACATCAAACACTGGGTCAAACACGCCGGAAAGAGCTCCTCAACCCCTGCCCCACCCAGACAGAGATGCTTCTATCGTTCCGTCATCGTCCCTGCAGCGTTTGCTTGGCCTGGTCTCGCAGCCCAGTCGGGTTTAACTGGACCCTGAGGCAGTTACAACGCTGTGGGCATCCCGGGACGGCAAATCCCAAAAAATAAGTGTGGTTTTCTGGGAAAGAAGCACTTAAGGAAACAGCCTCTTGCACGTGCTGAAACCCCATATGGGCTCTGTCGCAGCTCTGACGACTTCAAAGTGCAGAGATGAGAGTGAAAGCTTCCATGTGTGACATTTGAAACAAATTGAATAATTGCTCAGCGCCGCGCAGTCCAATAATGGATCGCACCGCGGCACGGCCGCCACGAAGGCGTGACAGCAGAATACATCGGGCCTCGTTGGCCAAACGTTCCGAGAACACGCGAGATTCGGATTCTATTGGATTTTGCTGTTCAGCAGCAGAAAGTCTGCACTCAGTTCCTCCGGCCGCGCTGTCACGGCTGCAAGTTGACAGCTCTCCGTGTTTGGAAGCTGGCGTCCTCTTCTGTTGAGCCCTTTTTAGATCATTAACCTTTACCTGGAACATGCATGGAGCTTAAACTACCAACCCACATATACATAACAGTTAACTTCCTTACCGGTGCCAAGGTTCAAGGTTTATTAGCCCGAGGCTAATCAATAATTGATGGTTTGTTGAAGGTCACCCTATCATGATATTCACTAAACGCATTCACCAGAAAGGTCCTGATTGTCCTACCTTCATGTCAATGACAGCCTGCAGAGCTCTGGTCTTAGCCGGCTCAGCCTGAGGCTGGGTCCGACGCTGGAGCTCCTGAGGTGGGACCCGGTAAAAGTAAGCCTGGCGGCTCAACATCTCTGCTGTCTTAAAAGACCCCCCCTCTGCTCTTCAGCGATCCGGCTAAGAGCTGGTCGTGGTGTCTGTGGCAGATGTCCCTCACATCCAGAAGCCCTCGCTTAGCAACGCTTTGTGCCGGCACATGCGCTCAACTTCTCCTATCAATAATTAATGGCAGCTCCGGCCTATATGATTGTGTCGCCTCACGAGTGCGCACACATGGTGGGAAACACTTGTTGAGCACAAAGGTGTGAAGACAGGATGATTCATAAACACACAATGCCAGAAAGGCAAAGAAAACATTGGCCGTCACCACTTTTCTTGACATTTATCCGACCTGAGAAGTAGTGAGGGCAACAATCTCTTTGTAACTGACACCCTGTTGACCCACTCAGATACACATGCCCCCCCCCCCCCCCAGCTCAGCAACGCACCAGGAGCTGCTCAGGGCTGTGGGGACCTTCTGTTGTGGTAGAGAGGGAGGGGTCCTTCATCAGCTATAAATCTCCACCCTTCAAACCTGGAGGCGACCTGCCCTCGAAGTCCTGATTTTGTCACTGTAATTTAAGTTTCTTACATCCCGCCTTCATTTCAGGAACCATGTTGGCTCGCCAAGAAAAAAAAGGGGGGGAAAGGTTCTCAGAACTAAACCAATGCCTTGAAAGTACAATCAATTGAACCAAACTTTATCCCCAAAAGTCTCCTACTAACTTTCAGAGGACCTCCAAACCACTGGTTTGGTTGAGAACAGAAGTAGCCATGAGGCAGAGCTGGACAGAAATCCAAATAAATTCAGGGATGACTGAAGCACTATAGGAGGATCTTCAGTCGCGCTGCTGCTTTCATTAACAACAAAACCTTCCCGACAATTTCCCTGGATTATTATATAAGGCCAGTACTTGAGGTTGAGAATGTGCTGTTCGGATTTGCCTGGAAATGGCCCCCGCCTGGCATTCACACATGACTACATCCAGGAGAGGTGAGCAGCAAAAGGACGCATGTGTGAAAAGAGCTGATTGTTGAAGCCCCAAGCATGAAAGGTGCTTCAGCCGCAGTCTGTGGAAGCAAGTGGAGATGGACTTCTACACGCAGATGACACATTTGTGGCCACACTTCACAGACACTGATGACTTCACCTGATTCCAGGCTAATTTGAGTCAGCGCTGGTTTGGGATTAGTCAGTATGTTAGCATTAGTCAGCGGATCAACGCGGGAGGTTGTGGGCGTAAAAACGAATTACTAGACGCTTAATGGGAAAACTGCCTTAACTTTCATCACAGCACTAACGTCAGAGCCTGTGGGAAAGAAAGGCGTGGCTGGACAGGGCTGTTTTAGTTTTGTTCTAAGAGAATGAGGAAGATGAGAAAAAAGTGGATTGAATGAATCTGCAGCGAACGCTGGTGCTGTAATGTGAGACGACACCGAGCTTTTGTCCCTAATCATTTCTGTCCTCAGCGGGAAGACTCGTCTGATGTGCCCTGATTACAGGAACTACAATCAGAACATCAAACCGTGTTTTCTAAGATTACACAGCCATTTATTTAGAGGCCATTTGAGGGACGATTGCATGATGTAAGATTCCATCTCGTTCAAAAGACATGTAGGGTCGCTTGATACAGTGCGGATTTACATTGACTTTAACGGCAACTGTGTGTGTGTGTGTGTGTGTGTGTGTGTGTGTGTGTGCGTGTGTGTGTGTGTGTGTGTGTGTGTGTGTGTGTGTGTGTGTGTGTGTGTGTGTGTGTGTGTGTGTGTGTGTGTGACAGCAGAGTTTTTTGAGGTCACAGATGGTGATCGGCGTGCTGCAACTACCTACCCACAACTGACCTCAATCCTGTTTGTAGACCTAAGCGATAGGATACCTGCATAATCCTGGGTGAATTAAGGAAAATCGCTTCGACTAAAACATCACTGAAATCAGCATTTGGAAGCACGTTGGCTCAGAAGCAACAGGAGGACTCTTTGCTACAGACCTGAAGCTGTGTTGGTCAGCAGAAACACAGCTAAAGGGGGTAAAATGCAACTGAGACCAAAAATATAAAGAAAAAGATAACTCAATGAATCTTTACCTCCTTTCAGTACGTCGAGGAAAGAGTTGGTGTGAAGTGCTGAAGGAGAAAACCACAGGAAATCTTCAGATAAGCAGAGCAGAATAGTTTCTGGGTGATGTTCTCAACACCTGTGCACACTCACACTCTCCCCTCATGAACTCTGCAATATTATATACATGAAAGTAGGTACACGACACTGTGTGTGTGTGTGTGTGTGTGTGTGTGTGTGTGTGTGTGTGGCTGCAGGTTATGCAGGAACAGACCAGTGGTGTGGCTGTTATTACTGAGTCTACTGGGATCCAGCCGCTGGGGAGAGCCGATTAGGCCCAGATTTATGCTTCTAAGTGTGTGTGCGTGTGTGCGCTCGTACGTGCGTGCGTCACATCACGCCAAATTTAATGTGCGTGACATATGTAGTTAAATTCTAATATAACACTGCCACCCTGTGGACATTATGTGTACTGTCAATGGGAACGGAAGGGGAAGTGGTTGGATCCATATTGCTCCTACATATCTTTGGCATACTATAAAAGTCGATGCATAAGGGTGGGACCTATAGACAAATTCAAGTTTGTTAATGTGGCTTTACACCTGCCAATGATCTGGCCTCATATATACTGACATAAACACACAATGTAAACACACATTCTAAACCCAGTCCTCTAAAATAGCAAAAATTACAGAGGGAAAAATCCCCATTCCAGCCCTCAACCACCTTTGAACAGCAAAAAAAGCAGAGGTGAACCCAAAATGGAGGCATTTATTATCCTGGCTGAAGCCAAACAAGCTGGGTCATTTAGAGAAAAGTAATGGGTGCAGTAATGAAAGGCATTTGGCCTGCTTTCCTTTGGAGCTAATCAAAAGAGCTAAGAGTGCCCCCCCATCCCAAGTCTGCATTCACTGAACATCACAAGGTCATTAGAGGTTAGACTCCTACACAGGTAGACCTTCTATAAAATTGTATTTTATTATATGAACATAGGTATGAGCTCATGTATTGTGAATTAGCACAAAGAACTAAAACAATGTAATAGTTGCCACTAAAATGAATGAATCTAACTGCTAAAACATGTGATCCAGACCAAAATAAGCTCTACAGGACACAAACACCAAATCAAGAACCTACAGTTACCCCCAAAATTGAGAAATAAGCTGCTGCACATGCACACACACACACACTCTCTCTCACACACACACCCCACACACGGACCACATCACCCCTTCTCAACCTCAGAGGAGCGAGAAGGAAAGAACAACAATTGGCTCTCTTTTCAATCAGGGCGGTCAGCATGTTTTCCCTCATTAATCATGCATTAATATTCAGACAAACACAGCTTGTTTTTCTACCTTAGAAAAACAGTCCCCACTCCCATCTCTCCCTCCTCACCTCGCACACCCGCTCACCCTTCCTCCCCCGTGCACCCTCAGTGTGTTTTTTAAGCTGACAGGTGGTTAAAAATAGCACGTGTGTGTGAACAGGTACTCACCTTTTACGGAACAGAAGTTTGTTCCCATTTGTCCCATGCAGACACACACTCACACCAGTTCCACCAGCATGAGCTCACACACCCATGCTAACACGCACCACCAGCCACGAGGGAGCGTCCACAGATGTCTCCAGATGTGCACGCGCGCTCAGACACGCGCACACGTACGCTCCCACTGGGAGAATCGGATGGCCAACGCAGGAACGGGAAAAACAGGAACATTATGATGCGAGCAACAGGCAGCACAGGCGTGTAAAACACACATACGCATGCAAGAAAGTGAAGGCTAAGAAGATTTAGGGGTTAAAAATAAACAAGGTAGGAGCGAGAGGCACTAGTCCTCCTGGCAGCCGGTGCAGAGGCACCACCAGAGCTCAGAGGAGGACTTCGGCTCTCAGGCGGAACTGCAAATATTTTGCAAATATTTTAGCTCTGTGGATACGCTACGTGCTGCAGGAGGAGGGCCAGAATGCTGGGAAACCAAGGGTGGTACACAAGAAACTGCCAAATGAACATACCCAGCATGTCCAGGGACACCACACACACACACACACACACACACGGAGTCAGATTGTAAAACAGCATGGCTGAACACAGGCTTAGAGCTCTCCACAGGTTAATCTGGCCCATTGATAAGACCCACTGAGCTGCTTCCTGTTTCCTGGTTGTGTATCATACAAACAGGTTTACACACAATCACAATGGTCCAAAATAAGAAGAAAAAACATAAATAACAACATAACTAGTGCAAACGACACCAGACTATGTGCGCGATAAGATAAGATAAGATAAGATAAGATAAGATAAGATAAGATAAGATAAGATAAGATAAGATAAGATAAGATAAGATAAGATAATACACACCTCTCTCACATGCATGTTCTCTTGGTGTGCTTCAGCTTCCTGTGCTGCCATGGTAATGATGCCAGCCCTGTGTCCTCGACTCCAGGTCCCTTGACCTTGTCCCTGCAGTAACTCCAGCAGCCTCTGGATGCTCTCGTCCCGAGCGTCCAGCGTCTGCTTCTGCGAGTCGATCCTGGTCTCCATCTCCTCCATGGTTTTCCTGAGCAGGAGCAGCTCCTTGGCCTGCCGTTCGTGGTCTGACTGCAGCCTGAGGAAATTCTCCTCTGAAGGGTCCAGGGGAGGGGGTGACAAAAAGCCGTCACATCCAGGAATGTGGCAGGGACTGCAGGGCTGCAGTGAGCTGGAACTGCGTCCCACTGCCGGGCTGGGTCCGGGGCCAGGGCTGTACAGGGGCTGACTCGGGCTGGTCCTCGGTCCAGGCTGGAGGGTGTTAGCCGGGCTGACTCTCTGAGCGGCTACAGCCGTGTTACAGCCATAACCTGGGCTGTGAATGATGATATCAGCTTCCTGTTGCCTCGGGCTGTAGGTGTTGAAGGGGCTGGCTCTCAGGCTGTTCTTGGGTCCAGGACTGTGCAGGTTGCTGGGACTTTGTCTTGGGCTGTGGCCAGGGCTGAGCATCCCTCTGTGATCTGGGTCCACGTGGAGCTCTCGATAGGAGCCGGAGTTCCCCTGCTGTCGCTGATGCTGTAAGCGACTGTTCATCTCCCTGTGAGCCCTCAGCTCCTCTTGGAGCTCCTGAACTGTTAGTGGGAGTTGCTGAAGCCACAAATAAGACAAGACAAGAAATTGGGAAAAGAACAAACAAATCCAAATATTAAAATATTAAATGTGTGTTAACAAAGACTCAAAACGGAGACTCTGTTCCGTGGGATATCTCCAGACTGCAACAGAGAAATGGCATTTTTTAAAATATACACAAATTAAAGCAAATTACAGAAATGATGACGGTGTTACGTATATAAACCACTAGAGGGCAGTGTTCTCTTCAAAGCGGTGTACGATGCACGTTTGCATTGAGACGAACACGAGAGAATAAAACTGTAACATGTTGGTTGAAACCGAAGGGCTAAAGTACTAAATGAAATAAAGTGTCTTATGTACATAAACTGATTGAAAAGACCTTAAATGACACATTATTATTCGCTCCAGAACAAATATTCCTATACGAGGTATCTCTAAAATAGGTCTGCTTTCTGCATAGTGCATCACTTAAAGCAAGTAGTGTAAGGATTTATTACACCGGTGAGTTCTTGCTGATGCAGTGAGTCAATGATTTGTCAGTGCAGTCGTCACTGCGCAACACATTTCAATATACATTCTTTCCTCATGGCATGAAATGAAATCCATCTTTTTTAGATTCATTACAGAAATTGACTAGCAAATGTGGAAAATGAATTCAACGTGGACGGAAAAGCTTGTAAGTAAGTAACTATAATTAAAACCATGTTCCGTGGCCACAAAGTGCAGACATAGAACTTTTTTTAATGAGATATTTTGACTCCTCTGAGTCCAGAAGGTGAGCGATGATCGCTAAGGACACGGAGCTGTGTCGTGGGAGGGAGGTGAGGGTGAACGCAGATAATCAATGCAATGAGCTAACACTGCATTTCAAGTCTGAGTGGGTGGACAGTCCTCACAAACACAAGCCAGACTTTAAACATGTACACACACACGCACCCACACACACACCAAACAAACAGATGGCCAGTGCACAAAGCTGACTTGCAGCTGAGAGCAAAGGTGACATTTCTTATGCTAATTTCCAAGTTTGCTTGGCAGGCGAAAGTCAGTCAGAGTGTTTAAAAGAGCAAAAAAAGAAAACAGGTGAATGGTGAAGGAGAAATGAGAGATGAAACGGAAGAATAAGAGATGTGAACAACAGTGTGAAACCAGGTGCCGTTTATTTATGGGTGTTGTTAAAAGTGGACTGACGTCACCGTGCCAGATTGAATGAACATGATGAGTGTATGAAACAACAAAAGTACCCAGTTCTGCTTTTAACATCAGATATTATGCCAGCTTAATGAAGTCTGCACCTTGAGAGCGTCCTGAGGTCTGCGTGGGGGCTCTACACGTACTTCCAGGTTACCAGACAGAGTGTGTTACACAAATGCACGTTAATGTTGTCTGAAAGAGCAGAACAGAGACAAAAACACATCTGTCTGCAGCCATGACGGACGAGCCTGAAAGCATCACAGCGCACGTGTCCCTGTTGCTGTTCTCTACTTCCAGCGTGCATGTGTTTGTTGCACCGGTCTCATATAATAGGATATACTGAGCTATAAATACAGAAACAGAGATCCGGCTCCTTGGTTACGCGAGGCAGAAGTCAGAAGAAATCGGGTGTGATATAAGTTCTGTGTGTGTGTTTGAGAGGTGAGGACAGGATGAAGGGATTCGGTTGAAGGTGCAGCAGGAGTCCCAGAAGAAAGTGATGATGCAGACACACGAGTGACGGGAAGATGATGAATGGTGGGACGCTGTGGTGAGACAGGTGGTTAGTTGGACGGAGCAGCTCACAGCTTTTCTCTTTTTTTGCCTTAAACTCTGCTTCAACACTTAGGATGGAACTCGGGCTCATTCCCATGGAAACAAGGACGGCACCGAGCCTGGAGAACATGGCGACAAATGAGCTGCTTTTCCGCACAACCTTGAAGGCAGGAACAAAAGGCGGGCGCACATGTAGGTGGTGCGCTCACAAAATCAAGGAGTTGCTTCAGAAAGGATGGTGCCCATGCTGATGATAACAGTGACATCATCATCATCATCATCATCTGGACGAAGATGATGATGATGATGATGATGAGTCCCAACATTTTCCAATCAAACTGGTCTTTAAATGGCTGATTTGATCCTAATATGTAACGAATCAAACTCCAGACAAACTCTATGACCCCCCTTCACCCCCCTCACCTGTAGATCCTCGTGGTTCGACCTGTACTGATCCTTCAGGCTCCTCACCCCTTCCTCACGCCTGACGCCCTTGTCTCTTTTCACCTCAGGGCTCCAGAAGTTGACGTTGTTCGTGCTGCAGCTCCTCCCTCGGTCCAGCTCCCTCCTCAGGTTGTCGTTCTCCCTCTGCAGATTCCTCAGCTGAGCCTGGACATCAAATGTGGGGGCGTCTCCCTGTCCAGCGGGATCCAACGCTCGCCCGTGCTGGCGCCGCAGGCTGGACGTGCCGGCGGGCTCCAGGTATTTGTCTTCGTAGGGGTCCGAGGAGTGGTGCAACGCAGAAGAGGTGATGTTGGGGCTGCTGCTGCCGATGGCTCTCGTTCTGCTGCTGTTGGAGGAGCGGCTGGTGCTCCTGCCCAGGGTCATGGTCCCTTTGGGGTAGCCACCAGAGGGTTCCAAGGAGTCCTGCTCACTGGGGTACATGGTGCCTGAAGTAGCATAGACAGCACTCAAGGACTGGATATTCTCCATAGACAGGGTTTTTCCCCCTGGAGCTGTCCTCGATCCATGAATGACCCCTTTAGTTGCAGGTTTGACCTTTGAACCCGGCCTCGACCCTGACCCTTGACCTCCGGCCGACTTTGACACCGGCGGAGGGACGCCTCCTGAAACACAGCCCGGTTCCAGACCGGAGCGGGAGCCCAGCGTGGTGCTCACGGCCTGTTTGCCTTTTCCCAGTTTGGAAGGTTTGGGAAAGCGTGAGTGAGACGCGCTGCCGTCAGCGTGTCCGCTGCCCTTGGAGCCAGCAGACAACTTGCTCTGTGACGGCTTGGCTCTGATATTTAAAGGCATTTTTCTTTTTTTAGGTGGCAAAATGTGGCTTCTGGCAGGAAAAACTCAGGGATATTTGCATGTCCCCTTTAGGAACTGTAGCAACTAGCATTCAAATAAGGGCCAACTGTTGACCTTTCAGTTCTCCATCGTCCAGCCCCGACTCTGACAGGGTCGATGCAGAGACACAGAGAGGAGAGCGGGCAGGTAAAGCAGCACTGAATGCTCGTCAGGACACAGGCGGGCCAGCAGTCTTCTGATGTTACCGGCACCCCTCGTCATCAGGCGTCCTGCACAAAGGCAGAAACAAGAAGAGAAAAACCATCAAACGTGGCTCTGTTGTGTTCCAATCCCACATTCCGCTACAATTCCTCTTTCTCTTGGAGGAGGTCAAATAGCAACATGCTCTATTTCACTTAACTAAAGAGCGGAGGGGTATTAGTTCAGCTAATTAGAGCTACAAGGAATGCAAAGTGAACATGGATTAGTAAATAAATAGGTTTATTTGTTCAATGATTTTCATTCCCCATATTCTGCTTTTGTTGTTGTATGTTTGGTTTTGTTTGTTTTATAAATCCCAACAGCACAGATATTGTTCAATCATAAATTCATGGTCAACATCTAACTTTCCCAACGCAGATCTCCAGGCTGCAGCCTGTGGAACCAGCCCGTCGGTCCGGCTCGCTTGTGATTCACGCTCATTAGGGAAGAGGTTAGCTTCCAGTGACAGGTCATCCTCAGTTCACCTCGCTGCCGTTTGTGTGTGGGAGAGCTGTGTGAGGTCCATCTGTGACCAATCCTGAAGTGGTTGACATGGCAACGAAGGAGCGACCCACATAAGACCCCGGAGCCCAAAGTTCAAATCGGAGAGACGACACAGAAAGTAAGGCAAGCACAACCTTAAAACCACATCAGCTGTGTTACAGAATGCAGAAAATTGTAAGAAAGTATCTGTTCCACCCTTAATTCAGACATTAGCAACGTGGCTTGCATTTTTTGATTTTTGATTTCAGGACCATGGACAGCACACACACTAAAATAGGAAATAACCACGACAAACACACAACAACTAAAACAATTAAGATGGAAATGTAGGTAAAACTGTCAGATCTAATCCACGTCAGCCCAGCAATCTATGATGGATCAAATATTGAGGACTGCCTGCAGCGAGGAGGCAAATCCAAATCATAATCCCACCTCTAATCCAAGCAGATTGGGCGCACTGTACAGGATGCAAATGGCAGATTGGTTAGGTCAGCTTGTCAGTCATAAGAGACCTGTCAATCCCTCATCCATCATTGTTCCAGACAATGAATTTTAGCTTAACGCTTAGAAATCCATCCGCCACTTCTGGGTGTGATGTCGCCTCACCGGTGGCGCATGTGCTTCGACCCTGGCCACAAATGTTCAAAGATGATGCAAACCTGCACATAGCCAGGTAACTTGGAAACACGTTTCGTCGCTAGCAACATATCAGATTCCTTTTTTTTTTTTTTTCCCTTTTGTCTCTGTAGTGCCACACATAAATGCACCTGGTCACTTTCGATGGTTACGCGTCGGTGTGCACACCAAACCAATGCCCCGCCACCACCCCCACCACGGGCAGAAACACCGCTCAGCTTAACAGCACAGCGTTCAAAGGCAAACCTAACAGTCGACCGGCCCTCGGATGCCTGCACTTACTTTTGAGCCCAGCTGTTGCCGCGTAGAGAAGCGTCGAGTCGCCGCCCGGACACGCAAAATCCCCAGTTTCATGCCCACAGCCGCACATACAAGCACCTGTCCGACATCTCATCTTGCTTTTCCTACCGAGCTGACACTCCACCCTGGAAAGCACCCATTTCCCCCTGTGCCCGTGCGTGTGTCCAGCCCGCACAGCGCGGACGCACGGGTAACTATGGCCATGAGGGATTAGTTTCTCGCTCATATATGCGCGCGGATGCAGGAGTTTGAGCTGCTCTCTTACATAATAATTAATCTGCTACACAAACTGACAACACTGTTGTGCGTGCGTGATGCTGCGGGGGTCTTACCGTGCAGGCGCCGCTCCATCACCGAACTCTGGCCGCCCGGGTCTCCATGACCTCATCGGCTCATGTCCTGCGAACGGGTCCTCGTGGGCGCGCTCTCCCGCGCTGGCACGTGTGCGCAGCCCACGCTGCACGATGGTAGATTTTTTATTTAAAAAAAGCTTCTTTATTTTTCCTTTAAATTTTCCTAATCTTCTAACTGTTAAGGGGGACTGGAATATATTGCTGAAGGTTCTGCAAACTTTTAGACCTCCAGATTGCCTGAGAAGCCCCTGAGACTCGTTCATGATTCACCATTTTCCCCAAGACTAGACCTGGATAATAGAATAGCTGATGACGGTTTAATTCAGAAACCTGCGAGAACTCATTTAGAAATTCTTTGACAACCTATCCAGTAAATTACTAGAAGTAGATGCTTTGAACCTCCTCCAGTAACAGATGACAAGTCGCTCTCTATATATGTATCTTTTTTTTGTTATGGGGTTGCCTCATGCTAAAGGGATTAGAAATTAAAATGGCAGATTTTCACATTTCAAAGAAACACAAATAATTCACTTTCTTCACATCCTCACATTGAAAGTGAGCAAAAATTTGCATCAGTTGTCTTATTCTTGGATTCCGAGAGTCTAGACTTTATTGCATGTGACTAAAAGAGAGAGAAATCCCCGATGCATGTCGGGGGGAGTATGTGTGATCCAATATCATCACGGAAAGGGGAGGAGGACTGAAACCGCTGTAAACAAAGTCAGAGTCAATAGATGAAGGGGGGAAAAACTATACAGTAGTGAGTAGAAAGGTGAACGCAGTCTGCTCTGCACGTATCACTTTCATTTCCTGTCAAATAACCTCAAAAAAGGGAAGTGAAATGTCCAAGGCAGTGGGCTAGATCTATTTCCACATTAGCCAGAAAAACAAGCTGAGGGAATCCATCCATTACCAATGCATCAATTAACCCCGAAGCCCTGAAATCACAGGTTACATGTTTTGATATGTGGGATATTTAAAAAGGACATCCTGTATATTTGCAAGAGGATTGTGGAAGAATTTATTGTCAGTGATCATATGAAGCTTTCACTCATGTTGTTGTCATAGAAGCTGAGGTTGTCTGATGACAGCGCCATCCTCAACTGGTTCCAGAAAAGTGGCTGAGCCTTTGGGTTTCTGGGCCAGGATAGTACAGACTTCCTGCACAGCCTTTTCCTCAGCTGCAGGTATTTCAGTTTGGGGAACATCTCATCCAACAGAACCAGCACAGCTGTGTCTACCTGTGGTGGGAACAGAGATCTTTCAGTGAATAGGGAACCGTGGCAACAAGGGAGTGAAAGTCTCGTGACTGACCTTCTCATCCAAAAGCCGCTGCTGAACCATGAAGAAAGCCTGACGGATCATGCCGCTCATCGACTCAATGGTGCCAGTGGACAGCACGAACATGGTCTTCACGCTGCTGGACACGGCGTTGTGCAGGTTTTCGATGCAGGAGAACCCAGGAACCCAATCTCGTTCCTCCAAACAGAGGCAGAACGTTCTGTGTGCAGAGTTCTCTAGATTGACAAGTAGCTCGTTGTAGACCCAGTCCCTCACAGCCAGGTCGCTGGTGTCGAACACCACGAAAGCATCATAGTTGTACTTCGTATCCTGGCCAGTCAGCTGGGAATAGCCCTTAAATCCCGCCCAAAGTACTTGTAAAGAATACCAAAGATCCCAGCCGTAGAGGTGCTTGAGGAGGGGTAGAACAGTGAATCCAATAACCAAAAAGGAACAGACGACGGAAGCTAAGTTACCATATATGTCCTGGCAGGAGCGCTGGTCCATGGACAGGATGGTTTTGCCACGCTGGGATTCTGGATACTCACAGTGCACGTTTGTGGTCAGGTGGGGAATCTCGATGGGAGTGTTGCGCAGAAAGTCCGCAAACCAAGAAGCATCACAGTCGCACTTGAAGGGGTTGACGTGGAGGCTGAGCGTCCGAGGGCCGCTGCCGTTTTTGAAGGGGGCGGGGAGGAAATGCTGGTTCAACTGTTTGAGCTGATTGTGGCTGAGGTACAAACGCTGCAAGGAATTCATGGCGAGGAAGAAACTCCGGGGGACGTAACCGATGCGATTGTGGCTGAGGTCCAAGAGGGATAAGGGTTCTGCAGCGTGTACGACAGTATAAGGCAAAAAGGAAATGAAATTCTGACTAAGGTCCAGGTGACGCAAGTTGCTGAGCACGGAAATGTTCTCCCACGGGAAATAGTTTAGCCGATTGTTGCTGAGGCTCAGGTTCTGCAGGCTTCTGGGAAGGTTACACAGCACTTCCGGAGAAACCAGCCTGAGCTTGTTGTCCGATATGTCCAGGTAGGTGAGGCTCGTCAGGTTGTGGAAGAAATTAACGTACTGGTTGTTTTCCGAGCTCCACATCGTGTTCAGGTCATTCCCGTTGAACGACAGTTGCTTTAAGGAGGCGCTGACCAGCCTCTGATCGATCCGCATTGCGATGGCGTTGTTAGCCAAACTCAGGACTTCCAGGTTCACCAGATTTTTAATGAAGGTCAACCGGTGGCCCATGCCCCTCATTTTGAAGTGAAAGTCATTGTTACTCAGGTCCAGAAGCTTTAACGTGTTATTCAGCTCACTGAAAGATTCATTATAATAAAAATCCAGTCTGTTGTACGACAGGTTAAGAAACACTAAATGTTTCATGCTACTGAACATCCCGTACTTCAATGCCTGGCTCATGTAATTAAAGGAAAGGTCCAAACAAACTGCGTTTTCCATCCCCGCTAGCACCTCCTGATTAACAGACATGATGTCATTTTGAGAGAGGTCAAATGTAACTTTATTTTTGCAAAATGTTTCCCACAATGGCGAAGACTGGGTTGGGAAGGACTGTGACGTTTCCAATCTGTGGGACTGGTCCAAGAAGTTAAATCCAAAAGTAACATTTGGTTTTGTTTCCATAAGGAACGGTTGGGAAAAACTGAGGTCACGCACGTTCTGGTTATGGTGACTTTCTCTCTCGGCAGGTGAAACTGAGCACTGTGGAATGAAGCTCAGTCTGTTCTGGGAGAGGTCGATGTGGACCAGGGAAGGTACCTGGTGCAGAGCTTTCATGTTGATGTTGTCGATGAAGTTCATCCTCAGCTCGAGTTTCTTTAGGTTCCGAAGCTTGGAGAGAACCTCAAAGCTTTGGCCTGAAAGCGAGTGGAAAAAGTTGCCGCTCAAGAGAAGATACTGCAGTCCAGATATATCGCCAATGTGTGGGGAGAGGAACAGTTCAGGAAACATCTTCAGGGGCTCGTAGTTGTAAATGAGGCTGATCCAAGCCAGGGAGGTCAGCTCCGCAAAGAAGGTGCCGTTCTGTATGGCGTAAGAGAGGAAGTTGTCCGAGAGGTCCAGCATCTTTAAATTCTTCAGAGGCTGGAAGAGACCCTTTGGGAAGGTTCTCAGGGAGTTCCCTCTCAGGTTCAAGTAGGTGAGGGTGCTTTTGTTGGCATAGAATGACTTTGAATGCAGCTGGAGTGGCAGGTGTCGGGGGCAGGGAAAGCAGGGCCGAGCTGCGCGGTCACAACGCTGGCAATTCCACTCCAGGTTCAATTCTCTGAGATGTGTCAAGTCAGCAAAGGCTCCTTCCAAAACCTCAGTGATTGTGTTCTCGCTCAAGTCCAGAATTTCCAGTGAGCTGGGCAATCCTTCAGGGACAGATGTCAAATTATTGTACGCCAGAGTGAGCGTTTTTAGCCGAGAGAGCTCCCTGAAAACAGTCTTGCTGATTTCCAGTGACTGCTGGCAAGGGTTCGCGTAAAAGCAGTTCTTGGTGAGATAAAGTTCTTGGAGATGTGGTGTTTTTAGTGGTTCCACGATGTTGAAGAGGTGATTCCTCTGTAGATTGAGCACTCGCAGGTTTGCAGGTAACTTGGGTAAGGAGGTGAGACTGTTTCCTGACAGATTCAGAACCTGAAGCAGCGACAAGTTCCTGAAGACACCGTGATCGATCTTAACCTCACAGTCGTGCAGTGACGCCTTCATGCTGGACGGCTGACAGTTATCCGCCATCGTGAAAGCTCGAAGGTTCGGCACACCCGACAGATCATACTGCCACAGGTGGCGGATCTTTGTCCGGCTTAAATGGAGCGACGTGACGGTGTCGGACTTGATGAGGGGGACGCGTCTGAGGGGTCTGTCGGAGCAGTCTACCCTGGAGGTGTTCGCGTCAGTGTCACATGGCAAGAAGATGGGATTTATGCTGCTCACAATTGGAAGCAGCTGACAGAGGATCAGGAAACGCATTGTAGTCTAGAAGAGGGGAAAACTCTTTTAGATGTCTTGATATAAAGATCTTCCATGTGACCTCTGCAGCAGTCCAGAGCTATATTATTATGCTTGATATTTATCCATTTTTTTTAGGAGATCTTCTATTTGTGAACAGAGCACTAGAATGCTGCTGTGTTGTTATGTAGTGTATGAAGACTTTCGTGATATAACGTGTAGGATAGAAGCTAGACTGAGCATTGCAGTGTCATTAGTAACATCTGAAATGGAAATACTGGTGATGGAAAAATCACTGTGTGCGTGTGGGTGGGGGTGATTCCAGGAAAATCAATTTGTCTAGATGCTGCCAAATCTTACACAATAAACATTTAAAGCATTTCAGCTCTGGATGCCCCTGTCTGAATTATAAAGCCCAACACAAATGTAGAATCCTGGAATCAGCTTTTAATTTACGAGTAAGTGAGACATTTTTCAAATGCTTCCCTAAAGGGTCATTCTAAAGTGCAAATAGGGTAAATTACTTACTTAGATAGATCAGGAATTCAGAAGAAAATCACTCTGGGATCCACAGGCGTCTTTGTTTCATGAAGGGAAGATGAGCGCAGCCGGTGCACATCAGTTACAGTACGCAGAAGTGAAAACGCAGTTCTGACAGATGAGGAGATTTCAGAGGTTTCTAAAAAAAAACATCCTTTCTGAAAACAAAGTGTAATCCAGCCATTCCTGCTCTGCCTGTAGCGTAAAGGCAGTTTTAAAAAGAGTTTTCCTTTGTAGTTGAGCATGGAAGTCTTACTTAAACAGGTCAAAGAGACGTTTGCACCACCTTTCTGGTCCAATACATAAAGGGATTTTCCACACTAATGGTATTTTTTTTGATTGCTTTATTAAGTGCCTTGCACCAACAATTCAAAATTGTATAGGTTAAAAAACAACTACTGAAAAGCCCTTCATTTTTACATCGGTAGCAACTGCATAAAAAGCACAAAATAAAAACTGAATACATCCATTTCTGATTATTGGTGCTACATTAAAAAAAAAGTTGTTTTTTTCATTAAATACAGTGTAGTTGTGACAATCACAGAAGCCCTAGATAAATACCCAACTGAATGCATTTGGCACTGGACCTTGCAGTCCTGGAATAAGCAGCAGAACGTGTGACCCAGCAGGGGACCTTGTTAGCGTTTCCTGTCCAAGTTAGTGTTAGAATGTACCATCGCTGCTACAAGTGCTGAACGATCCACAGAGCGACGTTCATGAAGCCGTCGGACTCTGCGTCCACCTTGGACAGAGAGTGATTGTTGCCCGGGTACCACAGCAGCCTGGGGAAAACACATCAGACCATAAGATGCTGAACCGGAAGCTGTCACCCAGTCAGAATATGTTACTGAGGCAGAGACATACTGGACTGGAACCTGCTTCGCCTTCAGCGCTCTGTAATATTCAATTCCTTGTTTGTTAGGTACACGCTTGTCTTCCTCTCCTAATAAAAGCAAAACTGGTGTTTGTACCTAGGAGGAGAGGTGACTTTATTACAGTATAATATGTTCTGCAATGACAACTACAGATGCTGGAACAGCCATACCTGTGTGACATGTTTGATGGGGGACTTGTTCAGCATCTGAGCCCATACCTCCGGATCAGGTAGATCACCTGTACTGTAGTCGTACCCGGCCTCAACCATGCACCTGTAAAAACACACTACGTGTCTCTTTCTGTCCTGTGAATTGCTTAACTGAACGGCCCTGCTGGACGCTGTGGGCTATACTCTCAAAGCCATCAAGAGTCAGGTGTCATAGAGCTGCTTAAACAGCCAGAGTGATACTTGTCAATGACTGACAGGGGGAAAACGTACCAGTCTGGAATGTCAGTGCTGCCGATCATGGAGGCCAAATTGATGACGGGGTTGCGAGCCACGCAGACCTTGTAGAAGCCTGGGTACTGACCAATAAGGTGACAGGCCAAGAAACCACCATGGGAGCCGCCAGATATGACTACCCTCTCTGGGTCAAACTCGCCACGTTTCAGGACACTTTCAACGGCAAACTAGCGGGAAAAGGGGGAAAATCATTGAGAACATAATGGTTTGTTGTTTGAACCACAGATTTGTGGATGGCTAAATAGATTTTCAAACATTACTATCTGTATAATATATATATAATCTCTATCATAATCCCTTACCTGAACATCCTTTACATCCTGGCTGCCAACGTTACCAGGCAATGAGAGGACACTGTCTTGGCCATATCCAAGTGAGCCGCGATAGTTCACTAAAAACAGCAAGAAGTCACATACGCCGGTGTGCATAATGACATTACCTTCTTTCTGAAATGTAGATGTTTTTCACAGGTGTACTGCCCCCCCCCCCCCAAGAGCATGTGACATGTTTAACATCAAGTCAATAAGCGAGCGGACAGGGCTGTGTGCAGCAGCAGGAGGGCCATTTCAACGTCCGTGCTACTCCCACTGAGATATGAATTATCTGGCGCTTCTGCTGACCTGCTGGCATTACCAGCAGCGCTACCTGCTCCAGGCTCTTTAAAGCATCAAATATACAATCAGACAGACTGATGCCTGCTGACTTCGCTGTCATCACCCTCCAGAAAACCCCCAAATTTAAAGCAAAAAACAAAACCAGATCATTTGCATCCAACTTTTGATAATCAGACACTACATGGAGACACACTTTACAACTATAATCACCCCAAAATAATATTAACGGCATCCATGAGCATCTAAGGTATCGAGTGGTGCTAAAACATATATGGCGTATGTATGTGAAGTTGCCCCCTGCTGCACATACGTGTAAAAACACATGAACTTACCCAGCAATAAAGCAAAACCCATCCTGCATAACACAGACTGAGAAAGAAACCATTCAGCTACGACCACTGAGTGAGGACCCCCTGAGTGAAAGAAGAACAATTAGTATTTAACAATCAATAATAATAACTCCTAAGATTCTGCTATACTCTTGACTTTAAATGCTCTATATATTAGCCCCCATGACTATTGTCAAAGATCTCTGGAGTTATTAGAGACAGGTTCTGATTCTAAGAATGAGATTTGTCATTTTGCCTCAGAGGGCACAATTGTCACAGCAACGCCCTGTTGACAAGGATACAGGTCTGTAAGCATGGCTGTTGACAAGGGGGCAAAAAAAATCTCAACACAACCACTGACGACTAAAAATTCTGAGAGTGGCTTTATTTACACAGGTATGGCATTTCATCTAAATCAATTCATATATTAGAGTCTAAGTAATATGAGGTTCAAACTGCACTATGGTGACATTAATGTGGAACAAGACAAAGACAAAATGAAACAGAATAACCAACCATGAGGAGTCACAATAAGAGGCAGCTTGACTCCCTTTTGAACTTCCTTTGGTTTGATTAGCAAAGCTTCAAAATCAAGGCCAGCTACAACAAGAAAAAAGAAATTCCTTATGCCATCATAACATTATATTGTTGTTTGAGTGTAACACAAAGGAACAGTTGAACGGAACAGAATTTCTGCTTTTGTTTGAATTTTCTTACGATATTGGCTGTTGTCTTCCTCTGGGGGAGGGACGAAAGTCAAGATTTTCCAGTCGATGTCTGACAAAGGTTCGGAGTCCTCTAAAGTCACCCAGGCCACTTCCTCTTGAGAATCCAAGGCTGGAAGAAATCCCACTCTCTACACATCAAACCACACGGTATTAGATCACACCCGTGACACTAGAAAGCTGTTATAATCACATTTCCAGCAACTAATTAAAAGAAAAGCCTACCAGACTTGGGGGGCAGTTTGGAGAGGAGCAGCTGACCACCATCAGATCTTTCTCCATGTTCAGCAGAGACCAGTTACCAACTTCAGACTCTGAAGACAAAGAACATCATCAGACTCTGAATGCCAAATTTGGCATTAAGTGACCAAGATATGAATAAAGCAAATATGACTCACTTGAGGTCAGATTTGTGACACTTCCAGTATTTATATCCACCATTAACAGCTCCTTCAGAAAGCAACAATATCATAAAGAGTAACTTCAGTTCTCTGTGGATAAACTAGGATATATGATGGTAGAGAGTATGCAGTACTTTGCGGCTCCTCTGAGGAGAAGCAATGATGATACGCTGACTGTCAGCTGACCAACACTGGGGAGACAACTGAGAGCTGTAGATTCCAGTAAAGCCATCTGCCAAATCACAGAAATAAACAGATTTAATATGCCCTGAATAAAAAGGTGCATTTGTGAGGTGAGCACCTGGTACTTCTCACCTTCTGCAGATCGATTCACAACATCCAACACCAACGTGGTCTTCTTTGTATACCAGTCATACTGGAATAAAATAAGTCAAATGTTGAATTATTGTGTTTGCTGAAACTAAAAGTGTCCCATGTGGGGAAAGAGGTTCTGGCTCTCACCATGCAGAGCCTGCTGCACTGCATATGCGGGCCATAAACAGAACACTCCAGATAGATGATCCGACACTGGTCTGGGCTCAGCCTGGGAGAGTAGACTCCACTGGTGCCTGACGAGAGCTGCTCTGAGTGACCACAACACAAAGATATGTGAACATCTGCTAAACAGTGTCCAGCGATAGACAAGCTTCGCGCTGGACAAGTACTTAATTAGACTGGATTTTACTGTATGATGTTAATAATGGCACTGTGACTTAGATGGGACAAATGCTCATGTTTACCACATTTTCCACCCATGAGATCCACGTAGAACAAAGAAGACCTGATGGAGTAAATGGTAGAGACATGTATATATTTATACCTAAGTTCTGAAAATTGCCAGATTTCACTCTTCACATTGTTCAACGTGAGTAACACTCACCTCCTGTTGGGACAGTACTTAAGACCAAGTCTGAAGGGCTCATGACACCAACCTACAAACACCACACCTGTGTCTCCTGGAGCCCAAAATGCCTGCAGAGATGGTGACAGAGCGGAATGGAGAAACATGTGTGCAAGTCAGTCAAAGAGCAAAAATCTATGCAGTGCCGCAAAACTTGTTCACCTACCTGACCAGGTGAGATATTGTCAGGCACTCCTTCTAATACAGTGATGTTGTTACCTTCGATGTCCAAAACACAAAGTACTGGACAGCTTTTACTGACCAAACCTTCCCCCCAATCCTCATGGTAGACAAACTGCTCCCCCTGTAGGCCAATAAGGAAAACAACTCAAGAGTAAATAGAAACCTCCAGAAACTTAGATAGATTGTATGAAGTTATCATAAATATATCTATCATTTTACAGATCATTTTATACAAGACTGCATGAAACTGCTGTGGGCAAAAATGTGAGATTGAGATATGAACAGAGAAATTGACAAAAATGATTTACAGTGATTTTCTTTTCCCGCTTTAGCAGTTTGATTGTGATTATAGGCAGTAAATCAAAATGCTACACTGTACAGTAAAATGAAGACTTAAAGTATCAATTAACAACCCTACATTATGTCAAAGATATAGTAAAACTAGTAGTTACTTTAACAGCCTCCTTTTTCTCCAGTCTCACAGTGTCTTCCTCGTCCCCAATAGTAGACAACTCCGGTGACTCAGTCTGTTATCAGAAATTGGTGATAATTAGAAGAACTCTACTGTATTATTAGTATAACTGATGTTAATATTGTTATAACCACAAAATACCTTGTACTTTTTTGTTACAATATTTATTTTCTACCTGAAAGTAAGGTTCTGCCTTGGCTCTCTTCCTTTCTGCCACGTACAGCAGATGGGTCTGCGAGTGTGACCAAACCAGGCAGCCAAATTGTTCTGTGGATGAAAGAACACGGCAGGAGTGGACTTAGATAGAAAACACAACAACTAGGTGTCAAAAGAAACAATCAAATCAAAACATCTATAACTTGCCATCGTCATAGACTTTGCCGTGTTTGTTTAAGGCCGTTAGATTGATGCTCTTCATCTTGATGTTCTTAGTCCAGATCTGAAATGTCACATTTTCTTAGTTTTCATATTTAAAATTTAAATGCTGAGACAAGATTCCCCTCAGGGATAACACATTACATTATGTAAACATGGGTTATGAGTGGAACAGAAAGGTTTCACAAAGATTTCTCTTAGACAAACAGCTACACACACCTCCAGAAATTGTTTCTCCTCTCCTTTGATTACGGATTCTCTGAGGACAGCCTTCATTTCTCCTGAGGGGGAATCCTTGGTGAGCAATCTGACACGGGGAAAAAATATTTAAAATCAAATGAAAACTAATGCAGTGAAGATGAACAAATTGGGGTTTAAACTATCAAGATCTTCACATACTCTCCTTTAATCTCTGTACAGTTTCCTGAGGCTCCAGAGAAGACCACTGACTTGTCATCATGGAAAACAATATACTGTCTGCAAAACTTGACTTTCTCATTTCTCTCCAGGTCACTCTGAGTCCATTCTGCAGCAAAAAAAGTAAATGAAACGGTATTAAAAGCTAATACACATATACAAATACATCTTAAGACAGTCGAGTATGAGTTACCTGTGTAAATGTTGGTGTATTTTCCTCCATACTGAGAGGTGACAACAGGACCCACATCTGCTCTATTCAGAGAGGGAAAGAGGCTGAGATCTCTGTACAGTCTGGCGATTTCCCCGGGTTTGGTGATCATCTGAAAACATGCAGAATAACACCTCACAGCACGTCCTACTGGAACAAACTGGCCAAAGGCGAACAATGCCCTCTTCATTTCCGAGCTACGAATCTGGCCGGCCACAACAGGATTATATCTTAAACAGAGTCACAACAAAAGTCAGTAAAATTAGCTTGATTCGCAGTTTAAATCAGTCGAGATCGTATGATAAAATAAGCTGAATCCTCTGTTTTATTTTCTTTTTGTTCGTTGCCGTGTCTGATGAGGAAGTTCCCGTGACAGCTGACAACAACTTAACAAGTGCTAGCTTGAATCAAAGGTACTTGAGGTCTGTTTTGTTTTCTTGGCCGTAAATAATATAAGCTTCGCATGTGACACCTATTTTCCAGAGGTTGCTTTTATATTCGTACAAAATAATGTGTCATAAAGTCATGTAAGATTCATACCTGTGGCTCCATGACAGTTGCCGTGTTTGATGCTAAGCTACAAGTCGCCAATGTACGAGTTTTGCGCTACAAAACTAGATTATGATACACAAATGTGTGCTTCCGGTTACGTTCCAAAATTAAATACAACGCTGAGTAAATAATGAGGCAATAAATGAGCGAAGGATTAAAATTGATTACAACTTTGTAGTAAATTAAATTTTAATCGAATTTTAGAAAATTTGTCATAAAGAAAGGGGAAATTCAAAGGAAAACCTTCTGTATCCTCCTTTATTTTGAAGGCATAAAGTGTAAAAAAAAAAATCCAACAGGAAGCATGAGAACGAATGAAATATCAAATATTTTTGTGCCTCCCTTTCTTTAAAATAGCTAGCATTTTGAAAAGATTTACTTTAAACATTGTAAAGTGTATTTCAATTTTGTTATCAGTCACATGAGGAGCATGGAGATGATTATTTATTTATTTATTAGTCAGCTGAGGTAGGTGGGGTCACAAAGAGCCAAGATGGCTGACACGAATGATCCACTGTCAGATGACGAGAAGGTTTGAGGACAATTTGTTTTTAATTCATTCGTTAATCTATTTATAAGGATATGTTCTTGTTACATTATTGTACATTTTAATATCTTCGTGCGATTTAGAAAAAAAAGATATCTGACAATGATAAAGCTTGTTGATAAGCTAACGAACTAACCCTAAAGAAAAGCTCATAACTGACTGGGAGGGGGACGGTTAAACACATCGTGCGATGAATAGTGTTGCATGATAATTCTTTTAAAGTTGACATGACAGCCTTTTTGCAGAAATGTTCCTTTAGTGCCATGCACGACAGTGTATTGCATATCCCATTTAAAAAAAAAATAAAAATCATTAGCTAATTTAGCGAATATTGTTACTTTGAATTTGTGCCAAACAGGTCAAACGGGTATCTAACAAAGATCAATGAACACATGTCACCATATGAGGGTTGAAATATTTAAAATCAGCCATTATGCACATATAAAGTAGAAGAGTCATCCACGGTTTGTATGGTTAAGGCTAAGCGTTTCATTAATTCTTCCAAAAAATATTGATTTGGACCTCAAGGAAAGATAATTGAGTGAAGCACACACTGGTATGAAAGCTAGAGTCCAGTCCAGTGTGTTTGCAGCAGTGTGGGTTGGGAAGAGCCCTGCAGATGATATGTGGCACTTAAATGTCAAACGGCACTTTGTTGCTGAACTTTCTCTCTCTAGTTTAAAGAAGCATTTACTAAAATACCAGTATTCATGGTTTTGACGCTGATCTTTTTAATTTACCTTCATAGGTGAGCGTAGTCACCACCTTTGTGACCCATGCTCCACCAGGAGAGTTCAACGAGGTCTTCAATGGTAGGATGTAACAAGACATTCTTCTTACTACTGCCATAAAAAAGTAACCCCTGACAATGCTGTTGTTTTACTATATAATACTTGCCACAAATGGTATCATCTTTTATTTCTCTAGATGTGCGGGTTCTTCTCAGCAATGATAACCTCCTTAAGGAGGGAGCATCACAGTAAGTAATTTCACCTTCATGTAAAGCAGCAGATTTCACACATTCCTAACCCAGATGGGGGCAAGGTGTGCCATACTATTCAAGGGTCATAAAGACGGGGGGGAAGTGTAACGCAGACACAATGTGGACTAGTTCTGTCTTGTAAAAAATGTGCCTCAAATCTGTCTCTATTCTGTTTGTGCAGGGCTTTTGCCAAATACAACATGGATCAATTTACTCCCGTCAGACTAGAGGGCTATGATGAGCCAGTATGTTTTATCATAAACTTCTCACGTACAAGTTCAGTGAAGCAAAAGCTGAACCCACGTTTATCATTTCTAACCTCTCTCATTCAGGTCCTGATCACAAAGCATGGTGCCCTGGAGCAGGGGCGGTTTTTGGACCCCCGAAACTGCTTGTCTTTTTGCTTTGACTACCTCAAAAAAGAAGTGAGTGACGTGCAGCCATACGATGGAGAAATTCCCCTGAAGAGCTGGAGAAATGCCATCGATTCCGCCCTCAGCGGCTACGTGAAAGAGCACTACCCCACCGGGGGCTGCACAGTAAGGAACTCAGACGAGTAGACAGCAGTGATGTAAACAGTATGAAATACTGACCTGTGTTGCAGGTATACACAAACACAGATGATGGCGAGGAGTCAATCATAGCCTGCATTGAAGGGCATCAGTTTCAACCCCATAATTACTGGTATGGCATCTTCTCTGCTTTTGAGTTTATGATATTAACTTTAGCATGTGTTATTGAGTAACAGTTCACGTCTCAACCACAGGAATGGTTGCTGCAGGTCCGAGTGGAGGCTGACCCTCGGACAGCCTACTGGTCAGGTGGCTGGAGTGTTGAAAATCCAGGTGAAGTGGCCTCAGTGGCTTCAATGAATGTGTTATTTAGAAGATAAAGCTTATATCGATGACTGCGATCTGTCTCCAGGTTCACTTCTATGAAGATGGCAATGTGCAGCTGGTTAGCCATAAGGATGTAGCAGAATCAGTAACAGTGACTGTAAGTAAACTAGGTTTAGAAAGTGAATCCTTTTGATTTCTATTGGGATAAATATTAATGTTTGACTTGCATGTAGAACCCAAGCCAGACAGCCCTGGAATTTGTCAAAATCATCATGAGGGAGGAGGATGATTACCAGGTGAGTTAGCTTTTGTTATTTACAAGAGTCATTTAGTGTCTGAGAAGATCCACTGACAAGTTTTGTTTCTATTCCCAGACTGCCATCAGTAAGAACTACCAGACCATGTCTGACACCACCTTTAAGGCCCTGCGACGCCAGCTGCCTGTCACGCGCACCAAGATCGACTGGACCAAGATCTTAAGTTACAAAATTGGCAAGGAGATGCAAAATGCTCAATGAAAGGCCGTGGGTTGCCCAGGGAGACGCAGCCTTCTTTCTGTCCACAACCCACTTATACATGCACAAGGACCGACCAAATTGCAACAATTTCATTAGGGGGCATCTGTGTTCTATAAAAAGCATAACTGAGGATTTGCAGTGTCTGACGCTCCAATCTGACAGGATTTGGGATAAAATCACGATTGGGCTGTGCTGAGGGCTGCTACCTTTCACAAGCAAATCTTTTCCATCTTTCCATGTTGTAGTTTTCGTCCGCTGTCTGTCCAGCTGTGAGCATGTCATTGTAACGACGTCAGCATGCAGAAAAGAACAAATGCAGCTGGAACGTGTAAGCACGTGGTCAAGGGTGTGATTGGTGGGAAGAAAACTCTGAATCTCGGAAAAGTAGAACAGAGGAACATTTTTCAAGTCATGAGCTGGAAATTGGGTGTTGTCGTTTACAAGAATTTGGGAGTTGCATGATCCTCTGCGTAACTGTCCCTGCAAATCAGTGTGTTTCAGGTTGGAGGAAGCGTTTACTGGTTCTGTTGTGCAACGCTGACATAGGTGACTGGGAGTATAGAGAAGCAACCTCTATGCCGCTGTCTGTTAAGCGTGCTCTTATTTTGGCGAGACCACTGCAGCTTTTCCTCTGAAGGGAAACATCCTCATATTAAAGCTTTATTTGCAAAAATCTCTTTCCTATGGTAAAGACCCCAATTCTTCCACTCATGTATGCAAAATTTCTATTTTAATATGCCAGGGTTTTTTTTTTTGTTAGTTCTTGACTCAGGATGTTGCGCTCTTAACTGTAATAAACCGCACAATCGTCCGTGCCAGTTGAACTAAAATTGTGCTGCATTCACCTCTCGCACTGTACTACATCTGTGTGCCAGTCCATAATATTCAACATTGTTCTGACCCATTCTGCTGTACAAATAAACTCACTGAACTACTACTGCTAGATTACGTCTCATGCTTCTCGCGCCGTGTACATTTTATTGAAAGTACCACATGTTGCATATTTAGGTGACAGAAACATTGTCCAGACAAACACACAGCATGGATCTTTCTGGTTTAATGTTTGTCTAAGATAAATCAACTGATTTCAAAGCCTAAAAGCTCAAACATCCGATGAGACACGAGATAAAACGGCACAACAGTCACAGTTGAAATGTTCAGATCTACTCCCCATAATCTGCACTGGTGTCATCATGAGGTTTATCAGCGTTTCCTCCATTACAGAGCAGAAGAGGGAGTGAACTGAACTCCCTGACCCGACATATTCATCGTGAAGCCATGAGGAGAAAACAGCATGCACTCAAAGTACAGTAAATGATGGCTTTTTCAAATATCTTTCCCCACTGTGATCTGTGTTTTTATAAAGAAATATTGGAACAAGAAGTTACTATGAAGAAGTGACGATAGCTGTACATTTCTGATATTCTAGTGCATGAGCATACATTTAAAGGGCTCGCAATTGTGCTGTGAAATCTTTTTTTAAATTGCATTAGATAAAGAATTCAACTGGAAAATGATCAATAATATCTTTTTTTTCTAAACATTAAAATGCATTTAAAAAATCTGGAATGTAAAAAGACATTTTAAGAAATCAAATCTCATGCTACATTTTACGTAGTCCTTTAAACTGTCATTCATTGTGGATGAGGAGGTGCAGTGGAAGGGACAGACGTGCCTTTTATAGTGCAGTGGTGCGGCTATAATGGTCAGAAAAGATGAATAATGAAGTAACCAGCAGCTCGGATGTGGCTCAGTCAGTTAGCTGCTGGAGGACACCAGCAGGTCGGGCTCTTTGGCTTCTTCCTGCCCGCTGTGTCCGCAGTTTCCCGTCAACTCTGGGAATGCGCTGGTCCGAGAGGAATGACTCGGGGATCCCGGAGGGGGGCTCGCGCCTGGCTTCTTAGGAGGGGTCGGCGGAGGATGCGTCCTTTCTGAGCGAGGGGGGAGAGGGGAGCGGATCCCTGGGGACAGGGGTCCTGCGGAAGGTGACCTACATCCGGTAGGGGACGCGGCTACGGCGCGGTAGTCCGTGCCAAAGGGAGAGTTGCTGATGGGTGCCAATTTGACACCTGCCTGTTGACTGGTGAAGCGGGACAGCACCTGTGTTACAGTGTTGCGGGCCAGCTGCTTTGCTGCGCTGTGCTCGGGCGGGGGAGGGATGGAGGTGGTGGGTGAGAGATCCCTAGGGGAGAGAGGCCCGCCGTGCTGCTGCAGCTGCTCCAGCTCGGCCTGGCTCTGGAACTTGTGTCTGGCTGCCTGGAAGCGCTGATTGACTCCAGCCTGATAGGCGGACTGATGGAAGCCTGGGCTGCCCAGGCGCTTGGTGAGGATAGGGGAGGAAAGGGGAGAAGAAGAGAGGGAAGAGGAGGCAGTGCTGGAGGGAGACTGAGGATGAGGATGAGGAGGTGATTGCAGAGGTGCTCCTCCTCCATTTTCCAGCAGCACTCCATTTTCTGCTACTTTGTCCTCCTGTGTCACATCTGTCTCTCTATGAGCCTTACACCCATTGACCTTTGACACTGAGGTGGACTTAGAGGTGAGAGTCTTCCCATCGAAATCAGTTTGTACAGAGGTGGACACCATCTTCAGCTTTGGAAATGACTCCTTCACCTCTGACTCAGGTTCCTTTACCTGCTTACATCTCCCAGGATCGGTCAAAGTCTTCCTCAGCTCTTCCAGCTGCCTCTCAAGCTCCCTATTCTGTCTCTCCTCTTTGCCGAGTCGGGCTTTCATCTGCTCACGTTCTGTGTCAAACTCAGCCAACTGCCTCTCAGTGGCAGCTTCTGCCTGGGCCACCCGCTTCTTCTCATCTTCAAGAAGGCCTTGCAGTCTCTCGAAGGCACTGGTCTCCTCTTGAAGCAAGGTGTGAAGTCGGGAGGCCTTCTGAGCCTCCTCCTGGGCCAGGCTGCTGGCTTTCTGCAACTCCAGGGTCAGAGTTGAGGAGAGCTGCTGCTGCTGAGACAGGGACTCCTCCACCTCATTCACCGTCTGTGCTTGTTCCTTCTCTAACCTGTCAAAAGCGGCACGCTCCGTCTCCAACTGAAGGACAGGGAGAAAAATACGCACGTGAAGAAGTGTTTCCTTAGTTTGCCACAAGAGGGCAAACACAGGTCAAACCCGACAGACTGTAAATACCTTACAGACATGATCACATTAAAAATGTTTAATATAGACCTTCAATTTCAATAAACTAAACTATAATAAACTACCGACCAACAGGGACTGCAAGGAAGCATTTCTGATGTCGGAAATGAGATATTTTCTGGTCAAATTTGTTTAAAGAAAGCCGAGGTTGTCATGAGGTCATCGCAGGACGCGTGGGCTGCTTCAAAGTTCCGATGACTAAGCAAGAGAAATAGGAGTAGGACCATAATCTAATGTATACAGAGAAGAAAAACAACAGAGGCCGGAAAGCCTGGGAGACACTGAGGAGCTCCTTTTTACATAAGGCTCCTGGAGAACGTTTTTACAGGGGCTGACTGTGTGCTCACGCTGTGTGAGCATATGTTGACCTTGCATTGAACACGGACATCCATTATCTCAGGTTTCCTGTGGCTGTAAAGCCTGCTGGACAACTAAACAATGGCCTCTTCCTCTCGTTTCCTATTGAACAGCCATGTGCCTGTGTTTGAACAGGGCAGGTCCTCTCCACCCTGCACGGTTACACAACTGGCACTCAACGGCCCAGTTGCTAAGTTTGAAATCACAGCTTCCACTGGCACCATACAGGCAGTGGAAGAGAAGCAGAAACATCCATGTGCTCATTTGTTAGCAGGAGAACTCTGGCTTGACTTTTCTTTTTTTTTTCCCCACACCTGTTGCAGCAGTTTGTCTCTTTCTGTCTGCAGCAGCGAGGTGAAATCGTCACAGTGTGCAGAGACCTGAGCACTTCGTCTTTTCTCCTGCTCCAATTCAGCGATCATCTGTTAAACATAAAGAACGAAAAAATATCACATATCCCGAACATTTCTGTAGCAAGTAAAAAGGTCCCTTACAATGTGCTACAGTAGCAAACAATAATATACTATTGCTGCTTGACATTTACCGGTAATGTGATTTCTGGCACATTTCTGATGCAGTCAAGTACAAAATGTAACAGTAAATATCATTGACTACATTTGGCTTTGGCTTCTTTTATGATGGTTTTATGCCACATTAGAGTCCTGACAGTGGGAATCAGATTTCATCTGTTGTCCAAACCGTTCACTCAGGCTTTGAGACTCCAATAAACTCTCAGACTTTGAGCTGGACCTTGATAAAGCACTACATTTCCCCAGGGTGTGGCTAAGGTCTATGTGTCAATAGATGAGTACTGAGGTTAAGACCGTCCCTCACTGTTGTGCAAAAAAGGTAAGTCTCCCTGACTTACCTTTTTGTGTCTGTTCTCAGCAGCAGCTAGCTGCCCCATCATCCTCTCCTGCATCCTTTTGCAGTGAGCCATCACCAGTTTGAGCACCGCCAGCGGGTTCGGACCCACCGCCCGTCCCTGCGGGTGCACAGGAGAGCAGCTGAGCATGTTCTGCCGTTCCTCTGACTCGCTGTCCCGCTGCAGAGCCAGGAATGGATCGCTGAGGTCATACTGGCCATAACGTTCCTGAATGAAAGCATCTCTCTGCTGAGCCTGATGGATAAACACAAATAAAGGAGAGTAATGCTTTGTTTTCCTGTGCATACTTCACTTAAATACTAAATCTGACCTCACAAATAGTTTGGAAGCTGATCGTGCTGAACTGGAAATACACAGTTATAATGTACTCAACTCTTACAAGGTGACAATGCAGAAATTCCATGCTGCATGTTTAAGCTTGTAAAATGCAAAATATGCATGTAGCCTTTCATTAAAGGTGTTTACCGGGGTAAATGTGCTAAGAAATATATAAGTTAATACATTACTGTTTTTCAGAACACACACACACTCTGAAAACTAACCATTGGGGTCAAGTGTGTGTGTTACACCACCAGAAATCCAATTTTGTATGTGTCCAGGAAATGTGTGATGTTATTGTCAGTGAGTATTAGCAGATGGTCTTCCTCTCAACCCAAACACAAAGAGGTGAGGCTGTGCAATCACCCCCCTCTAACATAAGCAGATGTTAACTCCTCCCCAGGGAAGAAGGGGTGAAGGAGCAGACCATGAAATCTGAAACACACACATACATATACTGAGCTGTGATGATGTCATCATGTACTGAAGTTAGACTGACAGAATAAAGTGATAGCACACTTGGGTCTAAACAGAGTGCTTGACTAATTTCAAGCTTTAACCCCCAAAAAAGCAGGAAATAATGGAAAACAGTATCACGTCTCACTGCAGGACACAGGGGTGGGGGGTTACACTTAGTATGTCTGAGTTCTGTGTGCTTGAGCGATGATGTAAGCACATGCCGCAGAGTTCACTCCACGTGTCTTCAGGGCCCATCACTGTCTCGCAGCCCTCATCACACACCCCCGTATCTGTGGCCCCCGCTGGCCCCCTGCCCAAACATGCATGGCACCGCATTCTTCTGCCAATTCATCATCACTTTGCAGAAAACAAATCTCTCATGTCTACCTCTCCATCAGCCTCTTTTTCTCATGCACTCTGATTTTGCCAGCACACACACACACACACACACACACACACACACACACACGCACACACACACACACCCTTTAGGCATAAGGAAGAAGTCTGTATTTGAGGCTCATTCCCTTGCTGAACAAAGAATGTGACCCTCAGTGAAGAGATTACAGGACTCCAACAAAGACTCTGTTTCAATGCCTTCGGTCTCGCGCATTCATGGATGACCCAAAAGAATGAATGTGTGCAGAATGTCTTTGTTTCTGAGAATGTAAAAGTAGGTGTGTCTAAGCATTGTGTGCATGTTTACTTGCAGTTCCATGCATGTGTTACTGTGCAGGCCTTTGGAGTCGCTTCTTCTTCAGGATTCAGGGTTAAATGCCTTTCCCGAGCTAAATGGCTGTTTAGACAGACGGTTTTGGGCAATTCTGAGAGTGGACTCTGTGTGTGTGTGTGTGTGTGTGCGTGTGTGTCCTAGCCTATGGCCTCTTCTATGGTTTTCTTGGGATACTCCCGATCATAATAATAGGGTGCGCTTGCCTTTATGAGAGGACACAACGAGCCAAGATCTCCTCAGCTCTCCTCTCTTTATGTCCAGCCACTGATGACTGCTGCTCAGGCCCTGGGAGGGATTAAACTATGCTATTAATAGATTTTCTACTCCTTCGTATTAAACATTTGCTTCAAGAAGCAACTGAGTTTTGCATCGTCACATCCACAACACAGAAGTTACACAACGTGACAGAGGACTGCCCTTTTCACCACCATCACGGCCAAGATTTACCGATAGTCTGAGGATTTTAAAATGAACACAAAAACAACCATAAAATCAAAACTGATGGTTATTCACTGCAGGTTTTCTAATGAGATATGCTTTAACATGCTGCATTAGCATGCAGTTAACGTCACAATAGGGTCAAAATCTTAACTCCTGTCTTGGAGTTTTAGGACAAAAACAACTTCTGCACAACTAGTATTTATGTATTTGTGAGCCTTTGACTTTTGACTGACATTTTTGGAAATGCATCATTGGTGTCTCGAGAGAATCACTGCATCTCACCATTTTATTCCTGCAGGTCTAATCAGGTGTGAGAGACAAACTTTAAGGTTTCACCTGGAAGAAGTTTGTCAGACACTAACCTCAGGGCACAATCGTGTCATTGTGTGAGCTGGGGAGAGGAGGCGAGTCGGATTTCCACAGTCCTGCAGAGACGCCCTCACAATGAAGCTTGGGAGCTGGCGTGGGTTACTATATGCATATCTCTAAACCTATACAGGTGAGCTACAATGGAATTAAAATGCTGTCTGTGATGAAAAAATCCATGTATTGTAACAAAAATACTTTAAAAAAAGGAAGCACGTATATAAAGTATCCCTGACGAAATACAGTGGATACAATCCATAACTGTCCATCTCCAGCACAGCATTTCAAATCCTGAGGATTTGAAGTGGGGGGTTTGAGGAAACATATACATTCCTGGTGGATTAGACTGCTCTTCTGGAGAGGAGCTATAGACCCAAAAAAGACAATTAGGATAGCAGGACCAAACCTGCCAGAACTGTAAAACACAGCATTTAAATGTGCCTCTTGGGGTTTCGCAGTTACGCTGTCGTGGTATTTCCCCGACTTGTATCCGACTTTATGTGACAAAGACTCATGAGGAGAGGTTCTCTGTACTCCAGCGGGTTGAAACTTTCCACTGCGACATGTCAAACACTCCACAATTACATTTCATAACCTTGACAAGAAAATAAATAGCATACCATCGTGGTTCTTCTATGATGAGCAAAATAAGCAGCTGCCAACAAAGCTGCAGAAACACAGCTTTTTATAGCCAGTTTCTCCAGGACTAGACTGGTCGATTAGGAAATAGAACTGCTGGCTTCACCAATTTACTTCAGTTTATACAGATTTTCTGTCATCTGTCACCTTTTAAAATACATATTTATAAATGTCATTGGATTGGAGACGTGAGTCAGCTCTGCCTTTTGTGAGCTACCTATCGGTCTTTCTTCACAATTCAGTTCATTTGCAGTTAGTTTCCAAATCCCAAAGTTGAACTCAACAGAACATCTGACATACTAGCCCAAGGATGCATAATTAATTGGAACTATGGAGTCAGCTATAACGGAACACAATGCAAAAGAAGGACCTGGAGACTTGTTTTCCCTTTTTAAAAAGCCATAAAGAAAAATGAATGAATTAAAAAAAAACCCACACACACAAGTTCACATTGGTTGACTCAGTTAATGTTACACAGATTCATTTGTCCAGGTGAGGTAGACCGTGACTGCTGCAGACTTCACCCTAAAGCCCCAGACTGGTCCCTGGCGTTGGGAGCCTCTGTTGTGCCAAAAGTGGGAAAGGTTGAAGAGCTGTGATTTCTTTCCAGTCAAGCGTAAGCAAAGGTGTGTTTGAGGTTTAAGCTGTGTCCTCCCCCCCTCACCCACACAACTGCAGAGACACAAAACCTCACTACTTTATGGTCCAATATGGTGCAATAAGCCAAGACTTCCGGGTAATGTTTAGCAAATGCTGCCGCCAACGGTGGTGAGCAGGTGCTCCATTAGAAGGGCTATTTCAGAGTAATTGGGCATTTTTCCGGTCCAGGAGCTCGCTCCCAGCACTACACTGAAGACATTGTGTTATAGTAATTATTCACTGGATGTGTGATCTTTTTAATCCCATTTTCCTTTCAGCCATCTCAAAAACATGTCGCAACTAGTCTGGGGATTCTTTTATGCATTACGCAATGTCGTATCTGAAAGGAGGCTTATTGTTTTAGCTGGAAATCATGTGACTGCTGCAGAAAATAGACAAAGCACTTTGGGTATCGGACATGACATCATGTGGAAAACAAAAAACCGGCCCTGCCGAGAAAGTCCGCCACGTTTTGAGCACAGACGCATCCTGACTGGACCAAAATGGTCAGCTAAGGGCTGAGTCATACTTTCAAACACTGACATCCTGGTTCAGTATTTGTTGTGGCTTTTTTACTCTATGTCTAATTCCTTTAATAAACTTACACCTTCTTTAAGTCTGAATGCCTATGCCAGTACCAATGAGTTGATGTAGAGTAAGGGCTGAGTCATACTTTCAAACACTGACATCCTAGTTCAGTATTCACATCACCAGGTGTTTAAGAAAGCAGAGAGAAGTTCATCTTCTCACATTTATTCTCTGTGCGCACATTCCTAATTGTCCTTTCAGTGGAAAAGGATTAATAACACTGGTTTCAACACAGATGTATTGATCAGTTCAAAACAAATGCCACTCCTGCAGAAATCCATTATCCATCTTCTCAGGAATGTTCCCTCTAGTAAAATTGCTCATCTGTGACCTTTGTGATGACAACCGAGGCGACTGCAATTAAGAATGTCCACAGGCAAGTAACACCAACTCCGAAGGAAGCGAAGGCTGTAACCGGGTTTGCAATAAAGCTGCTGGGCTCAGGGTGGAGAAAGGGTTACAAGCACACAGACGCGGTTGTCCGGGGTGATCTCAAGGCATCCCTGGGATCATGCTGATACGCAGTAGGAAAACATGTAGACTCACAACTTTATATTGGCTACGTTAACCTGTTGTCTCACACTGTCCTGCTCTGGTCAAAAAACCAGTGCACGGCTCCCCAGTGAAAACAGGGGAAGTTGCCGATTTGAACTTACTCTTCTGTACATTCGCTCTACAGTAAACAGTGTGTGTGCATGTACAAACAGGATAAGGATCACACGCAAAGATGAAACACCCCCCCCAACCACACACACATACAGACTCTACCCTCTAGCCGCGATGCGGTAGCGTGTGTTGAAAAATGTGGAAAAATCAAGGAAAATGGGAAGAGCCCTATAAGCAGGGACATGAATTTACGCTGGAACTCAGACTGCACGAACAATGAAGCGGCGAGTTTTCCTGAGGTGATAAATCAGCATGAGGCTGGGTTTGAAGTCTGCGTGCGAGTTGTTGTGGTTGGCGTGGCTTCCCCCTCTGGGCCTTGGCAGCTGAAATTTTCCCAGTATCCTCAATTTCTTGCTGGATAAGCTCCATTATCATTATGGTTGCTATAACACTCACTATTTTGATCACCAGTTCAGACATTCATTGAAGATTTTAGAGCTACACGGAGGGGCTGCTATATCGATGAGCGGCCTGACAGTTATTCCACCTATCCTTAAACACGTTTGAGCTCCTTTTTTGCTCAGATTTCAAGAGGGCTTCTGCACCCGGTAAACACATCTAAACACAGAGTAGATTGGGTGTAGCCAAATCTGAATAATGAAAGAGTGAAAATTCAAAATGCCAGAATATCAAGGAAGCTGAGCAGCAGCACAGCTGGCACTCTGATGGAATGAAATGCACAGGAAACTGAATATCTCCTGTGCCATTGTCTTTACTGGCTCTGTTTCCTGTTTATACATTACCTCCCTGTTAGTTCACATTCTTTTTGAGGGTGTAATCCTGAAACAAGTTAATTTTGGTGTGGATAGGTCATGGCTTTGAGTGAGAGATCCCATCATTTCTAACTCACTCTGAGGGCATGTATGACAACATCCTGGGCTTCCAGTTCTCCTTCCAAGATACTCAGCAGAGTCAGCAGCTCAGCTCTGCTCAGAGCCTCAATGTTCATCTTCTCATCCTAAAACAGAATGAATTACAGCATAATAATTAATCCAGTCATGTAAAATGAATGTATGTGTATTATCACAGTAACATGCCAATGCAGCATTTTTGCAATAAAATGGTATAGAGCTGATGTAAGCCTTGGCTGTCCCATTTGTAGCCTCAATGGGGTATGCTAACATTAACATAAAGGAAATCTTTAGTATATCTGCATGTTGATTAAATAGGCGCCTGAGAATAATTGTCTCGCCCATTATTTTGTTGCTATCCTCAGTGAATGCATTACTACAACATAACTGTGTCATACTTCACAGAGCTCAAGCAGAAGGCTTTAAACCAAAAACTTTTTTAATGATGCTTACAAGATGCATAACGATGGGTGCCACAATGGTGGCAGATTAATGGAGATGTTCTGAAATACTAATGATTATGAAGCCACCTAGGTGTTTGAAAACACTCCTCTTCTCCTTTCCAGTAGCAAAGCACTGTTATTATCACAAAGACATGTGTAAATTCCTGCATGCTGTCTGTGGCCACATATTTAAGGTAAAGCAACACAGCATGAATGTTTGGGCAGCTATCAACTTTACATACGATCGCAGCATATTTAAATGATTGTGAATTTTACTATTAGTGTGGCTTGTGGAGCCGATGCCTGTCAATCTGGGAAAATCATTGCAGCATTCCAAGGATTCCCACACCCTGGGAATTGTCAGTCATAAGTGAGTCCCTGGTTCTGCATGGTTTTAAGTTACAGGATGCCAGAGAGGCTTTTTGATGCCGAGCTTAAACACTTCTTGTGATGGGATGGTACAATCATGCAAATTAGCAAGTGCTGGTCTTGCAAATATGATCTTATTTCTGTACATCTACATATTTCTGTTCCGTGTCTTCCTAATTAAGTCACAATAGAGTGAAATTTGATTGACCCTAAGTGACAAACGTGGAAAGAGCTGTGCTATTCTGCCCACCAGACTCAGCGTGCAAAGCAGTAAATAAGAGCAGTGGCTGAGGAACATCCACCTGCTGTCCGGGCCTTTGTCTGACACAATACTGCCATTCTTATTCAGGTTGGCTACGTACAGCTCAAATTCTGAATGTAAAATAGCCATAAATGCGGAACATCCATTATATTTATCGATTGACCGGCGTGATAATGACAAAATCAATAATGCATCAACATAAACTGAAGTATACACACCCATTAGCCTGGAACTGAACTCAAATCGTTCTCAAGACTCATGAATTAGCCATTTTGAAGCTTATTATGACTGTCTGATGCCATCTCAGCCACGGTATTGAAGATTTGTCATTTCGCTAAAATAATCTAAGTTCCTTTTAACAATAAAAGGTAAAGCCCTCTTAAGGATTGGGTGTTTATATACTTTTTGGGCTGCAGATAACTGAAGAAACAATAGTTAAATGAAAGGTTCGCCCATTCTAGCGTCCTTCCGTGTAAACGTACCTTCATGCGCGCTCTGCCTGCGGTCCTAATTGTTCTCCGGATTCCAAAAACGAGGCTCCACGCGAGGATGAATCAAGGCGCCCCTCTGTCACTGACGCTCTCGCGCTGGTGCCAGCGTGAACAACAGACGTTTAGTGACGAGGTCGCCAGCCAATCAAAGGGGCGTTGCTTCACAATCTGGCCAATGGTTTTCGAGCTTCTACAGAAGGGCGGGTACATGGGCGTGTCCGACGCAGTGGGGTAAACCTCTTTGTTTAGGACGTCCAGTTTTGATTTCTTTTTTACGTTTGACGATTTTGTTCAGCCCATGCGGTTTAGTTGACGGAGAAGCATAAAACAGTTTATTTGATTTTAATGTTTTTGTCCTAACTATGCCCATATTAGTTTTGAGCAAACCGTGTGTGACAGTTATAAAACACGAGTGCGAGGACGAGAGGTCGTAAGATCGTACTTTGTTTCTAAAGTTGTGTTTCACCTCCCCTCATTGGTTAAACGACAGCATCGCAGCAAGAAACGTCTAGAATGGTGCAAATGACTACAGAACAATAACAAGAAACTAAACATGGATCAGTTCCTCTGAAACGATCCTGTTCCCAAAGTCAATTTAATCTAATTTCAGCATATTTGCCATTTATACTAGTCTGTTTTTTGTCACAAGCACTTCAGAGTGACTTCAATGTCTCATGACAGTTTTGTGCTGTCTGATGGGGTCAGGACCACAGTTCACTGACTGACATTAGTTCATTTTCTGACATTGTGAATCACTTAACCATCTCAGGGAATCTGTTAAATTTGACATTTTTCACTGCTACTTGTCATATGTTTTACTGGGTGATGAGCTGAAGTCAGAAACCATCACAGGCAAATATCAATTGTTAAATGTCTGAAGAAAAACATTAAAAGTGATGCGTGTGCATGTTCTAAAAAGCAACACTGTTGAACAAATGATGAATTAGCTATTCACTTTTTTAATCACAGCACCATAAAAGTCATAAAAACAGGCATGTTGAAATTAAAGGACATATTCAGTGGTTTGTTAATTTAGGTTATGTCATTCAATGTTTTCCCCTTGTAATTAAAAAAGTGTATGTTTTATCTAAAACAGAAATCCAGTGTGCAATATACAGTAAATAGGAAGCAGTTTGGGTCGATTAGATCTGCATACAATGTTAGCACTTCTATGTGACAAAAATTAGCTTGACACAGCTCTGGGCTTCAGTTTCAGTTTGATGGGGTTCTTGGGTGCAACCAATCCTTCAGTGTTCAGCACCATCGGGATCTGTGGAAAGAAAAGAAAGTGGTTTCATATATCTTTTTACAACAACGTTACCTACATTTTAAATTTGCAAGATAAAAAGTAACTATTTCAGAAAGCTATATTCCTTCTCACATCAGTCTCCTTGCAGGGGACAAAACTGTAGTGCTGGAGGATCTCTGCAATGGCAAGCTTCATCAACACCAAAGCAAAACGATTGCCAATGCAGTTCCTGGGTCCTGCTCCGAAGGGTAAGTAGGCGTAGGGATCTACGTTATCTTTGTTCTCTTTGCTGAACCTAAAAAAGGAACAATAGTTAGATATATTTGCATCAATTTACCTCAAATCAGGGTGGTATAATGGTGCAGTGGTTGGCCCAGCCCACTCACAGCAAGAAGGTACTGAGTTCCTGGGGGTCATGGATATTTCTGTATGGTGTTTGATATTAACTATACAGAAAGTCCCTGACCCAGGAACTCAGTACCTTCTGAGGTATTCGAGGTCTAGATAAGTCATGGTTATAGTTTAGGATTACGGTGGCCTGATGACCTGTGCAGAATGTACCCTGCCTCTCACCAAGGAGGTTCAGAGAAGTGCAACATTACAAAGGGAGAAGCAGTAGAAAAAGGATAAATGCACATCAACCCATCATTAGTTGTCATTAGCTGAAGTAAACAGAATGATTCCCCTGTAATTTGTGATTTCACAAAAGAGGGATGGAAAAAATAATGCCATTTAGGCATATTTAGTAACAAATTGTCTTTACAAGTTCTCTACCTTTCAGGTTTAAAGGCCTCAGGCTCAGGCCAGTAAGCCTTGTCATGCTGGAGAACATAAACTGGAATAGCCACCACAGTTCCTTTGGGGATGGTAAAGCCATTGATTTCCACAGAAGTCTTTGTCATTCTCTCTAACCGACTGAGAATAGGAAACACCCGCATTGATTCATTCACCACCATGTCCAGGTACTCCAGCTGCATCAGGTCATCATAGTTTGGTGGAACCTTGAAAAACATTCACAACAAAGTCTTTATTTGCTAGCGCAAGAAAAATCAAAAGATAAAAATAACCTTCAAACCACCTTTCCAGGGAAAGTTTTGTCAATCTCCTCTTGCAGCTTCTTTTGGATTTTAGGGTTTGTTGCCAGATTGTAGGCCAAAAATCCAAGAGAGCTGCTGGTAGTTTCATAGCCAGCAAAGATGAAGATCATTGCCTGGGCAAGGATCTCATTATCAGTCAGCCCTGCAATATAAACACACCACCGTCACTGGGCTTATGCAACTTAGCTGATAACTCAGGCTCATTTCCTCTTCATTTCAGAATAAGAGCACAAATCCAAAGTTGTTTGTCAATAACTTGAAATATAAAATCAACATTTTACAAATTGCTCTATCACGAATGCAAGTTCATTTCTTTGACCTGATGTGGCTGTTTACCTTTTTGTGAGCTACCCTCTTCATTGCCTTCCTGCATTTGAGCATTCACCATCAGCTGCATGAAGTCCACTCGGCTCTACAAAAATGGTGCAAAAATCCTTGACTGCCCAAACCGAACATTTGGCAACAAGCCAACATTAATAGTAAATGTTACCTTTTTTTTGTCTTTATTCCGGTCTGATTTGATCTGCCTGAGGAAGTTATAGAAGAAATCTAACACACGAGCTGGGAAAGTGGAGACATTCATCTTCTTAAAAATTGGCACCAAGAATGGAAATAGAACTGAAATGAAAGGTAATTGAAAGGTGTATTTAATACAGGATCACAGGACAGGTGAATTGAGATCAATGTTGAATGTCTTTGCATACCAGTGAGCACAACTAATGGGTTCAGAAAGCTAAATTGGGTCATCTCCTTAATATTTGCCACAAAAGGATCAGAGGGATGGTTGATGGAATCGATGTCTACACTGAACGCAGTGCTGGTTACCACATCCATGCTGTAAGGTCCAAATAAGCTGCCAGAAGAGAAGAGAATATCCGTCAGGTCAGCAACAGTGAAGGCAATGAAGATTTTTAGATCAGATGGAGGATAAGACAGGAGGAAGAGCTGGAGGTGGCAGAGATGAAGGTCGTTGGGTGCTCTCAAGGAGCAACAAGGATGGAAAAGATCAAGAATGAGTTCTTCAGAGAGACAGCTCAGGTTAGATGGGTTAGACGAGATGGTTTATCAAACCATTCAAATGTTTGTGAATTTTTATTAAAGTCAAATATAATATTAAAAGTAATCAATCTGAGCCACAAAATAACAGACTCACTCTTTCACGTCGATGACCTCATCTGCTTCCACTTTCTTGTTAAGGAAATTGAGCAAGTTTTTGGAATGCTGCAACATGATTGTGTACATCTACCAACACGAGAAGACAACAATCTCATTTAATGCTAATTTGAGTAAAGAATGTATTTTAAATGTATAGTTTTGGAATAAAGAAACACCTCTTTTAGTCGTCCACTGGTGAAGGACGGGGAGAGTATGCTCCGGATCCTCTTCCATTGCTCATCTTCTGCTATTGACACAGCATCACTCAGTGGTCCGTTCACACCAAGATCCTGAACAGAACACATACAAGTTGCCGTTAGATTATAATTAATTAATGGTATAAAGTCTTGCCTTCTTACCCGTCTGTTGGTGAAGTTAGAGTAACACTCCTTAACCAAGACGGTTTTGATCATCCCTGTGTCCATGATGCACATCAGAGGCTGTCTGCCATCGTACAAGCTTGTAGAACAATATCAGATTTCATAAATTAAAGTTGCAGTTCTCGCAAAACTATAAGATATGACTTTTTTTGTTAATGATAAACAGCCAGATGCTTACCCCCACACCTTTCCATATTTCTTGTAGCATTCTTCATCAAAATGGTGGATTCCCTTAAGAGTACAATGAAAATACATTGTATCAAAAAAGACAGTCAAAACTCTGACAAGTGCTTGCTCATATCAAATAATACAGATGCAGCTCACTCTTCTGTAGTTCAGAAACGTCCCGATAAATGGCCATGGTTTAGGCCCAGGAATTCCTACTTTCTTGAAGAAGCCATATGGAGCATATCCATATCTGGAATTCAAAACAAGATACAAAAAACAAAACATGACCTCTCCTCTTTGTCCATTATCGTTTTATTATTGGTGACTGAAAGTACCCTGCCTTTCATGAGAAAGATTGCATCAAGGTGCTGCATTTAGTTAAATAGTGTTGCCAGGTCTTCTGTTACTATTTCAACAGTTGAGCTTTTTTCTTCTGGGATTAGAAGTTCCAGCTGTGCACTACAGTTTTTTGTTTTTTTTTACAATAGTAGCCTACGATGTTATAACAGATATTATATTGTAATCTTTTTTTTTTTTTACTGTGAAAAACACTACATCTCATGTATTATTAAAATTGCATGTGTGAAATTCTTTAACTTATTCCTTCTTTAACCTGTTACCATTTTACTTTCCAGCAAGCAAGAGCTAAAATCTGTGCACGGTATCGACTGTTTCTCAATTCTACAAAACAAATCTAAACACACTTTGTGTTATTTAAAAAACAAACAGACCAACACACTTACACTATGATGAGCGTGAAGACAAGTGTGAGCAGAGTCCAGGTTTCAATGGAAAAGTTCGGCAGAAGATCCATGACTTGTCCCTTCAGTCGCAGCGAGATGTGGACTGATCAGCGTGGACCGCTGTATTTAAGACTTCTGTTACATAAGAGTCACCAGTCCACTCCCTGTGCTGGTGAATAGTGTAATAGTGTAATGACACTTCACCTAGTAAATGATTTTTTCCTTATGTACCTTTTCAGTTAATCAGAAAACAAAAACCTTTAACCTATATGGAGAATAAGCCGGGTAAGTTGCCTTCATTTAGAGGTCAACAAAATTTTGTAATAGCTGTGCTTTGATTTTGTTATTAATTTACTCTATTACCAATATTTATTTTTAACAGGTTATAACCTGACCCTTTGTGACAGTTTTCTGCCATTTCATGCAAGTGTGATTATTGATTATTATGACAAATAAAAACTCGGAACCTTGAGTTTCACTCCTTAACAAGAAAAAAGGAGAAATTCCTCTGATATTGTTGTCTCTAGCTATCACAAACTTTGTGTATTGTTTAAAGGGATCAACTCTGCTCTGAATGTACCCCAAACTGAGGAGATTGATTCCTTCCCTTCTCTGTGTGAAAACATTCTGCTCTTATTTCCACCACTAAATTCACGTCTACCAGGACATTTAGAGCACCTTCTGCTTATGACCCCTCGGTGTTTGCTCACTGCTCATTTGAGCCTACGACCCTGCTTTTTGTGCAGGAGACTGTGGGGAATTTAAATACATCAGGCTCACCCAATGACCCTGTTCCTCCTCAACTTTATGAGGTTTTCCCCACTGTTGTTTACACAACACCGTTAGTAGCAGTCTGTTTTCTGGTGGTTTCTGTCATTTTTAAACATTAAGTTGTGCGGCCACTGAAAAAAAACTTGGACTGGATCCTGCTGTTATTGCAAATTTTAGGCCAATTTCTAAATTGTCCTTATTATTATTATTTCCAAAATCTTAGAGGAGATCTCCGATCTTTCAGATTCTGGTCACTATGTGATCCTTGTGGCCTAAGACTTCACATAACGTTAAGGCCTGGATGTTTTAAAACTTTTTAAATTTTAATGATATAAATAATGAAGTGATGGTCATTGTAAGCACTCCTGTGACCTTTCCAGTCAATTCTGGCATAGAACAATAAACCTATTGACAGTGATCTCAGGGCCAATGTGGATGCAGATATTAAATTTGACAGGAACATTCAAGCTTTGCTGAAAACCAGTGTCTTCCAGATAAAGCAGATGGCAAAAATCAAAACTTTTTTCAAAAGAAACCTCTTTTAAACAGTAATCTACACCTTTTGAACCTGTCTGTTTTATTTCAGAATTCTTTTATTCATGTTAAAATCTCTAATTATTCTTCCCCAGACAGGCCTCCTTACTGTCTAATTTTTTTTGTTTAACTTCTTTTTAAAACCAAACTATTTTCTTTGGGTTTTCCCAACCACATAGTTTGTTGATTTTATGTGCAAAGACATTTTTTCTGGGTTGGCATTACCATTTATTGTGTTTATCTTTATGATTTTATAATTTTATTGTTTTTATTGTGTCTTTTGTAGAGCACAAAAAAAGTCTTGGAGTTTTGTTGGAAATTGTGGACATTTTGGCTGGTCCTCACAACTTCAGCTCACTGTTGAGGGTTCAGACTTAGATTTAAAATATACTGTAAATCCCTCCTAAAAATGTATATAGCCTTTTCTGGCTTCAAATTCAGAAACTGGAAATAAATTATTGTTTGACAAAGCGTTTAAATGTTACCACGTTCATCTGTGTAAAAAAAAAACAAAAAACAATCCTCCAGGTGCCCCTCTGTTCCAGATGCTCACAAGCTGACGTCAACAGGTTTTTATTGATAAGGTCACCAACTGAGTTTGGTTTATTTGGCTGAAAGGAAATTTGTAAGCTTTTATCATAAATATATCAAAAGTTAATTTGAAAATAAATCACACGGGTATTTTGAGTTCAATTTAAAGAAGATTTTACTGTGTTGCCTTGTTTAAGGTTGTGTTTCACTTCCACTAATTGGTTAAATAGCAAATGACTGTGACCTGCTGGGTGCGCTGAGGCGGTGGTTATTCCAATCCAATTGAATTTATTATGAAATCACAATTTTAAATCATCACAAAGGTTTCCAAAATGCTGTACAGGAAGATAGACACAATAAAACACAATTGCTAATTAATTGTTCACCCTGGTTAAAATATCTGTCCATATAAAATCAACAATCTATGGGGTGTGAAAAGCCACGGAAAATAGGTAGGATTCAAATGCCATTTTAGGAGCAACAAGCCCATCCACCCAGAAATTGTAATATGTCCAAAATTGAACAAAGAATATATGACAAATATCAACAGGTATTGTGCACATGTGCATTAAATGCAACTCAACACTATAGAAAAATGAACAACATACTCAGGTGCTTCATTATTCATCTTTAAAGTCATTACAAAAATAAGCTTGTATAAATGCATGGAAACAAAATACAACACGATAACTAATAGAAATCATAACTGGTTTGTGTATGTGGTATGCTTTCCATTCTTTTCATTATTTCGGGATATCTGGTTGAAATGCTTTTCTCCTTAATTGAAGAAACCAAATTATTTGCTAAAGCCTAAATTAGTGCTGCAGTACACATTCTCCATTAATTTTCATATAGTAGCCAATAATGTTACACCCTCTAAATAGCACAAATTAGTTTGACACATCTCTGAGCTTCAGTTTCAGCTTGATGGGATTCTTGGGTGTGACAAATCCTTCATTGCCCAGCACCATCGGGATCTACGGGAAGAAAAAAATGTCCTTATACATTTTTCAGTTTTTCAAGACAGAGTCCCTATGTTAGAAAGCTATATTCCTTCTCACATCAGTCTCCTGGCAGGTAACAAAACTGTAGTGCTGGAGGATCTCTGCAATGGCAAGCTTCATCAACACCAAAGCAAAACGATTGCCAATGCAGTTCCTGGGTCCTGCTCCGAAGGGTAAGTAGGCGTAGGGATCTACGTTATCTTTGTTCTCTTTGCTGAACCTTAAACAGAAGAATGAATACATTAAATAATACATTTGTGTCAAAATGACTTTAAGTTGTCATTTTATAAGACTACTTAACTGATATCTTGTGCTTTCTGATTTTTGTGGCGTTAAAGACCAATAAAAGCTGTGAAAACAAAGTAAAAGTCTCTACCTTTCAGGTTTAAAGGCCTCAGGTTCAGGCCACAAAACGGGGTCACGCTGGAGAGCATAAACTGGAATAGCCACCACAGTTCCTTTGGGGATGGTCAAACCATTGATTTCCACCGAAGTCTTTGTCATTCTCTCTAACCGGTTGGCGATAGGATACAACCGCATTGACTCATTCACCACCATGTCCAGGTACTCCAGCTGCATCAGGTCATCATAGTTTGGTCGAACCTTGAACAACATTCACAACAAAGTCTTTTAGTTGCTAGCACAAGAAAAATCAAAATATAAAAAAAATACTCCAAGCCACCTTTCCAGGGAAAGTTTTGTCAATCTCCTCTTGCAGCTTCTTTTGGATTTTAGGGTTTGTTGCCAGATTGTAGGCCAAAAATCCAAGAGAGCTGCTGGTAGTTTCATAGCCAGCAAAGATGAAGATCATTGCCTGGGCAAGGATCTCATTATCAGTCAGCCCTGCAATATAAACACACCACCGTCACTGGGCTTATGCAACTTAGCTGATAACTGAGGCTCATTTCCTCTTCATTTCAGAATAAGAGCACAAATCCAAAGTTGTTTGTCAATAACTTGAAATATAAAATCAACATTTTACAAATTGCTCTATCACGAATGCAAGTTCATTTCTTTGACCTGATGTGGCTGTTTACCTTTTTGTGAGCTACCCTCTTCATTGCCTTCCTGCATTTGAGCATTCACCATCAGCTGCATGAAGTCCACTCGGCTCTACAAAAATGATGCAAAAATCCTTGACTGCTCAAACATTTGGCAATAAACCAACATTAATAGTAAATGTTACCTTTTTTTTGTCTTTATTCCGGTCTGATTTGATCTGCCTGAGGAAGTTATAGAAGAAATCTATCACATGAGCTGGGAAAAACGAAAAATCCACCTTATCGAAAATTGGTTGAGTGAACGGAAACAAAACTGAAACAAATGAGAATCAAATAATTAATTCAGGGCCACAGGACAGGTGAAGTGAGATCCATGCTGAATGTCTTTGCATACCAACAAATATAAGCAAAGGGTTTAGGAAGTTAAATTTGACCATCTTCTTAATATTGGCCACAAAAGGATCAGAGGGATGGTTGATGGAATCGATGTCTGCACTGAACGCAGTGCTGGTTACCACATCCATGCTGTAAGGTCCAAATACACTGCCAAAAGAGAAGAGAATATCCGTCAGGTCAGCAACAGTGAAAGCAATGAAGATTTTTAGACCAGATGGGTAGATGGTTTAGAGACAACAAGGATAAAACAGGAGGAAGAGCTGGAGGTGGCAGAGATGAAGGTCGTTGGGTGCTCTCTGGGAGCAACAAGGATGGAAAAGATCAAAGAATAATAATAATTTTTCAGAGGGAGACCACAGGTTAGATGGGTTAGAGTAGACTGAGATGGTTTATCTATAACTACTATATTTGTAGTATGAAACCACCAGAAAAGAGACCTTGAGGAAAACCATAGATGACATATGCGGAAGAAGATAAGGAAATATGGAGTTTTCTGGCAAGCAAAAACAACAGAAAGGTCCCACCATCCAAATGTTTGTAGGAAAAATTATTTTGTTCAACGTAATATTAAAGTGATCCATCTGACTTAACAGACTCACTCTTTCACGTCGATGACCTCATCTGCTTCCACTTTCTTGTGCAGGAAATTGAGCAGGTTTTTGGAATGCTGCAACATGATTGTGTACATCTAGGGGACAAGGCAAAGATCTCTTTTAATGCTAATTTGAGTAAAGGATGTATTTTGAATTCACAGTTTATGAATGAACAATCACCTCCTTTAGTCGTCCACTGGTGAAGGACGGGGAGAGTATTCCCCGGATCCTCTTCCATTGTTCATCTTCTGCTACTGACACAGCATCACGTAATGGTCCGTTCAGACCAAGATCCTGAACAGAACAGGTTGACATTAGATTGGAATTACACCTATTAATTAGTTAATTAATGGTATAAAGTCTTGCCTTCTTACCCGTCTGTTGGTGAAGTTAGAGTAACACTCCTTAACCAAGATGGTTTTGATTATCCCCGTGTCCATGATGCACATCAGAGGCTGTCTGCCATCGTACAAGCTTGCAAAACAATATCAGATTTCATGAAAATGAAGTTGCATTTCTCACAAACTGACTGCAGTTTTCTTTGTTAATGATAAAGAAACATAAAAAGTCACATACTTACCCCCACACCTTTCCATATTTTTTGTAGCATTCTTCATCAAAATGGTGGACTCCCTGAAGAGTGCAATGAAAATGAATTGCGTCAAAAAAGACAGTCAAAACTGATTTGTGTTTTGAAAATGATTGCTTCTTTGGATCAGATAATAATGATGCAGCTCACCTTTTTGTAGTTCAAAAATGTCCCAATAAAGGGCCATGGTTTGGGCCCAGGAATTCCTACTTTCTTGAAGAAGCCATATGGAGCGTATCCATATCTGGAATTCAAACCAGGACAAAAAAGCTTGAACTCACTTCCTCTTCCTTTATTCATTTATTTAATTTTCACTTTTGGAATTTCTAGACACAATTAATAATGTTGCTAATTATTTGGTGCATCAGGTTGTTTTATCACTACATCATCATCATCATCATCATCATTATTATTATTATTATTATTATTATTATTATTTTATTATTATATTCTGGTTATGAACTGGGATCTTTTCATCTGTCTGCTTTCTTTAAGAAATAAAGTAAACATTAGTTGCCTCACCCTATAGGTCAATATAGGTTATTAGTTAATTAATTAATCTGAACATTTATTTCAGCTACATTTGTCCGAAGGTTTATCCACTAAAAGATGATTTTTATGGCCGTTCATCTAGAATCGCGACCCTTTTTTGAACTTTGCCTCATTTTCAAGATTTTGTTTCCTTACAATCGTCACTCAACCAACACAATGTGACAAAACATTTCACGCATGGCAAATACACGCACAAACAGGCACATACACGCACATAGGATGATTGTAAGGAATATGACTCAGCAATACGGAAACAGGTGTTAAGCTGTTCCCAAAGGAGCGCCGTGATGGTTGACCGCAAACATTAACGTACGCGTCATGTATCATTTAGAAGAAAATGTCTTCTAAATGATACAGGAAAATGAAAAAATATCGTGTTCATTGTTTAAATCGCAGATGTGAAATGAACGCAGTCATTTATTCCCTTCACTTTTTTCGATCTCCAACTTTTCTCCCAGTGAGCAGACGCTTAAAACTGTGCCGAACGTGTGGTTTTTCTCACTTTAACGGAATGAATCTAAATCCGATCATCAAGCCTTTATTATTATTATATATATATAAAAAAATCCAGGCGCACAAACTTACACTGTGATGAGTGTGATGACAAGAGCAATCAGAGTCCAGGTTTCAATCGAAAAGTTTGGAAGTAGATCCATGCCTTGTCCGTTCGAGCACAGCAAAAAGTGGATCTGCTCCACAGTCCAGACGGTTGTCAGACCAATACCCCTCTTACATAAGAGCCAGGACTCCACTCCCTCTGCTCTTGAATTGCGTAATGACGTTTCACCTAGTAAATGACTTTTCCTCTCATTAAATAAATCAGATAAAAAAAAACCCTGATCAGGCTATTCTGTCCGAGATAGGGCTCACTCTGTTGTAGAACAGGCGTATTTAATATTTAAATAAAGACAAAATGGCTTGTCTGATTGTTGTCAATACTTTAGAATGTTTGCATGAAAAGTAAACCAACAGTTCCTAGTGTGTGTGTGTGTGTGTGTGTGTGTGTGTGTGTGTGTGTGTTGGGTGTAATTAATATGGAAATATGTCAACCTTTAACCTCTTTGGACAATGAGCTGGGAAAGTTTTCTCCTATAACAAAGGTGGTTGTGTGAGGGATGAAAATAGGTGAAATTCGAGCGTGAGTTTGTTGAGTTGTTATCAAATTTCCGATTTCACTAGCAAATTGAGGACATCTATATAAACCAGAGTTTGTTGTGGACTTCTTTTGCCATAGCGATTCAAAGGAAACCCGACTAATTAGGAGTGAAGATGTTGTTAAAATGTCTACTTAGAACTAATATAGGTGTTGACTTTTATGTTGGGTCTTTCACAAGACTATTAAGTGTGTTAAAATGTATGGAAGCATAAGTACACACAATCACTAGATTAATTTTAGTATGTGAGCTTTACATGTTCTTTTCTTTTAATTCAAATATGCATTTATTTTCTTAAACAGCAATGCTTAAGTATAAATAAAGTAGCTTGGGTGGATTAGATCTAAACAAACTACTGACAGAGGAGCATAATACTGTTAACCCTTCTAAAATTCCCTTAACACAGCTCTCGGCTTTAGTTTCAGCTTGATGGGATTCTTGGGTGAACATTATGACATGTTTTTCTTCATTAATGTTAAACAACGCAGTTTCACGCTTACCTTCACACCTTTAAGAGAACACTCTCATAAATTGTGTCAAAAAAGGGAAAATCAGTGACTACTTAAATCAGATAATACGAATGAGACAAGGTGAAAAGGTAATATGGCTAGAAGTTTAGGAGCAGGATTTAACTTGTTATATCATGATGTCACTGGGAAGAGAAGTGGACTGGGAGTAACGACTTAAAAAAGAAGGAGGATTTCTGGAGTGGCGGTGATCATAGAGACAGGTAGGAGAATACTTGATGTCGTCTGGAAGAAAAACAAATAAGGAGATTTGTTGGTGGAATGAGGAGGGATTCCCGGGAAGAGGTCACCTCAGAAGTAAGAAACGGAATGGCCAGAAGACTGTAGACAGGAGCACAGGGAGATAAACTTTAAGTGAAAGTAGAGGTGGCAAAAGCTATACAAAGTGTGCATGTTGACTTGTATGGAAAGTTGAAAGTTAAGGAAGGAGAAAATAATTAATACAGGCTCCACCCACATTTTGTCATTAATACAGGTTAACCAGGTGGAGAAAAAAGGTGGCTTGGGTATGCAGCTTGTTGGGTTTAAAAAGGAAAGAGAAGGACATGTACTGACACGTGCCAGAAGAGTGATCAGATGATGAAGAGTACCGGTACAATTGTGACTATTGAGGTGTGGGAAGTAGCAAATTAAGAGTGGAGTCAGGAGGACAAGAGGATGAAGAGTGGGAAGGACGTAGGTCCTGATGATTTTCATGATATACAAGGAGAGCTCGCTGATGAGATGCTGACTAGGTAGGTTGTAAGGGAAGGCCTGAGATATCCAGGAGAAATGTGCTGGTCAGAGAGAACTGCCTTGTGTTTCTGTACATCCTGATCATGTCTTGAATATATGTGTTCAAAGGTCACTAAGAGGTGATTTAATAGCTGTTATCTAGAATCACAACCCTTCGTCGACCCCTGCGTCATTTTCAGCATCGGTGTTCGTGGTTGTGTCACAACATTCCCTCCGACACCAGAGAGATATGACCAAAAAAATGTATGTCTGGAATCATTCAGCAGAAATTGTGATTATTTCAGGTCTACAATTAGTTTTTTTCTGTGATTAAAACTTGTACCTGAGAACTAAATGTTATTTAAGAGTACAACACAACACTGCAGCTCATATCATATCATGCAAAATTAAACCAGTTGTAATTCTTTCTTTTTTTCCATCTTGATCTTTTCACCTTATCCTTTACTTTCAGTTCCCAGTGAGCAGAAGCAAAACTCTGTGTGTGACGTCTGTTGTTTCTCACTTCCACAATTCAAATAAAATTATTATGGATTTTATTGAGTGAAACATAAAAAAAACCATAACAGGAAAAACCCGCTCATGCTGCAATGAGTGTGACAACAAACGCAATCAGTTCATGTTTGGAAGAGTTTGGAAGGAGATCCACTGCTGTTGGATCTGAAACCACTGATGAAATAACATTTCACCCAGTAAATGACCTTTGCCTACCAATTCAAGGAGTCAAAACACACAAATAATCATTCCTGAGATAAGGCTCACTTTGTACATGCTTAGTATTCTTAGTATTCAACGTGTCATTCTGCTAACACAGTGAGGACGTGAGGAGATTTGGGCTGGTCCTCAGAACTTCAATGGACTGTTTTGGGGTTAAGACCTGGTTTAGAGGTTGAGGGTAGAATAGGGTTTAGGTCAGGATTTGTGGGTCAGTTGGGATGGTTAGGGTTAGACATTAAGTTGTGGTGGTTGGGGTTAGGATAGAGGGCTAGGATTGCATTATGTGTATTACTACATTACCCTTAGTTCTGGACGTTCATTTTGAACACCTTTTCTCCAGTTAAAGTGAGTGCTTAGTTAAGAGTGATGGTTTAATTGCTGCCGATGACAACAGCGATCACGGACATCCTTGGTCAAAGGTGTGCAGATATGCTCACTGTGCCCTCTTTCACGCTTTCTCTCTCTCTCTAGTTGGCTATCATTATGTAAAAGGTCACACACAGGCAATATTGGCAAAAACCCGATAGTGGATGTTGTCATTTGTCTTCTGGTGGTTAGATGACAAAATGGTCTAAGTCATACATATTGCAGAACTGGATATCAGTCACTAAAGAGAATCTCAACAGACTTTCTAGCACCCATGAATGCAGTGTTGTTTCAGTCTTTATGTAAATATCTATAGAAATATCTATATTAAAAAAGAAGGAAACCCCTCTTGATTACCATGCTGAGGTTATTGTACGCCAGAAAAACAAACAAATCAAATTCTAAAATTTAATAGTGTTTCTAAACGTTACACGATATTATGTAATAACAATTATAACCAACAGGTGGCAGTGAAGGCCAAGACTTTTACTGGCAATGTCTCATCGCTGGGTAGTGGAAGACATGGATATAAACGGAATTTCTCCGAAAATATTTGATTGCAGGTTTTGTGTGTTCCCGCAGGTAGCCTCTATAGTTGACTGTATAAGTGAAAGTGTAGACACGACAATTCTGCATACCTTTGCTACATAGAATTTCTATCAATAGGGACATGCATAGGTATGTGCCAGAACAGTGATCAATATACAATTTTATACTCTAGGCTAAATAATATTATGGGCCCAGAACTTAAACCAGAGAGGAAACCCACAACAAAAAGGTCATGATCCCATAATATATGTTGGGAAACTATTAAAAATGCACAAAATTAGCCAAGATACTAAAAAAAAAAAAAATCCACAAAAACAGAGGATGAACCACCAAAAACTTACAGAAAAGAAAATATTTGCACCATGACTCACTGATTTAGTTTATCAGTGAACAGATCAAACGTCTTACTGTAAGAAGAACATTTATGACATATGTGCAGGCAGAAAAGCACGAGCCTGGAGTCCTGGCAGGGATCAACATGATGGGTGTCTTGGGATGAACAAATCCATTATCATCCAGCACCATTGGAATCTATGAAAAGAAGAACTGTGTCACAACTGAAGGCCAGCAACCAGCCACACACCAAGAGAACCCCTGTTTTAAAATGTGGACAGAGGGCAGAAATCACTTCTCACCATTGTCTCCTTGCAGGCAACAAAGCTGAAGTGCTGAAGGATCTCTACCAAGGTCAGCTTCACAACCAGCATGCTCATTCTTGTGCCAGTGCAGCTCCTCGGTCCTGCTCCGAAGGTTAGGAGCCCGTAAGGATCAATGTTGTCTCTGTTGTCTTTGCTGAACCTAAAAAGAGGCCCAATAGTTTAAACCGCTGACAAAATGTGGGTGGAGCCTGTCTTGATGTTCTGTACCTTTCGGGTTTGAAGGAATCCGGGTCCGGCCACACAGTGGGGTCACGATGGAGCGTGTAGATGGGCACAGCGACCGCCACTCCTTCAGGGATGATCACACCACTTACTTCCACAGTGCTCTTCGCCACCCTCTCTATGCGATTACCAAGCGGGTACAGCCTCGACGTCTCTGTCACCACCATGTCCAGGTATTTCAACTGTAGCAGCTCCTCGTAAGTTATCAGACACTGGAGGGCGAATTGTACGCTTGTTATTTGGCGCACAGTCAAGATCTGAACAGAAAAGGCAACAGTGAGACGACAGTTGGGGGAAACCTTTCCAGGAAACGTTCTGTCGATCTCCGCTTGCAGCCGTGTTTGGGTCTTAGGGTGGACTGCCAGGTTGTAGGCTGTAAATGCCACTAAATATGCCATGTTTCCATTCCCGACGAGGGCAAATATCAAGGCCTGAACCATAATCTCCTCATCGCTCAGCCCTGCAAATCAAACGCGACACAGGCGGTCGATGAAAGCTGTTAAAGCCATAACTCGTGATACTTTATGAATATTTTTAAGAAGAATTACAAATCAATCAAAAGATGTTCTTAAGGGACTATTTTTCTTTCTTTATTTTGGAAAAGTTATCTTCAACTGTCACTGTGGAATTACAAGTTTAGGAAATGGAATTTGTAGTGGAATAATGTTGAATTTGACAGAATGGAGGAGAGTGAAGCAAATAGACAAAAAGAAGCGGCTGCTGACGAGTTCGAGTGCAGGAAAAACAGAGATGGAACCATTAATGGGGATTTCATTCGCTTCATTCTTCCGTCATCATTGCTATTTTTGGGAATGAGAAATGAAAATAGATCTTGATATCTTGAAGGTGACCCCTCGTTTGTGCTTTTGTTCTACCTGCACTGTCGCAATCCTTGTTGCTGCCGTCTGGAGCTTGAGCATTCAACATGAGCTGCATGAAGTCCACTCTGTCCTGGAAGATACGACATAAAGAGAAACCCGAGGTCAGAAACCAAACCACACATAAACCCCAGTCCCAACACAATGAGCGCGTTACCTTTGGATTATTTTTCCGTTCCTCTTTGATTTTCTTTATCACGGATATAAAAAACTGCAAAGCCTCACTGGAGTTAACTGTGATATTCATCTTGTCCATAAGGGGCGTAAGAAAAGGAAAGATTGCTGAAACAAAACGAAATACAGTTAATTCAGGCATCTAAATGGAGACATGAACAGTCAATATTTGTGACGTACCACCTAACAAACGCCAGAGGTTCATGTAGTTGTACTTGCTAACCTCTTGAAGGTAATGGAGGAAAGGACTAGATGGATTGTTCAAGGATTCTATGTCAATGCTGAAGAAAATGGCGAATGAAATATATAGGGTCAAATCATTCTGCAAAGAGGAAGGGAAAATGTCTTATAGAAATCTAATTATTTGGCACAATTACAGATGTGAGCCCAGCTGGTTTCAGTTCCAACTTTTTCTTATTAAAACAATGACTGTGTCACGTCACCGGCCGCTCTTCTTCCTGGTTGTTCGGATGCTCGTGACAGACTCGAGCACATTATGGAGCGTTAGCTAATGCATTTTCATTTTCAAACTTGACATTTTCACTTTAATGAAGTCGCAGAATTAGCAGCTTGAAGAAGAAGATAGAAATGTAGTCGGGATGATTGAGTATTCATTTGATTGAGTCAAACAATGCAGCTATATCCCGAAAATGAAAGTGCATTTCTGCGCTCCCATTTTCGTATTAATTACGGCACAGATTTGCTTCCATACTTAATGTCCACCGAAACGTACTGTCTGATGTTGACAGCTCCTTTATCCTCTAGCCCGCGAATATTTCCCATCAGGATGTTTGAGTGCTGCAACATTATTGAAAACATCTGCCCAAATATGAAACAGACACAGAGGTATTGAAGAATATGACATATGAAGGCATCTTAAGTTTTCTGATGTCTTTACAAACGTCTTTCATTCGACCACTTGAGAATGCTGGAGACACGATCTTGTGAACCCTCTTCCAGTTGTCATCTCTCAGAAAGGGTAATCCCGTGGATAAGATGCCATTTGGACCGATACTCTAAACACACACAAACACACGCGCACGCATGCACACGTCAAAATGAGAAGTGAGGTTGTTTCTTTATCCCCACCCTCAAACCAAATATTCCCGTCTCACCTTTCGGTTGAGGAAGACAGAGTAGCCCTCCTTAACAAAGACGGTTTTGATCATGGCCGTGTCCACGATGAACATCACGGGTATTCTGCCCTCATATAACCTTGTCACACAACACCAGGCCGTCAGTTGTAGCTCACATGTAAGATGACGATCAGACGAAATGATCATCAGCGCTGACCCCCAAACCTTTCCGTATCATTTACAGCATTCTGTGTAAAAGTCGAGGAGGCCCTGAAGTACAGAAGGGGTGAAGATGATGTCAGAGGAGTCAAAAAGACTGTGGGCATGTGTTTAGATCCCAGGATGGAAATGGAACTCACCGTCTTGTACTGTAAATATGTCCCAATAAAGGGCCATGGTGTGGGCCCCCTGATGCCTACTCTCTTAAACAAGACATATGGAGCACATCCATAACTGAAAATGAATGAAAGTTCAGCTTAATCCAACTTGATTTTTACAGCATCTGTTAGGATCAACACTGTCTCTCAGCACTTTACAGAAGCTCAGTACCTCCAGCAGGACTTCTAACAGGGAGAAACCTTGAGTTGGACTGGTCATTACAACATTAGAAAGGGAAATATAAGGCTAATGTGTAGTTGTGCTGAAAGCATCCAGCCCCCCAAAAAGCTCAGTTGGTATTAAAAATACCACCAACAAGAGAAAACGTCTCCTCACCATGACACAAGAAGCAATAGGTTTAGTCAATAACAAACAGAATACATGTATTTCATGTTCTAATTCTAGCTACTTACGTGGTGCTGAGTACAATGACAAGAATTAACAAAGTCCAGGTGTTCAGGAAGAAGTCAGGAAGAAAATTCATCTTTGGCTCCTCAACCAAAACTGCACGCTGCACCTAATGGGGACCGAGTGTCCTTAATAATGCAACCAACCCCTTCTCCAACCATGTCACATCCCTGTCTGACTCACAACGGGAGAAATGGGTAAAAAACCTATCAGACAGGGAGCTCACACAAGCCGAGGAGGAAGTGCTGTCCAAAGGTTTGAATTTTGCAGTCACCCCTGAAGAGGTACCGACTGTCGAACTCATCACAGCCACTGAGACTGCCATTAGAAACAACAAACTCCCGGAAGCAGAAGCAGAACAGATTAGACTCAAGGTAACAGCCGCTCTTGCTAGTGCAAAACCTCCCACCTCCAATATCACGAATGAGGAAAAAAGAGCCATTGCATCCTTAGCCAAGGACAAGAACATCACCATCTTACCAGCTGACAAAGGTAGGTGCACGGTCGTACTCAATACCACTGACTATGACACCAAAATACTCAGTCTTCTGACAGATACCGCCACGTATGAGAAACTCAAACGGGACCCCACCAGCTCATACAAGAAGAAGGTGGTAGACTTACTACAGAAACTGGAAAAGGATAAAGCCATTGACAGACCACAATACTACCGTCTATATCCAGGAGAAACCATCCCTTGCATTTATGGATTGCCCAAGATCCACAAACCAGGGACCCCTCTCAGACCCATAGTAAGCAGCATCAATTCGGTAACCTACAACATTTCCAAATACTTGGCCTCCATCTTGTCGCCCATGGTTGGCAACACCCCACACCACATCAAAAACTCCCAAGACTTTGCTCAAAAAGTCATTGGACTCACACTACTTCCAGAAGAGACTATGGTATCTTATGATGTCACGTCACTCTTCACGTGCATCCCCACTGCCAGCGCCATAGACACCATCCACAAGCACCTTCTATTGGACAAGAATCTTACAGAAAGAACAACCTTAACACCGGCCCAAATCTGCACCATGCTGGACCTGTGTTTGAACACCACCTATTTCCAGTACAGAGAAGGCTTCTACAGGCAGAAACATGGCTGTGCCATGGGCTCACCAGTATCCCCTATAGTTGCCAATCTATACATGGAGAAGGTGGAATCCCAGGCCCTGACATCCTTCACAGGAACTGCGCCAAGCCACTGGTTCAGGTATGTGGATGACACCTGGGTCAAAATTCAAATACAAGAATTGGAAGCGTTCTCCGATCACCTCAACAAAACAGACGAGCATGTAAAATTCACCCGGGAAGAGGTAAAAGGAAACAGTCTGGCCTTTCTGGACTGCGCAGTCGAGATCACTGAGGACAGAAATCTCACCATCGAAGTCTACAGAAAACCTACACATACCGACCAGTACCTCCAGTTTGACTCTCACCACCCACTGGAACACAAGTTGGGAGTGATCAGAACTCTCCAACACCGGGCCAGGGAAATACCCACCACATCCCAAGGCAGAAAGAAGGAACAGAACCACATTAAGACAGCTCTCAAAACATGTGGCTACCCAGACTGGGCCTTCACCAAAACCTCAAGAAAGCAAGACCTCAGCAAAGGAGAGGAGGAGAGAAACAAACGCCGCAGCGTTTCCATCCCCTACCTGTCTGGAGTCTCGGAGAAGTTTAGGAGGATCCTCCAGAAACACGACATACCGGTTCATTTCAAACCCAGCAACACCCTCAGACAGAGGTTAGTACACCCAAAGGACAAGACACCAAGACCCAAACAAAGTAATGTTGTTTATGCTGTACAGTGCCAGGAGAAATGCAAGGAACTGTACATTGGGGAAACCAAACAACCTCTACACAGAAGAATGGCACAACACAGACGTGCCACCTCTTCGGGTCAGGATTCAGCAGTCCACTTACACTTAAAGGAGAGTGGGCACTCCTTCGAGGACAGCCAAGTACGGATACTGGCCAGAGAAGACCGCTGGTTCGAAAGGGGGGTCAAGGAAGCTATCCATGTTAAATTGGAGAAACCATCCTTAAACAGGGGTGGTGGCCTGAGGCACTTCCTATCACCCACATACAATGCAGTCCTCCACTCCTTCCAACAGCAAAACAAACATTCACACCATTCCAAGAGACCCAGTGACTCATCACCATGTGACCCAGCAGACAAAGGGGAGACATCTCAACAGAAACTAGGTCAACGACCCGACCAACGACCCTGCTAACGACTCTCAGGTGACCACCCAGATCATTAGCATGCAAATGGTCCAGGGGCTATATATTCTCAAGCTCTCTCCCCAGCGATTTCAGAACTGAAGAAGCCTTCTGGATAGAAGGCGAAACGTCTTCAAGAGAAGAAACCCAGTCCAGTTGACAGAGAAAACTACCTTGGACTTAATAATGCAGTTTTCTTATGACTTATACCAATAGCCTCAAGTTTGCTTGAGACCAAACATCTGACAGTTTTAATTGGCCCAAAGGCAGTGAGGGTTTCTGCCTGACAGGTATTCTTCATTTACTGGCTTCCTGTGACAGGATTGCTGCTTCAGAAGAAATGGGTGCAGGCTTTCCACCCACTGCTCCGCAAATTAGACACAACGAAACGCTCCGAAGACTCCTTGTTTATCAGTTCTGAACCCGACTGTTACCGCCCCACAGTCAACCACAGTCTGGATCAGCCTTTTTATTTTCAGACAAAAGACCTTCTTATATTAAAGGTTATTCAAAATCTGGTACGTCTCACAGCACACCATGTAAAAAACATCAGAATAAGCACCATACTCAGCAGTGAAAGTGGGTTCCCCCTCCAGGTAAGAGAGCCTACCTGTTCAAACAAAATGTCACCACCAGTATTATATCAACACAAATATGCATTTCAAATATTTGCTTATCTTAGACACACTGGGAGCAGATCAAACAGTCTTTAGATACTGATAACGGCCATCTTCATCTGCAAAATCGACATATTCATTTAAATTTTTCTTTGATGTCACTTCACTACCCAGGTGTAAGCAGCATAATAACATGCACAACTGACTTTGGAAGAGAGTGGAGAGACTTTTTTAATGGCAGGGGGTCAGGGGCAGAGAGATGCCGTGATGTTTATCACACGAGAAATTCCTGCTAGAGTTAGTAGGCTTATCCTAGCTAAGGTTAGTCTAGGGTGCACCAAAAACAAGCTGGCATTTAAATTCATGTTCGAAAATACAGTCATTCTTGTTTTGTATTTGTAATTCTTATTTGGTCCAACAGGGGGCAGCGCAGGGTGAGATTTGTTATGTTACCGTTAAGAAGAAAATATCATCAGGCTAATAAATATTTTATTTTTATTTATAATTTGTTGACAGTACATTCTAATTTGTATTTCTCTTTTATAATGGAGCTTTCATAACTATATTCAACCAGAGTTAATGTTACATAAAAACGTAATCCAAAGCATTATATTCTATTTTGTTTTGTTTGGAGTCTGTAGAAGTAATTTATTCAAAGCAATGTGTGAAAGCCTATCATTCCTTTTTTAATGTATACACATTGATCCTGTTGAGGAAAACCATATTTCAAGTGCAAGCAGCTTTCCCCTCCACAAACAGTTCAGTTTAAACAGCTAAAACAGGAAGTAATGGGCCAGATAATTTGACAGCCGTTCATAATCACGGGCTTCAGGCCACAGCAACTAAAAATCTCCTGTGGAGTCACAAACAGCTCAGGAGTTGGTGCAATTATTGTCTCTGCCAGAGGGGGCTGACGGAGGGTCATGCTTCAAAAGGAAGCGTCCAATATGAGTTTCCTGCACCAACGGGAAGCAAACACCATCTAACTGTTCCTGCTGCACCACCCCATGAAGCAGACCTTACAGCAAACAGGCCCTGGCGGGGGCCCGGGCTTTGTGGTGGGTCGGGGGGACACGGCGACGCTGCTGCCATGTCAGACCGACTCCGTCACCGCTGTCATCTACTAAATCCACTAAATCCACTGGCTCCACATCTGGCTGCTGTTCCAAAGGATTTCTGAGAAGTACACAGTTGGTTACTTGTGACCGTAAATCCCAGTGCCATGCAGCAGTCACCTGTCTGTCTGTCTGTCTGTCTGTCTGTCTGTCTGTCTGTCTGTCTGTCTGTCTGTCTGTCTGTCTGTCTGTCTGCCTGCCTGCCTGCCTGCCTGCCTGCTTGTCTGTCTGCCTGCCTGCCTGCCTGCCTGCCTGCCTGCTTGTCTGTCTGCCTGCCTGCCTGCCTGCCTGCCTGCCTGTCTGTCTGTCTGTCTGTCTGTCTGCCTGCCTGCCTGCCTGCTTGTCTGTCTGCCTGCCTGCCTGCCTGCCTGCCTGCCTGTCTGTCTGTCTGTCTGTCTGTCTGCCTGCCTGCCTGCCTGCCTGCCTGCCTGCTTGTCTGTCTGTCTGTCTGCCTGCCTGCCTGCCTGCCTGCCTGCTTGTCTGTCTGCCTGCCTGCCTGCCTGCCTGCCTGCCTGCCTGCCTGTCTGTCTGTCTGTCTGTCTGTCTGTCTGTCTGTCTGTCTGTCTGCCTGCCTGCCTGCTTTATTTTTAAATTTAAACCAGACTAAGTGACCCTTTTAGGGTTTCTCATGTCATGAGCGACTCTCAAATATGCCCATGTGACACCTAATCCATCTTGCTAACACGTCTCTGAGCAGCGTATAGATTATATCTGCGTGCATGATCAGAGCAGTTTAGCGTCCCGACCATCAAAAGCATCGAATTTGACCTGGCGGCCGAACGCACGCGGGGCTTTTAGGGGTCATCACTGCAGATTGCACTTTAGCGCAGACATGTTAGCTGCTCGGAGATGGAAATTTGTAATCGCTAAATCCGTCTTTGGGTTGGTTTGAAGGGTTTAGAGTTTTGTGCGTGGGATCAAGATGTGTGACCAGCATGTGGCTGAGCAGCCACACACACACACACACACACACACACACACACACACACACACACACACACAGTGATATGACTTCTCTTTAAAATAAATGAAACAAAAAAAAATGTCATTTGGGTTTTCCTCTCTTTCAGCATTAAATGTAATAAGAATCTATCTTTGCCTTTATCAAAGGATTTTACTGTGTTCCTGTGAAAATTATGGGCTATGTTTGGAAAATCAAGGGAGGCAAAGCTGAGTTCCAAGGCAATTTTTAACTTGGTTGTTTGGCCATGGGAGATATTTTGAAATGCCAGCCCGAATTAAAGCATTTTTCTTAGGTTTTATTAAAAGGATACTAACAAAACAGCGAATATGTCGCCCAAATGAATTTACAATGAATTTATCCTACGTTCAACCAAAGATCACAAATATGTTATTTTGGAAAATGAGAGGATTTGAAGGTGATTCTGATGGAAACGGGTTCATTGAACGGCCGCCGTGTCGTCTCTGCATTTATCTGTTTCAGCAGACCAAGTCCACCAATGATGTCATCACTCAACCTTTAACAATACGAGGAACAAAACTTGCGCCCGTGTTGTACATCTGCTGGAAACAATCTCACTCTCTCAGGGGGTCAGAAAGGTCCTGAACTGTGTTCTAAACCATGCATTAGTGGGTTTTGGACTGCAAACATGGACATAGATTTACTGGTCTGAGATGCTTTAATGCTTTTAAACAGGGAGAACTGGACATTTTCTTCTGCTTCTGATTGTATTTGTCTGTATGGAGCCCATTAGAAGTGCTACAGTTAGCACGCTAGCTGTCTCAGTCTGAAAATGATACCACAGTCTAATGTGCACAGAAAGTTCGGCTCAAACAGAAAGAGCCACTGGTTTTAGTTTTTAAAAAGGGCCTCACAATGCTAGTGAAAGGACAATTACACGTTGAACTGCTATTGATGTTGCCCTCTGCTGAGAACGGCCAGAAACTCAGGCAGTAAAACCTGAGTTGTGAGGACATCATAACTATCTGCATCTCCGCACATAGGAAAAAAGTAACCAGTTGAGTAGTTCGACATTCCTCTCTCTGCACGTTCCCCACTCAGTGTGAAAACAAGTGAATTGTGGGAAATCCATACAGTCTGGAGCATCGTAACTACTGGCCAGAGAAGTGGGCATTAGTCAGACTCCGGCCCTGCCTGTCAGAACACTGATGGACTCGCAGTACTCATGGAAGACACGGGCTGACCTACCACCCATTATCATCATTGCCAAATTATAGGAAGATGTGTATCACACAGACCCACACACACAATATAGAACAACCTCATCAAAATTCTGACAGAAATGACTGATTTTATAAGTGAAATGAGACCTGCAAGACACAGATGTGCATTAACCCCTCCTCTGTGTTAGAGTGTCACAAAGATTTAAAAAGCATTTGTGTGTGTGTGCGTGCGTGTGTGTGTGTGTGTGTGTGTGTCCAGTACTGTCTGTGTAGCTGATGGGAGGATCAGTGTAACGGGGCCTCACATAGGTGATAAGAAAACACATTTACAAAACAAGTCAGTCCTTTTAATATAAACCAACTGGGAGAATCCAGTAATCTGGATTTTTGATTGTATGTTTGTTGACATTTGGGGAGAAATTTTCCAGGTTTCCTGAAAACACTTTCCCCACTTCGGCTTCTTCACCAGTCCAGCCACGTTGCACATTGTTCTCTTGGCTGTGGAGCCGCCGCTGCAGGTGCACTGCATACATCTCTGCATGTCCCATTCGCTGAGATGATTAGTAATTAGTCGACAGCCATGCCTCCCGCTTTGCCACTCTTATGATGCCCATACAAACACACGGAGCGTATCTGAATCACACAGAGTTTCGACATGTTTGACACAGGAGAGAGCCTGCAGGAGGCTTCCAGGCATGTTTTCCCAACTAAGGTTTCGCTCGACATTGAGTGCGTGTGGCGACTTCTCATTTATCCAGGTTTCAGGTCAATAAAGGCGAGCTTCAAAGATCGATTGTCAACGATCCTTCTGTAAACGGCTTCACTTCTATATTGTAACATAATATGTTATAATATTTGTTACAAGTGAAGCGAGTGGTGGCTCCAAACCAGGGCCACAAAGATACGTCGGTATTCACCATTTGGGTGAAACAACCATTTTGCATCTGTTGACACCTGACTGGAAAACAGATTAGCGGTCAGTTGCAGTTAATCCGGTCATTATGAACCAAATGGAGAGAAGCTTCGGCGTTGATCTCAGGTTTTGAATTGTCCAAAGACTGCCGGCACATTATCCAGAGGAGGGAAGAAAGCCGTCATTAAATGGAAAACAAACTAAATCCCACAAAGCGAGAGAGGAGAGAGGCAGCCGCCGCTGCTGTAAAGGTCCCAGAAAGCAACTCCAGGGAAGCAATTTGGCCTTGATGATGCCCCCCCCGCCCCAGATTGCATTGTCATTTTTCCTGACTAGTTCTAAGACCCATAATAATAATGAAAGGGCTGAAATCCAGAATTGGTGTTCCTCAACTGCTGTATTTTACAAAAAGCCCTAAGGAAATCCTGAAACTGTCACTGTTGTTCATTTATGTATGACAGAGAAATAGCAGGAAAGTGACCACTTTTTTTACAGATAAATATCTGCCCACTGCTGGAAAATTCAGAGTCGGAATGAAACCCATCTATCTCCCACACTGTGATTTTTCTTTTCTTCTGCACCATTCTACCAGCATGGAAGACAGAACGAGGGAGAGGCTGCAGATCTGAGAGTATAGATTGCTATTCTGTGTCATTCTCATCTCTCCATGACCAAATCTATTTCTTCAAAGGAGCCTGGAAAAGCTTTTAGGTGGCGCTTGAAAAAGTGCAGCATGGCAGACACGGCCCTGCTGCGACAGAAGGTCAGGCTACGAGGTGTCGTGTGGAGAGCAGGGCCTTTGTAAGGTGCCCGTGACGCGCCGCTCCACCACCGAGACCTTTCAGCCCTCCAGTTGTTGTTTTGTCCAACCATTTAGTCTGTAGTCACGGAGCAGCCAAACAAACCAAAGCACTGACGCGGCCCGTGGTTCTCCTGCTGTAGCTCCTGAATGATGTATGGCCTCCAGGCCGGGGTGTGCATCGGGCTAAATGACACATTAAAAGTACAACTCTGTGAAGAGAGGGCACAAAAAGGCTTCAATGCATTTGTCTGCTCAGAAATTGCTGAATCAGTATTATTATTGGCAGATTGGATTTATGGATCAATGGAACGTGCTGCCTTTACACAGGGTGGATGTCACATGACCCCCTCGAGAAGGAGACCCCATCACCAAAAAATAAATCAAAAATAGCCCAACGATAAACAAAGTTTAAGGGAAAAAATTAAATAAATGACAAAATTTTAGCAAGTGGTGTCTGAGCACAACTCTGCTTTTGGGATGGAAACAAATAAAACACACGCTAACCTTGCTGCAAGAGAAAAGTTGAGCTCATGGGAAATCACAGCAGGAGGCGGATACGTTCAGTCTGATTAGGAGAGAAGCAATCAAGCAGGGAGACGTGCAGAATGATCTCGCCCACCGAGGCTAAACTTCCATGGCAGGAACAGCAAAAGAAGGTGGTGAGTGCCGCAGCAGCGTCTCAGACGTTGGCTTGGCAAAGACGCTCATGCCTGAAGTCAGATAAAAACAGTTGGACGACACTCGAACCCTCTCCCGCCCTGATGGAGTGGAGGAGGGATCAAAGCGGAGGGGCAAATAAACTTCCTTCGCTTGCAGAAAGAGCACCAACGTGGCCGCTTTAATAACGCTCCCTCAGTAGTCCCAATAAGGCTCAGCCGGATGAAATGCAGCTCTGGGTGTCGCTATCCATCACCGGAACGCTCCGTTGTCCTGCGGCCGACGCCCGACATCAGCCAAAGAGCACACCTCCCTCCTTTACCACCACACATTTTATTGCTTCTTGTTCACCTCCCCCTCCCACACACACACACTCATATATACACACTCTTTCTTTCATATGCAGCAATCATTCTGTCATGTAAGGGTGTGCGTGTCAAAGCAGTGTGGCGTGTTTGTGTCGATAGCGGGGGGTGCGTGCATGTCAGGCGCCGTTTGACAGGTGCTGGACAACACGGACAGCCCTGTTCTCTCCAGTCTTTATGGTCAGGTGATGTAGAAGCCTGACTGAAGGCTTAGAAGCAGAATAAAGAGGAATGTCCATGCGTGAGATATAAGCTAGCCAATACTATTATAGATTCTTCCAAAATAAAGATAGTGGGGCACCAAAGGCTGAATTTCAATGTAAGGAGCCGTTTTCCTCACTTTTCTATTCCCAGGAGTCTTTCTGCTGCTCCAGTTGCCTGCTAGAACCTTGTGAATTGATTTGTTCGTGCAGTAACAGTGCAGTGTTGTTTTTATCGTAACACCATTTATTTTCAGGTGTATCTCTGCTGTATGACCTCAGCACACACCATGGCTCTGTCAGGCTCCTCTCAGTCACCGTGCTTTATCTGACTAATGAGAACAGGGCGTGTGTTGTCCTACTCAGGCCCGCATTTTCTCTTCAGAAAAAAGAAGCGGTGGATAAATCTGTCACAGCGCCAGAAGTACACAGCCTGAGCCTTCCTGTTAGCTGCTTCATCACCGCCGCCGCGACGTGATCATTGAAGGTCTGATGACCTGTCTCTTTTAATCCAGCCTGCTTCAGCACCCTCTGGCTCATGTGATATTTGTTAACCGCGGACACTTGAGACTCCATCGGTTTACCTCAGTTGCCTCGTTTGTCAGAGTGAGGCGCCCGTGGAAAATCAGATTAGCGACATTAGCATTCGGCATGTGCGAGGTCGAGGCGATTGTCATAACATTTTGCAAAAAGGTCTCCAGTTCAGCTCGCTGACAGGAAATTGTTGATTCTTGTGAGCGGTGATGATGATGATGCAATAGATAAAAAATGAACATGCTGTAGTTTCCAATATCAGTCAGCTTGATCATTAAAAACACAACATTTAACACTGTCGATCATGTAAGCTCGGTGTGGCATGTAAAAATCTGCTCTTAAAGGCCAAACAAAATCCATGTCATTCATTTTTTTAACAGCCCTCATGAACCTTTATGGTCAGACTGCGTGCACACTGGGCCCAATGAAAAGAATACATCCCTTACATCAGACGAGATATATATTTACGTGAGTACGCCTGGCAGAAACTGGGGATCTCTAGCAACGCTCCCCTGCACTGACACAAACAATTTCATCTGAAGTGCCAGGGTAATGGGACGCTGTATGGTTCTTCGGTGCTTGTTGTAAAACCCATTTCAATCACCAGTCAATTCTCGTGCATGATTGCTCCGTATAAGACACCTGCATGTGAGCCCGCCAGCGAGGGCCAGCGAGTCATGCGGTCACGTGCACTCTGAAATACATTTTAGTGAGCAGAGCATCTGTGGTTTACCTGCACTGGTAAAAGAGTCTGGTGTAAATAAAGTCTTTCAGGGCTCTTTAGGGAAAATCCTGGGAAGTGTGATTGTTGCTCTGGTTTTAGCTCAGATCATTTTCATATTACATTTTATATTACCCTGTATTTAAAAGTTGGATGTGTCTTTGTTTGGAACCATTATTGGACCAAAGCCTTGTCCTGTGCCTTGGAGACATCTTTTTCTGGCTGTTCACAAAAGAGTGTAATTGGTCTCACACACTGAAGCATTTAGTTCTAGCACCCTCTAGTGGCAGGGAGCTGTATAGCAGCGGTGGTTCACTGACGACTCCATCCCTCAACTACTCCTTTAACCCTTTGTGGTGTCGGAGGGGGGACTCAAGCCTATCCCAGCAGCCCCCGGGCAAGATGGGTACACCCAGAACAGGTCTCCGGCTCATCACAAGGTCAACATGGAAATAAGCAACCATACACACACACCATCCCACCTACGATCAATTTAAATGCATGTCTTTGGAGTGTGGGAGGAAGCCCGAGTACCTGGGAAGGACAAGACACAGGAACGTGCAAACTCCACACAGAAAGGCCTCGGTCTCCCAGAGGGATTTGAACCCCTGACCTTCTTGTTGTAAGGTGACAGCTCTAACCTCTCACACGTGAACAAAGCCCTTAATGCATTGTCTTGTTTGCTGGATGTTTTTAATTCCTGTATTGGGTCCAAATTGTAAAAACAGACTTAGCATGTTGCTTGTTTGGAATGTGGTCATGTCTCCTGTCTGTCACTCACCAGAAGTGACATCAGACTGGTTATAACTGGCAGCGCTAGATCACAGCAGATGAAGAGATTCCTTTTAATAAATGAATTATTCCTCCGTGGTGGGTCTGGTGTATTGAGGCTGCGGGAACAACAGGCAGTTTTTGAATTGTGAATGACAGAGACGGGGCTCAGGAAGAAAGTCCTGCAGGCTTCCATTTAAGAAAGCCTCCCTCTGTGCACCCAACTTCTGTCAATCCAGCGAGGGGGATAAATCAAAGACGCTTCTAAATTTAGCGCTGACATAGAATTAGTGAGGCGTTCTGTAGTAGAAAGCAATGGACCAGCCGCCGTTACTAAGCAACTGGTACTAGGCAACGTTGTTGGTAAGCATTGATTGTGCTTTAAGGGAAGTCGAGAGCTGAAAGAGGGGGATATCTTCAAAAGCTCACCCACCCACCCACACACACACACACACACACACACACAAAACAAGCTGAATCGAGGGATCCACGTCTGCTGTTGCTTTTCAGGAAAATTGGGTAGATGCGAAAGCTTTGATTGCACTGTGAGCTCTTAATAGCTGTTTTCCTTGAAGATCAGCTCAGATATGGCATTTGAGAGGAAATAACATTTCCAGACAGACAGAAGAATAATAACTGAATTATCATCTTTCCACGCATATGAGTGCTTCCCATAATGCCGTTCTTCATCAAGCGCTGCAGATCTGGTAATGTCATCAATTATCACCTCGTTTTTTTTTTACGGTGCAGATGAAATATGGGGCAGAGTAATAGGAGGGTTTGATGAGCTGTGTGTTTCTTTATGCATGTACTGGGAGGGCTTATTTACATGATTGTGCATAAATGCTGTATGTCCCAGCAAAAGCGTCCCAGCCACTGATTTGAGCCAGTTGGTACAGTGATTGATTAGAAAATCAGTGAACAGGCCGTCCCGCTCATGTGCTAGCATCAGGGTTCTAATGCATCTTGTCACTGAAGAGACTTGTTTACACTGCAAACTGTTGACCAGGGTGTCAGAGATGCTCAGAATAACAAATGTGGAAGACTGGGAACATGTTTGTATCTCCCTTCGGCTCACAGGCCAAGAAAGATGTCTGAGGCTGTTCATACGGACAAATGTCCAGTGTCAACGTGAAGGAAGGTGCGTGTAAGATGGGAATTACACACTGACACGGGGAGGAAGCAGGGGGTCTGGAACATTATTCCTACATGCATGAATAATACAGAGCATCAGCTAGTTTATCTGTCAGGTCAATTTTATCCTTGCAAATTTGGGCTGTTTTCACATGAAGGTGATCCGAAGGTGCCCACGTTATGCGTGATGATCGACATCATAGTTGAAGAGCTGAAGAATAGAACACACACTGTTATACTTCTATCTTTGTGAGGACTTTGACAGACACAATGCCAGCTCCTTACCTTAACAATAGTCAGTGCAACTAAGCCCTTTGCGCTGACCTAAACATAATTCTAATCTAAAACCATCTCTTAACCCTCAAAGAGTCCTTGGAATATTTTCGGACCAGTCGCAAGAAGTGTTCTTACTTTGCAAAAATGTCCCCACTTTGCCAATAGAATGAGTAGTTTGGTCCTGAATATGTAACAAGAACACACACACATACACACACACACACACTCACACACATACACACTCTTCCCAGAAACACGTGAACATGCAGTGGACAATGGACAGTACACTAACTGTAGACTGGCACCTTATTCTGTATGAGGTTAAAAGTGAAAAATCTCCCATTGCTGCTGTTTGCAAAGCTTCAGATGTCAGCTTTGATCAATATTGTTCTTCATTCATCATTTAGAGGAAAGATAAGAGAAAAGAAGAGACGGAGTGTGGGAGCGGCGCCTCGGACACCATCTCTCACGATGCACTTTGGAAAATAAATGGAAAATAAAAACGGGACATGCCAGCTCATGCAGCATGATGATTAATAAGTAACACACACACACACACACACACACATACACACACACACACACACACACACACACACACACCGTGTTCTGGTGTGGTTATTACACTGAGATAAGACCCTCAGCCTCAGTGAAACTGGTTATTTCCCATACAGTGGATAACCAGATCCCTTTTCCTGTACTGACATCTTGAGGAAACATCAGGCTGAAAATGTGAGAAGTTACATGTTATCATGTGTTTCCATCGGTTAGCTTCATGCAACGTGCATGCCAGTGCCTTGAGCTGTTGGCCCTAATTTGCAGCAATATCTGTGAACTGGAGCCACGGAATCGAGCTCAGAGTTTATTCTCTCTCCTGTGATTCCTTCCAACCCGTCTGTGTGAAACCCTAAACGATGACCACTGGAGGAGACCTCTTCACTAGGACAGAAGGGTTCTTGGGAAAACTACTGTGTACATCTTGTTCTTAGTGGGGATTGGATTCCGCCCCTGGTCAGCCTGGATTCTCTCACCAGTGCGGTCTCCATAACGATGTGGCTGCGGTTGGCATCAACAAACATCCTATAATGTCCACATTAACTTACCAACAAACACACAAGGTAAAGGGTCATTAGCTTTGAGAGGTTTAAACCATTTCTGAGTTTCCGCGGCTTTCGTTGTGTGTTCGACTGCTTAAAAGGACCAAACGAGATATCCTCCAGAGAAAATTCCATAAACATTATCCATCTTTCATGTTTGCGGGCACAACTATTGTAGGGGCGAGCCTTCATCCGCCCGACAGAAACATAAATAAAAATTACTTTGAACGGCGCAGATTTCTCCGCATCAAAGCCATCTTTTCTCGCTGCATTAAGATGACGACGGCACGTCCACATTCACCATCCGGCAGCGGCGCGTGTGATTTATTTCTGCTGCCGCCTATTCCGAGGTGTGGGATTGTGTTTGCGGGGGGGGGGGGGGGGACTCAAAATCCTATCCATCCTCATTAGAGCGACGGGAAGATATTTTTTGGCTTGAAGAAGCTGCAGCGACGGCCCACACTCGAGCTCAATTGAAACACCTGGATACATTCCAGTCAAAGCAATGTTAACCCTGCACACAGCGGATTATTTAAAGCACTTAACACGATTTAGCCGAATGGCGCGAGTGTGAAGATAGAGATTTTGAACTGGGCCTGACCTGACTGGGCAGATGCTACAGTGTCAAGCTGCTAAAAATAGCAAAGGAAATAAATAAACCACACACCCATACAGGGGCTTTCTCCTTTTATCTGTCAATCTACGGGCAGATGAAGTCGAGCGATATATGTGCAGCGGGAAATCACCCCAGCTTTAGCCTTCCATCATGTGAATGCCAATTGGCCTTGATACCCGGCATCAGACAGAGACAGATGAGGTGGGATTGTTGGATTACAGTATGGCAATATATCCCCGCCGCATGCGCAGAGCCCCGCGTGGCGTAGCAGATAAAACATAAACTGATTTGCGGTGGTGGAGCCACGGCTACGTGTTCATTAATCCTCCGAATCACAGGAAGATGGCAAATTTGGAGTTTGCCCCTCAGGCGACCTTGTTGCCTCACGGAGACAGCTCCGTGCGGGTGGTCTTCGGGATTGCGCTGTAATCTGTCAAAGCCATATGGAGAGCAGCTCCGTCTTTCATTGGTCCTTCCAGATGCAGGTCTCGGCGGAGATTTTCTCCAAAAATGAGTGTGTTGGTGAAGGTGAGTGTAAAAATAGTGACTACCTGGCGCTGCGGGATGATGTCTTCATTCATATTCTCTAATGAGTTTACTTTCATGCCAGCAATTGTTTGTCATTATTTTCTGATGGCGGCGTTCTCATTTTGGAGCATGTTTAATCTTCTTTTGATGAACACGGGGGCAGGGACCATTTTACACGTCTAGCTTGCACACTCCGGGGAAACCGTGACTTCCTCTGATTCACGGCCCCCCTACCATGATTGGGGTATTTCTCAAAAGCTCTTCTTGTCAACACGCAGCTATAAGGGGTAATTAAGCGGAGGGGGGGGGGGTTCGGAACATGTAAGCAAGTAAACAAGGTAGTGTATCATTAACCTTCACTCTCGTGAGAACAGAGTTACGGCCTCTAATATAAACAAGGCCTGATTGGTAATTAGACAGCGGGAGCGGTCTTTCAAAGAGTTTTAATCCAGTTTGACAATGATTAATGTCCGTTTTTTACAACGCTCTGCTTTGATTTGATGATGCACTGCTAGTTTTTCCAGGCCGAGACGTTTAGCCGTATTCCCGGAGCTGTATCGTGTGGGCCGGAGCTGTCTCGCCATGTTCAGCGCGGTGATCAGATATCTTTATTGCCTCCGCGACCTTTTGTTTCTACCTGGAATTAATCACTGTCAGCGGGACAAGGGTTCAAAAGTAGTCAAGGTCAAAAGTCCCAAAGCCATTCCTGAGCCTTTTAGCTCGAGCAGTTGGGATTGGAAAATGCCTGAGATGTCACCGTTTCAAGGAATATAGTATTATTGCTTTTGTTCAGTCAGTAAAAGAAAGAAATTCCTTTTTTTTATGGTAGGCTCTATTTCTGCCAGCAACCAGAATCCTGCCAGACTATTTTACTGTCAGCTGCCATCAGCTGAAAAAAAATAAATTGTGTATCTACTATTTTGGAAAAATAGCTTTTAAAAAAAGGAGCAGGTTTTTTTTGAGCCTTTAAGATGGTAAAATGGTGACAAGAAAACTTGTTTGCTGCATTTCTGACATGCAGTGTGATGCGGCGAAAATGATTCTGCCCCGGGTCGTGATGTGATTATCACAGTGCGAGTTATGAGGGGAGAAAAGATGAGAGAAATCAAATTGAGTGGGAATGAAAATGAAAATTGAAAATGGAAACTATGTTCGTTCAAATGATGGGCAGCGGCGGATCAATAATTCAGGCTTACAGGCTGACCGGTTTGTTGTTCCTGCAACAATTGCTACAATTTACATCACTCACGGAAAGTTGGGAAGGAAATATTTCCAAAGAAAGCAAATAAATATGTTACGGAATCAATTCCAATCTAAATGATGTGACTGTGCTGCTCCCAGAAAGGGTCCGTTTAGCGTTTTATGTCCTGTTAGAGTAAAATTCCAGTTAAATTAGAAAGAATCACAAAGTTTTAAGATTTTGCCGTCACACATTCTGTGAATTTCAAGTGATTCAAAGTTAAAATAAATGGCTGCTGGACATGTTTGTCAGGCCCAGTCAACATGCATCAAGGATGTTGGATTTACGTACTGAGGGAGTCGGATTATTTATGGCCTCGTGTGACCCGAAGAACGCAGGCTTAGCAGGTCTTACGCAGCCGACGCCTTGATAAAGTGGAGCGACCCCCTTTAAAATAATCAAATAATGCAGAGCACATTCTCTATAATCCTTCAGGGTGGTGCAGGAGCTCTGTTGAACAATTTCAGCCTCAGATTTATTGTGATCTGACTCATTACGGCCATGACCTTAAAGGCATAACAGAGCTGAAGCTGCACATGATGCAGACCGTGTTTTTACGGAGCGGCCGTGAATGCATCGCTTTGACTCTCTAGTAGGTGATGCAATTATGCAGAATTAGAGAAAATCACTGAATGTAAACCCAAAGTGAACCAAAGTCACAAATTATTTGTGTTTTCGCTACTGCTTATCTCTGTCTGACGCTTATGAAGCCATCCAACACGTCCTTTTGTCTTTTGCTATTTCTCTGCGGCGTTTTTCACTGTCCCGGCATGCATCAATGTCAGCCGCCCTCCCCAAAGGCTCCTGATTTATGAATCGTATCCTGGTCTGTCATTACTGTCTCCAGTAGGAGGCATTGATGTCGAATCCATCACCGGGAGAATCGCCTCATGTCCCCAAATATCATGAATATTATTCTGACAACCTGTGGCCAGCAGCGCCCCAGATTTATATGAACCACTGGAAGATAATATATTAAAATGTTGCAAGAAATTCCGAGTTGTTTCGTTCAGTTTGGCGGATCATTTTTCTTATTGAGGCTACGTTCTGATGTAGTTGTAAATGTACGCAGTCCAGCAGCCCTAATGTGATCCGACTGTCTGGTTTACTGATCTGAGACAAATAACCGTGATGTGATTTGTAACAGGTGACTCTCAGCAGTGTCGGGCTCCTGCTTGCATATCTGTGGTGGTTCTTTCTCATCCAGTTCAGTACATTCATCCAATTTCGCACTGCTTGATCCGGCTGACATCACAAGTAGACCCTCTGTCTGTTTGAATGTGACAGAACAGCAATCGAAAGGTTTGGAGACTCTAAAACAAATGCAGTGGCCTCCCGGGCACAACAGGAAGTAAACGAGGTTGTCCCGCGTCACGCCACAAAATGACAAAATTTGATGTGTCTGGCGTCACCTTTACAACGAAGGCCTTGCCCGGCGTTTTCATCGGAAAGGACGGGATTGTGCTTTTGTTTCCATTTCAGCGGATGGAAACGAAACCAAGCCTGGCACTGCCGGCGCTGTTGAAAAATTCAACAATGCGCCAATCCCCAACCGACGGATGCCAGCGGACACCACAGGTTCGCTGTCATCACGTTGTATTATGTTCGCCTGACTGCACGCAGACATCAATCCTGTTGAACAAACGGAGAGCTCGATTAAAGAAAAATTAGACCCTTGCGAGCGGACAGTCTCCTGTCAACACATACAAATCAGCTGCTATTGTCTCTCCCAGGTAGGTATCAGCTGTCAATCACGAGGTGACGTCTCAGATGTTTCCATACCTTTTGCTGACTGACTCATCGATATTCCGGCACTTCCGATTTGGCCTTTGTCAAAGACCCGATAATGCGTAACCCTACGCTCAGAGACGACTGCACAACCTTGAGCTCATTCACCACCAACGCCGACAGCCCGGGAGACGGAATCGCGATACATCAGGCTCAGCCTTTGTTCACAGCCTGTTCTTCAGTAGGCGGCAGAGACAAGGTGGTGTAATGGATCTGTCAAAAGGCTCGTGCCACAGGGTTGCATTCAGGAGTGAGACGATCACGCTCGGTCGCTCCTGGCAACGCTACCCTTGATCGCAGATTGGGCTGAAGATTGTCTGCAACAGCAAAGATATGATTACTTTAAACGCTATGCTTTTTCTTTTGACAAGCGAGAGCTCTGCAGCCTTGCTCAATGGCTCAAAAGCAACATTTTGAAAGTGTTTTCCTGATTCTTTTGAATGAGGGATTGGGATGAAAAACAGGCAACGGTAAAACCATGTGAGAGGTGCATCCATATAAAGTCCAGTCTGCCCTGTGTGTCAATTGACATTTAATTTGGAAAGAAATTCCATATAATCACTTTGACAGCTAAAGTTACAGACCATGACAGAAAATAGGCCTCAGGTACCCAACATGACAGGAAACAGCACAACAGTAATGACATTCTGTTGGACAGAACAGAGGAGCTTAGGTGAAGGTGGGCTTGCAAAGTGTCAGAGGAAAGTTGCTGCACTGGTCGTGCTCCCGAAAGATGAAGAACGAACCCCTGTTTTTCCTTAAATGATCGACGGGGTCAACATTACACACATGTTCAGCTAACTGGCGGCGGCAGTGCGCTCCTCTGGAATCACCAGGTTTTAGATCAGTGCATGCCAGAGATAAGCAGAGCATATTCTCTGACTGCTCTGGTGGCTACACTTCAGTTATTTCCATCCATCCATCCACCAGGGTTTGCATTTTCTATTCTTTTTTTGCTTCCAGGTACTAGATAAAATCTTTTGGATATCGTCGTTAATATTCAAATCCCAACATTTGCAGTTTTTTCAGCCTCATAGGACCCCCCACTTGCCCATTCAGCTATTTGAAGAGATAAAGCCCTTGGATCGTGAAAGAATAATAATAAAAGACATTTCAGGGCTTAGTTGTTGAATCCTGGCACACAGTGCACGTTGTGCTGTATCATCCGTGTCTGTCCTCACTATTGAGTGATGTGTGGTCGGTGTGACTCACAACCCTTTACCACTGAAATAATATCATGCAAATAATGCCCATTGTGTTTTGAGTGCTGAGGACTGGCTCACAGTGGCAGCATGGTAAACAGAATATCACAGTCTCCTACGAAATGCCTTCCGATTCCCCAGAGGGGACCCTGAGGCCTGCCCAAGTCACATGAGATCATTTCACATTTCACGGGTTCTAAGTCTCCCGCTGGGTTTTCATTGGGAATGTTCAAGAGGATCAAGATGTCCCATGAATAAGGAGCTCGATAGAACAAATGAACCTGGAATGAACCAGTTTATTAGAGAACTACGCCCACAGACCTGTCCTAAACTTCTTCTTAAAACCAGTAGTGTTTTTGATTAAATGGTAGTTTATATATACATATTTTTTTGGACCTTATAGATCCTATTAGAACCGGTGGTGACACCAGACTTTTCACCACTATAAGGAGGCAATTTTCAAAAGGCTTTCGGTCATGACAAATGTTATTTCAAACACATTTAAACAGTTTCAGCTATTTATAAATGGGAATTTTCTTATTACAGCATTAGAACTGCTATGTTTGCTTATTTTTAAATAATAAATATATTCTGCACTACTGCCCAATGTATGGAATGTGTAGCAACACATGTCTTTGATAAACACATTACAAATGTCTTCTGTGGTCTGTTGTGTCACAGCCCCCCCATACATGTTTTTTTAAGGGGATTTGGGGTTTTATGGAATATTAAATGGTCTAGACTCTTCATTTGTACCATTGTAACTATGCTACTCCAGGTTTTTGGCTATTTTTTTCTCTAAATCTCGCAACTGTTACTTTAAAAGGTTAGTGTTTTGTTAGGCCTTCATGAACCAATGTGATTAATGTGATTCAAAATCTGACTGATTGCGTGTGTAGAGACTGAGTAAAGCCATTCTAACGTACTGCCCACGGTGATGCCAGTTTATTTTCAGCCCACTTGCTGGCATCAAAATAATTAAAGGGAGGGGAGCGTGAATGAGCCCTCACCATCTGCCTGTGGAGTGGAAACGGCATGTTTGATATCCTCCTCGTCTTAGTATAGCAGATGTACATCACCTCCTCATCCTGCCGCCTTGGAGGAGGAACACATCAAATGAGACAGCAAGTTTCCTGCAACCCAGAAACCAACACACCAAAGGCCAAACAGCATGCTTCCTAATGAGAAGAACAGAGGCAGTCATGTGATGTTTGATGCGGGATGATGACTTCTGAGTGGTGCTCTCAACAGTGACAATCATCAATGTGAGGGAGGAACAGAAGCTTTTACTCTAAGCACCCTTATTTCAACAAACGGGATGAACCCACTTTACACAAATGAAGTAAATGATATATAACACGTTCTTGTTTTGATCGTGTTTGCAAAAGAGCTGAAGGGATTTAGCACCTCTGCCACCAGAGCTGCTGTGTTTATAAGCCCCTTTTTTAATCTGCAGTAGTTTTTCTGGTCATTATTTGGTCCTTACGAGAGCAGCTTGATTACTGACAATATCTCTATTCAGCACATATTCTGTTGGCTCTTGTTCCCAGCTATGTTCTGTCGCTACTTAGCTCCAATATGGGGTCACTTGAATGAAATTTATGGGTTAATTCAGTGCAACAGCGCAACTACCACAGCTGTATATACAATCCAAGAGTCTTGCTTCATGGTTCATGATTCAAAACCTCCCAAAAATCCTCCCAAAACCTCCCAAATGCGGCCACGGCAGTTTGTAAGCAGAGGTTCGAGCTGGGTCTAAAGTAGATTTCCAGTCCTCTGGCAGAGTGACTGGGGGAAATGAGCAGCGAGGGACCCCTTGAACCGATACGAGTCTGGACACCTACACAGTCAGGAAGTTAAACAGGACGCGTCAAAAGTGCAGTCAGGCCAGTCTGGAGATGGGGGGACCAGGGAGGTAGGGGTTTCCTCTGGGCTGGTGTAGGTGGGCTGGTTTAACAGTGACCTGGAGGACCAGGAACTCTGAAACTGGGGGAAGAGTAAAAAACACTAACTGACTTGCCTGTTTCATCAACAACTCAAGACATTTTATATGATATAGTCTAGATTTTCAGCAGATTTAAACCTAGCTACATACTGGCATACTGAGCTGTTAGTGAGATATAAAGCTCAGTCCCATTTCCCTGCTGCAAACTTCAACAGTGAGCAGCAATTTTATGGTTCATCTCAGTTGATCTCACAAGTTTGGGGGGGTTTGGGGGTTCATGAGGGATTTTAGCCTATACAGCTCACATTCATATAGGTAACATATGAGCAGCAGGTGTCATACCATACCTGCAAGTCACAAAACTTATTTTTTCCCACTCGTTTTGGTGCATGTCTGGAGTTCTAATCTTCTGAGAATGGAAACTTGGGCCAGACTTTAATATTTGATAAAGCTCGCTATACTTCTTCGCTGGTTGTCGAGGGCTGTGGCAGTGTAGCTAGGAGCTAGTCACTTTCCTGTTGTAAATCAACCTAAGGACTGTCGTTTGCTTTTATTGACCGAAACCATTATTTTTTTTCTTTTTGTTCCATTAATTTTAAATGAGGCTTGATTCTCTTTGAGCAGGCTCTGAGAACCACTCCTTGTATCGTTTCCGATTTTTTCATACACATACGCGCAGCTTTCATCGGTCATTCATCTCTTTTTATTGCCAAACAGCGACGAGTCGCTGTTGGTCCCTAACTAGCTGTGAAAAGATGCACTGCGGTTGTTTCTGATATTGGATTGCCATTTTATAGGTGAAAATCGGTTCCAGAGCCTGCTGATCGATGCAGCTGAGCATCATGTGCGCTGAGTCCGTTGTGAGCAACCCTCAGGCAAAAGTGCCTACCTGGCAGGTTTCCAATTCAATTTCAAAACCATTCGTATGGCACACGTGTCAACTGAATGCCTCCTTGTGTTTTGCTGCACTATTTCACAGTCATTTCCTGGTTTTGGTGAGGTGAGGCTGCGCAGCTGTCTGACGGTTTGACACGTTGATGACACGTTGCTTCTACGTACGCATCAGATATTCAGATTCAGATCCTTTAATGTCCCACACGGGGAAATTTACACTCCTCCTCTGCTGCTACATGGCTCAAGTTTTAAAACCAGTTGATTTACACATAAATAATAGTGACCAATAATGTTCCAATAAAAACTCACTGTAAACTGTAAAGTGGCGGCAGGTGTAAGAAAATATCAGGGCGTTTGATATTAGTTGTACCTCTGAGGTCTTTTTGGCCTTGTCAGCTTGATTTATAAGCAACCTCCCGCGGGGCAGACATGCATGCCTGCCCGTGACTGCAGCAAATATGAATAGATAATTCTCAGCCAGGACCAAGAGCTTCATAATACGACGCAGTTCTGCACTGAATTCACACACCCATTTATTATAGCATTTATAGAAATGGCATCAGTATATGGCAACCATCATGGCTAAACATGAACAACAGCGGCTGCAGCGAATGCACAGAGGTTTATGCTCTAATAAAAAGTCTACATGTTGGGAAACAACCTCTCCTTCATGGAAAATCAGAGGCCAGACTGATATACGTATGTCGGTGTGCTCCACTTGAATGCTGCTTTCCTGTATGTTCAGTGGTTCCCATGAATATTAACCAGCATGTTATGGCTTTTAAAGGCCGGCCAGCGCTCTGTTGTGTTGCCAAACACTTTTGGCAGCAAATGACGTCGCTCCGTCTTCGCCGCCTCTCCACCGCGGGCAAAATGGAGTTCAGAGCCTTAACAGCATAAGGTAGTTTTGTCAGCTGATGAAAGGGGGAAGAAAAGTGTTATTTTCCAACGCTTTGAAACAGCGTTAAAAGAAGGAAAAAGCAGCGTGTACAGTCGCGCAGGGAGCGCGCGGCAGCTTCATTATGTGACACGTTTGGCGGCACGTAGGAAAATATATTTTTTAAATTCATGATTTATTCATCATTGGGTGGGAATGTCGTCCACGGGCTTTGACCTAATGCAATAAATAGGAAAGTGATGTGGGGAAGATTCAATTTCACCTCTCGTGTGCGTGCACACTTACAGCGAAACCAGGACAATACAACCAGTTCAGATTTAGAAAAGTCACTCAGCTTGATTAAATTTCAGTTCAGGCCTGGATGTGCACACATATGCACACGATGAGAGTTCCATTTTTGTATCATGGTTAATGTGAGCTTAGCTAATAAAAGCAAAAACATGATCTTTCCTTAACTTCAACGGCCAAATATATTGACAGACACAAGTCTGGAGGGCAATTAAATGAAATGTTTCAGTAGATAAGGCCCAAAAGTCACTGGAGCCAATTTGTTTTGAACTACAGAACAAATTCTGACCCTATTTTCTCAGCAGTTTTTGAACTTTAGTGATGACTAAAGCCAGAAGAGGATGAAGCTAAAGGACACAGAGAGAAGGTTTTTAATGTGGGGTCATGACTGTTTACCTACTGAGTTATGGAAAATGGAACGCCTCAGGCAAACACGCTGAGCAAGGCTATTCTCTGTTATAATAGATGTTTTTAGATATTCCATTAAACATGGAGACATTCGTCTGGGAGTGAACAGTGACTGGCGAGAAGAAATTCCAGCAATAATATAAAAGTGCAGGGAAAAAAAGGGTTTAAATGGATAATTGACAAGTATAGACATCGTGGCCCACGAAATGGTACTAATGGGACCCAATTACCGGGAATTTAGAGGATTTACATTTGGATCAGTTTTTAACCTGCAGAGAGCATGTTTACGCTTGTAAATAATGTGCATCATGAGATTTCTTGCAGGATTAGCCTGTGGAATAGATTTGGGATAACATTATTATACATCTTAGGGATATTAGGGAGGGATTGCATAAGATCAGCAACAGAATCTGTGGCGGCACGGATATATTTACAAAGAAGCATGCAGGTAGCCCTGCTTTGGCTCTAAATTACAACTTTGAAGTAAGATGTTGGTGCTTATGAACACTCTGACCCTGTCCAAGAGGGGGAATGAGTGACAGGCCACCTATCATGAACTGTACTGACAGATGGTTTCTTACAAGGAGATGTTATGCAACCAAAGTTAACCTCCTGACCTTAATGTGTCTGAGTCAGGGATTTTGGAATCCTGCGACTCAGTGATGGGCATGAAGACTTAGTTTCTTTCTTCATAAAGTAATGAGTAGGCATGAGCCAAATAGCTCTTGTGCATAATCTTTAAATACATAATAAATGAAAAATGGTCCACAGAAGGAAGCAGGTCAGGGAAAACAGTGGCTAACAATGGCAGTGTTCCACACCCTTTGTTTGTGTTGGCTGTGTTGCATATGACCTCATCCAGGGTGTCTAAGTTTCAGGTGATGAGGTTTCAGGAGTGATTAAAGACTCATTGAAGGCCCGTGAGGTGGTAAGTGGAGGTGAAGTTTACACCCCTGACTTTTCTGGATTTCCACCTCACACAGTCCAACAACAGGCACCTCAGGTTGATGGGAGACGCTGAATTCCTCCAGGCGTCAGCCGCGATGGACTGGTGACTCCAGCAGTGCCTGCAATGCCCCTGATTAGCACTGAGAGGCAGTTAGCAAAAAAAAAAGGATGGATGATCAGTCATATTAATCACTGAGGAAATAAACATCTCGGGACTGCAGGGCATCACATGAAGTATGGATGAATTACGTGGGGTTGGGGCGGTCGGCTCTTCTGTGTCTACATTCCAGACACAATCATTCACAAGATGTCAGGTTGCCAAATGACACCACCAAGCGCTCCGCTCGCAATAAAACTGCACTCCATTATTACGGAGAACACATGCTACAGCAGTCTGAAACATCAGCAAAATGTTCTCAAGGCTCAATCAGAGCACGGCTTCAGTGTTTGATGCTACCTGTGTTATATATCCGTGTTATATAGGTGTATGTGAGTTAAAAGTAAAAGTTTTCTAAGCCTTTTTTAGCATAATTGCCATAACTGTTGCATAATTCATAACTTTTGTCACTTTTCCCGCAGGTATTTTGTTGTTTCTGCTGTCACCACGGTCCTGCTTGGTGTTTTTGGTTGCTGGAGCGAGACTCGCTGAGATCTGTGTTACGAGCTGGCGTTCACATTTTAATATTCATCAAACATTTTGAATATACCATGAGGCTTTCACTGCAGCTCGGCCGCTCTAATTGCACAGATATAATATTTCTCATAAGATTTATGAGCTATTAATCTCTTCATGCAAAATGATTCATGAGTCTCAGAGTTGGGAGACATATGATTAGAGTTATTCATCTGTCATGGCGGCACTCAGGCTTTAAGCTACAGATATTTCATCTACATGTTAGACCTAATCCACGAATAAATCCACAGATTTCCAAAATTCTGCTTCACATCACGAGCTGGTGATCAGTGGCACATGTAAGGTGCATGCTGAAGAGCCATTTATCTTCATATTTTCACCAAACTAAATCAGAACCCTACTCGTTGCTTTTGATCGTGAAGTCGGTCCAACACAACAAGCAGGATTAGCTTCAGGAGAGTTTAGGGGATTAGTGTACTCCGTTTGGACAATTTTGTTTTTTTGAGCCTCTATGATGTTATTAAGGCAAGAAATTTTTTTAATAGAATTAAAGCATTCACACTTTTTTCTTAGAAATGCTGTTGGGAATTTAATTAAAACTCACAGTAACTTTAATGTAGAGCTCAGAAAAGGAGGATCCATTTCAGGATCTATCACAGAAGCCTCATTTACAAAGGCCACCAAAGATCAACAGTGGCTCTTTTCTCTGAACTGGATAAAAATATCTCTTGTTTGTTGCAGCAATTCTGCCTTTTGGGTTTTTTTGCAGCTTAAGGGCTAACTCCGACCAGACAAGGTTGCTGGGAGAGCCCGTCTTCTGGTGGTTACCACGGGTTACTTTTGTGTAGACTGAAAAGAACATCTGTGATCTAATAATATCCCCTCTACCATGCATATTTCATGTGTTTTTGCAGCTATTTTTCAATTCTGCTTTGGTGAGTCGTTTAGTCATATATTTGGATGTCACTGCACACCTTGGCAAATCAGATTCCATTTCCTGCACCAATTACTGCTCATGTTTAATTCACAGGCCGATACATACGTTGTAATTTGACCATGCTAAATTATTAAAGTACGAGATGACAGATGATTGGAGAAACATTATTACTGCGGCATAATCATACAGAGGAGGGTTGATAGCAGAGGGTAAACGTTGCCACAACAATATCAATGACTTTAGATGCGAAGGAGAATTTGGCTTTAATCTCTCAATCAAACGTGTTTACTCTCCCTTCACATGGAGGCGGTCAGGGCAGAGGAGAGCCAACGTGTGCATGCATTTGTGTTTGTGTGTGTCTGTGTGTGTGTACATTTTTGAGCGATCCGAAGTAAGAGTAGTAGAGCAGTGTTTGCGTTAAATATTGAAGTGGGGCCCCCGCTATGGGTGCTGATTCTATATCGTGAATTGTCAGATTTGTAAACAAACCTACGTTCTAATTTCTAAATACGACTCAGGACTGGGAGCATCCTTGGAAGCAGTTAATAGAAAAATCGATTTTGTTCCCCAACAATGTTATGTTAATAATGTTTACTAGATCCTGTACATCTCATCATCGGCGCTCACCTCCATCACATCGTGTCCTCGTGAAATGAGTTGTGCTTGGGAGAAGCTAGCCCCAGTGTTGAGGAGCAATGGTCCCCCCCCCCCTCAACGGCCAATGCACTGCCAGCTGCTCCTCAGTCCCCTGGGACGAACGCAGCACCGTCACCGATACCAGCGCTCGTGGAAATTGGCAAGGACGATCAGCGCGTGTCGGATCAAACAAGGCGAAGGAAGGATGAGCGCAGGCAGTGAGGACAGTAAGGTGGAAGGAGGGACCCATTCCCTGGGGTGTATTTCACACAAACACATGTTGCCGCGCTTGCTAATATGTGGGAAATAGAGAATATCAGACATTGCGAAAGATAAAAATGCAATAAAGTGAAATCTACCGATACCATTTTTTTCCAGTAGAGTAAATCTATCCTCTGGAGTTTATACTGGAACGTCATTGGAACATGTACCTGGTCATAAATCTCAATTAGAGGGGCACAGCTGCACGCACTTAACTCCACAATGCATATACATTTGAATAGATAATGATGTCATGAATCACCAGGGGTGGAAATCATGACGACAATATGGTTAGAGCATTATAACGGAGCTCATTCTTACACCTCAGCAGCTTGTGCAAAGCACACAGAGCTCCATGTGCCCTTCTGATTGCAGACGAGGATTATTTCATGACTGGGGTCTAAAAATACTGAAAAAAATCACCTGTTTATTGTTCACCAAGGTTTCAACCTCGTAGCTCAGAGGCACGTGGCGTTTACTTGCTGTACATCAATTAAAGAGAGGATATTGTGATGTTGGAGCCTTGAGCAGTGGTGTAGTAAGAACAGTGAGGGGGACATTTTTACAATTAGAGCACAAGATTTCAGGCAGCATGTTGAGAAGCATTAGATGCTACTTAAAAGCTTTATTGTCACTGGGCTTCGAAGACAGGCAGATGGTGAATCGGGTCCATTTGACCCAAATGAGCCATTTCAAACAGGAAGGTGGATGTAGTCATACATGCTGGAGTCTGGTCATTGAACTCTCGATGCAGGAGAGCATGAGAACAGGTTCCTGTACTCAACTGGAAGCAATGAAAGAAAACCTAATTACAGGGGTAATGTGAGACCATCTGTCTGCCTGGCAGTTGACTCGGGGCAACTATCTGGCCTTTCTTGCTGACAGTTCAGGATGGACATGCAAAATAGGAAGAAAAGTGTCTCACAAACATGCAAAGCAGTCTGGATGAGAGCAACTGCCATTTAAAGAGGAAATCAGGGTCCACTAGCCAAAGCAAATCACTCCTTTTGCTGGAATCTGTTCTACCTGTTGGACATGATGGACCTTTTTTATTTCAAAGACCTGTTGTGTAAATGGGTGTCTGTCTCTCCTGCCCTTTCCCTTTATTACACCTGCTATTACAGGTGAAATAAAGACCTGCAGGGTGTCACGCAGGACACGTCTAAAGTTGGTTAGACTGCATGGAAGACAGCAGATAATGGAAAACAGCATGTGTCCTCTTTGAAGTCCCTGCGTGAGACATCGCTTGCATAACCAACCCCTCCGGCTCAACTTGGTTTCATTCTGGAGAGACATTTGTTTGTTTTTCCCTGTAATAGAACTCCTTTAAATGAGACCTCTTCATCATGCTTCAGTGTTTTCTCTATACATCTTGCTCAAGTATATATATTTTTTTGGCTTCCCTTCTTTCACGGTTGACAGTTCTGGGCTACTTGAGTATTTTGGAACCTGTATTGTGACAGATGGTTCCCTCACTTTCTCCGTTTTTCTGCCGTAGGTGACTCCATCTCCACCAGGCCGTGATGGAGAACCCGTGTTTGGTCCCCACGTGGACCCCGGTGCGCCGAAGAAGAATGAACGCTGCTTACTCTAGTTGAAAATCACTCCCTGATGTCATCAGCAGTCTGGATGCAGGACACTCCTGGGCAATGGTCAGCTTACCCTTTTGCCTCAGTGGGGGCATTTTTGTCAGAGTGAAAAATGTGAGACCTGTAAAAACATTAGCGTCCATGCGGGGAGGGGGCGTCGGTGCTGGCCAGACTAGCAATCAGAGTTTCACAAGCCCTTTCTCATTCCAAGTCATTAAATATTGAGGCACCGACAACAAAATGCCTGGACATTCAAACTCCTGTCAAACTATTGGCTCCAAACTTATCTAAATATAACATGTGGGTGTTCAGAGGGGCAGGAGGGGGGATGTGAGCAGCGTAGCCTACAGCTGCACAATTTCATGATAAGAAACCAATTTTCTTGACTTGTGACATAAAGCGGGGTGCATGTAATAGAATATTAGACACAAACTGTGGTCAGACAAGGGATCCACTTATTTGGCTTCACAGATTAAATCCTTAAAGAAACAGGACTTCATGAGGATAAATTCAGGCACTTACCTCAAAACTAATTCTTAAATCAGAGCTCTTTATTTAGCAATAGTCAGGCCATTGATTCCCGGAGAATGTCATCAGTTCTAAAATGCTCCAGGGAACCTACTCTAATTATCATAGAGCTATATTGTTTACCAGTTATTTGCAAATGTTTGTTTAACTTGTTCATTGCTGATGTATCAGGTGTAATTAATTTGACATTTGAGCATTATCCTGTATCATCTCCTGGATTATCTAATGATGATGAGAAGAGCATGCATAATAACCCAAATGCATAATTACCTTTTAAAATTGCCTCTCACCGTGTTCTGGTATAGGAAAAGAAAAAAAGACGGGCATTTGGCCCTGATCCATACCTGAGATGTGCTCTGACTATCGCTCTGACATGATCTGATGGGATCGCTAACGCATTTCTCACACTTTATTAATACATTTGAGCATCGCTGCTGGTTTGTTCCCCTTACATGTGTGAGTTCCGCATGATGTCGACATGCATATTAATGCGCCTGTGTCACAGCCTTGGGTGCAAACTCACCCGATGCTCCAGATGTCTTCATGAAGCCGAGAATGCGCCCTTGTCGGCGCGTCTGCCTGAGCTCTCCGGAGGACTCCACAGCGGGGACGCCAGAGGAAGAGGTCCATGGTGCTATATAGTGTGACGCAAATGCCCGAGACCCGAAGCGACGGTGTATTTTCAAAGGTCGCGTCTGTGCGTGTGTGGCTTCAAAGGCCTTTTAAACGTGCCGGAGAGGCTCTAATTACAATCATAAGGGTCATGAGATGGAAAACTTGGATTTAAAATGAACAGTCAGCTTTTGTTTGCATTGGAAGGCTTTCATAGAGGGCATGTGAGTTAATGTGTTTTCTTAAATAGCCTTTCCAGACCAGGAGCAGCCTTCGCCAGAAGTGCTTTTGTCATCCATCTGTCTTTCCTCCATCACAGCTTGAAGGAATCTCTCTAAGTTTAGAACACACACTGAATTGGACATAACCTTGTGAGACCTCGAGTAGACATCCTTGGGATACACGCAACTTAAAAATATATTTCCAAGTGCCAAATATCCTCTACAGCCTGGGAATTGTTTGCAGCTTCATTTGTAATTAAGCTCATCAATTTTCCTGATACTGATGACATGTTTAAAAGTGTCGGGATTTGTGATTTGGGATACATGAAGCATCAGTCAAGGGCAGGAATAAAGTCGCAAATCTTGAAAACAAAGCAACCAAAAGAAGCAGCAGGAACAGATTAGAACCAGAGCACAGATCTGACAAACAGAGTGAGGATCGCTGGTCTGACGGACCCCAGGATGAGGATTTCAGAACAAGTGCAGGTGTGAAACCTTAGATGGGGACTCTAATCTGCAAAGATAAGTGAAGAATAAAGGGAGGAAACATGGGACGCGGCACATCAGAGGGGGTGAACGGGGCTCTTTGTCGTTTCATATCATGTCTGTCACGAGGTAAATATGGTTCGCTGAAGCCTGCAGGTGGTTGGGGAACAGGAAGTAGCTCGCACAGCACAGCAGCCACACTGGCCATCCAGAAGAGGAGACACAGCAAGAGAGGAGGGGCTTGAGTTGACTGTAACCCAGCAAACCAGGTAAACATACTGAACGTCCATTTTAAAAATGCAAAGTGGGATTGGGAGCATTGCTGCTGATGATCTGTGTTGTGTTCTCTCCCTGTTCAGCTGATGCCAATGCAAATGTCCACATGCTCTCTCATATGAGTGTGATGGAGGGAGACTGAGGCGACGTCACTGCTGCAGAAAATGAGGAGGGAAACCAGGAGCAACATCGGTCGAACAAAAATGTCCAAACCCCAAGATGAAAGCCACCCGCGTCCACCCCGTTTCTGAAGTCTAAACCTATTGTCATCGTTTTATAATCCCCAAATTATCATTGACCTAATTTTCACGCACAGACTTCTGGGAAACAATGAAGTATTAAGCCTTTAAGCCTTGTAAATCCATTTTCATTAGATTACTGTACGTCCACTTTGGAGAGCATTTTGGTGATGAAGCTCCGCGTCGTGATTCATGCACATCTCACCTCTACTCCCATCCGTCGCGAGCTGTGATTGGCTATACTCGCCTCTGTGGCTTGATTGCCGACCGCGGCCGTGATGAGCGTGAACTGCTGCAGGTCCAGTCTGAGGGCGACAACAGTGTCACCTTCAGTGAAAAGATGAACTAAAGTGGAACATTTGCCTTTTAATGAGGCCAGGGTGCACTCTACTGCCAGTTCTCTGCAGCAAATACGGATGGTTTTTACCTGTAACTTATAGTGTGGAGTCATTTTAGGAATAACGCACTGAAAAAAATCCAATATGAGGCACCAGCAGGTAAAATCTGATGAAACAGATTGTAATATATTCAAATATTATGAATGCAAACGCTTCAGCTCGCAGGCCGTCATTAGAGCTAACATTTAAAGGTTGAAAGAAGCCTTTCTAAGAAGAATAAAAATTGTAGTTAAAGAGTTTAATAAATCGCTGGAGATAGACTTTTGATTTAGTTTAATGCACAGGAAATGCTGCAAGTTAAATTATTGTGAAGAGGCATTTTCTCAAAATGTGCAAAATTAAAAACATTCTGAGCAGCACTATTAAACCTGTAGCATTTTAAAATCAATAAGCATTCATTTCTTTAAAATGTTGCATCACCAAAGGACCTGCCAGCCCTTAATATTTAACTTTGATTCATCATTTGTTTTGAAAATCTAATTAAATCCCTCTATCCCAAGGAGAATATACACAATGAATCTGCAATTAATCGCATACTTAAACGCAATGGGTTCATCAAACTAATGCTAACGCTGCTAATACTGCCAGCGTGCAGCGACATCTCAATAAAACATCCATGTGACAGCTCAGATGAATAAAACATACAGGAATAACGAGGGGTCAAGCAGGCAGTAAAAGAGGCTGCAGCTATGTGTCGTAAAATGCAAATCTTGTTAGTCTGGTATAGATTGACTGACTTGACCTGAAGAGAAAGAAGCAACGACGTGTCTGTGTGGGGAAACAGGCCCGTCCTTCATGGTAGCACTTATTATTGTGCAGGTAATTGGCTTTACATAGAGCACGCCGATAAAAGATAAATCAGCTACCTCGCACGAAAAATGTGATAGAGAAGCAATAATGACAATGAGACTGACAGTTAAATATTTGACAAGAGTCTTTGTATTAAAATGGAGTTTCTATGAATGAAAAATAAGAATGAAACCGAGAGAAACTGCCCAAACTGCAAACCCAGCACAGCAACAAGCTGGGGAAAAGCACTGAAGGCTGGACTTATTTTAAATTACATTACTCTGGTGATGGGGATCTGCTGACACTATTGATTGCCAGTTTTGCTGATTGTACATTTTCCTTTACTACAAGTCCCAAGCCGGCCGGATTCCATCCAGTCGGCTGGGATTTTTATTTTATTTTTATTTTTTTTGCAAATGCAAGGTTATAGCATGGCTCAATTTATGTGAATTATTAATGTTGAAGCACCACCTTCTCCCATTAGTCTTCCAAGTGGATACAATGTGAAATCTTTGTTCTAGAACTAAGTTGTTTATGGAAAGGCCTCGGAATGGCGGAAATGATCACTAGAAGTAATAACTGGAGTAACCAAAGGCCCAACGTGAGCGTTATATTTTTACAGATTTAATAGGAGGAGGAGGTGTTTTTTGTGTGGTTCTCTATAGTGGCAGCTTGCACCAATTCAAAATGTATCTTTGATTCTGGCACTTGACGGCACATAATTGAAGACCTTACATGCTAATAAACCATTCTGAGTAATAATGAGTCCAAACAGTCATCAAATAGAATCCCAACCATCCCTGCCGCTCTTATCCATTGATCCATCCATCTCTGTACAGCATAACGCAGCTCATTTGCTGTCTTTGATCATGAACCAGGACTAATGCTCAATTTCCACACGTGAATGAAATTGGAGTGGTCATTGTGGCTTAAAGCTTTGAGAGGAGCAAAACATCCACCTAATCCTCTTTTGCCGCTCCTGCCAGCGGAGCCGGAGAGCCACGTTTGCCATGTATTTACAATAAAGACTGAATATTCACTCTCACATGCGGGGAAACATGACAATTATATTATCTGTGTGTGTGTCCTAGCCACTAAAACTGGGATTTAACCTACACGCCATTACAATCAGCTCTACAGACGAGTGAAACGAGTGCATTACTCGTGTGAACGGGTGTGCAAACTCAGATGTTTGACACGCCAGAGCTACCTCTGTCCTCTCAAACTCACACACACACACACACACACACACACACACACACACACACACACACACTTGTCAATCTTATTTCTATCCTGCAGATCAGATTTGCTGGCTCGCCTGCTGAGACAGGAGTGCACAGTCCCTGATAGCAGCCACTTGCATTTTCAATGAATCCTTCCCATTTTAACCCACTCTGCAGGCGCAACTTCACCCTCGGTGAAACAGCCGGGAGTGACTTCTCTGTTATTGTGCAGTTTTACATTGTGCTAGAAATGAAGCCTGCTCGCTGGAGGACTCAGATGAACAATATTCACAAGGTCGTCATTTAAAGAACTCAGAAAATGAATCAACTTCCAAATCCATTCATATAATATTTCCTCGGAGGTGTGAGGTTTTTAATACTTGCTTCAAGGGATATTGTTCAAATGCCACAATTGTGCTATTAAATGCAAAATAGCCTGTCAGCAAACACAGATTATTACCTCCGCATGCCCTTATTCCTCTCATTTTTTCATTGTGTAAATGCTAATGTTTCCAGATTAATGACAGAACCAGCAAAGACATCAAAACCGAAATAGACTTGAAAATGAGATTTCAAAAAAAAAAAAGCAAGAGCAAAGGTAATGCTGCTTTAAAGGGTCTAATATTCCACCAGAATAGATCACTCCTGCGCCTGCGTTGTGGTAAAGAGCGAGCAGATTTTTTCTAAGAAAAGAAAAATAACTTTTGAGAGTTGTGAAAATGATGGGTCTCTAGAGGTACAGAGGATTAATAGGACTGGAGTGGAAGCAGCCTATGAATAAGGAATTAGGCCCAAACTTCCCTTTGCTAGCTGACTGCTATCCCACAGAGCTGCGCAGGTCTGGGCCCCGGGGACGTTCAGCTCATTCATCATTAACTGTGGCTCAAAGTGAATGAGGCCTGAGCGATAAAGGAATCGTGAGATGCTTTAGGAGGGGGCAAGGTCGAAGATTCCTCTGGACCTTGTGGACGATTGGCAGGGAATTTAGGGTGTGTGGAGAATAAAATTGAAAAAGGAAGTCAGAAAGGCAATTGGAACTTGAAAGAGGTAAAAGACAGTGAAAAGGTTTAAAGGTGAACAAGAGGCTGGGATAACCCTAGGGTACCGAGAGGGTTGAAAATGATGAAGAGGAGTGGAGGAAGTGGCAGGAAGTGGCAGGAGGCAACTCCTTTGTAAATATGTGCCCTTAGATCAGAGCAAATCAATACAGGCACTCAGTCAATGTCACAAGCTCAGCCTTTTCCAGATGAGAGTGATGATGTCTGCTCTCATTTACATATGGAAAGAGAAGAACGAGCCGGCCAAGCAGCTCACTGATTGGTCAACCTTAACATTTTGTCAGTATGAACAGCATCCATATTAAGGTCTGATTTCATGGCCAAAAAGGCCATTTCATTAATCAGGTATTGGTTAGCGATCAGCAGATACCAACTTGTTCAGCTGTTCAGCTACGTATGCATTTGTTTGTCATATGTGTCATCATATTTTTTTCTGTTTAATGTATTTGACTGCAGACCTTTGCTGCTCTGCTCTCGCCAACGTTACATAACAACCCACAGCATCTTTTCCATGAATCACATCAGCACCTGAAAGAATCCTTTTCATATTTTCCTCTGATACCGGATGCCGTCTCTGCTGCTACCCTCTGGCTAAATTATAGTAGTTTATCTGCTGGAATTGGAAATAAACTCGACTTGACTCTTTTTCTAAATAGCTTTTTGATTCACATTTAGCTGAGACGACTCCAGACTTTCATTTTCAGGTGCTTCTTCGATCGACTGGTGATAAATTCATTTTAATTTAATTTAATTTAGCTATACACTACAGAAATATCTCCACTCCAATAACTCGTCAAGATGTGTCTCTGTTGAGGGAAGCCTAACCAACCACAGAACCAGCTTCTTCACATGTCCACAAGCGCAGAGTGATTTATTTTTCCAATATCAAAGCAGCAAAACAGGGGTCACACCCTGGATTACCTTCAGAGACACCTTCAAAAATGTCAACAGCTCCTCGCAGCACTTGTTAAGCAGGACTGAATCAACTGGTGCTCTATAGCTCCGCCCACAACTGTAGTCAAGGTCATCCTCTGTTGACTCACTTAAGATTGTTGGTATGAAATTTTGGAATGTCGCATTCCCTATTAATTCCCTATTAATGTATCTCAAAGCTTCCTTTTCCACCGTCCTCCTGCCTTCACAGCTCCACAGGGCAGACACAGCCCATAGCTTTCATGAGACATTGTTTTAGGTGCCCCGCTCGCAAAAAAAAAAAGTTCACAAATGAGCTATTTATCCACGACTTCAGCAATTCCAGTAATGCATTTTCTATCCATGGCTGCGCCCTGTCAGTCTGTGGGTAATTGATGGGTTCATCTAAAATGGAATTCCAGGCTGTCGGCAGCCACCAGCTGTAGACTTGCTTGCTTGGCCAGTCAGGCAACACTTCCTCCTCTTCTGTCGGTCTTTATCCATATCTCTGTCCTCTCTATTCCCTCTCTCTCCCTCCATCTGTCTTTCTGAAAGGAGTAGCCAAACTGAATCAAAAGGTGATGGCACCTTCTTACTGTGTAATTGAGCGGCTCAGTCAGACGGAGCGTAGGAGGAGACCTTGAGCCCGTTCAGGGGTTAGGATCACCTTTTCTCTGCAGCGCCCTTCAAACTCAGGGAAGCTGATTGTTGTAAGAAGCAGCAGATCAAACAGTTCCTCTCAGATGTTCTGTTGTTCCATAGTGACGATTCAGTCCAACTTACAAATCAGCTGCCATCCGTGACCATCGTGTGCGCAGCAGTAGAGCACACGTCTATAGCTGGGTGACGCATGTTGATAACTGGAATAATGGATGGAGGATAAGCCCCTGTGACTTCCAGCATGGGTTTGACAACAGTGATCAATAGCTGTCCCACAGCATCCCCATAAAGGTAGTGTGAGTAATGTGTGTTAAATGTACAGGGATGTGCTCACTTTTTAATGTATACACCCCCCCCGAGACGACTTTTTGCTGCAGGCTCACGACTATTTTGCATTATTTCCTGCGTCCCTCCATCACACAATCACCCGCTGAGTCAGCAAAACTGCAGAAAGTATTCTTGGTGCAGCAGCAACACTATCTTTTTATGCCCCAGTCTGATTTACGTTATTAAATCTTTAGGAGAGCTTCCTGAATGCGTCGGGCTTTTTGCCTCCTTATTTTTTCTAAATTTGAACCAGAAGTGCATCTTCAGCAGGAACACAAGAGCAGCTCTACATGCTGCTGTTTGACATGGAGTAAATGACATTTCATGTCATCTTAAATGGATTTATCTATTCTGAATATCTGTCAGAATTCCCCCTGTCCTGACTTTCCATTATCAGATTAGTTGTGATCTATTCTGGACAGCCCTACAAAAGGGTTTTCAGGAGGTTTTGTGCCCCTTTGTGTCAATTTTCTTTTTGATCTGTGGACAAAAAAAAACCTCAATCACATTTCTAATGTGGCTAAAAAGTAGCCTTTGTTAAAATATTTCATTTAGTCCATTTTGCAAAAGACAGGGGGAACGTAAGATGTATTAAATGTGGTAATATTCATTTCAGTGGTCAAATTGGATTTGGGGAAGGTTTACAGAGAGATCTAAATTATACAATGAATATAATTAATTATAGAACAGATGTTAGATTAACCCAGGCTGCCTCTCAGCTGAAAACAGTAAATGGCTGAATCGCTAATAAGGTCATAGACAATTGTCCACAGGCTGAGCAATTATTTGCAAGGATTAACAGATGTCACAGATCATCTGTGAGGGTCACTCTCAATGCGATCACAGTTTTTGTTAGTGTCTTAAATGATAAATGAATGCTGCCTCCTGACCCACAGTAGCCATTTAAGACCCTTGTCCAGCCCAAACTGCATGGTAACCTTTTAAGCTCTGCGTCAGATAGAGAATATCAATGTTACGATGTTTCCTCTGTGGCCTCTACTTTTTGTCACCACACACCATCCGTTTGTCACAGAAAGAATGAAACAACATTCCCTGTCATGTTTATTCTATGAGTCAGGCTTGGCCCCTCTAACCGATCCTGACATATCTTGTTTTCCATATGCTTTGCATCCCGTTCGCATCCTCTGATGGCAATTATCTCCCACAAGATAAATAGATTCGGTCCAGGCGGCACCTCTTCTCAGCTGATAACGAAAATGAGCTGCATGGGAGCGGGCTAGGCCGAGGGAAGTTTACACTTTTCTTTTAATTAACCCCCCCTCAAAATCCCCCCGACGCCCCTTTTGGCAAAGCTCGGCACAACCTGCTCTAATTGTTACAGAGATGTGATGAAGACTGTTAGCTTTAGGAGAGGAGGCACTGGGGTGCGTTTCATGCACAGAGATTTGCTCCGGGGAAACACAGTGGGAACGGCACCAATGTTGATGTGGCAGTAGTTACTAAAGATAATATGGCCATTAGGATGTCAGTGTTGCAGCTTTAATCAGCGGCAGAGCCGAGTATCTGTGTGGAGATGAATATATTCTTCACTGTTGCCTCAAACACTGAATTAATTAGCAGAACACCTAAATAACAGATTAGAGAAAACTAATTTATAAGACTGAACCTATGCTTGCCATCCACTCATCCTGCCTTCAAATGATATCTTATCTAATTAATTGCAATTTTAAATACTTTAATAACACCATTTTGAGGTCATTGGAACTCTGTTTAAATGGGGCAGCACATGACCTTCAGCTTACATTTCCAGATTCCCAAGTCCAGGTCAGAAAACTGTATGGAAATCAAGGGGCTACAAATAGAACAGGTCCCCGCTGGACCACTGACCACCCTCTCCCCCCAACCTACCCAACCCCCCCATTAACATCATCCAATCAGGAGTCAGGTGTCAGTCATATGGGAAAATGGGTCACTATCTATCTATCTATCTATCTATCTATCTATCTATCTATCTATCTATCTATCTATCTATCTATCTATCTGTCTGTCTGTCTGTCTGTCTGTCTGTCTGTCTGTCTGTCTGTCTGTCTGTCTGTCTGTCTGTCTGTCTGACCGTCCGTCCGTCCGTCCGTCCGTCCGTCATATATATAGATATATACTGTATATCATTTACTTACGGCAGGGAGGTGTAATACACTCTTCTCTTCAGAAGACACATGTGTTTGATTGACAGATTGTGACTTTGAAATCGTCCTCTCCATTTAAGTGTAAAAATTACCCAGAATGCTTGAACTAAAACAGATTTTCTTTCCCTGGCCAGTATTCCCACATGACTTCCCTATATGGATGGCAATGTATTCATCAGTCCAGCGAACACTCTTAGCAGACATGTATTCTGTATTCTTCAAATTTATATGGAGGGGTTCTCACAGCACCGGTAAATATATACTATACACACACTCACACATATTTGAATAATTAATTTAATGCGCCGTCCACTCTCGACCATATTCACACAGATGTGCATGTCAGAGCGCTATCATCCATTCATTTACTGCCAGCTGATTAGTAGCAACCACTCTGTGCATCCAGGTGCAGCAAAGAGAGAAGTGAACCCCCTGTATTATCCTTCAGGAATAGTGTTGCCGTGGTTACTACTCAAGTAGAACGCATTGTATCTCGATGTTCCAGTGTAAAAGTGAAGGTGTGATCGTTGCCAAGCCTCTCGCCGTGACCTCGGACTATTGCTCCACCAGCTCTCGTCCTCAGCAGCCATCAGTGTTTCTCCTCTGTGGGTAGAGGGCAGCCGGCTCTCTCCCACAGTCACATCATGAACCGTCGCTCACCTGCACTGCTGAAACTGCACAGGCTGACTTGCACATATGATCGGTCCAAAATCAGCTGTTTCATTCTGCCCTTGTGCAAAGGTTTTGCACTATTTAATGGGGAAAAAACACACCAATACTGTTCCTACAGTACTTTATCAGCAGGCTGTTCTGTGTTCCACCAGCACGTCTGCCTTCAGTCTTTTACTTTCAATCAAAAAAAGGCAAGTCCGTGTGCAACAGGAGGCACATGCAGTGATTAGAGTGGTGCTTCCTTCTTAACCTTTAATGATTGTTTCTCATTATCCTTATTAGGATGCAGCAGAGTATTTAAATAATCACCCAAGAAGATTTTTTTTATTCCTAATGCAGATGAAAAAGTGGGCAGGCGCGATTGAAAGGAGGCAGCACTGACTATGCAAATGTGGTGGATTGCTTTATAGTTGCACGCTGGATTATAACTCTGTCAGGATGAGCAAAACCAGGCAAAGGGGAAATCAAAGGGCTGTTCTGATTTGCCCATCTAATTAGTGGGCCTCTTTGGTCAAAGAATGTAGAGCATTTCAATGTAATCCTTCCCTATTTACCATGTTTGCCTGTGTGTTGTATAATTGGATGCACAGGAGTCACTGGAATGAAAATTGAACGCTCCATTAATCTCACTTAAAAGCGTTAGAGATGAGTCATAGAGACTCGGAAAGGGGAAGGCTGGAGAGAGGGTGTATTCTTTTCACCTTGGTTTAAGGAGAAGGTGGTGCAGAGGAAAGTACTGAATATTAACCAAACATTTTTGTTGTATAGGGTCATGCATGTAATATTTTTAATTAAACATTACCTGTCTCTTTTTAAATGACTTATGGTGGTAGCTGTGGAACAAGTACAGTTATCCAACTTAGAGTTGTAGGCTATTTTAAAGTTAGAATAGTTATATAACAGTTTATATTCAAGAATTTGGGCTATTTTGGGCTCTTGTTGGGGGTCTGTGGCACTCAAGGAGGCAGCCTGTGTTGGTATTTATATAAATTTATTACTGCTAAGTGAACAAAAATACAGCCATCAGCACACAAGATTATTATAGGGTATAAAAAGCAAATGTATGATTATTGTTCTTAATGTCTGGGGAGAAAAAGCAATCAAATCTACGCAGCAAAACCATCATAATTCATTTTTTATCCTGTCAAATAATAATTTGGTTGAATCTGCCATGTGATGTAGTCGCTGTTTAAGGTATATGTTTCCATTAGGGCACTGTTCCAATGGCAGCATTAGCGTGAATGATCTCCCAGAGGTGTTTAGATTAAACTTAAAAAAGATATATTTGCAATTCTTTCCTGCCCTTGTAAAGTAAGGTATGCTGTTGTATGGATAGGTGTGTTTTTCTGCAAAGGTTACGGTCAGTGTGTCCCCCTTGGCTCAGTGTTTCGTAGAGAGCGTGACTGATTAAGGGAAAAGTGCGTCTGTTCTCTGTAAATGCAGTTCTAGGGCCTTGACAGGAAACAGCATCCACTCCAAAAAGCACAAATATTCACCCGAAGATGCCTTTTTCTGTTTATGTGAGTGAAGTGAACGTTTCTTTATTTACACATTCATTGAAGTATTTTATTAGATTAGGCAGTCCTGCATCTAAATCAAACGTTCAACTGCTTCTGTTGTTCAACTGCTTTTTTCCCCTTGAAGTGCACTGAAAGAGCGGGGAGGGGGAGCGTTTTCAAAGTCGCACCGTCTGCAGAGATGGTGACTCTTATAGGGTGAAATAACTTTGTTGAGGTGATTTCTCAGCTCTGTCTCTCAAGCTTGAAGTCTATTAATCATAAACTAAGTGGAAAAACCCTATTTAGAGTTGAGGAATGTTGAGGGACTTTATATCCCAGCTGTAGCTGCAGCTAACTGAGCCTGATAAGACTTCTGAGGAAAATTAGATCGCAGCGCTCCTGCTTGGCTCGTTTCCATGGCAGGCCTCATCTCCATAAGTAATCAGACAAATGATGGATAAATTATACATTTTACATTTAGTGCCTTTCTTGATATGAAATAAGGAAATGTAGCAAGATTGGCTGAACAGTTTGTCCACCAGCCTGTTTGTAAGTGATTCCCCCCATGTAAACATTGCTTCTTAAGGCTTAACACGACAGGAACGTTATTATTCCTTCCTTACATGTGTCATGTGCACACAATACCTGCTCTTTCCACATGACACCTTACAGAGCTGAAATGGGAGCAGGATGTGCTGTCTTGGTGTCTTTGTCGCTGGAAAGAGGCCAGGATCACCTCCTTTGCCCCCCTCTTGTGTCAGTGACTGGCTGCCTGTGCGGGAGCCACAAGGGCTGCCAAGTCTCTGTTTGGCACACCAGGGACAAACTTGCTCAAGACCTCAGTTCCCAGGTAGGAATTGCTAATACCTGACGGGGAGAAGACAACCAAAGGAAGCAGGCTGTGCAGACCTCCAGCCTGCAACCAGCAGAAATAGTAAACACGTGCAGGCATGAATAAAGAGTCGTTTGCTCTTTAAAGAAGTGGGTTGATGTTAGACACACACTGAACGATAAAAAGCGTGCCTGAAGCAACGCTTGAACGCACTGAAGTTTGGAGAAGCAAATTAGTCATGATTTATTTGCGCTTCTAAAGACTGTAAAAACGATGGTGTTTGCAATAAAATGGATGAATCCATCTTTAATTTTAGAGCATTGATAAGAATAGCCAGATGATTAATGTTTATGGTTACTTTTTCATGGTTGTAATGGCTTTGTGTGTCCTGTTAGAGAAATCACAGATTTGCTTGTGGGCCCATGTCATACGGATAAAACCCGAAGTGACCGAAGCTAATTTCTGTGTATTCATTTTTAAGGTCATCGTGAGCTGTCGAACTGGCCCTTTTACTCTGCTGCTTACCCTCCAAAGTTTAGTTACAAAAAAACCCAAAAAACATGAAGTGAGCAGTGTGATTCTTGAGGCCCCTGAAGCAGACCTAGAATTTTAATAGCATCTTCAGATAATTGCAGAGGGCAGTTGACCATGAAATTCAACCCACCTTGTTAGTCAGTCATATGTGAATTATTGGAATCGCTCGGAGATGAAAGTTCATTGTGATGTGTGTGTGTGTGTGTGTGTGTGTGTGTGTGGGTGTCTGTGTGTGTCTGTGAGAGAGATTAATGGATCGTGTTTGTGTGTGTGTGTGAGTGTCTGTCTGTCTGTGTCTTAGTCATTGGCAGTTTGTCATATTCAAACAAACCTTTAAAAAGCTGGCCCTGATTTTATGATGAATTATTAAGTCTCTTTATAAGTATTCATTTCTCATTCTGCGCACATCTATTTCGTGTATCCATAATGAGGACCATATGTGTTGTGACTTAGCCATATTGATACTTTGGTGGACCATATGGATTAAAGGAATATGATCCCTCTTGACTCAATTAGTGCTGCATCTTGTTGCTGCAAAACGGAATAATGTGAAGGGAGAGAAATTGACGGCGACTGGCTGTGAATATAAATGAGCGCAGGCATGGACAGAGTCCTCTCCTCTCTGCTTCACCTTTGGGTTGACGGCTGTGTCATAAGTGTTCAGGCATGTTTTGGTATAAGCCCCTAACGTGGTGGATCCATCAGATTAAAGGATGCGTGGACGCCTTTAAACTCTGCAGTAACGTGACGCACAGTGGAGGCGGGAGACCATCTGCAGATGTATTTATGACACATGCACCTGTTTCTCCTCACTGTAGACAGCGATCTCTTCTGGTTTTCCACTGGAGCCTCTTTGTTTTGTTTTGCTTGTGAGTGAATTTACATGCAGGCCTACAGAGGATCACCAGACACTGTAGAAACCAGGCCCAGCAGTGAGGAATGCAAACAGAAAGTATGGACAGATGAGAGTTCTGCTGTGGTTCTCAGCCCCTGCGGCCGGTACAAACCCAACATTAATTGATGCCATTGTTTTAAAATCTCTACCAAATGGATGCTGCCAGGTTGCACGAGGTTCACACCATCAATATGCATGTTTAATGATGCGAAGCTGATTCAGGCAGACAGGATTCTGTGATCAGCTGATCTGTCACATGACCCTCTCTGCTGATGAGAGGGTCATGCCCAGCATCTTCATGGACTCTGTTTCTTCAGTCCCTGTTGGTGGGGTTTGATATTCATTCCATGCTGTGTCTATGTAAATTATTATCAGGGAATAAATACATTGAGTCAGAGCCTGATGCCAAATCTGCTTCTATGTTAGTAAAATGATATTCTGCTAATTTTGCAAATGATTGTGAGCAAAAAGGTATTTGGTTTAATCGAGAGTTGTTTGACTGAACTAGTTACCAACGAGATTAATCAGAACTTTCAAAGACATTTTTTTTTGCATCTATCCACATCTCATCAGACCTTCATGAAAATCATTGTCAATAAGAGCAGGTATGAGCCTGTTTTCCTGTGTGTAATTACATGATGAAGAGTGTTCCCCGGGTTTTAAATTGCGGAGAAACTGTAATCACAGTCTGGACCATCCATCCCTGATGGATGCAGAATATGTCAGCGCTCTGGCAGGCAGCAGCCACAGTATTTCTTTTTTTCCCCTATTTATTTAAAGTGGATAATCATCTCACTACAGTTCCTATGATGATAATAACTGCTTGACCTCAATCACTTGAAGTAGATCTTTAGAATTCAGTATTTAATGCCTATTATGTTATATTTTTATTTATTTTTGTCAACTGGTAAATGCCATTCATCAGTTTACACTACCGGTAGATACAATTTGAAATACAAAATGATTTTCCCCCGAGTGGACTTAATGCTTGATTTTCAAAAATAATAAATAAACGAAGTTATTTGGGGGAGTTATTACGTACCATATGACACCATCCTGTTGTTTGATTAGCAGATTTTCAAATGATTGAAGGTTAATGACAAACCTAGGCACAGAAGAAAACAAACCGCCCCAACATGTAATGGAAAAGCAATGAAACAATGGCCAAGCTAAATATATGTCGCTTTACGTAAATGAGCAACTTGTTGGCGTCAACTGTAAACTTCAGAAACGTCTCCTTTCACATGGAGATAAAGCTCCGCTGCCTCTGCCAGGCTGCCTGCAAGGTACCTGGAAAATGGTGCCCAAAGTCCAGGCACCTACTGGATGAGTTCGGTGATCAACTCGGCCGGTCTCAGAAACACAGCTGATCGATCGAGGGCCACTCTTTGCACCGTGGCTCAGAAATTATTCTTTTGTCAGTGAATTTTGACTGTCGTGGTTTAGGGATTTTTTCAAATTAATTTATTTTTGTCATGTTATTCTTCTATTCTCCCATCAGTGCGTAACTGCGCATAGCTCTGCGCCCCGGCCGAGGTTTCACGTAACTGCAGCCCTGCGCAAAGGGAGAGAGAGAGTTAGAGAGAGAGAGAGAGCAAGAGAGGGGGACCTCCTCCTTCTCCTCCTCTTCCTCCTCTTCCTTTCAGCACCACTCATCCCGAAAAGCCAACCGGAGCCGTTCTGCGCGGCGGACTCTCATCCTTTCCCCTTTCGCATAATGTAAAGTGAACTGAACGGCCGTCGCGCGTCCGTCTCTCCCACTTTTCCGCTTCCCTTTCGGTTCTGGCGTTGGTCTGACGCGGTCCTCCTCTCCGCTGAACAACTTCTTCATCTCCGGTGTTATTCTTTTTTTCGCTCCTCTGACGCGGCCACAGCGCAATAACCAACCGCCCTGCGCCCCAAACTGCTCTGGAAGAAGGTCTGCCTTCGGTTGGATGGAGAATTTTGAATCGGTGAGTTGCTGCAAGTGTTGAGACAAGTGTGAGGCGTGTGCGTGTTGTCAACCTGTTCCGCAAACCTTCACGATGCTGTTCATTTTATGCACAAAAACGTCCCCCTCAAAGGATTTCTCAACAAATGTCCTTTTTTTTGGGTGAATATATAAATCTAGTCTGGTTGAACTCAACAGGTTTTTAACGTCTTCTTTCCTTGGCAGTGAGACTGTTACCCTGGGATTATACAGTACTTTATTTTAAATTGAACCCTTATTTAACCAGGACAGTCGTCACAGATTAAATATCCTTTCCCCCCAAATCTGCTATTACAGAATCCTCCACAGTGCAGCTGTTTACGCTTCAGTTTCTAAGATTTACAACTAGAGGACTACAGTCACTTGGAGTTCAGGACAGCTCTGAGAAATACAGCCATAAAGTAGTTCTAGGAACATCATTCCACACCTTAAGATGCTCTTATTTTGAAAGATATCTTGTGTCCTCTAAACTAAAGAATATTGATTTTATTTCACATTGCTCATCAGAAAAAAGGCTTTTTTACCATCTCATCGAGGTTCCTTGAGGATATTTAGACCACTGACGTCCCTCCACTTCTCTCACTCACTTTCCCTTGTTGTAATCAAAGACCACTGTAGCAAAACTTTCTTTCTTCACGATAGATGTTGACAGAGCTGAAGCCAAGCTGGTTGTGAAGGTGCTGGACCTACTCCCCCCTACATCCCAGGCCGGACTCACCATGGCTGCGGGAGTAGCGGCATGGCTCCCCTTTGCCCGGGCGGCAGCCATTGGCTGGATGCCCGTGGCTAATCTGCCCATGCCAGTGGTACCCGCTGAGAAGAATAAACGGCAGGACGAGCTGATCATTCTCAACGTCAGCGGCCGGCGGTTCCAGACCTGGAGAAACACCCTAGACCGATACCCAGACACCTTGCTTGGGAGCTCTGAAAAAGAGTTCTTCTACAACGAAGAGAACAAAGAGTACTTCTTCGATCGGGATCCGGATGTGTTCCGCAGTGTTCTCAACTTCTACCGCACGGGTAAGCTCCACTACCCACGTTACGAGTGCATTTCCGCCTACGATGAGGAGCTAGCCTTCTTCGGCATCATCCCGGAGATCATCGGCGACTGCTGTTATGAAGAGTACAAGGACAGGAAGAGAGAGAATGCTGAGCGTCTGATGGATGACCAAGAAGACAATAAGGATGCTAAGTTGCCCAACATGACCTTCAGAGAGACCATGTGGCGAGCTTTCGAGAACCCCCACACGTCCACCATGGCCCTCGTCTTCTACTACGTCACCGGCTTCTTTATCGCCATCTCTGTCATCACCAATGTGGTGGAGACGGTGCCGTGCGGCACGTCCCCCAACCAGAAGGAGGTGCCGTGTGGAGAGCGGTACACAGTGGCCTTTTTCTGCATGGACACGGCCTGCGTCATGATCTTCACGGTGGAGTACCTGATGCGCCTGTTTGCTGCACCGAGCCGCTACCGCTTCATGAGGTCCGTTATGAGCATCATCGACGTGGTGGCCATCCTGCCCTACTACATTGGCCTGGTGATGACTGACAATGAGGATGTGAGCGGCGCTTTTGTGACGCTCCGAGTTTTCCGTGTGTTCCGCATCTTTAAGTTCTCCCGACATTCGCAGGGCTTGCGCATCCTGGGCTACACGCTGAAGAGCTGCGCCTCTGAGCTCGGCTTCCTGCTCTTCTCGCTCACAATGGCCATAATTATCTTTGCTACTGTCATGTTCTACGCAGAAAAGGGTTCAAGCTCCAGTAAATTCACCAGCATCCCGGCCTCCTTCTGGTACACCATCGTTACTATGACAACGCTCGGGTAAGAGCAGAGCAGAGATCTCTTTTATCTGTGCTGCGAGTCTGTGTTTATGTACAGTGTGTGCCAGAGTGTTTCAAGTTGGGTGTTGCGAGTCGAATTGTGCGCCTGATCCGGCAGCACAAAAGCCTGCAAATGCCTCAAAAGGCCTTGACACCCTTTGCAGGATGAACTTTTACTACATAATGGAGGCTCCTGGAAAAGAATTGCACTTCTGCCGCTGTGTATTTTGTAATTTTTTTTTTCAAACGGTTCTCTTCTGGGGGACAGGCTGCCATCAAAACGTCCCCTGCCAGTAATAGCTGTGCCACTGCATGCCCTTTATACATCACTGATAATGGAAAGAGACAGAGGAGATGTGGTGGGGCGGAGTGGGGGTAAGGGGGTGGGCATCCCAGTGAAGCAAAAATATTGTGTAGCAAAAAGAGAAACGCAGACATATTACATTACTTCCATCCCCAGGTCGCCCTGTGGTTAGCAGCAGCAAGAAACATAGGCTGTGTTTTTCTGAGACCCCCCCCAAAAAACACACACACATACACACATGCAAACCTCTTCCTCCTTCTTTGCTCAGCCTCCTTGGTGAGACACACTCTCGCGTCCTTGGAAATTAAGTGCTTCTTAGTACAAAAGCTCTATGGGAAACTATGTTAAGTTTTGCCTGATTTTAAAGGTGCGGATGGGCTCATCAGTTATTTATGAGTGCAGACAGAGGCCATTATTGTTCTGCACACACATTTAGAAGCAATACAACCTGTTGCATTTGTCTGCTTTTACAAGGTTATAAATCGGCTCCTACTGAACACGTGATGCTCAGTTATGTCGCTGTATTTCTTGCTGTGTTTTTAGTGGTAACGCCACGTAAAAACCACAGTTTGAGATCATGCAAGTCATCATGCACACAGTTGTCAGATTCACCACTATTAGCTCTAATGATAATGAGCCTCATGAGTGTCCCCCTGTTGTGGGTGTGTGAGTCAGGCCGAGAGGCTGACAAATTGCAGCATCCCGCTAAATGTCAGAGTCACGGAGGTCATAAATGGTTCTGAGCTCATTGACGTGACACAGTTGGCACCTTTTCGTTCCGCCCGGGCAGATGTTTGATTCTGTGGTGGAAAACCGCACTGGCGCTCTTCCTCTCCGAGTTTGGTGGCCGCACGAGCCTGAAGATTCTTAAGTGGACGTGTCACGACCAGCCTCTTGTTGGTGTTACAGTCTGTCCATGTGTGTTTGTGTACGAAGAGAGGGAAGTTGTTCAGCTTGGCCTCATAAATAAAGCAGGGGCCTGAAGTGGGTGTCAGAGTGACTAACGATGTGGCCTCCTGCTCCTGCTGACTAACACAAACCTGCATATTCTGCTTACGTCACAGACACACCGGCAAACTGTGTACGCAAAGACAATATTTGGCTTCCTGCAGGTGTACACATTTCTGTGTGTTTGCATTGGTGTGCAGCCCTTTACACAGCCTGTGTTTGAGTAGCCATAAACCTATCGTCAGTGTTGTTTCAGACTTGCAGTCAGCATTTATATGGAGCTTTTACACATTTATTTCATAATAGTCTGTATTTATAAATGTTTAAAGGGAGTGGGACGACATGCTGTGTATCAATTTATACTCAGCTGACTGTAGAGAATGAAAGCCATTTCAGTTGTAAGATTTTACTGCTCTAGTTCTTTTTTCCCTTAATCATTTTCTCGTTTTTGTTAGCTATTTCCTTATTTTGATCCGTCCTTTTTTGCAAATCACTCAGATATAACAGAAGTTTGATACACATACTCTACGCCCATATCTGTGTGTTTTTCTGCATCCGTATGCACCTGGGATCGGGCTTCTTCCCTGTCTCTTCAAAGATGGGCTGGTAACTTTCTGAATGTTTTTCATGATGCAACAACAATAATCAAGCCTGAAGCAGCACCCATAATCCTCCTCAATCTGCCAGGCAATGAAATGCAAGACTTCTCTATCGGCACACAATGTGCCTTCAATGGCAGTAGTGCAATAGTAAATCAAGGCTCTCTCTGCATGTATTTGTGAGTGCAAGTGTGAGTGAGTGTGTGTCTATGTGTGCGTGCGTGTGTCTGTCTGTCTGTGTGTTCTTGTACTTGCCACATAATCAGAACAATAATCCACATTCTAGTACAAAGGTGAAGGAGTTTTCTGGGAAGTGAGGAAGTGATTTTGGCCTCACCACTTAAAAAGACATGGATTTAAGGTTGAGTGTGGGGTCAGATTTAGGTTAAGATCGGGGTTACGGTCAGAGGGTTAGTTATGATGGCTCGGGGTCAGGAGCTGGGGAATGTATTATGTCTGTGAAAGTCCTCACAAAGAGTGAAGTATAAGGATAAATCTGTGTGTGTTTGTGTGTGTATATGTGTGTGTTTGTGTGTGTGTGTCTGTGTCAAACTAAGGAAGAAATAAAAAAAGTCTCTTTATTCCTTTTTTATATTTGGCTTTAAAACCCAGATAATGGAGGCAGAGCTCACAGGGGGATATGATTTGTGCAGGCAAATATGAAATGCCCCAGGAAGCAGACTTCCATGGCTATTGCTTCTCGCCACAGACAACTGGCCAAAAAAAAAGAAAAAAAGAATTACCTTTCATGCAAGTTAGAAAGCAGCCGGGCATCCCGACAGCTTCACTAAACAGTTTAGCTGAAATCCTGCAATACAGACCAACAGTGGGGGGGGCTTAAGCTGTAAATCAAAAACATTTAGGCAACAGGACCTGTGAGCAGTTTTGTTCCCCAGGAGGTTAAACAAATGGAGCCTGACCTTTTGAGTGATTGAGCATTTATCATACACTGCGTAATAAACTGCTGTCAGGCTGGCAGAGGAGACAGAGTGGGCGTCTGCGACTTGGAAAGCTACTGTTTCATTAGAGATACAAAAAACAAGATCCCCAATCGGACAACAAGTTGACAATTACGCCATTATTTTGGTAATTGCGTGGAAGCTAATGGCTAACAATAGATGACTGCAGTTAGCCCTCCTCATCTCTTTTTAAGTAGTTACATTAGTTCAGTGTGCCAAAACTAAGACAGCCTCACATTTTATACCCATTTATATGTCTTTGCAGGCTTATAATTAGTATGCATACATATTGATGGGCCGGAGTATGTGTTTGGGTTGTATTCATTAGCAAAGCGCTGCCTGGCTATGATTTATATCCTAAATGTTGCCTCCGTTTGATCACTGCGTCGGCCAGATCAATTCTCTGCGCTCTGCCAGATCCTGCTCCACTCCCTGTGTGCTCTGTGGTTTCCTGTGGTTATGTTCATAAAGGTGAGTCTCTCTCTCTCTCTCTCTCTCTCTCTCTCTCTCTCTCTCTCTCTCTGCATGCTCTGTGCCTTCACCCTCTTGTGCAAGTCATTGCCACCAGGATCTACAGCGCGTTTGTTTGGGAAGCAGCAGCTCGTAAAAACAGTGTTCACTGCAGATGATCCACTCCGGTGCTAGCCAGGAGTCTGGCCATTGTTAGTGCTGCTAATTGGAATTGGTGATGAGGACATGATTGAAAGCGACCACCTAACGAAGGCGTGATGGCGCTGACCCTTAATCCTGAATTTATGAGAGTGCTTTAGGAAGTAATTTGTACAAGGTAATTCAGCTCAAACTTTCTCCGTAAACTCCCTTTTTAAGGTCGGGATCAGAGACGAACCGACCTGCGCTCATTTCAATTAAGACTTCTTTTGATTTTGCATAATGACAAAAGACCATAAGTGCACGCCGTGAGCACATTATTGCTGGGGGTCGGGGTGAACATAATGAAACTCTCATGGCCGCGAGAAATAGAATATTCAGCTTTTAGGCAGAACCAAAGCAACTCCAGTCCAATCAGAACAAATCTTCCAAGAGGAGTTACTGTCTTTTGTAACCTTGATTTATTTTGAAGGTTGTTGAAAATCAGCCAATCAGCATCTTGCACAAGAGGCTGGCTGCAGGTTCTTCTTTTCTCTTCTTTTTATGTTGGTTGTCTGCAAAGTTTAATAATAGATGAGGGACTGAAGGTCATTCCTGTCTTGCTTTTTTTTTTTTTTTTTGCTTGTTTTTTCTCACATTCAGGAACTATTTATTTCCTAATCTACTATGTAACAATAGCAGAGGAGAGGATCTGTTTGGAAACTGTGCCTGCACCCCCCAAGTTCACCAAAGCACCAGAAAAGTGCTGAATTAAAGGAAAAATCTGTCTATTTTCACCTTCCCCCTCTCTTCTCTTCTCAGTATGTCAGCAAGTGCTTTATCTCCATTCCTCCTTCATTTATTTAGAACTTCATTTCACTCCTAAATATACTAAAATGATTATTCATTGATTTTATTCACACGTGAACAAACAGTATAGTGTTAATTCATATCATGACATAAATAAACGGCATTTTTACCCCCAATAAACCATTAAAGTGTTCCAAGAAAATAAGCTGAAGGTGCACATTATGTGGTTGCGTGTGCACGTGGGTGTTTGAACACAGTGTACACTATACCGTACAATGTTTATGACGTGTGGTTTCACCCCACTGTGAGGACATATGTGTGCATGTATGATCTGTTGGCTCCCGCAGCGTCCCGTCCTTTTGCACTTCTATATTTAGCGTCCGTGTCTGCTGAGAAATTTTCTGATCATCACAAAATGACTCCTCGAGCTCCGGGCCTTATTCAGTAACTCAGGGCGTCTTCAGGCCAGCTGGGGCTGTCGTCAGGCCCTCAGAGAAGCCCCGCAGGACCGGCTCCTACAGGAAATGCTTCAGACAAACCTTTGTTTATCATTTATTAGAAACACAGGCTGAAGCACGCGTTAAAAACCTCTGGAAACAGCACCCGGATAAACTTTGGAAAGTAAACAAGAGCCTAGAACGTATAGAGGGGATGTTTCCTGCTGCTTGTGTTTCCTGTCGATATCGCAGCCCAGCTTGCCTTCAACTGAAATTGTGTTGGTTTTTTTCCCTCGCACTGCGCGGAGCTTGTCCGCCCCACTTTGTGTTGTTGTTACTGTTGTATATATATTTTATTATGTTTTACCATCTTTTCACGCAGGGCCTTGGATCACTGCCCATTTTGAGAAAATAGATATTGAGTGCCAAACCCCTCAAGCTCCTGAAAAAAATGCATTTATCTGGGCACCTGTGAGCCAAGTGTGGAGGTGGTTGTGGCCAATGTGAGTGTGAAGGGTATCTGACAGGAAGCCATTCAAAACATGCGCGTTGTTCGACGTGCCGGGGATGCAGATGGCGCCCCGTCAGAGGATACTGCGTCCTGATGAACTTCAGCGGTGATTGGAGTGATGCTCAAGGTGTTGAAGAACAGCAAAACCTCTATTTCATTACAGAAAATGGCCGTTCTGTTCCCACCCCTTGTTTTCTGACCCGTGCGTCTCATTGTCATTCATGGCCAGGTGCCTTCAGCTCCACCCTTGTGCCCACGTCTCTCATTCAGTGATCAACAGGCATTCGAAGATAAGCCTGAAAATGACTCGATGATTATCAGTTTTATGAATCTTTAACAGAATTCCGACTGTTGGGGGCCCGGGCTCCTCTCATTGGACTTGTTTGGAATCCAATGAAAGCAGTTTAACGTTGTCGGTCAATCTATTTGACCTCATCTCTTGATTCCTCTTTTGATTTGATTTAACCTTTTTTTCTCATTTATAGTCCGCAGACTTTGTGGGCTACCCAAATCTCAGCTATCAACATCACATGGTCACATTTTACACTTTTTTGACTCTCCCTATTGAACTGAATAGCAATGGCAGAAGCCTCTAACTTCTGATGGGTATTTATGAAGAAAATGCGTCAGCCAGCAGAGATATACTGGCGAGGTTGGGTCAGAGTGTTTGGTATTGGCCTGCTGAGGTCAAAATGTAGCACTAGAGGCCTATATCACCCACTGCAGGTAGTGAACAAAATATCCCAAAGTAAATAGCACCTTTGCGGTCTTTTTAATCAAATTGCAACAGATATTTATTCATTACGCGCCGAGCCCCATTCAAGTGAAAAAAATTCAAGAAGGGGAGAATTCTTGAATTTAATCCCACCAGGAGAAGGACGACAACGAGTACGCTGTTGTTTAGCAACGCCTTGTTTTAATGGAGTGGTCCTGGATTTAGCTGCAAGCAAACAGCGGAATGCAAACAGTTTTAAGATTAGACAGTGTTGTGCTCACTGGGCAGACGTGCTCATTACAGTGTGGATAATGAGCACGGGAGAGAGCGTGAGCGATGGTTCTGCATGCACTGGCCAAGATGGAGAAATAAACTGCATCTTATTTCTCAGGAGAGAATGAGATCAGCAGCATTTGAAGAAGGAGACACCATCGTAGCGTCTTTTTGTGTTGTTCTTGTTGTTACCATGAACGCATCTCGCCACCTGCCCCACACACAGAAACACGGTAATTCATAAAGTGTGTCCTATGCTGGCTACACAGGGTGACAAAAGCAAATGTTCTGCAACACTAAATCTGTGAGGATTAATGCTTGTCTCTGGAACTGTTCCCTCGACGTCAATGCCTTTGTCTCTATGTGTGCGTGTGTGCGTGTGTGTGTGTGTGTGTGTGTGTGTGTGTGTGTGTCCGTGCATTTGCTACTTATCGCGCACCAACATACTCGTTCTACTAGCAAACTAAGGGCGTTTTTGCAATGTGGGTCCCCACAATTTCAAAGGACTGTTTGAAGTTTAAGACTTGGTTTTATGGTTGTGATCTGAATTGGGTTTAGGTTAAGGTTAGTAGGTTAGTTGAGATGGTTACGATTAGAATAGTGAGGTGGGCAATGTCCCCACAAAAGTAGAACTACAAGGGTGTGTTTGTGTTGTTGAAGAGTGGTGAGCTCAGTTCTTTTAAAGACTGATACAAATTATTTTATACTGTTTAACCAGACAGACAACTTTTAAATTTGACGTGAAATGAAATGGGGGGGAGGAATGTGCTAAAAGCAGCGAGGCATGCAAGATATTGGCTTTTGATCACGTGACGCGGCACTGATAATGATTCATTAGGCTACTATCAAGGATGCCAGCATCGCAGTGACATTATTGTGCACTCTTCCCTTTTCGTGCCATTTTCAACACGTGCATGCGTCCTTCACAAATCCAGAAATCATGGTTCTTTGTTGATCCAGATGTCTTTGGAGGATTACCCATGCTGGGGGATTAATCCAACCATGTGCCATCTCACGGCACCGCGCAAAGCTTGAAAAGTGAAGTAGAATAACAATGTTAATAGATTTCTGTAAGCCCCCCCCCACCCCCCCACCCTCAAAGGTTAACTTTTAGTGATATTAATTCAATCTCCGAACCCCTCCAGCGAGACCGACGTCTGTGCTCTTTGACAAGTCAGGCCATGGTCCGCTGCCGCTGAGCAAAAGGTCCCCTCAGTGGATTCTCACCAGCTTCGTGTTAGACGATAAAAAGGTTCCATTACGCTTTAAACTTATTAGAATTCAATTAGCCAAACAGAGCCTATTAAGTCCATTTTTGCAGCTGCTTCAGAGCAGCAGTGAAACAGGAGCAACAAATCATAATGAATGCACCATAAGGAATCCACTTCAGCTGTGAAGAGGGCACGGTCCATAACCTCGGAGTCGTGCATATATAAGCAATACACTTCAATCTTACACATGAGGGACTGTGGAGCAGATGCACAGCACAAGCAGATTGATTTAGATCGTCTGCAGAGGCTCTTTGGACGTATTCTCCGGGTGTCCAGGTGTGCCGGGTGTCATAGATGAGGCCTATCTGCCAAATATTTGCATATTTCAGAGATGGCCGACTGCCCGAGCCGCCAAAGCAGCCAGAATTGTGCTTCAGAAAGGAGGTCCTAGCATTCAATAAATCATCTGATGTTGGATCTGAATTGAATCTGCATTTGTAAACCCACTTATCTTCACAACTCTGCGTTATTGTGCGCCATAAATCATTTTAGGTCAGGCGTCGTTTCTTGCGGATGAACAGTGAGAGATTTAATTTTGCAGAGAAACACAGAGTAATCTCACCGTATCGGGTCGTCCATCACGTCACTTTCGCTTTCTGTTGCTATCTCTGGTTTTCTGCTCTATTGTTTTCATGTTACAGATAAAGTTGTTGATTTGTTTTTGTTTTCATTGCAATTTTCTGCGCGCACGCACACACACATAAGATGTACTCAGAAAACAACTTTGTACCTGCATTGCTCACATCAAGTTCGCTTCTATAAACAGACAAAGAAAACATTTGCATTCCACGATCACTTTACACCAGTTTGCCTAACAAACCGCCTCTCCCTCCCGCACAAACACTTTGCATTCTGGGTTTCCATCATGACTGTAACACCAGCAATCCCCCCTTGGGAGGTTTATCTATGCTAATGAGGCTCCTATCAGCTGGCGTTAGCACTGCAGCTAATTATTGTTGGATAGAGACGTTGGCATCGGCAGCCAAATGTGTGGATGCACCGAAGTGATGGATGTTTCGGTCAAGGTCTTTGAATTATAAAGAATGTTCTCATTCCAGGTGGAGCAGACTGGCAGCAGGTGGCTTTAAATGAATAATAACTGGAATATCTCACTTGGCTCGTGCACTCTGCAGGCATAAGCATGAGTGAAAGTTCTCAGTATTATCATGAATTCACTCCGCCCGTACGTAATTTGATGGATGGCATCGCCTGTGGGAGACTCGTTTTCACAGGAAAGTTGGAGATGAGTGAGATGAGACGGGCATTTCTGTGTTGGGGTAAACAGAGTTGGGGGGTTAACAGACGAGGACTGCTATAAATAGAAGGCTGAGTTGGGAATCGCGAACACAGAACTTTGACTCTTTTCTTTGCTCTGTCTGTCTCGCAGCTTTTTCAAAGCAGGAGAGAAGAGCTCACACCTTCAATTACCCCTTCATAATGTTCATCCACGGGTTTGCTCTGCGCTCTAAGGAGGACGGAGAAACAAAGAGCAGACCCAACGTGATAGATTAGCAGTAAAGACTGACATAAATAAATACCTGGCCTGTTTTTTTCACCCCTGCAGAGCAGCCATAGTTGTAAAGCTGGCCTGTGCTCCAGTCTCCAGGCATGAGGTCACTGATGGTGTGTTCCACACAGATGGCATGCTGGGAAACAGTAACAGTTGAGTCAGACAGTGTGAACACCGAGAAGCCGGCCAAATGCTTTTATAAATTCACAGATGGCTGCCGCTGAGAGCTCTGCGAAGGTGTGTGTGTGTTTGTGTGTGTGTGTGTGTGTGTGTGTGTGTGAGAGTGCGCAGCCATAGCACCTGAGAATGTGTGTGAGTGCATGGACTCTGTCAGAGGCGTTCATGCATGAAAAGACAAAGAGTGGTAAAAACTAGTCAGAAACTCAGATATCTTTTGAAATTCGTCTGAGCTTCAGGCGTGAAGGGAGGCAGAAATCTGACATTCACGTGACACCTTGTTGGTGTTAGCATTTGTTTTTTTTAACGCCAAAGTCGACAAGAAGCACTCTGCTATCGCAGTTTTAACTACTTTGGGGTGTCGTCTTTGAAATCTCAAGAGGCTTTTCTGTCAGTCTGTGACGTCCCTGAAATGTGTCAGTTCTTTAAAAGTTGAGTCTGATTCCCACGATAAACTGACGTTTCTTTTTCTAATGACGTCGACACTGCAACCGTTAGACATCCCGGCGTCAGTGCATAAAAACTGAAATGATGAATCACTTTTAATGGCTACTGACTGTTTTCTGTCCTCATCCGCCGTCCGACCAACAGCAAATCTTCTGGGGGGGGGGTGTTTATGTGCGATTCCAGCTCCAAAGAGTGATTTAGAGACGGGGACAGCGAGGGACAAGAGTCTGTCTCCATTGGAGACAGATGCAATTACGATTAGACCAAAGTTAGAGGATGGCGCAATTCATCAAGCCATTTATGAGAGGATGATCAGATAAATGCTTTGATAAGTGGAAGCCATTCACATCACGGCGTGATTGATGTGGTAGCCGCGTAATCTAATAAACGGCGCTGGCTGCCAGGGCTATAGCATTACAAAACAAAGTGTGTCGCAGGAAAGAGGCCTCGTTTTAGCTGGACCAGTTTTCTGAACGGACTTTTCTCTGTGCTCTCATTCACAGCGGAGTCCTCCTCCGTCCCTGAGTTCAGTGTGTGAGGAATCGCCCTCAAAGTGTTACGACTCGTCTGTGATTTTATTGATAAATGCCCTTTAATCTCTCACGATCGCATCTGTGTGTGCGTGTCCTCCAAAGCCCAAACACAGTGGGATTAACAGGTGATTGAATTGCTTTATGGATATAATCCTAGCTTGATTTCATTAAGATATGATTGTTTTCCCCTTTCTGCCGCTCCTGCGGTGCACTCACTTTAATTTCAGTGCATTCAGTTTATTCGGATTTACAGAGACATTTGGTACCTTTACCTCTTAGCGGGCGAAGGGAACGTGGAATTTTCCACTTTAAAAAAAAAAAATGTGACATTGACTTTTTTTTTTTAAACCGAGTAGACAAAGTTCGTCACGTGCCTTTGAAAACGCACAGCAGAGCCGACCTAAACCTCCTCCCTCCACGGTTTGGTTTCCACACCTACCGGCGTAGATCACACATGAGGACTAAAAATAGAAACAAGTCACACTCCCGTCACCAGCCCCTCCTTCTCTCCCACCTTCCTTCCTCCTATTATCTCCTCTTTCTTAACACATCACTCGCTCCGAGCACGAACAAATCAGCGCGCCGAGACGAGATGCTACTTTTTTGCGTGCGGCGTATTTTTAAACAGCCATTTGTTGCCCGGCTAGTTGGTTTCCCTGGTAACTGAATTGAGACTAAATTGAGAATTAGGCATTGACAAGTCGCACGTATACGTGTGCACGCTCACAGCTGCAGGAGCAGAGATTCCCACCTAAGAGGATCAGTGTTGCCGTGTTAAGATCCCACTCCTCCCTCTTTCGATGCATCATAATCCTAAAAATGTGTCTCCATCTGTTCTAGTCGCGCTGTGTATGTATTTATCTTTCTCACGTTCTCTCTGGTGCCCACAGCTGAAGGTGTTTAATTACTGGGTTGACTTGATGAAAGAGTCGTTCTCACTGCAGTTTGTTTTGTTTTTACTCACTTTCTTTCTTTAGAATCAATCAGGAGTCGCCCTAACTTCATTCATCAGCGCAGCGACTCCTTGCCGGACACCTGTTGCGGCTTTAATTAATCGCGGCGCGGTTGTTGTTCCCGTGGTTGCATTTTATCTTTGCGAAACTTGAAACCAGCAACCTTGAATCACTCCCGAGGCTGGTCTCTGATTGTGATCTAATTAGGTTGTTGTTGGCGTTTGCGAGGCAGACTGGGCGTCTTATCCCAGGTCCGCTGAATCTGAAGTTCCCGTCCTTGGTTTATGCCTCCTGTCTTTACCGGGAGGAGAGGAGATCACCTCCACACCCACGTTTGTGCATGTGACACCTCCTTACAGGTTCTTGTCTGCAGTGGTCAACTCGCCGGGCTTGTGGTAAATTTTGTGGTATATTCCAACATGTGGGACACTGCCTTATCTATTATTCATCAGTAGATCTATGAGAGTACTGAAACATCGCCTTCAGACGCTCAAGCATGGCGTGCACACTTATATAATGCCCTTGGTCATTGTGTATGTACAGCATATATACGGTACTGATAAAACACAGCACTGCTTTGCACGCAAAATGTGGTCAAAGCAAAACTTGACTCGGTAAATGTGGGGGATCGTAATTTAATCCAAACTGTTTAGAGGCTTAAATTGTTTGATCGTTCATGAGTAGCCTGTGATTATGAAATAAAAATGAACTGGGTTTATACGGTTGCCCAGGCCTGTGTGACACGTGCTGGCTTCCCTGTCAGTTTTTCCCTCCTAATTTTACATCAGTATTCGACTCCTATGGCTGCAGTAATTAGCCTCAAGCCCGTGGTATCGAGGAAGACGGGGTGTAGGTGCAGAGGCTCGCTCTCTCGGCGTGCGCACTCGTCTCTCAACATGAAACCAAAGACTGATGAGTGATATTAGTTGCTAATTTTCCAGCAGATACTGTAATGCTAAACCGGGCTGATCCCAGCAATTGGTCCCCCGATCTGCGATTATCCTCTGCCTCGATGGTTAAAAATCAAATCTTAGAATAATTTAACCTGCCTTGACGTAATATCAGTGTGATATCAGCAGTATGTATATGGAACTGCGGGTCAGATGTGACGGTTTTATCATGAGAGCTGTCAAACTACACCCACCCAAACTGTTAAGCAGGCCGCCTCATCGTCCGTTTCTCCCATTTTCCCCTTTGACCTGAACAGTTTGCTGTCATTTCATTCAGCCTGGTCTCAGGGCCCATTCATACCTTCGTATCCCCTCCCTCCTTTCTGCTCTCTTTTTATAATGGAGGTCAGAGGCTGCGTGCCGGGCTAGCTAGCTGTGGCGGTGACAGGGAAAAGGTTGGACAAGAATCTGTAACGATCTCGACAGGCCGTGGGATCACTCTCTCTGTCTTTGAAACCTTCACTTTTGGCTCCAGGTGACCCGCGGGGAGGTGGGGGGAGGGGGTTCGCGGGAACAAGATGGCTGATTGGTGTAAGCTTGTCACTGCTGTCGCCTGAGAAGCGGCGGTGGGCAACCCACTGACAGAAACTCACCCACTGATGAGGGCAGAGAGTCAGCCCCTTGACCCCTTTCCAGGAGCCCTCTTTCACGATGAAGCCGGTAGGGGGGTGGGTGGGTTCCTATTTTTGGAATCACGGTGGCTGTTAGTTTCAAAAAGACACAATAAGCGATAGGTGGAGAGGGGATGTTTTGGTTCGCCAAAAATCTAAAATGTTTTCAGCTTTCTGCATCTTTCCAACTCTTCTCCAAAGCCGCTGCACAGCCGAATTATCCGTGTGTTTCATCACAGACTCTGTTGATGCTGATGTACTGAAAATCCGCGCCCTCCTCTTTCCCTTTTTCTCTTTTCTCTCCCTCTCTGATGATTTTTTTGAACATAAAAGAAACAGAGTGCTGTAGGTGGGAGAGTTGTGTAAGTGAGGAGGCGCAGTAAGCGGTGGCAGGTCAAGTAGACCCGATTATGTAAAAGGAGGCCGAGAGGGCTGGAAACACTGCCGTACCTTTGAAGAGATTAGATTATGGGAAGATCACGCTGAGTGGGATCCTCGTCGCGCGTTGATTGAGTAACTCAGACATGTCGCTCGGCTTCACTGCGTTACTGATTTAAATTTTGTCTCACACTAAGCGGGTTGACAAACTTATCTCTCTTCTTAACCTCACAGAACAGCCTTTCTGCTCTTCCTCACCGTTTTCATTCATCTAAATATTTCTTCTGCATCATTTTTCCCTCCTATTTTGAAAGCAGTCGTGTGCATAAGGTGCATCTGCCTGAGCCCTGAGCTGCAAACAGTCAGAGTAGCAGACAGCAGCTTCCCCTCAGGTAACAGAAGATGGACAATGGACGCGAAGACAGGCTGTCTGGCATCGATAAAAACATTTCCCCACTTCTGTTGGAAGACTTTTTTCCCCCCAGCAGGGCAATTCTTCTTTATGCACCCTTCCTTTTTTTATTATATTCAATCTGTTTGTACTCACAACATCCAGTAGGAGCACATTCCTGGTGTCACAGGTTCTGCCGTGTAGGTGATGATGTCATCTGGCAGAGCGGGATGCCAACGCTAGCAGGGCGAGTGTGCAGCTACGTTTGTATAAGAAGCGTCCTCCAGGAAGAGCGGCAGCGTGTTTGTGCAACAGCCACGCATGAACATTTCCTGCTTCCCTTTATTCCTTACACCCTCTGTGATGCTGTGGCCCACTGAGCACAGATATGAAGTGTAAAGAAAATGGAATTACCACCCCGTGAAATCTGCTCTTTTATTTTCCTCCCACTTAAATGAGAGAAAAAAGAAACCCAGACATCTGATGTGAGCGGGGAATTAACCTATATAGTTGAAATTAGCTCAATATTTATAAAAGATGGTCATGGTGTGTGTGTGTGTGTGTGGGCTTGAGTCTGAGTCAGAGTAGGACTAGGAAGGTAGGAGTGTTGCTTGTGGCCACCTCACCTTATTCATGACTTTGATCCAGTCGGGAAGGGCGGAAACATAACAACGCAAAACAAAACGAATGCTGAACCATAAAAGTAGGGATGAAAATAAAGGTGTGAGGGAAGAAGAGGGAAAGCAATCAGGTGGCTGTGATTGATCAGAGAGGTTTTGTGATTGTGTCAGACTCAGAAGGATAAGGAGAATGGACAAATGTGTGTGTGTGTGTGTGTGTGTGTGTGTGTGTGTGTGTGTGTGTGTGTGTGTGTGTGTGTGTGTGAGAGAGAGTGTGTGTGAGTTTGTGGTGGTGGTGGGGGTTTAAGGTGCGGAGTGTGATGAAAGAAGGGATCAACTCTTATTTCCCTGAAGGGATGGGTGAATAAAGAAGAGGATTTGGATGGATGGTGCAGACAGCATAGGGGAAACTCTGGCTTTATTAAATGCTTTTTGTGGTTGAGAGTGTTACAGATGATGACCTTGAGGTCACTGGCAAGGGGGCTGTGTAGCTTTTAGCACCACTTAAACAGCCTCCGGACCGGCGTTCTCACCTCGGTGATGGTGCGAGTGTCCACGTTTATTCATTTCTGAGACTTTTGCAGGCGTCGTACTTCACTGCCTCTCAACTACAGTACAGGAGGTGAGTGACAGTCACAGTTGAGAAGATAAAGGCATGTCTTCCTGCCGCCTGCCATGTTGCTAGCGTTAGCGGTGCTTTCTATGTTGTTATAACAGTGACGTTGAGACTGAACGTTTGATATTAAACTGACACACTATACAGTAACAGTGCCACAAAATATATCCAAAACTAGACCACAAGAGATGGAAGCAAATTTATTTATACAGGTTTATCTTCAAGCTAATAGCAAATGCCTGCGATTGTCATAATACCAGGCTGAGTGTCTATACCTTTGGGCATAAGATAATTGGTTGAAAGAGAATAAAACTCCGGTGTCTACAGTGTCAAATTCTTTCTATTCTTTCAGACAACGTAGTGTGAGTTTATAATTAAGGTAAAAACAAAGCAAAAAAAAAACTCCAGGGAAATGTTAATAATTACTAAAAAGTAAATATCGGATTTATGATGAAGTCACAACGACCTCATTCACATTCAAGGAGACAAACTCATTTAAAGTAACGCCGTGTTCCTTCCTGTTTGCCTCCTGTCGATGCAAGAATGGATGCCTTGTGTCGAAAGTTGTAACTTAGCTAGCAGCTGGGACCTGTAATGATAGAACTGTGTTAGCCCCCTGAGCATGTTCGCTAAGGTCTCGCAAGCCTCCGAGCAAATAGAAAATAGCCTCATTCATCTGCCAGGAAGCTCCAGCTCATCCAGACCTGCTGTGAATCATTAATGGCAACTGATCTGAGACGCGTGCCATCAAATGCGACTCAGAGCGCACCCTAAACTCGTTTTAAAGGTGCCGCCGGGCTCGTGTCAAGAATACAAAAGAGCCTCTCTCTCTGTGCTCGGCCTTGTTTGAAGGCAGCTACATCTGTAGTTAAGCTTCATTGAAAAGAAAACTCTCAAGATTTTGGCCAGTCTTTATTGCTGTTTGCACCCTAAACAATGGAGTATTTCTGAATTTGAATGTGTTTCAGAGAAATGCTTCTGTGCTGAAAAGATGTGTGTTTTTGGGTTTTGAAGCCTGTTTTCTAAACGGTCCTCTCACTGTATCTGAACATGCTGCAGGCCAACATGACCCACAACCGCACACACAATACTGTTTCTCTTAACAGCTCGTCCGAAAATACAACAAACTGTTATATTTCTTCTTTTAGCTGTCGTTTGACACCTTTACTTCATATGCTCTTTGGAACAGTTTGTGAGTAGGAGTCGCCCTGTTTCTTATACTCATCACTGCAGCCAATGGAAAACTCACAATGGAAATAGATCGTCTCATCCTGGAGGAGCCGTCCAAGTCTGGCTTTGCCAGTTCTCTTCCAGCTCCTGTGGCTGTCGGTGCGCAGCTCAAACCACCCATCAACCGTGCGCACATTTCAGGAAGGTAGGAGGGTGAGAACTGTTTTTCACCATACTTCAGGCCATTTTGTGGTTATCGAGCATGTTTTTCTATTTTAAAACGCTTTTATTGTTGTTCTGTTTTCACATGATGAAATTTAGATTGGTGACTCCCAGCTTTAAATAGCAGAAACAACACTTGTTGGGCTGTCTGCAGCCCTACTTTGGGATCTGTATGTTTGGTTCTGGCAGGCTTTTTTCCATGACAGATGGACAACAGTCCCGCACCGTCGGGGGTGGTCTCAACTGCTGACTTTGAGCGGTGGGGTCCAGGGGAGGAGAGGATTGGATCACCTCAGGAGGGAGTCAGAGCAAAACAGAGAGGCTAAGCTCACACTTACACAGAATGAGGCAGGTGGAGGGTCAGGGAGACATGAAGGAAATGGCACCATGAATGATTCTGACCAGGATTTAGTAGGGTTTGACTTTATAGGATGCTTTTCTTCTATGTATTGGGACAAAAATATAAACATTGGCTTGTGAATGTTATGTGAAAAGAGCAAAAGATCTTGGAAATGAGCCTCTAGATCTCCGTTGCTTTCTGATTTAGCGCTTTGTAGAGCAGAGAGCTTTTGTGCTCATCACAGCGCGTCTTTCCTTATCTTTAATAAGTGTTTGCTTATGTCGCCTGTCAAACCTGATGTCAAGCCCTCTGGATTGTTGCCTGCTGGAGAGATGCAACACTTTAGATTTGTCAACAGAGACGATAAAGAGAGGAGACGGAGGCCCAGTGAGGTAAATAAGGCTTGTTGTGATCACTGGCCGGCCAAATTCACCCCTTTGTCTCATCTCCCGCTTTGTTATTCATGACCCGTGCGATCATGAATGTGATATTCAGAGTTGAGGGAGCAGCGGAGACGCACGGCCAGCGATGACACACATCCGCTTACGTAAACTTCATGACATCCTGACGCCTCTCAATAACATGAAATTTTAATGCACACAATAGAATTCATTTTCAGATGAAATACCCTTAAAATCTGTTGACATTCTGCTTTAACCATGTTCTTCACGTCAGTATTCTGGAATTCCTCCTAAGAAATACAGTGTATACCTAGAAAGGTACTTACGGCTTTCCATTTTTTGAGGTACAAGTACACAATCGTACCACATTTAACAAGAACATTTTGGGAATCTGGGAGAATCTCTTTGTCTCTCAGTCTCTGTAACATCCAGGCTGCACTTTTAATACTTGATCCTGTCGGTAAAGCCGGTTGGATTTATCTAAATGTTTTTAGACCTTTTAGATTTATTTTTTTTAACTTGACATGCATTCCTGTGTAAATGAATAGAGAACGGCCTTCTCCATGCTAGCCGGCCCACGATGTCGCCTTTTTCCTCTCTGTCCCTGTCCCAGTGTTGCCATTGAGCGTTTCCACCTCACTCAACTGTACCTGTCTTCCACTGGAATTAATAAGGCATTTTGGTTCATTACCCGCCTGTTTCGGTATAATGGCTGCACCCACGTGCAGGAGTTTTATACAAGCAACAGCTGTCATTAACCTCCAGTGCCTTTTCCTCTGGATCTTCCTGAAGCCCTTCTGGATGCTGCCAGTTTGTTTGTCTGCTTTCTCCCATGCTGTATCTCGAAGCAAAGCATCTCACTAGAAACTAGTTGAATAAATCTCTTAGATGTATATATTTTTTTCTCTCCTTTTCAAACTTCTTAAAGGATTAGGCTGTGTATGTGCATCCAGCTGTGGAAGCTATCTCATCAGATCACCACATGGGTCCAAGCAGACTGTCAGCCACTGGTGAATCTGGGCTGAAACAAATGTAAAATGCAGTTTTATAGTATCAAGGGTGCACATTATTTTCTATTATCACCGTGGAATTCTAATTCTCACGTTGTTTGTGTGGTGGTTGTAGCCGGGCGCCATTTGTGACTCACCTGGGCGCTGCATTTACAGCAATTGGGGTGTTCAAAATGTGACAAATCTGCCCCATAAGCACTTTTGAATCAAACTTAATTGTATTTGGCAGCTTTAGTGAATGCCTGCCATTTGTTTGGCCCTTCACAGCAGCAGTTTTTCAGAAAATAAAGGAAAACTGACTCATTAGCCAAGAAATGAAATCAGCTTTGAGACACTGTGACAACTCAGATTATGTCTTCCTTCTGCTAAAAAATGGAAATGAAGCCCACAGTTACTACATTGTGCTTAATTGTCCTTGCCTCGAGGAAACCGGAGTGCACTGAGTCGGTGTGACTCAAGGAAACTTCTTAACTATTCTAATTATTATTATTATTATTCTGTATGCTGAGGACTTGTTATTCTGTATTTGTTCTGTTTAACTGTATCTCGCTACATGTGTCTCTTAAGTGCCCGACTGTTGTCACCATTACACCGGGTCAGCTGTTCCGAGGTGTGTATGCATAATTATCTGAGCAGTGAGCTTGTCTCCATTCATTTTTAATGAGCAATGAGACTGTGCAGCACCCCTTAATAGAGAATCCATCAGCCAGCACATAAAAGCCTTGTTCGCTGCATCTGGGTTTGGGGAGCGTGCAGCGAAAAGGCGCTTAATGATGCGGCGGGACTCCTTGTCTGCACTGCCAGTACCTCAGAAAGTTGGGGATGGACAGAGTGATGTGTGTGTGTGTGGGGAGGGGGGGGGGGACACAAGGGAGCCATTCAGCATTCACAACACTGTTGGTGCGAAGCAATGGGGCCTAACTGCAGGAGCAGAGGTTTCAGTGGGATTCATTAGCATGAGACTCGCATGTCGTTTTTATTCCCCTACTGTTTCGTGTGGATGTATAGGAAGCCGCACGTATGTATGTTCTGTACACTAAATAGGCTTAATTATCTTTTTTGGTGTACAAATGCATCGAAGATTGAATTCATGAAAGCTGGTGTGCAGGTCTCAGGGAGCTCCTACATGGTTAGCATTGTGCTCTGCTCCTTCGAGGTACCATATTATCACCATAGTATTCAATAATTCCCTCTCTTATGGTCAGTAAATAACCAATTGTTTTCTTCTACAAAGCACTGTTAGGCAGTGGTTAGTCAAGGCCTCCTGCTGTGTGATGTGGATAATTGAACCCAAATTACCCCAACGACTGGGGGTTCCAGATGATCAGCGATATCGAAGGGCTGAGGCTGACACAGTCTCTGTGCAGGTTACCGGCCCGCCATTCCAGCTGCCCATCCTGGGTAACGAGGACCCGTCGAATTCTTCCCGCTATTTTCCCAGGAAATGACAAGGATGAAGTATCACAGGAATGCCTGCTGAAATCCATGTGATGCCAGTTTTTTTTCAGTGCAGATCAGAGGGCTCCATATGGTTTTCCATGCTGCTCCCTAATGTAGCATCATTCTTCCTGTCACCGTTCAGAAAAAGGGGATTCTTGTAAAGTGGTAACGAGTATCCGGGATTCTTTGAGATGTCTATTGGAAAAGCTGTAACTCGCGTGACCATTTGTCATGTCAGCATCCAGGCAGCGCTGATAGCCTTTATGATCTTTTTCAGGAGTGTTTTTAATTTGTCAGCCTTATCCACATGTCAGCACGCCGCACGTTTGCTGCAGAGCATCAAAGCATCAGCTCCTCGGGATATAACCTAGTGTGTTGCCAGTGTCTGCATCCTTCCCATTCTCTTTAACGTGCACACTAATTGCTGTAAGACAGGCCAAATTACAGGAAACAGCTGATTAGATTTTAGAGGTTGCTCTCTCCAGGCCCGCATGTGCTGTCATTCCTCTTCATCTGTTATTCAGTATTTCATGTGTCTGACCAAAGTGCAAAAGGAGTTAGGAAATAACAAAGTGGGAAGATCAAAAAAGAAATGAAAGTGGACTCAACAGGCGCCATCGTCACGGCGACACAGCTCCTGGTGGCTGCTTCTTCACAGCTACGGAGAAGATCAGAAGTGCGAGGTGGGGGGAGCTGATGAGGTCCAGAGTGACAGGGAGAGCGAGGAGAAGCAGGAGGAGATTGTTGAAGCAGGAACGCGCTGGGACACCCCTGACTGGAAGCATGTGGGCGACACGGAGGAGAATTTCCACTCCTTTCTTACAGAGCATCTTGAGTTAGGCGACATTTTTATAATGGCTCCTGTCAGACCCTGCACGACTGAGACCTCTGGGCCTTCTCCATAAAAACAAAGCGTCTTCTTGTTGATGCAAAGCCGTGTACTCGGGTAGATGAACAACTAATAAAACACAGATGGCGTTCCGGATCACATGATCCAGAATCTCTGGTTCACGAGCAGAATGGTGGCAAAATGAAGCAAGACGGGACAGTTGGACGTGATTCATCAACTCTCATTTATAATCCTTTGTTAATTAAATCATGCATCTTTCACTGATTGATTCACACCCCCATTTGGTGCTATTAGAAAATGTCCATCAAATCTATAATTGTGCATGTATTATCGCCACCTGATTTAGAAAAGTCCCTCCAAATTGTCCACCCCTTGTGGTCCCTGGAGTCTTTAGAGATGACCTTTTATAATTATCTAGGTGGCTTTTAAGCAGCAATTCCAATATCTGTTCTGCACAAGCAAACACGCATTTTTCATAACTGCTGCTCTGATTTAAACTCAAATATGTAACAGGCTCACGCAGCACTTTGTCTTTAGACCATAATTTGTTTAGAAATGAAAATGATGGATTCATTCCTACCTAAAATAACACAGAGTGGTCATCCCTTTCCAGGAATGTCTTTTAAGAGCTGCTGAAATCCAGCAGAGATGGTTGTTTTTGTCCTGTCTTGGGTTCTTTCCTTTCAGGATTTCTGCTCAAAGAGGATTTGGAGCTTAAATGAGCATAAATGCCCTCAAAAAGCTTTTCCATTTCATCATGACCCAAGCACAAGGGCAACCACATTCATTCTGGCAGGCACACACTCATGTACAGTATTCTATGTTCATAGACAAACAGATCGATAGCAGCTTTTAGATGAGCTCTGTATAGGAGCAAATCATTAGTGCAAATGACTCATTGCAGCAGCGAGTGACATCATCCAGGAAGAGAGAGAGAGAGTGTGTGTGTGGGTTTGTGAGTGTGTGTCCATCTCAGCTCCACTGACTTACTTTGGCGCCCCTCTTCCTGTGCCCCCTATTAGCATAGAGGGTGACCTGACTTAAATGGTTGCTCAGAAGTGACCCGGCTGCTACGGTGGAATTTACTGCTGCGGAGTCTGGGCGATAAAAAAGTTTTACCTGTCTTTTTTTTAATGTTTCAAATACCTTTTAAAGGGAATTTGTGTGTAGAAAAATCAGGGCTTACTGCGTTGTAGGACTTCAGGGCAAAAGTAAGTGTAACTGTGCGGCGACATTTGCAACAGTCCTTATTAAGAAACGCAGCACAGGACTAACAGGACTCTGACGCATCCGACTCTTTTTTTTTTAAATAAAGCTTCCATTTTATCCAACCGTAAACATTTTCGAAAGTGAGAGAAAAGTTTCCAATTAAAGAAATGAGTTTACTCTTCAGTGTATGACACTTTCCACCTACTTTCTCAGACAAACGACTTCCACCAGCTTTGTGACCACCGATGCTGTCAGATGGCTGAGAAAAACATGGACAGTATTGACAAGGAACTCTCGAAACTGTCACGGTGAAAATCCTCTTTTTGCACCGATATCTGACCAAAAAACCAAAACATCTGTGTATTTAAGAAGGCAAGACAACACCAGTGTTGGTGGCTCATTGATCCTTTAGGTGCAAATATATCGAACTCAGCCTGGTTGGGAAGTGATTTGGTTCAGCCAATCAATAATGAAATTAGCGGGTTTGAACTGTCCACTCCAACCAATGAAAAACAACATCTTCTATTGAGATGTTGCTCAGGGGGTCGGTGGGTCCAGTTCCCCCCGACCAGAAATGGCTGATATCAATACGAGAGATGTTTCTTTGGAGCGACGTTGGATAATTTTGCCAGGTTTTATATTGCATTTCCATGTGTTTGTTTAAGACTTTTACTGAGGCTAGTAAATCAGATTAAATCAGAACAGTAACAATTTTCAGGTGTTTTAACTGGAGTCTCTTATTGTTCTTTTTATTGGCCAACTCAAAGCAGAAGTCAAAATTTAGTGGAGATAAAGGAGCTATAATTTCTTTATGTCTAACAGTATTCCAACCTCCACTAAACACTGACAATGTTCCTGGTTTTAGTAAACAGCACGGATGATATTATGAAGTCGGGCATAAACAATAAAAACAAGTAAACTGGAAATTTGCATCATAATCACTGTTGGCAACACACAAGGGTAACAGACACACACAAGCTATATAATTTACAGAAAATGCTGGAATTTGCAGAGATAAAGGCGTTTTGTTTATTCAATTTGATTAGTAATCTTGTTTTCCAAATGGTGCAATAGGTGCGGTGAAGCCTCACACGGAGCCAACACGCACTGCCACAAATGCTCTCATTCATGGAAGCCATTTTTGAAACCTAGGCTAATATTTGGACGGATTATTGGCCTTTGTGCTTATCGCCTGCACCATATTGGCAGACTAAAACCTTATTACCAGCCTATTGAATGAGGAAAATAAAGATTTTCAACACACATTGTCACGCTTTTGCTAGCTGGTTTCAGGAATGCACACAATCGTCTGTTCAGGATGCAACAAAAGCTTCAGCGCGAGGACCCTGCAAAGGGGGCCAAAAAGTTCTGTAGGGTTGCGCCTCAGCCATTCATCCTGAAAGTTCCTGTAATAGATGTTCATTTATTTTCTTTACCTTGCTACTATTTCGATACTGTTTTTTCCATTAATATATTAAGTAACAGGTTAGGGTTAGGGTCTTAACAGCAGGTTTTTTTATATATATATAAATTTGCAACATCTACAGCTTACAAAGGTCCATTTCATGAGCAGGGCCATTGCTTCTTCCTCTGGCTGTGATCTCATCTGGTCGCCACTGTTCCTGCTCTATCGATTACCTGTCCTCCAGTTTGCTGTATATATGCAGTCGTATATGGCTCATTTCACTCTCTCACCCATGCGTGTTCCCAGCAGCCTCCGCACATATTTGTGAGAGTTAGAGATGGATGGGACATGTAGGCATGCAGGGAGAGAGGAGGGGACGTGTGGAGGTGTGTTACCACTGAGCTTTAATGAGTAATGACTAGACTTATTGCTCACAAGTCCGAAAGACTCTCCTGAGACAGAAATGAAGTACCCGTGTGTCCACCTCTTCCTGGGAGCAGTTTGCTCATACCGCAGTTTTCGTTTAACTTTGCTTTTCACAAGAGATGCAGAAGACTCATTGTTGCCCTGATGTGTCTAAAACCACCATTGACTTGTTCACATACCCACTGATCATGTCGCTACGTTGATCAGACGCAGCATTATAACCTGCATAATGCTGTGTTGCTGCTGTGCTCCTCAAGTCATTCCTAAAAGCTTGTTTTGCTGTTTTGCCATCAGGGAATATGGGTTTGATGTAGCTGTGTTTGTGGTTTGTAGGACCAAAGGATTCTCAGCAGAACATTCCCAAAGCTCCTCCGTGCTGCCATTGCCAGCTTGCCTTTTACCCACGGTGCACCCTGATGCCTTGTTTTCCCAGGGGAAGTGACACCGCGTCACCTGGTCATCCCCGTGACCTAAAATAGAAATTGCTTGCATCAGTCCGGGCCACCTTCCATTGTCCCACGGTCCAGTCCTGATGCTCATGTCTCCATCGGACAGGAGGCAACTGGGAAGGAGCAGCACTGATTACTGCAGCATTGATGAAGATATAATCAATGTTTTTTCACTTTGGGTCACAAAATTTTGCCCAATCTGTGTAAACCTGTGGCCAAAGCTTTAGTCCAGGTCCCGTTTGGTCCTCACTCATCCAAAATGCTCATCCAACTAACTGTTGCTGCACTCACTGTTGGACAGTTTGTGCTCCTCTGTCAACAGAAAGTGACAGATATGTATTCAGTGGGTGTCGGAGTGAGCTATTCCTGGCTGTATTGACATCAGACTCTGTGCCGAGTTCATTTTTCTTTCTGACAGCTAATGAAAACCCTGTTTTTGATAAGTTACTTTCGCTTCCCCTTGGTACACCCAGTGTGGAGTCAGGATCGTATGGAGGCAAAATTGGCAGGAGCGTGCTTGTTTGCGGGTCAAGTCATATGTGGGAGAGCGACAGGAGAAGTGACAAGTGCAAGAGAGGGGCGACTGCACCGAAAAGGAGGAGGAGAGGGATGAAATTGATGGTGGGCACAACAGAGAGATGTTCAGTAGGTCTCTGTGTGCAAATGTCAGGCCCTGGGTTATTAATAGCTTCTCTCATTAAACCATTCACCGTGTCTCTCTCCTTCTGTCTCGTAGGGTTTTGTTGGGCTTTTTTCAAAGACCTCCGTGAACCTTTTTTTTACTTTTTCAGTGTTTTTCTCTTCTCTTTTCCTCACCCTCCTGTCTTTTACCATGCTAGCCTACACAGCCAAATCCCATAAATCCCCTCCAATTGTGTTCCTTTTCTCTTTATTTTTAATTTATGAGTTATTATGATAAACACAGACGCACTTAATCTGCTGAGATAAAACTCTGTCTCGCCCCATCAGCCCGGTGACAGGAGCACACGCGCACACACGTAAATCAGACAAAGAGAGACGCCCCCGTTTATTATTTTAACAAGATTTGATTGTCAGCTGGCACACTCTTGGGAAACGGTTGCCATGGTGACTCCAGATGTAGCATCTCAGACTCTCACTGCCGTGCATTTTCAATCTCCGCTGCCTTCACTTCATCAGATGTGGCCCAGGCACACAGACCAATCCCGATTACTCAATATTGTGTGTTTCTTATTATTACATGTGTTTTGTCAGACTGAGATTCTTCTTTTTCTCCTTGGTCAATAGGACTTTATATAACTCGGTACTTCAAGGACTAGTTGTGTCAAAAGCCTGATGTGGGCGTCGCTTACAGTCATTCTTGAAGAAACTGTCTTGATGAAGGTAAAGTAATGAGGAAATGTCACGACAAACCCTGTGACAGGGACTCTGGGACAAAAAAAAAACTTCAGCAGGCTACGCATTCTAATTCAGGACACTTGTCTTCATTTACGTCTGTGGTCCCATCTGTTAGTGGACTCATTACAACACGAGCCGCCAGGTTCTGCCACATATGTCTTCAGTATTTATCTTACCGGGAAAATTCACAGCAGGAATCCTTGACCTTCCCGTTTCACCCCTCTTTATAAGCAGCCATTCCTCACAGCTTTCCTGGGCGTCACTTCGTGCCGCACAATAAAAAATACGTTATTCTTTCAGCCAAATAAGAATATAAGATGTATAAAAATGAGCAGGATTAGACTCCTACACCCTCTTTAGTCAGAATCTTCTAAAGAATCCCATTAATCCTTTGCAATATTATAATAGAATGTCTGGAAATGTCGTGGATGTGGGAGTCTTGAAGTGACGAATCGAAATCTCTCTTGTGTAAACTCAGTGAGTGTTTTCCCCCATTGGATCAATTAAAAACCCCGTCGCAGTGACATATGCATATCAGCCAAGGAGCATTGTGCTACTCTCGCTCTCTGATCTCCAAATCCCTCATTTGCATTGTTTACAGTGAAGCATGTGGAGTCACACCCATTCATGCCATGTAATAGCCTGACTATGTTTCTGTTATCACTTTTCAAGGCAGAGACTTCATTTCTTCCCCAGTAACGTCCTGTCCAAGACCAGCATGGTGTTGTACACAGGCCTCATTACTGGAGCTCAGAGGCAGTCAGAGTCATTCAATCACAGGGAACATATTTTAGCATTACATGTTAGCCTCTGCTCCGGGTGCCGCTGCTGGGGTTGCTTTGTTGTTGTTTCCTTTTTCAATTTGGCTGCGGAATGTTCATTACTCCGCCAAAATAAATGGTCCTGTACAGGTTTACACCACTCAAACATATTAGTAAAAAAAAACAAAAAAAAACAAATGAACAAAATCCTTAAATTGATAGATTGTAAAATAGATAGATAAAACTGCTGAATTTAAGTGTCCCTGATGTAAGAGGCTATTCAAAGAAAGCAGATAATAGGTCTTCTATGTGCATTTATTTCTTCTGCTGCATAGAGAAATGGCATGTTTTGTGTAATTAATGAGATTTCTGTATTAATATTGTTGGTGTTGTTGTTATTGTTATTAACTGCATTTGTGTTTGAGAGGTAAGAGTGTGCCACAAGAAACCTAACGATGAAATGTTCAGATGTTGCCATAGCAGCAGGCTAACACTCGTTTTGACTAAAGCATACTAGCCTACCGGCTAAATTCTTTGGTTATAGCATTTCTATGGTTCAATAATTAGGTATAGCGATGCTAATATTTCTTAGCATTTACTGTGTAAGCATCGGTTAACAAACTATACATTCTCAAAATGTTATGCGTCTATGGCTTCAGGTACAGGTCATGGACTGGTTTTAGGTTTTATGTATGATCTACGAATTACTCTAAATTTTCTGGAGCATTCTCACTCGGCACCTTTAATGCTCCTCTGGCAGTCATAACCACACACTATTAGCTCTGAAGTGCCATTTCATTTTTTTCCTTCATGATGGGTTGTAATCTCGAAAAATATATGTCAGCATTGTATAGCTCATATGAACAGTATTGTTCCATGTGGGTACACTGGCACCGTAAATGTTTGGTATTTGAAGCCCATAATACTATTGCATGTGAAAGGCGGTAGGGGGGAAGCTGACACTTTAATGACAGCTAACATCTTCATATTTGACATTCAGTCCCAGTAATATGGCTTTCTTGTAGCGTTAGAAGGAAATATTGAGATGCAAAGCTGATGGGACCAAGAGAGCCTTTGTCTACGTTTCTTCTGTATTGGCAGATCACGAAGCTCTTCCTGCTCTGAATGTTCTAATTCTGAGCTTTGATTTTCAGTAAAGTGATTGTTGGAATGGCTGCGCAGGTGTAGCCCCTCAGAAATCCCATTCATGAAAGAATCCCACGTCCAGGGAATTAGAACTTGTATTGTTGTCATTTCCAGCCACAGGAGTGTGCTGTGTGTATTTTGTCGTGCAGTTCTTGACTCACACACTCACTTGCTCAGTATTACTGCATAATTCCGGAGGAACAGTGATGCGACTCGTAATGACAGACATTCCATTGACCTTTTGCATTATTCCATCGTCCACCCACGAGACACGATTGATGTAAACAAACTGAAGAGGTTTATTGGTACAAATATTAGTTGATGAAAAAAGAAATTGAAATGATGAAATAAATTTGTGAGAAATTAAGTCTGGGTTCGTCTGAGTAGCAGTTGTGAAGGAGAGAAGGGAGGAAGGAAGACCAGAGGAATCCTGGTTTCCACTTCCAAACTGCCCTTTCCTTCTTTTTTCTGCTGTTCCATAATGGAAGGGTCTTTGTGAACCACCCTTTTCACGGAGCTGTTCCTCCAGATTGACACACATTTTTTGCTCTCTTTCAGTCTGGCTCAGCAGTGCCTGGGATTGGATATGAGCTTTGCTTGTCTTCCCATCCCCTTGCTGATCTGTTGATTTTTCTAATTCAGTAGTTCTTTAAGCTCCCTGAGTTCTTCTTTTAAGCTCTTCTCAGAGCTCTCCAGCTCCCCGAGTTTGCTGCCTTCCTGCAGAGAAGCTCTGATCTCCTCTTCTTAGAACGGGATGCTCTGGGCAGTTTTGTCATTTCTCCTCAATTCATCCGGAACCTCACGAAGATCCCTGCAGTTCTCGATATCTCATGAGCTGTTTTTCAATAAGAGAGAGCTGATTATGAAGACAGCCAATCATTTCATCCCTTTCATTCATTTGCTCTGTTATCTGCTGAGGATCTGCTGTTATGTTATTCTCTGTCCAACACATTCAGCGTTCCCCTCCTGCAGCCGCTCCCCTCTCTTCCAGAACTCCTTCTCCTTTATGGCTGTGGTTTTTGTTGCGCTCCTCAGCTTTTTTAAGTCATTTTCCTCCGCTTTCTGGATTCTCACATTCTCTTTTTACAACCAACATTATAAACTTTTCCTTATCAAGCATTTCATTTGTGTGTATGAGAGAGAACAAGAAAGAGAGAGAGCGCGTGTGTGTGTGTGTGTGTGTGTGTTTCTCTTTGCCTCAGTCTCATTTTCAGCCTTTCCTTTTGCATAATTCATTTCTATTCTTTTCACAGCACAGCAACACATGAGCTGATTCTCTCCATGCCTCTGTTATGCAGTGGATCTTGATAATGAAATTTGTCATCCCAATATAGTCAAAACCTTTTCATGTTGCTTTTTAGTATTCAGAAGGAAGAAAATCTGTTCCTTTTGAATTTCCCAATAAAGTACGAATCCATTTAAGACATACAGTATTCTCAGAGATCAGATGATGATGTTCCAGAACCAAACTGGTTAAGGGGCCGATTTTACATACATGGCACAGGAAGTGTTGCCATGCCCAGATTTGTCCATCACTCACGCGAGGAGATGAATGGAAGATTTCCAAAAAGGGTTTTCAGTCATGAAGATGTTACAGTCTAATCTGGGGGCCTCATATGGAAAATGATGACAACGATGACGATCAAGAGCAATACAAAAAAATAAAAGGAGGTAATGTCCGCTTCCTGTCATCTATTCGTGCTAGGATATCATTTTGCATGCTTTTAGGTGGGTGGGGGTGGGGGTGGGGGGGGGGGGTGGGGGTGCACAAGTGAGGAAAAATGAGGAGGGAAGCGATGTGACTGGACAGCATACGCTGATTCTCATGAGGTAAAATGTCACTTTTCTCGCGCTGCTGGAGCCCACAGTTCCGACACCAGTTGGCACCAAGCAGGGTCAACCGCAACGCGCGTCTCCCTCCTCACCGACGCAGTTTGAAAACATAAAGAGAGACTGATGCAAGAAGAGGGAAGGACTGACAGGGGCCCCGCCGAACACAGACGAGGAGCAGCAATGTGGGACACCGAGCAGAAAGTAGTGTGTGGCCGCAGGCTCACTTGCCTCACACTGGGCAGGATGAGTGGAGGATAAAAGCCGAGCTATAGCAGAGCAGGGAGGAGAGATGCATTATTAAACCAGATTTTGACAGCAGTATGGGCTCTGACGTGAAGCCCGTGCTGCTGCCTGACAAACATCTTTCCCATATAGAAATATAATATTCCCCCTGCCCAAAGAATACTAGCCAACATAATATAAATGATCAAATTGTAGTGGGGAAAAAAAAGAGATGAGATTAATTTTATATGCAGTAATGGAGCACTAAGTCCACCGGTGGTTTGTGTATCCACCTTTATTCAATTACTTCATGCAGCTCCTTGAGATTAACAAACAGAAATATATACTCTCTATTAAGGTTCTCTATAGAATAAAGTATTATCAGAAATTGAAACTTTGCATGGGGGTGCTCTTCCCTTTCCCAGACATAGTACGAAGTAGCCGAATGCTTAAGACACATACACTGTACAAGTTTTCAGTTTTCTGTGGTAACCTGCTCTATTCCTATTTAACAAGACCGTTAGGAGTCGAGTGTCTGTTTCCGAGATTAAAAAAAAACATTCCCACACAGCTGGGACATGTACATTGAAAGATTTAAGGTCATTGTGGGTTAATTGTCTGTGGACAGCGGGGGCTAAAAATAGCTCGCAGCGTTGAGGTGCGACTCCACAAGCCTGAAAAGAGGTCAGTGTGTTTGCACCTCTGTTGGTGTGAGCGTTGTGTCAGTGAGGACGTGTGACAGCCTTTTCTCTGCACCTGGATGCATTACACCGTCGCCAGTGCTGGCAGGATTCTGCAGTACCGGGCAGTCACGGCACGGTTGACTTTGCCATTTCCCCGAGTCGTTCTCGGCTACTTAATGATACGTTCCAAAAAGACACTGAGTGTAGTCGGGCTTTTCACAGCTCACTGTGGTTGGCACCTTGCACACCTTGGCCCAAAAGACGGGGGGGAGAGCAAAGTGATGAGGAGTACATCACCAGCAGCGCTTCTCTCAAAGGGCAGACGGCTTAAAAAGGAATGGCTGATTACAGGTGTTCTATATTTAGAAAGAAATAGTCAATAGTTAAAGGAATTCTCTTTGTTCTGGCTTCAAAGTCCACATGAAGGCATCCAGCTTCTTACACTCAAGGCTTGTTGGACACATTCATGTTCAAGTGCGGCTGCTACAGTAGACACGGTCCAAGTGAGTCATCCCTCCATCATCCCTCCATCCATCATCCATCCATCCATCCATCATCCCTCCATCATCCATCCATCTATCCATCCATCCATCTATTCATCCCTCCATCATCCCTCCATCCATCATCCATCCATCCATCCATCTATTCATCCATCCATCATCCATCCATCTATCCATCCATCTATCCATCCATCCATCCATCATCCATCCATCCATCCATCCATCATCCATCCATCTATCCATCCATCCATCTATCCATCCATCCATCCATCCATCCATCATCCATCCATCCATCCATCATCCATCCATCCATCCATCATCTATCCATCCATCATCCATCCATCCATCCATCCATCATCCATCCATCATCCATCCATCCATCCATCCATCCATCATCCATCATCCATCCATCATCCCTCCATCATCCATCATCCATCCATCCATCCATCCATCCGTCCGTCCATCCATCATCCATCCATCCATCCATCCATCCCTCCATCATCCATCCATCCATTCATCCATCTATCCATCCATCCCTCCATCATCCATCCATCCATCTATCATCCATCCATCTATCATCCATCCATCATCCATCCATCCATCCCTCCATCATACATCCATCCATCCATCCATCTATCCATCATCCATCCATGCATCCATCATCCATCCATCCATCCATCATCCATCCATCATCCATCTATCCATCCATCCATCATCCATCAATCCATCATCCATCCATCCATCCATCATCCATCCATCCATCCATCCATCATTCATCCATCCATCATTCATCCATCCATCATCCATTCATCCATCATTCATCCATCCATCATCCATCCATCCATTCATCATCCATCCATCCATCCATCATCCATCCAACCTGTTATTATTCTTCTGTAGTCTAAGCAGAGAGGCTCAGATTTCACAGCTACTTCATCCTGCTCTTACTGGGGTGTCTGAGTACCTGCAGACATAGTCTCTCTTGGGTCTTGCCCATTGCCCCCCCCCCCCCCCCCCCCCCCCCCCTCCCAGCTCAGTGGGATGTGCCTGGAGATCCACACCGAGAGGATCCAGTTCTAACTAGATGCAGTTCTACTTTGAGCCCCTCGTAGATGACTGGGATTCTGACCTGATCTTTAAAGAAGAGCCCAGACCCCTTAAGAGGAAACTCATTTAGGCCGCCTTTGACCGTAGGTGAGGGTAGGAACACTGATCAACTACTAAATCAAGAGCTTTGATTTTCGGCATGGCTTTACATCTCCAATTCATTACTTTTGCGAAAATCAATTGTGATAATGTTATAATTGTTGCTTCGAAATGGGCCACTTCTGCAGAACAGAACAACTGGCAAAAGACAGTATGGAAGTGTTGAGAGGAAGTGGGGCATTCCCTGCTCTGCCTGATGTACTTATAGAAGAATAGGCTTTGTTAACCAAGGGTGTTTCATTTGACTGTAAAATAACCAATCCACAAGTCTTAAATGTTAGACCAGGAACACCCATGCAAGAAATTGTGGCAGAATGACCACAAGGAAGAGAGCATAGCTAGCTAAATATGCTACAGGTACTGCAGCAAAGATCATGCCCAGTGTGCCTGCCAGGTGTATGTTTGTGTTTGTGTGTATGGGATGGAGAAGGGTGACCACAGTGTTGCAGTTTCAGCCCTTATGGGATCGGGGCCATGCCCGAAGGGGCTTTTCATCTATGGTTCACAAGAGAAGGCTCCCGCTGGTGAAATCCCCGAAGTGTACCTGTTATCACACTCGCTGCAGCATCCTGGAGTTTTCTCCTCCACTTCTCTGGGCATGGTGTCATTTCTCTGATGGCAGTTGTGTGTCACATGGTATCTGTCAGATAAAGAGAAAAAACAGCACGGACCTGTTTGCAAAGACACCTCCCTTTCGTTAAAACCGTTTTTTCTGTAGGGGAACTTTGTTGGGACTGCACCAGTTTTTTTTTTGTAAAAGCAGCTTTTACTGCAAAAAAGTTCGAGCCAATTTACATAAACATGAAAGTTACTTCCAGGCATGGTGAAACTACCGTCTCTTTGATTTTTCCCAATGGATACTGCAGGAAGGATACAATAAAGGGTGTGAAGGTTAAGGTTGAACAAACGGTCTTTGTGAACTTTAGCTCTGCAAAGCAGCAGGAATTCAACACGAAAACCTCTTCCCTTCATTTAAATTCACAACGGGTCACTTTTTCTCATGGGACCAGGATGAATCCATTAACTTTTCAGTACAGCCTTACATTATAAGCCTTCCACATTAAGGCTTTCATTCTTAGCTTTTCTCATTTTTTACTTGACAGCTTTGAGGCATCATGCAGAAGCTAAGCTATGCTACGACAACAGTGAGGAGAGGCCTTAGGCCAGGCTGCGGAGCTGCACAGCTTGCTCACCAGGGACAAGGAGGAAAGACTATGATGAATTATTTACTGTATTTCATCTCTCTGGTACTTCAGGTGCTACAAATTGTGCTGTAAATATTTTAACTAAAGCAAGTGAATCAGTAAAGTGCAAAGTGATGAGGCTTTAGAAGAACATATTGTGAGCTGTCATGATTTTCTTTTCTTAATAGGAATTTAAACTCTGTTCTGGTTTGTAGATGGCTGTCAGGGGAGGAGGAAGCTGCCCCTTTAGTTGTTGACTACTCAATTTGTTGTTTTGCAAATATGACATCATATATCCCTTTATGTGTTTGCTAGCTATTCTACACACTATACATCGACATCTGAAGTTCCAACATGGATACAGTAATGGTGCTCTGCAGCCTGCCAGTGTCTGACATAGTGTACATGCAGCCAGTTGACAGTTGGCAAAGCCTTACAAGGCTATTCTCAGCTGTGGCTGCCGGCGCCGCTGCCGTTATTGGTGACCCACTAGACCCATTCCATGGTATACAGATGAGGCCGGATGTAGCGTGGGCTGCGTGGGAGTCATAACGCTTGTTCAAACACTTCAAACACACACGACGAAGTTCACCTTGCTTGCTAAAGTTAGTTCAGATCTTTCCTTTACAGCCTTTCATCTAACTGCTCATTTTGTTGTTGTGATGCACTTTTCGGTTTTACTTACATTTAATCCTAATTTCCATTTCACTTAAATCCTCCCCCCTTTAGATTTTTCTGCTTATTTATTCAGCAATCTTATTCCTTTTTGTGCTTCTCTCTGCAGTGTACTTTTTGTTTTAATTGCCACAACAGCAGAACATGCAGGGTCGGCTAAGTGCAGAGTATCCCGAAGATGCAAAGACCGTATTTTTTGTTTCTCTCTAACCTCTTTTTATTTTACAAGATGCTTTTTTCCTCTCTAATTTCCTTCCAAAAGGCACACACACTTTCTTAACTAGCTCTACAGGAGTGGAAAAAAAATAAATCAGCAGCTTATGTCTTCATGAGTTTTAGAAGATTAAGCTGAAGACATTATGGCTGCTGCTGCCCCAAGTCAACTATTGCCTGAAACTATGCTTTAGGGGGTTACAGACTGAAGACAGATTAAATGAACCAGGAGTCATTGGAGCCCCAAGGGCGTTGCATTTTGCCCCAATTAATTGTGTTTGTCGGAGTGTGAAAGTCCTAGGTTCCCTCACTGGCTGTAAGGAGAGAGTACAGAAAGTACTCGTTGCTCACAAGTTCCTCCTAGATTCTCTTTATTTTCCCTACCTGGATCTCAGCAGCTGATATGAGGCTACAGACTCTTTAAAGAATGGTGACATTTCTCTCAAAGGAATCTACCCCATTTGATGATTAAGGGCTTTATAAGGGGCAAAGAGCAGGTGCACATCGGAAGTTCAGGGAACAAGCGTTGCAAGTCTTTTTTAACACGCCCCCATCAACAAAAGTAGCACCATGGTGCACCAGGGCTGTGCTGCGTTGAACCAAAACCAGCAGGTTGACTGGTTAATTTAAATCAAACTGTAATCTGGTCTGAGTAAATAGATTACATCTGACTGTTGGGTAATGGAACATAGCTTCTGTCTGTGATGGACCTGAGGGGCTTTGGGTTATTATTGGCGTAATTGTGTGGAACTAAACAATGAGGTATCAGCCACACAGGAAGCCATCGAGCCCATGTGGTGTGTGTGTGTGTGTGTGTGTGTGTGTGTGTGTGTGTGTGTGTGTGTGTGTGAGTGTGTGAGAGAGGGCGAGACTAAACTGATCGTCATTAAACATTAAACCACCCATCTGATTAGATTTTTGGTCACCGTTGTGAACCCAAAAGGATTCTGCTGTGTCAGATCTGTAACGCTGAATCACGACTATTGTTGTTCAATTCGCTCTCTGTTACTGTTGGAAATGAATTAGTAGTTTGGGTTTGGTTCAAGTTTGCCTCCAGTGCTATCCAGTAAATGAGGATGTTTTATTGTTACATTTTAATATGGCGTGAAACTGTTTTCCTGATTTAATGTTGCATTGAAATGAAAATAAAGAGTTCCCCAAAAACGCTGATTTCCCATGGGTTCTATTCGAGTTCAGGCATTAAATCCCAAAAACCGCTGTTGATTTGTGAAAGGCACCAACAGGTTTGTGTGTGCCTGCGTGCATATGTGTGTGTGTGTTTGTGTTTCATTGAGGTTAAACTCCTGCTAGAGGTCACTGCCGCATTTTGACCAAGGTCAATGTTTTAAAAAGAATGATGTGTTACATTTAATTTGACATTTGTAAAGGTCAGTGCAGAGAGTTTGACTCCAAAGCTAAACACACTTGCCCTCCACACCCCCGTGCATGTTCCCACCAGTTACCATAAAACCCACGTCGACACACTGTGAAATACTGGTTCTGTAATGTCTTTTGTGTGTTTCTATTGAGAAATGAGATGTGAGGGAAACAAAGTCTTTACCTTATGTGTCGGAAGGCTAAAGCTGTAAGGCAACCCTAAGCCTTTTTGCCTCTGACAATGAGTCTAACATAGCTAGAGTATTCGGCCAAAGGCTATTTCTGTGCTTTGGGCTTATGCACATGCATCATTTCAGATGCAGCTGCTACGCCTGGAGTGCATGGAAACATTTGAAGGTATAATCATATAATCAAAACACATGAACATGGCAGGACGGTTCAGCTTCGCTCACATCACCATTACAGCAGGATTAAAGATAAATGCTAATATTCACTTGCTCTCAGAGAGAGAGACTTTAAAATGTACAAGATTTTAAGTAACAGAAGCACTTAAATGACTTAAAATAAATAGGTTAGTTTGAATCATGACAAGAAAATGCAAAGATGTTGGGCCTCGCCAGCTCTAATGATGACCTCCTCACACAGAGTGTTGATGATATATAAATGTTAAGTGGTACAAGTCTGCAGGGAGAAGCCTTTTTTTTCTTCTTAATTTCATTATGTGCCTGGAGATGTATTTTAAGGTTGTCGGTGCGTGGGATGTATCATGCGCAGTTGTAAAGTTGTATACTCATAGTTACGCTGAAATGTTATGACAGCGTGACATACAAAGCACCGTGGAAGGAATGCCAGGCCAGGAATATGTCTCCTCTGAAGCTCTCTCGGTGGCTCAGCAAAGCTCCGTGTCAGCAGCAGGTTCTCTGATTTTCTGTTAAACCACAGGGACCTGGCTGGCTGCTGTAACCAGTAACAACCCTGCGATATTGTGTAATAACCACTATGTCTATATATATGGGACAGATGATGGGGCGCAAATATTTTGATTCAATAATTCATACGCACAGTCTGTCCATTTGCATCTTCCTCTGCCTCTTCCTTATTTCCAGTTCACCTCCCAGTTGAGACACCCGTTTGTGTGGAAAAGGCGTGTGTGGGTAGAGAGGAGGGCAGGGAGAAGTTAAGAAAAACCACACCATCTTAGGGGAATGTAATGTGTTAATTCCAGGGTAGTTAAGGACAGAGTAAGTTGATGAGAGGGGAGAGATTGCGCCGGTACACCAGCTGTTTGACTGTCGAGACGAAAAACAGGGGAGCAGAAGGCTACAGCAGCCAGCTGGAGGGAGCAGCGAGCAGGGCAGGGTGGGAGGTAGAGAGGCCCGCGTGTGCCAGATGTCAGGGTATCTGCAGCAGATCCAGATGTGAGCTTTAACAGAAACATTTCTTCTAGTAAGGCGTGAGGTCAGACTATACAAGAACATGATTTATAACAGGTTAAAGCACGTGTGCAAAGACTGGTCAGGGAATCACGCCTGATAAGACTCACAAGGTGTCGGGTGCCACCATTTAATCAGTTTTTAAACATGTATGCAACTGTTGTCATGGACATCACATTTGTTTGTTTACCTTATGCACACCAACTTGTCTTTGTTAGCCTTTTCCAGACACGCAACATATATCATTGGAACATCAAAACTATCCCTCTGCAATTGTGTGTTCACAGCCCGGACACAAACAGTGTCGGATCATCCTGATATACTGTTACAACTCTGCACGCGCGCATGTGTGTGTGTGTGTGTTTGGATATAAGCCAGACAGGGATCCCAGCCAAAGAAGGAAAAACTGTGAGTGTAGCGCCGATCCTAAATGAAAGGTGAGGGAGCAGCTCGTCTGCCAAAGGAGAGAGTCAGAGGTTAATGCAATCCCTTTAAGTGGACATACAGCCAGTTTGGAGGTGGACAGGAGAGCACATAAGCCATCCATGTACCATACGCCCACTGCGGATTCATGCTAATAGTTTACAATCTCCATAAAAGTTATTTTGATGTCGTTAAACCCGCCTTAAAGAAATATTGATTCATGCTTAACCGGTAAACTGTCCATCGTTTCTGTTGCCCGTTAGCCGCGCAACAAGCGTGTGACAATAGGTGCATGCCTCCCCGATAATTGCCAATCTATATCTTTGCTAATGAGTTTAGTTCACCTCGAAGCGTTCGCGGTGTAATTTCGTAGGATTGACCCAGGCTGCGAGGATGCTGTGACAAATTATAGAACCGTTAAGCCGGTAATTGCGTCTCATCTGCACCTGGTTTGCACGTGTGCTCACATGAAGGTATGTCGGGCCTGACATGTCACCTTTTTTTGCGGTATTAGAGATGGTCGTCGGACGGATTAGTGTGAGTGGCATCAGGGCTGAAGTGTGATGGAAATGATTTATGACGCCTGGCTTCTCAGAGGCTTCATCCTTTTGAGCTCATCCCTGTGGAACACACAGGCTCTAACATCTGTGCGTCTGTGGGTCCTTGTGTGCGCGCGTGCACCTACATTTGCATTCACACATGCACCTGTCGTATTTACGTCATATGTGAGCATTCACAGTGAGCCAGAAACATTTATTTCTGTTTAAAAGGCATCTTTGCTTCCTTCTTCATTCACCAATGTGCTTCCTAATTGGCTTATCGTGCACGTCAGCGAGCTGGCCATATCGAGCACGGTCCATGCTGCAGTATGAAATGTGTTGCTTTTTCGGTGCTGTGGGTTAATCCCCCTTTTTGTTTTTTCCACACTCTTTTTTAAAGGCATCTCTGTTTTTATATTTAACTTTAACAGAAATCATCAAAGCAAAGATGAAAGAAAAATAACTAAAATAATAGGAATGAGTTTGAATTATGAATTGTCTAACTGAAATGAAAAGCTGTCATTGTGCCTGATGACTATCAAAACGTTCCCTTTTTTGGGGACAAATCTTATTTGCTTAATTTAATTGCAACAGTTGCCCAAATAATTGATGAAAATCAAGATATCTCTTGTGCTGTATGACTAAAGCTGAACATTCAAATGATGCACTTATATCATTACTGGCTAAAACGGATTGTTTTTCACAGCAAAATTATATTGATTTCAAGGGTTTTTCTAACATTTAAACTGGATTTTGAGGCACTCTGAATACTCAAATGATGTCATAGTCCCCGGCTTAACCTGTGTGTCTGTGTAGTTGCTGTAACACAAACCTGGCCCTCATTACATGTCAGGACACACGACCGGCTATTTCTCCTATAAAAGCCAAACCTGGCAACCCGACACTGATCCCACAGCCACCTGAATACGTGTTGCCGACAACGGCGCGGTCAAAGCTCGGATAGCTACGCACCATTCGCACATTAACCTAGATTCCCATTCTGATTCCATTACATGGAGCGGTCATTTAAAGGTAGGGTTGCAGTGCGGGCGGAGCCCTGCAAGGATATAGGTTTACAGGAGTTGGGCGGTAACTTGGTCCAGCACTCCAGTATGTCAGTTCAAAAGCTGCAATAATTTAGCAGGGGGAAAACGCCTGCGATGATTTAATGATGCTTCGCAAAGCTGCAGGGATGTAGAGAGCAAGGGCTGTTCCATAAATAATGTCTGCCATCACACCATAAACATTTTATATATACGAGTGGGTGGCTGTGCTGTATGTGCGCGTGTGGGAACGCAGTTTGCGCCGTGTTGTGTAGTGCGTACTTGTGCATTTATTTACAGTCCTACTCAACAGCTTATTTCTTGCACCCACACAGCAAAACAAAAACACCTACGTACACACTCCGTGCCCACCTGTCTCCGGCCTTCTTAGCTGTTGTGAGTCATCAGGCAGGCAAACCAACACACACACACACATACACACACGCATAGGAAAAATTCCAATAAAACTCAAAGATGCTCCCCTCTATGTGCACAGACATGTCTGACATTTGGTCTAGGCCCCAGGGGTCTCAGCACATCCATTCCACCCCAGCAAAGAGGCCTGTCACTGGGCCTCCTCGCTCCCACAGGTAGCCTCCCTGGAGCTCACCTGTTATCTCTCTGCGCCCTGTGCATGAAGCTTTCCCATGTACAGGGTGCTGCCTGTTGAGTCACACACACCTACACACACCTACACACGCACCAGTCTCACCAGACAGTGAAATAGGACAGGAGGCCAGACTGTAGACACCTCTCCTGAGCCTCAGTGATGCCCTAGTTTCTCCTTTAGCCTACTTTTCCCCATCAGCTACCTCCTGTAAAGGTATAATGATGCACTGTGGTACAAAAGGTGGTGATTAAAAAAAAACTTGTCAGGACATAATAGAGGTGTATCACAATGTCCTTTGTAACTAGCTCAAATAAAATAGATGGATATGTAGACTGAGAAGGTTTAGTTGTGAAAGGTCGTACTTGTGAGATTGAGCCGACTTTATCGTCGCATTTTTACACTACAACCTAAATTAATGGGTTTTTTTTACCTTTGTAATTGATGTCTAAGTATTCTTAGGCTGCCACTATTAAAAGCTTCACTCGATTCAGCCTCACCTCAGCTTTAACAAGCATGTCAGGGTGAGGTGAGGTGCTGTTATCGCTGTCGTGACAACGGTCTATTGAATGGTTTAAGCTGATTTAAATGCAGCTCTAGTTAGCTGCATTGGCTGCCTCTCCACCAGATGTGGTCATAGATCTGGAGAGTCAATGCCACGTTGCCAGATACTGATGAGAGGAGCCGCGTTGGTCATGTTTACAGTCAATATGTCAGGTAGCGTCGGGTGCTGTGCGATAAGATTGGCCTGGAGAGAGCCGATAGTTTTTGTTGTTGAAGATAAAGAATGTGACAGCCGGAGACGTTTTTCGGAGAAATAAGCAGCGAACCTCGCGCCTGTTTTCACCTCTGCAGTAGACACTCGCCGGTTCTTAGTGGATCTTCCAGCTTCAAGGTCCCCTGAATTTATTGCGGAGCGAAAACTAGCTCATTATGAGTCACAGCTCAGACAGCTCAGCTGAGGGATCACCCCTGGTGTCATAATGCAAGCTGTTCCGGCCCTGCAATTGCCAGTGTGTTTTGCTAGCGCTAATGGGTAACGTAGCACTGCTCTAATGTGGCCTGCAGCTCATGCTAATGCCACGCTTCGACTGTCATTGCTACAGTAGTACACAGAGTTATCCTCAACATCTTAGCATTTTAAGTCTACAGGTTGACAGGCTTTTGTTTTGTTTGGCATTAACGTCATGCGGCAAAAAAATGAACCCATGCTGTCAGTTTGCTCCTTCAGGGACCAAGTTTATTTATTTACAACAATTATTTATAACAACATAAAATGTTCTCTCTGTCAAATCCAAATTGAGAGCAACAGGATCCACTTTTCAGCTTTGAAACATTTTCCTCCCAAATTAAATGAGTTGATTCATTCCCATTTTATTCCATTTTCTTACTCAAGCAGTGTATTTTCTGCCAAATCTTTATTTCCTCATACACAAGGTGACAGAATCACATCACCCAGGATTTTCTAGCCTGTTATCCAAGACGTGCATCATATACTGACGGCTTCCTGCGTAATGAGGTTGTGTAACTGCAGAAGAACACAACATGAAATGAAAATGCAGAATTCCCTCGTGTGCTTGAATCAAGTGTTGGAAGAATGCGGCTCAGCAGTTAATGATGATACCACCTGAGCCTTTATTACAAGACCAAACCAAGTGATTCCTTGTTAGTCATTAGATTAATTCCAGATTAATTCCAGTTCTTGATCAATTCTAAGTTTTCTGAGATTGTAAAGACAAAATAAAAGGATCTCACACCCCCACCTTTGCGTACCAGGATCACTTTGCCTTTATGGATTCGCTTAATTGATCGCCAAGGCAACATTTTAATCAGCGATATCCAGGGCGGGTGAACTGGTATCAATTGAGAAGTCACATGGGAGCACAGACACCGGCGTTTAATTAATTCTAAAGGTGGAAAAGTTTGGTGGCTCAATACATTTGTCAAGTCGGTCATTCAGACCCGCTGCACCACCAGACGCTTTGAGCATATTTGCCAGCAGCGAGTTTGTTGGCACATTCGGTTATTTATTGACGCACTGACATTCAATTTATCTTGCCGATGGAGAGCTGAAGCGGGGAGCGAAGAAAAATCTGTAGAGATATAATAACACAAAGGGACCGCTCCTGAAGATGTGGACTTTAGGCACACACACACACACACACACGCGCGTGCACACACAATTACAGGGACAAATGTTCACAGCGACAATGCTCAGACACAGTGGTGGTCCAGACATGGTGGAATGGTCCAGCCAAGTTAAACAAATGCAATCACTGCGACCAGAGTGGATGTGACATCCTGAAATGTGGTTTACTATTATCCTTCCTTGCCTCTTCTATCAATTTATCTCTCCTCTCTCTGCTTTTTTGCTGCTTTTCCCTCTGCGCTTCTTCTTACTTCATCTTCAGTATCGTTTGTATGTTTGTCTCCTCACTTTTCTTTCATGTTTTTATTTTCAGCTTTGGTGTTTCTGTTCTTTTTTCTCTTTGATCCCAGCGTAAAAGCACCGCTGGGACGCCCCAGTCGGTCACCTTGTTGTTATGACTGGGGTTTGTTGCTCAGCAGAGGTGACCCCTGACCTCGCAGGCCCTTACTTCAGTCTTTATTTCCTTTCTCAGCTTTAGCCTTATCTTGCCACACAGCCTCGCTGCTTTTCATCTGCGAGCATCAGTTCCTGCAAGGGTCAACCAGAGACCAGAGTGAGGGGAATAAATAGATACCGCACAGATTACGGCTAGGTCTAAGAAGAGAACAATAAATCAACGTGTGTGCAGAAGGTTCTTCAAAATAAATCCATTATAAGTTAAACATTTGTGTTCTACTCACGCAGGACAGCATCTAAAAGACAGCTGGTCAACAGGGGGCACTAGTGAGCCCTTCAGTGAGAGTTTAGTTTGAAACATGGTTTAATCTAAAATGGAATTTGATTTTAAGAAAATCAAACTATGGAACTACTTAGTTGTGTTGGTCAAATGCCAACACAAGGATTCGTTAAAGACATGCTTTATCCACCTGTAATTACAGAGCTAAGATTTCAGTATCGACGTCTCTGTTGGCCCAACCGGATGCATTGTGAAACACCGTTTACACAACAGATCCATATTTTCTTGGACCGTTGAGAGTGTACCCGTCCTTATTTCTTCCCCAACTGAATAATTCTGCACTTCATCATGGAGGTTGTAGCACGATTCTCAAGTCAGACATTTACTTCTAATGTGCTTTTACTCATCCACTGGCAGTTCTCTCACATCCAACAAAAGTGCTCAACCTAAAAAATGCATGCTTACCCCCAGAGATTCGTGTTTAAAACCCAGCACAGTTATTTCTCATTAACAGCTTAATTGAACCACATATCAAGGTTATTGTGCTCTCGCCTCCTCTCCGCTGCTGCAGCGACGCGCTGCCCAAGCTCAGACAGATAGATGGATTCCTCTTTCAATTACCAAAAGCCATTACTGCTTTTATCCACACATCCACTCGTATCAGCTTTTTGAAAGTACTGTAATTTGGCACTTGTAGAAATTTGAATTTTATCAGGGGTGTGCATAACCACACTGACACCCATTAAAAATGATCATATTCACATAGACACAAACATAGCCAGATGCACAAGCGCGCTAATGGCCATGCTCTCCTCCGTGAATTAGCAGGTATTCAGGCAGTCAGTGGCGTGAGCTTTGGGGACTTGTGCTATTTCAAAAGTAATTCACATTTAAATGTTGTTAGGCTCCCCCCGCATGTGGTAATTGTGTTTGCACTTCCTGGTTACTCTGGAAAGTGGATGCACTGAAGCATTCTGTTGATAGCAGCCTGCTAATCGCTAATTACAAACACCGACACAGGCACGCACATTTGTTCACACCCACGTGCTCATCACGTGCACAAATTAACTGATTTTGAGAGGCTGCCTTGCTATTATTAACTCATTTCCTACTGTGTGTCTGTGTGGTATCTGACCCTTGATTGAGTTTGGGGCTCTATAGTCACATGAAACGTTCACCGTGCATCAACACGCCGTCAGGTAAAGCTAGCAAGGAAGTGAACTTTTATTTTCTTATGAATATAAGTGAATAAATCCTGGCAGAACAAAGGCTGATGTGGCCCTGATCATCCAGTAAACTGTGTTGCAGAGAAATTGTAATTCCTCAGTGTGATTGACTGGGAGATTGGTTGCGATTTGACTGACGGTAATGACCTTTCCTCCTCCGGAAAGTGAGGAAAATAATGCCTTTCTCTTTATCATCTCAGCCGTGCGACAGTCTTCCACTTTCTTCTTTGCACTTGACAAATGTAAATGAGGCGGTCATCAACATGTGTGTCTCTGCCCTGCGAGACACTGGGTTTTGGGAGGAAACTGAATATATAGTTGCTTTTGTTTGTGAATAAACTAATTATATAATAATATATTATATACTAATAAAACAAGATGAATATGAATTTAACTAGGAAATGAAGCTAAAGTGAAATACAAAATGTAGAAGCTATAGTTTACCAGCAAAGGGACCTTCAAGGATCTCTTTTCAAGACAAGTCACCATTGTGGTTTTACTGTGGTTTGATGCTACTTTTTCCATGTAATGTGGTGCGTACTTTATAGACCAGTGTGTGCTTCAAACATGAGACATATGTACACGTTGTGTTGACCTAGAGAGAATTTGTATTGACTAAAACAAGGACAACAGTGGCCTGTGCATTTCACAATGAATGACATTCACAGGATATATAAGACTAGAGTTGCCCTCAATATTATTGCCTCAAGTTATTGAAAAACTGCTCCAGAATAGTTTCTTTATGCAAGGTGCACACTGGATGTGATGTAGGCACCAAGGAGATGCCTATAGATACCACATATGTGCACCTATTATCCGATCTGCCCTTGGTTTTTATAATAAAGAAAAAACGCACAACTTATCTTGAAGAGGTGATAGCTGGGCCGCCTTCTCTGCTGCACTGTAACTCCGTCCTGCATATCAACGAAATATCTTGTACACTCTTGAGAAGCTCTTCTTCCCCTTTTCTCTCAGAACAATAGTCTTAACTTCCTTAATAAGCTCACTGGCTAAGCAGCCGTATGCTGGGCTAAGTCATAGATGAGCTCACTAATCTGGATCGCAATCAAAGTTCATGTCTGAGCCGAGGCGTCTTAAGGGAGTGCTCAGTTCATCGCAGCTTCACTGCGTTGTGCTCCTATCCAAACATTTCTACGCATTAGCTCTGAATCACCGCTCTGTCTTCGCTGACTCTGTTTTTTTTACTCAACCTTTTATCTTCTTTTTCCTCTTCCTCTTTTTTTCCCTCTTCCTCTTCTTCATCATCTGTCTTCCCACCTGCTGGCACCCCCTCCACTTTATTTCTGGCTTCCCCGCGCTGGCATTTGTGGGGGTGATTATGGATGGTTGTGCAGTCTCTGAAGAGCCATGTGTCATCAGATTGACTTCCATCTGAGTGAGGGGCCATGAAATGTCAGTGCAGAGTATGGATGGATGGATGGCTGCGAGTTGGAGGTGTGGTGAGAGAATCTTTCACAGCGAACCCAAAAGAGCCAAGCTTCATTGGCTTGTGACGGGCTGCCCAATGAAAATGGAATTCAGCTGATGGAGCCTTATGAGGCATCATTTATCGCCATGGTAATGACGCTTGTATTTTTCAAGTGCATCTCAGCTGTGAATGTATGTGAATACTATCATTCACTTAAACAGTAGCATGTAGTAGCGTGTGTCACTGTGCAAAATACCAAAATATGTGCTTTTTGAGCCTATTTCACGCTCATTTTTGTCAAAGATGTTTCTATCTCTTGAACCAAACCCATAGACCTAAATAAAGGTATGCAGATAAAGCTCATTTTTATTTGGGGTAAAAAATATAATCCTGTAATAATCGTCCATGCCACGGTGCCTCCACCAGCAGGTGATTTATGACCTCCCGGAAGGCGATCCGCCACGTATATGGAGTCCAAAGGGAATCACTTAGCCTCAATCAGAAGGGAGCTGGGAACAATCGAGTAGGAATCACCAGGGTTTCGGTCTACAAATGAAAAACCAACTGTCAATATTTCCTTTCTATGTCCCTGTTATTCGTTTCTCGCACCCTCGCTCCATCTCTTTTTGAATATGAATAGAAAAATGGATCCTGCCTATGTTATCGCCTATTTTTCCTTCGCGTAGTTTATCTCAAGCCGAACACGCCGGCACCTCCGTAGAGAGCAGATGGCTCGTCTCACGTTTTTTAATCACAGCCTTTTAACACACTTTGGGGCTTCATTACTGGCAGATATTTCAGGGGGAACCTGACATGACAGAACACACAATCCCATCATCACAGATGTGTTGTGTCTGTCGGTCCGTCAGGGATCATCCATCTGGACCCCCACCACCACTCTATCCATCCTACACTTTATTAATGTGGCCCTCAGAGACCTGGTCCAGCTCAGAAGGGATGAGACAACCTTGGCTGATGACTGACCTTTTTATCTCTCTCTCTTCTGTGTTTTGTTTGTTCACTGGAACGTGCACGCGAGAGTCACACCCACTAGTTGCGCGTCTTTTTTTTTTCTCGCATGGTAATATGTGATATGACCGGTAACATGAAAAGGCCGATAGGGGAACCAATTAAACGTGTTCAGATAACATCTCTTCCCTTTACTAGCAGCAACCCGTCCATCTACTTCCTCTGCGAGACATTCACCTCCACCTTTGTCCCAGCCTTCTGTCAGCTCCGAAATGGGTCTCCATTCACTCAGGGGGCGGGAGACGGCGCATAAGCCTCGCTTATCGTGCGCACACATGCACGCCTCTGCACAAACGCTCCCCCTCACGCTACCCACCGCAGTTTTCCCTTCCTTTAAAGTGTGTAAGCCCAGCTTTATCTCTCTGCTGTGTATAATGGCGCAGAGATGAAATCATCAGAGAAAGGCCAGCTTGACTAAATGGAAGCGGCAAATTGTCTGTAGTATTAGGAGAGAACGGTCTCTATCCCACAATCTGATAGTATCCCATTAAAGAAGGCTCACGGATGGATATGATTAGCTTTTCTTTCCTGCTAATGGAAACAACTTCAGAGAAGAGGAGGAGATGAAATGTTTTGTGGAAATGGTGTCTCCGCTGCACTGATGGGATTCTTATTGCCTAATTTGGATAAAAAGGCCATCATAGTTCTCAGAAGGCACAAGGAGTGTTCCCTGTAAGTGTACTTGCATGTATTACTATGCACCACTGACCGGCCTCTTTGTTAATATGAAAATCTCCTGGATTGATATTCACCAACATCGGTGACTAATGAGAGGTAGTTTTAATCCCCTTCCCCATCCTTGGACCGGGCTGGTTTTCCTTGGTGTGCTGTCCCGTCTCTTTACTGCAGCAGCCTGGAGCAGAAGTCTTTTATTAGACGATAAATCAGCCAACACGGGCATGAATGCTTAAACACATTATTGTTCATTTATGAAGAGCTTCTGAGGTGTTCATCTGCCACGTCGCAGTCCACCAACCACCAGCGCCGCTGTGACGGGTGACAGCGAACGCATCTAACGAGTGCCGTTTCGGATGCTTGTTTCTAGACGTTTCCAATCATTTACAACATTACTAAGTTCTGATAGCTTGTGTTCACACAATCAGACTCCATTTAGTTGTGAATTGGAGTCATTACTTACTGAGAATGGCTTTTTTAAAACTATTGTTTTATTCACTTGTTGCTCGTGTTTTTCAAGTACCACAAAAGAGGCAATCACTTTGCAGAACAATGTTTATTGTTATAACACAAAACAAGGATTGTGGATGCGTGAACGGAACCAGAGCCGAGCCAGGCGGATGGGCGTGTCTGGCTGGCTGAAGAGAGAATGGCTGGATGCTGAAAAAGAGATCAAACTACGATAATCAGCCCAAAAACCAGAGGTCAAAACAGCATATATGCAGAGCCTAGTCCTAAAATACCACATGGATTCAACAATAAACTTTAGAACAACAGAGAGGAGGACCAGATCTTTATGTTGTAACTGGTTGGCAGGGGTGATCCACCAGGTGAGCTGATAGAGGCAGAGCCCAGGTGATCCACGCCCAGCTGAGGGAACCCAAATGAGGGAGCCCAGGAAACAAAAACCAACCCGAGACAGTTTCCTAACAGCCTCTAATGACGTGACTTCTTATACGATTTTTTTGAATACCCATTGTGTTTTTTTTTAAATATTTCATGAGTATCATTATTTTTCTCCCAAATGTCAGATGAATATAGCCGTTTAGATATGCAATTGCATTGTTATTGTAAAGGACGTCTTTTCGTTTTACTTCCAGTCTAGACTTGGAGTCATTTATAACAAATTTATCTGAACTTCTTCTTTAGCTGAGACGCAAGAACAAATTACCTGCAGTTTTTCCTCATGAATAAGCAATGAATACCATTAGAAATAAAGGTGGTTGCTTTTCCAACCGGAGTCTTTAAGCTCCTCCGTTCCTGCTCCTCTTGTCTTCTGCAGCGTCGCTTCACATTTTTGGAAAAATGACCGCGTGCGTGTTGGGGGAGGTAATGTAGTTATTGTAATTGTGTTTTCCATCTTTGCACTTCAGATGAGATTGCTTTTGACTTGCAAATATTTCAGATTGAATTGGGCTAAATGACGTTTGTGAAATGTCTCGGGGGTTCACCAACCCGACCGCGTTCTCTTCTCTAAAGGTTAATAATATCTGCTCTCGGTGAATGAGCGGATGGACTTGGCTCAGCCATGCAGTGGAGGGTTCTTGGATGAGCCTGTTTCTCCTGAGGTGGGACAGGGCCACCAAGTCGGGCTTTAGTCGTTAATGGATGAATGCATCTACTTGGACGGGCCTGAAATTAAAAGTTATGGGTGACAATGACCTCCAGTCAGACGTGCGTGGCTGTCTGAGGCAGGTTGTATTTCATAGAGAATATGACATTCCACTAAATGTATTCTATCATCCCGCTGTCACATCTCACAGGTACGGAGACATGGTTCCCAAGACGATCGCCGGGAAGATCTTCGGCTCGATCTGCTCTCTGAGTGGGGTGCTGGTAATTGCCCTGCCTGTCCCTGTCATCGTATCCAACTTTAGTCGCATCTATCACCAGAACCAGAGAGCAGACAAGCGGCGGGCACAGAAGGTACAGGTGAACACCGTTTTATTTCTCTTCATCTGTGGCCCAGAGGGTTGGACCTCCAACCCAGAGGAGAACCTTTTCATCTTTCTCTCCCAGAGGAGAGGACTTCACAAGGCTCAGCGTGTCCCTGACACTGATGAAGATGTGTGTATAATGCATATTCACATTTACAAGTGTGTATGCGTGTGTGTGTGTGTGGGGGGGGGGGGTGCGTGTGTGCGTGTGTGTGTGTGTGGGAGGGGGTGTGTGTGTGGGTGTGTGTTTGTGTGTGTGTATGTCTGTTCCAGAGGGTGAAAAAGTTGTTATTTAATTTTAAAAATAGTTTTTTAATGGTCCCCTTTTGCTATCCTTCAAAAGCCAGACCTGAGGAAAATAACTGCACATCTCCTAACTTGGCCACAGCATTCCAGCTCGAAAATATCGTGGAAATAAATGTTAGTTTGCATTTAGAGGCGTGCTTTACACACAAGTAAATTGGTTGTCATAACACCAAGCTGTAGGTGTGTGCTCAATGCGCTGAAGCCAAATGATAGTTTGCTCATATTTCAGCATTTAATCGACAATTACATTGAAATGTACCATTTCTGTGTCTGTGAGGCTTGAAACTTCAATTTTATTTTATTTTATGTACGTGTCCTGCATCACCCACCATTTTCCGGCTATTACTTATTACACATTTCACTTTAGAGCTAGAAGTAAATTGCCTACTGGAGGATCTTCACCAGCTGTTACTCCAGAAGCCAAGTAAGCTAACAGTTAACATCATTATTTACACCACTGATTTAAATCTAGTTTGGAATAACCCCCTTAAACAAATGTTGCTGTTGTGCTTGTCTGTGTCAGAGGACGGTTTCATCTTTCTGCTTTTGTCCATCTGGGCAGCTTTTATGCTCATAAGTGATGGAGTAAAATCACAATTTTCCAAAGCGATTATGTAAATGTCTGCTGAAAGGGTGGAAGATTTAAAGATGTATCGCCCTCTGGGTAGAGAGGCAGCTGTAAAGAAACACGTTGTGGTTGTTTGTTCCTGAGCTGGAGAGTGGTATCAGCTGGTGCCTGTACAGAACTGGACCGGTAATCACAGCCTAACGGAGACAAATAGCACAGTGGTGTGTTTGTTGTCGAGCAGGCGCACAACGACACACTTTTTCAGAGTCCATTTTTCTTTCTTTCATCACTCTTGTTCCAACCTCTTCCATCGTGTTTTTTTGTTCTTCTATATTTTTTCTTTCCCTCTTTTCTGCTTCTCCATCTGCCACCTCACCCCCCCCCCCATCCAGCCTCTCAGTGATTACCGCCATCCATCTCAGCACCAGCTCTCCTGGCGTAGTTTAAAATCTGTTTAAAGAGATGCAGGTTGTCCGTGGCCTCGTCTTAACTACGCAACCTTTCCAAGCGCGCAAGATTCCAGAGTGCCTCCACCAAGTGCGCGGACAGAATGAGGCACACTGGCGACAGAGTGAAGGCTGGAAGGAAACAAGATATTAGGGAAGGTTGCATTGTTAGAATGAAAGAGAGGAAAGGAGCTGGTGACAAGAAGGGGCCAGAGGGAAGGAGGTGGGGGTGTGTGTCAGAGGGGAGTGGATGTGTGTCCGAATGTTGTGTTCTTTCCTGAAATAGCCATCACCCAGATGAGGTGCTGGCTGGAAGGGAGGCGTGCATCTGTCTCTCTTCTCATCTGAGTGCATAAATCTGTGTGTGTGTGTGTGTGTGTGTGTGTGTGTGTGCGTGTGTGTGTGTGTGTGTGTGTGTGTGTGTAAGCGTGTGCGCACCATACAGTCAGTCTAAGCTCCTGCCCTTGGTGCGTCCCAAACTCTTGCGTGTTCTTGTCTGCGCTGCAGTGTGCTGCAGTGTCCCCAAAAACAAAACAGACACCCCTGTACCCCTGTACTCGCCCGTTGGAGCGTGACGGTGGCGATGTCATTAACCTGCACCAGATCACCCCCTCGGGTACTTAAATACTGTTTCGGGCAGCCTGCAGTGAGAGTAGAGATTTGCGTGGTCACCTCTGCAGCCAGCAGTTTGGTTACGCTGCATAACAGCACGAGTCAAGTCTCGTCTGCGTGTTCCCAAAAACATTAATAAAAGGATCCCCACCTGGTTCTCTTCATCCATGAAAGTGTTATTACTACAGTAAATCAGAGCACACAGGATGAAAATAGGTTTGCAGCTGTATTTCAGGAATCTCAACACCATGTTTAATTTGCCCATTGATAAAGTGTTAGCATTGACTGTTCCAGTCAGCTTGAGTAATATGCAAGCAAAACCATTGAATGCCGTGGCCATCCATCACAGATCATTCATCAGTGTTTCTGTTAAGAAAAGGCTGGGTTTTATTTTAGGGCGTCAACAGCACGTACACGCCGCTGATTAGCAAATTTAGCATACTGGCAGGTTGAACTGATGAGCCCGACTTTCAGCTTATCATCTACATTGTCACTGCATGTTTTTACAGTAACTTGTTACAGTCGTCTGCATTTAGCTCACAGCTCAGATGAGCTGATTCATACCCTCGCAGCTATTAGCATGATGCGAACTCTTGATCTTGTTCTATTGGATTCTGCTGCCTTTTGTAACCACCATTGCAGACATATGCTCCCTGTTACATCGTGGTTGGCACTCCCTCATACTATAAAAACTCACTCTGGGGGTGTATGATGGAGCCATTACCATTGTATGGTCACTTTTTCACTGCTAATGACTTTAGCGATCTTTAATGCATCGTCTAAGCCTTGAATTGGTCAGGCCGGCTGTATTTTCAATACCCCATTAGCTCTGCGTACATATCAAACAGTGTTCTTTAATGCTCCATAACCCTAATGACATATGTCCTTTGTGGGCATTGAGTCAACATTAACTGAGTGCAACTGGTCATTTCATCATCATCATCATCATCATCATCATCATCATCATCATCATCACGGTATTACAGCCGTGTGGTTATAGTTCAAAGAAAATCATTGTAGCAGAGCTCGCCGATCAGAATAATTTAATGTTTCGCTGTGATTGAGATGTAAAGTCTGGATTGATTTTCCCATTCACAAAAGAATGAGGGGAGACTAGATAGGAGAGAAGGAAGGGGTGGAAGAGAAGAAAGAAGAGGCTGCGGTTCTCCTTTAACCCCAACTCCCCCCCTTCCAAGTCATTGTAAGGCACACACACGATGGCTGAAATAGGTAGTCAACCACCAGCTGCGCCTTTTAGACGGATACGTTCGCCCTCGTCTGCCTCCCTCGGTGTCGCGGCGCCACTTGGGCTGCAAATCTCTCCTGGGTTCAACCGGTTATTGTTGTCAGGCTTGACTGAGAAGTGAAATTATTGTGCGTCGCAGTTCATGAGAATAACATTGACCTATATGTCAGGAAACAAAATGAAATCAAGTCCTCCTCCCTCTGCCTCGCCCTCCCCTTTGGAGGGTCGAAGTCAAAAGGTGGAGATGGCTCCTGGCTGGGGGAGAGCGTGTTTGCCCTTCCAGAAAATCGATGAAGTAGTCTGTACTTTTCAAGGAGGCGGTCCAAACGGGGGGGGCCTTCGCAACGCCAGCCTCACAACAGCTTTGCTAGCAGAGCTGTACTTTCCTCTAAGAGGATATAATCCAGACTTATGGAAGGTATTGTGTCTCTGAAAGGTGTTAGTCTGAGGTTAAGCCGTCTTTGCGAGCAGATATCGACCGTGAGTGCCGAAGAACTTCATTTCCACTCGGTCGGTCAGCTGCTTATTTTGCCCCGACAGAATTTCGGGGGGGGGGGAGTGTGTAATTTCCCCAAAATCCTTCTCATCCCTTTCCCACTGGCCTCGCTCTTGTTTCTCTCTCTCTCTCTTCTATGCTCTACATGTTAAACACTTCATTCATGTCAGACTAACGCCGGAGATCCTCTCGACCAGTGAATTCGCTGAAGAAACTGAAGAATAAATCCAGCAAAGAGTGAATAAGAAGAGTGGCCTTCACACAAGAGAAACAGCACCTCAATCTGTGGAGATGAAGCAAAAAAAGAGCTTTTAGAGCTCATCTGGACTGCGAGTGTGAACGTGGTCTGTGTGGAAGTGAATGGATAGCGCAGCATTTTTGTTCAATTGAGGATGTGGCAGTTTAAAACCCCCAGCTGGCAGAAAGGTTATTGGTCCTGGAGCGTGCAAAAACATCCGGAGCCTTTAAACGAGTGATATTAAGTGTTACTAATCTCAATGTCTGACAGATGCTACCGCTAAATGGACTTGTTTTTAAAGCTGCTCTTTCTCCCACATGTGCGTTGGCCAAATCCAGCAGAAACTGGACTGGTTGGGCATTTGTTTAATAAAACATACGTTCTTAGTGAAAGGAAATGTGTTCAACCTTTACTCAAGAACACACTGTAAAAGGGTCAAGGTCAATGTGTTTTCCTCTGGATTTTCTTCCTATATTTTATAGTATAGTTTCATTATACCAATATTAATTTCCTGTAAACAATTTAATGAAATCTCAGTTTAACTTCTCTGTAATACATAAAATTTGTTTGTATAAGTCTCCAATGGCCAGAAGTGTGTGTTTTAGAGTTTTGAGCTTCTTTACAGAGGAAGGCTGGTGCTCAGAGTAGTGAGACAAAGGTTATTGGTGCAATCCCAGGGGTCTGCATGCTGAAATGTCCTTCAACAGGATCCAAAAAAACTGTTCTGGGTTCAGCATCTTTAGTTTATGTCCAGAAAGGTGGCGCAGAAAAACAGCCAACTTGCCATTTAGCTATATTCACATTTGAAGCAGCTCATTGAACTTGTTGGCTATAGTCATAAAAAGACTGTATGTAAATAGTGCATATTATTTAAAATGTAGAAAAACATGGATGTAAATGGGAATTTATATCTTCATCCTGATGGATGCATCCTCATTGTCTCAGATCAGCGTCAAATGTAAACAATAAAGAGGTCAATAAGGAGCTCTGCTGCACAGCTGACACAGGGCACAAGGGCACTGGATGATGAAGAACAACACTGTGTCATCAGGATAAAGCGGCTTGATTAGATTTAGACGATGCACATGGGTTGTTTTTTTTAATAGGATACACTCTCCTAAAACAAAGTCATGCGTCACACATCACGCGCCGTCTGCTTCTGTTCTGACATGTTAGGATACTGTAGCAGCTTCGGTGGCAGGAGTACAGGATTAAAGATTAAATACGGTGCTGCAATCAGATTGAACATTTTCCATACTGCCGGTCCCCCCCCAAAAAAAAAAACGACTCAGATTTGCATACGGTGACAGGGCTCTGCCACAGGCAAACTGTCACACTGCAAAACATGAGCAAACAAAGTCATCCTTATCACGTCAGTTGGGGGGAAAAACAGATTCAGCACATCAAACAGTGCTGCGGCGTAGTTTCCAAAAGCACCTTTGGCTGTTTGGTTGTTTAGACGTTATCTATCTTCAGTATTGCTGTTAACAGCGCACTGCTGGCCCATCGGATCTGCATTACAGATGGAGTTTGTTTGTTCCTCCTCTGACTCCTGCAACAGGTCTGAGCCAGACAGCCGCTGTCAGCCCTATCCAGCTCGTGGACATTATTATAGTGACAAAAGAGATGACTAAGCGTAATTTCTGCACCAATCTGAAGATTACTTATGGAAAACATGACCTAAATTGTACTCCATGTTGATAAAAATGGCTGTCTGTGCATGTGTGAAGCGTGAGATTCACCTGTGTGTACGAATGTGCAACACACACATCCTCGAGCCTTCTTACCCTCCACCTGCTAATCTCTGCAAATGTAGACATTAATAGAACCTGTGTGGTTTCCTTTTCCTGCATGCCCTGGGTGATGCTTCAGTACCTACAGGTGCCCAGGATTCCGGAGGCAGCCAGTAAGATGGCTGCAGAACCAGATTCAGTCCGGCAGGACGTCTTCAGAACATCCAGTCCATTAGTCTGGCGCCACCTGGCAACTGCCGCCGCAGTCGCGAGCTTCTGTTTGCATGTTGACCTCAGAGAAATAATCAAACACAGCAGCAGAGGGAGAACGGAGGGTTTTGGAAGGTAGTTGGGATCTGTTCTGGCTAAAAGACTATAAAATACACATAAAGATGGAGGACAATGTAGGAAGGTAAACGACATGAAGGGATTTATGCTACAGACTCTGTGGTAAACTGTCAGCTGGCCGCCGAACGTGTACATTTTTACTTGCACTTATCTCCCCTCTTACTCTTTATGTCATTAAACCACGACATGAGAAAACATGCTTTAAATGAAATTCAAGTGAGTTGGTAAGCTTGAATTATCATATATTACCATACACTTACTGAGCCAAGCTTACCGCTACTGTATACTGTAGCTTAAATATGTATATGTATGGAAATTCAGGCGTGGAGGCATGCAAGCAGAAATTCACCCTCTCAGTTAAAACCCCTCAGTGGTGCAAGGGGGGTAAACGTGTTCATCATTCTCACCGCTTATTCTCACCACCAGGTTCCTCAACAGACACATCCAGGTTGTTGTGACAGTGAGTCTGACATCCATCTCTGGACATTGATGGCAAAATGGCAGTGGAGTGACCGACTCCCGGTGGTGTAATTCGTACCTTAAGTGGGGGATCTAGAGAGCCGCACGCATCGATGTGCCATGTTCAGTGGCCGCAGATCAAAAACAGGAGCCTGCGATGTTAAAGCGGAGTCTTGCCTCCTGCGTGGAACTCTTGCGTGTCTTCCTGGACCAGAGTGTGTCTTCATCACACACTTTTTTGTGCTGGTCGCTGTTGCCAACGGGAGATTTGACAGCATGCAAAATGAGAGAGGGAGTAAAAAGGCTCTGGAGCGTGCGTTTGCAAAAGAAAGGCGGGTTTGATGCCTTTAAGCTGACGCCACTGATGTGCACCATTAGGGGCCTCGTTCATTTTGCTAAACAAAAGAAAAACCAAACACGTGACAAAACAAGGTGACACACATGGGAGCCAAAAAAAAAAGATTAATTTGAACGAGATTTATTTTATACGCTCACTGCCTTTTAATTGATTTTTAACCCAAGGAATTCTGCTCATGGAGCGTGCATGAATCATTCAGCACTACAGGAGCTCGTAGTGAATTCATCTGGGTGATCAGAGCGAATGCTTTAGTAGCACACGCTTGATTTCATTTATAGGATTCAACTAAAATATGAGGGGTGTCGGAGTGCTGGAACTCGGATTGGCTGGATCTGTCAGGAATGCTCTCTCTCTTCGTGCTCTGGTGCTGACTAACAGGTGATTAATTTATTCATATTTTTGTTGTTTGTTGCTCATTGCTCCCTGCAGAAAGCCCGCCTGGCCAGGATACGAATATCCAAGACGGGGAGCTCCAACGCCTTCCTCCACAGCAAGCGCAATGGCCTGTTCAACGAGGCTCTGGAGTTCACAGTAAGATAATCCCCTGAACCTCTCTCCTCGTGTGTGTCTCATTAAAGGTCACCCAGCAGCGTCGAAGGTTTCCGGTTTTTTTAACGCCTTCTCACTGCGTCTCCTCGGAAGAGCAGTTCCCAGGATTTGGAGGAGGCAGGAACCAAGTCATTGGCTGCTGGCACGGTTCATCGAGCCTTTAATTATCAGTTCTCAGAATTCAGCCCGCGTTCCATCACGGCAGCTCGCTGCAGCTTCATTTGTTAAATGGCACTTCTAAAGCGAGCGTTTCTAGGCTCAGCTGCCCGACCGAGGGACAGGCTTCGGGCAATGCAGCAGGAAATGTAAACACGACTCAAGGATGTTCTTGGCCGTGTCCGAAACGCCGCGCTTCACACGCAGCGACGGGGCCCCGGGGCAGACACAGTGCAAAAACGAGAGACTCAAATTGTCCTTCTCCTCCTTCTTCAGTCACGTGACTGCGCAGTCGCTCTCAATGTCAATTACTGAGGATAGAGTGTGCACGGCGCTAGTGTTTGCATTTAAGCTAAAGCTGAATAATCGATTGCATTTATATTGGTATCACCCCAGGAGACACTGTGCTGTGAAGGCTGCTGTATTATTTGTGGTAATGTATGTGTCTTCGTTTGCTTCTGCTGTACTCCAAACAACACACAACTTAGGGTCATACTGAATGATTTATACATTTATTTTCTTATGTGTTTACATATATACATGTATACAGACACTTTATGTGTGAAAATCAGATGTGTATTATGAATTTATCATCCAATTTTCCAAATTTATTTGTCGGATTTATGAATTATACCACTCCATTTTCCTAATCGTTGGATGTCTTTCAAGATAACCCCTTTATTATTCTTCCTGGGACTCCGCAGTTGAATCAGTTATATATTGCAGGTTATTCCGTATGTGGGGGCATAAATAATTGATACAGCGATGAACACAATTATTTATCATGCTGTAGTGAAGTGCAGCTGCAAAATGATATATCATGGCCTTTTTTTCTCAGTGGTACAGATAGGATGTAAATAAATAAGAGGTTTTTTACACCCTTTGTCAGAACACAGTGCTTAAGCATCGAGGAGTCAGGTTAAAGCTGCCCAGTGTTATGGAATTAGGCTCTAAACACACTAAATCTGTAACTGTAGTTTAGAGAGAGCAGGGCATCACAACATGTTTGATCAAGCTGTTTCCAGTCTCACCGTATGGCAGCCGCCCGGGCGGGACGCTATAGCCACCTTCATGCTGCTGGTGTGGGCTTTAAGTTATATCGTACCAAAAGAGATGTGAATAATTCTACAACTGCACATAAGTGCTTTGTTAGGGAGGGCAGCATGAGCGCTGCTGGGCCGTCTTGACTGGCACAGGCTGAATTATCAGCATTAAACATCCCCTCACAGCAGAGACGCTTTTGCTCAGCGTCAATGCCACCTCAACGAAGAGAAAAGTGCTGCTGGAAATGATCCAAACACTGTATTTGCTGTTCCTTGGTGTTGCTGCAGAGTCGACAGGATAAGGGTAGGTTTATGGGGGGCTTTGTTTTTTATTAGCAGCTTAACTTTAGATTCTGCTGGCAAAGAAAGCTAAAGCACGTAAGCAGAAATCAGCGATGCAGCTGACCGAGGAGACCCCTACCTACCTACTCTTCCTCATTCCTTTGAAAAAGGAAAAAGGAATGCCACAAATCCTACATATATATTTAAGGATTTGAAATTCAGCTTGCTAACCTGAGATATAGGGTTTTGTTTTTTTCACGGCATACAAAATAAGGAATATGGAAAAACAAACCATTAAGGACTTCCCTGTCGGTGGTGGCAAAATGTCACAATGTAAATTTTAAATATATTCATCTATACTGTACGTGTCGTGAGTTGCGAGGGAGATGGGAACTGAAATGGAAATTCAGCGCAAATCTGTGCACTGGCTCCACTGAAGTTTGCAGACAAGCCCCATTACTGTCAAGGGCTACGTTCCCAGAGGTTGTCTGGCATGACTGAGGCCCCGATGAGCGTCTGTTCTTAGTGCTGAACCATGAATTCGAGTAAAACTACCTGTCTGTTTCCCTCTTGTCTCCTTCTCCGACTGAAGCAACTTCCATACAAGATGAACCTTTCAGATCAGGTACAGAGACAGCAGCCGAGCACCGTGCACCTCCAGTTCAGTGGATGCCCTTAACGGGGGCTTCACCATGTCATTAATGGTGTCTGTGTGTGTGTGTGTGTGCGTGTGTGTGTGTTACAGAGTTCTAGTGAAGAGGAGCAGCGGTTAAGCAAGTCTGCCTCACTGTTGGAGAGTCAGCATCACCACCTGCTGCACTGTCTGGAGAAAACCACTGTGAGCACACACACACGCACACACACACACACACACACACACACACATAACAGTCAACAGCAATACAGTCATACCTATAGACTTGTTTTTTGCAATCTGAACCACTGCGTATTAATGCATGCAGCAGATAGTTGCACTCCTGATTGTTGCTGCTTTTATTGCTCTGTCGGCTCTGCCACCTCACAGAACCACGAGTTTGTGGATGAGCAGTATTACCAGCAGAGTTACCTGGACCCGGGGCTGCAGAATTACTCGTCTCGGAGCCCGTCCCTCTCCAGCCAAGATGGCGTGACGGGCACGTGCTGCACCCGCCGAAGCAAGAAGCACCACACCCCTTTAGCGAATGCCAGTGCCCCAGCACACATGCAGCCTTTGACACACACGCACCAACAAGGGCTGCAGGAGCTCAGCACCATTCACATCCAGCCCCTCAGCTCCAGGTCAGACTAACCACTTGTGTCTCCTGTCTTTCATTCACTCCGTCATCTCATCCATTAGCAAAGGGAAGGGGGGGGGGGGGTTACATCCATATCAAAAATGGTGATGTGAGGGTTTTTTTTCTACTTGTAGCCGCTCCAGTCTGAACATGCGTGTGGATGAGCAAACGCCCCTGAACTGCCAGAGCAGCCAGATCACCACAGCAATCATCAGCATTCCCACACCGCCAGTGATGACCCCGGAGGGCGACGCTCACCTCCCTGTGAGTGCCCCCTACCAGAATGTTGTGAAGGTGTCAGCACTGTGAAGGCGGGGAGCGCGGGAGCGTCGCATGGAAAGGCACTTACAGACTCATCAAGACAGACTGGGGGACTAAAGAGGAATGATGAAGATGTTTAGAGTCCTAGTCTGGCCACGGTGGAGACTGCCCTCTGCTGGTCATGTTCTGTAAGGACATGGCCTCCCTTTACAGACTGTGGATGGCATTTAGATACAGTATATTCATGTTACCAATTGACGTGCACATGTGAGTGTGTGTGTGTGTGAGAGAGAGAGAGAGAGAGAGAGAACAAGAGAGAGTTGGGAATATGTTACAGTTGTCATTTCAGATGAGGAGCTGAGTGAGACTGTGTCTCTCGAGTGTTAAAGACGACAGTAAGTCATGTGTCACTGTGCACAAAGCACCTTTTTATGATTTGGGCTCAATGAAGGAGATATAAGGGGGAAATATAACACATAACTAAAGCCTTTTTGTGTCATGTAGGTCTACGCACCTGTCAGTAGATAAAGAACGCCATCATTTTCTTTTCCAGCTCTGATAATATTCCAGACATTAGGTGAGAGTCGTTGAAGTGGTAATAAACGGTGGTGTGTCTGTGACAGTGTTACCAGCAAGTGTCATGTTTGTTGATGGTGTTTTTTTTTGTTTTGTTTTATTTTCTTTCAAAGGAATTCCGAAATGCGATCGTCCCGGCTGGTTGAAAACGCGTGTTTCCGTCCGTCTGGAAGTCGCCGTGGCTTTAGTATATGGTTTATCTGACTAGCTGCCACTCTGCAGGGTTAACTGCACACGTTTCCGTCTGAAATTCTCAGCCACGGGCCTTCAACACAACATGTGCCTGTTCTGATGGAGCAAAAGCAGATCTGTTTTTTGGTTTTTCCAAAACCCTCCCCCCCCCCTTTGTTTGGTTTGCCAGTTTCTGCCCGGCAGACCTCGAACAATCCAATTTTCTTACAGCGAAACAAAGTCTGAATTCAAGCCACCGCAATTAAAAGCACAAGGCATTTTGCTGAGAATTTCTGACACTAATTTGTGCTGAGTAGGGTTCTTTGTGAATATTGTGAATAGAATATTTTGTAATATTTCATCATTGTTTGGCAGAACCAGTGATGCTGTCTTCTCCTTCTCTCTTTCCCCCCCTCAGTCTGTCTCTCTCTCTTCTCCTCTGCGTTTTTCTCTTTATCTCTTGTTGTCGTCCTGTTGTATGCCCACTTCCTGTGTGAACAACAGTATACTTTCAGCCGTCTTTATAGCTGTTAATGTTCTTTCCTCCCCAGACTCGTCGGGTATTGTTTTGCCTTTTTCCTTCTTTCTTCTCCACAGTTGTTCGGTATGTGTACTCTATGTGATTAGGAAACTTGGTGTTTGTACTTTTTGTCCTCCTCGGTGTTTCAAATGAGTTTATTTAATTTTATCTTCTGGGGGATCCTAAAGTAGAGCGGTCCGCTGTGATGGGGGTGGCAGCGACAATACTGGAGACGTCCTCGATCTGTCACCAAAAAAAGAAAATAACCCCAAAAAAAATACGTGTGCTACTCTGTTCTCTGAAGTCACTCCAAAAGAAACTTTAGTATTATTTACCCTCAATGCTGACCTTTATAACAATGGATGCTGACCTTTTTAGCTCCGCTACCCTCTCCGTGCCCCACTGTTTGCCTTTATCACCAGGGACGTCGCCCAGCAACCGGCGGCTCCCAAAAACAGCTTGTCTTTATGAGATTTCCCGCAGCAATGGGACGAAGCGGCTTCAGACGCCTCTGCTCCGCCGGGATGAGATCAAACGTTGTTCAAGAGCACACAGATGGGGCCGGTGGCGTGCTGATCACTCACCGTCCAGCCCACATTACAGCATATTTCAAAAGCAATACTGGGATTGGTGGGATGCTGTAAATCTGCCTGTGTGTTGCTGCTCTGTTTATTTAGAGGTAGGGCCGTATTTGACATAACTGCCTAACTAGCAGCATATTGTACCACATCCTTTAAAATAAGAATGAAAAAATATGACTGCAAGGCGGAAAGATGAATCTTTTACACTTGCATTTGTACATAAAAACACATTAGCAGTGCACAAGATGCTAAGCTGTCAAGCGCCTCTGCTGAGCTTTAGTTGTCTCTTCTGTGCCCGAGGTTCCTGTCAAAGAAAGCCAAATGTCCCATAGACTTAAAATGGCGTGCAGTGACTTAATAGTACTGTTTCCACTGGCAACAGCTCTCGTCAGGCTGTCTGTGATCATGCCTGAAGGAAAGACAAGCACAGGCAAGCAGGGCTCCCCCCCCCGAGTATTATTTCATGGGGTTGAAGGCATTGACTTCATATTCACAGCAACAAGTCCAACACTTACAAACCCGCTGAAGGCTGACGGCAGTGAGGTTCCGAGCACTGTTGCTCGGTTCAGGATTAAACATTACTTTACACTTATTGAAGATTCCTTTGTTCACTTTTACTTTAAATGACATTTGAATTCCCGGATAAGGGTAATTTCTGTCAAAGTGTCAAATGATTGTGATGTTCATTTCCAGTGGAAACAGAGGTCAGCGCTTGGGTTCCTCTTCCAGTCCTTTTTCTCCCCTCCCTCTTTACTTTGCCGTTCTGTCGTTGTTGAGGCTACTGCTGTGCGTATTTTGTCAGGTGTTGATATTATTTATGACCTTGTCTTGTGTCCCGACTGTGAAAACGCCTGATAAAACATCTGTATCTGCCACTAAATCTGCTGGCTCTCTTCTTCACTTGCCTCTGACTCGTGAACGCCAGGGCCGCCTGTGGCTCCAGATGTGCTCCCTGGTGGCAGATGTGCAGCGGAGGCGCAGGTCTTCACGGATTACACCTGCAGGATTTGGGCGGACACCCTGGGATGGAGGAGAGGATCTTTCCGAGCTCTGAGCGAAACTGTCTGGTTACTAAAGTGTAGATGAGTGGATCGACCGCGGCCTGGACGCACGTCAGCACGGTGGCCGATGTTTCCAGCTGCATCAGCAACTGTCGGGGGGGAGTAGATATAGACAGAAGGGATATGTTTTGAAATGCTGACAGCAAAATCGTAGTCTGCAGGGTTAAACGATTTTATTTTTAATATTTGAAATTTCCATTTGAAAGTCCTGTTTTAGAATGCGTTTATTCTCTGCAAATAATCAGGAAAAGATTTTAACCACAATTGAAAAATGCTCATTTTATAACGATCAATGCAATGAACAAAGTCAAAGTGCTTCATCTTAATTCGTTTGTCTGATTCTGACAGGCTACGCTTCCACTTGGATTTAATAATTACAATTGATAACTTGAGCGAACACACTTTATATATAATTCTGACCTTCACACCGTTTGTAATCTCTTGTGGGTGGGAAACGTACCCTTAAATACAAGTTAATATATTATAACGCAGCGTGGAAACAAAAAGCTGCTCCACTCACTCGGTCCGTGTCTTTCCATATGGCGTTCATGAGTAAGATCACCACCATGGGCACCCAGGACAGCGTGAATGCGATGATAATGTACCCGAAGCGCTGGGCCAGTTTGCCCTCCATGCGCTTCTTCCCGCGCTCTTTGGCCCCCGGTGTGAGAAAACACACGGCTCCCACGATGGCCGAACGTCTCCTTGGAGTGTCTCTTGGGGACGAGCCCCCAGATGCAGCACCGGCCGCGGCCACGAAGAGCACCGGCCGGCGCGGAGGCAGCGGGCTGCCGGTGACCCCGGAGGGCAGAGACCCGAACGGCCGCGGCGGGGCCGTCTGCGAAGCTGCGGGGGAGTCGCTCAACATGCTCCAGATGGCCGCGGACACAACCGGACGCGGCCGGACTCCACGACTGACAACTTTCCTGCGGTGCCGTCTTACAACCTTAAATATCCGCACGTAGTGAATGACGATGACCATCAGTGACAGTCCCCACACCGGCACCAGCACGTAGGGGCCAAATAGGTCCAGATATGGCAGGCGCTCCTCGCCGAGCTCCCGGACGTAGGGGCGGCATAGCGCCTCTCTGGAAAGAGCCAAAGAGACCCCAGCCAAAATAAGACCACATACCCAGATGGAGAGGATCCAGAGACGCACCCGCGCCTTCCTCCGCTCGGTCTGAAAGGGGAAGGCGATGGCCTGGAAGCGCTCCACGCTGATGCTGACCAGCGTCAGCAGCTGCACGCAGCTGCACAGCGCGTAAGTGAACTGCTGCAGGGCGCACACGGGCACCGTCACCCGGCGCAGCAGGGACAGCAGAAACAGCGGCGTGTCCACGGAGCACTTGAGGAGGTCGCTGGCGGCCAAACTGACCAGAAGCGCGTTGTTGAAAGTCCGCAGGCTTTTCGTCCTGAAAACCACCCAACAGACCCACAAGTTCCCGGGCAGACCCAGGAGCAAGGTGAAGGTCAAGACCGCGCAGTTGAACGCGAAAAACAGGTTATCCGAGGCGGTCTCGGCGCGCTGCGCGTTTGTCGCGTTGCAGAAGGCGCACTCATCCATATTTCCCTCCAGGTTTCAGCATTTCAAAGCGCTTGCTGGATGCTCGGGAAGGAACCAAAGAACATTTCACCTGCAGCGCATGTTGTTTTAAACTTATGAGATAATCAACCTGAGCTGGAGTGGAACTTCAGTTTCAATGACTTATTTGAAGCTCCGTGCTGCTCTGCATTGATTGGGCACACAGCAGTTGATTAGCCTGTAATCAGGGGGCATGTGGAGATGTCTGACCTTGCTGAAGAGTTTTCAAAAAGGAAATTGACCTTGCTGCTACCATTGCAGACATAATTATAATTATCAGTGAATGCACCTCTTATTTTCACCTTCAAGCTCATTTATAAACCGGAAAAGGAAACCTATAAAACTACAATGGAAAAAATGCTTTAGCAAATGTGCACAAATGGTGAAAAACTGCCGATCATTCCAAACAAATCATACAAAAAGCATCAAAGCAGATGCTCATAAGAGCCAAGACATATATTTTCGATTAGTCTTTCAGGAGTTCCTCCATGTAGACGGCATTCATACGGTAAGCTGCCATCCAGCTGTGGGCTGCACCGTAGCAGCTTGGGTAACCTTGACTTTGAAAAGCAGACACAGAGGCGTAGTAGTCGTTCCAGGCCCTGTAGGTGGCCCTCCAGTAGGCTTCGGCGCTCCGCTCCTCCTCTTCCTCATCGCGCTCTCCCTCATTTCTCCCCACGTGCTCTCTGTTCCTCATTTCTGTCACATCTTTCCTCTGTTTTCCACACCTTTCTCTCACCTTCCTCGACTCACCCTCGCTGCAGGATTTCCATGCCATCTGATCGCCTCGCGTGCTGCGTTTAACAGCCCCAGACGGGTTGTAATTTTCAGGTTTTGGTAAAGTTGCATCACTCGATGGATGCTTTCGTGGCACTGAAGCCTCAGAACTGGTGTGCTTTGGCTCCTCCTTGGCCGCGGGCACAGCCGCTGCCCGTCGTGCTTCGGTTTGAGGCTCAGACACTGCTGCTACTTTCTCAACGTTCCTGTCAGAAGGTGAACTTGAAGAACTGGAGATTGACCTTGGATGTGATTGACCTGATTTCCTCCATTTCCTGCACAGCTTCAAACACTCACTTGAATCATCATCAAGCGTGATGCATTCGTTGTGTACACTGTGCTCACCATCCTCTTGACCTCCGTACTCCCTGATGACATCTACCGATCTCCCAGGGCCTGTGGTGATGAAGCCGTGGAAGTCCAGCTCTGCCTCCTCCAGAGTCACAAACCTGGGTCTGCAGCTTTTGAATGAGCTGAGCGGGGGGATCTTTGGCAGGCGGTCTTGTAGCTCCTTTCGGGTTGGCCCAGCCTGTTGTGCACCCTGCACACAATCTTCCTTTGTTGATGCCAGAGTTCTCCGAGTTTCCTCGAAGGTTGCAGCCGGTGTGGGCGCTGGAGGTGCCTTTTCTGGCTTCCTGTGACCGTTGGACTGTTCACCCGGATCAACAGCTAACTTTGGATGCTTTTTCCTCTCCGTCTTAGAGGACAGCTTGGCTAAGGTGACAGGAGTGGCAGCTTCAGCACAGACATCCCAGTCACACGGGTCATCCATCAACCTGGACTCCAGGACGGCTACAAGGAAGGACAAACAGGAGCTGATTATTGCCAATCCAATATTTTTAAAAAAGACACAAGAAAAAGAAATACTCACCTGGCAACAAAGACAGGTTGAGGCTGCACTTTTGAGCAATGCTCATCAACTTGTTTTCTTCCTCGCCATGGCAACAGTAGGTGACTGCCAGCCCCTGAGTGCCTGTAAATAAAAGGACAGACAAAATTTAAAAAAATAGACATAAAACAGGGGCCCAGAATGGCAGCTGTGGCCTTCAGTTGACATTGTACGTTCAAGAGAGCGTTGCCCCCGTTTCCATGACAACAGATTATCATTATCTCCATGGCAACAGATTATTATAATTAAATGAATGATGAGGAACCTGTTGACCTTGCTGGGTGTGTAAAGATGACCAACACTCATGTGGTTGAGGCCAATCTTAAAATTATGCTTATGCTTAACAAGGAAAATTTCAACAAAACAGAAAAGCAACTTATAGGGCTCAAGATATCAAAATAACCCGATAAAGTAAAGTAGAAATTCCAGTAAAGTAGAAATTATGTAGACACTAACCAAATCGGCCAGCTCGTCCAATTCGATGCATATACGTCTCCCAGTCCTGCGGCAGGTCCAGATTTATCACCAGGTTGACTTTGTCTGCATCTATACCTCTGGAGGTCTGAAGGTAGGAAAACACACATGATCAGAAGTATGTTATTACTAACTGGAGTAAAGGCAGGAACATCACTGATGCAGGAGACCGTCTCACCAGGTCTGTGGAGATGAGCACCCTACACTGGTACTGCTTCAGTTTAGACATGGCCTCCAGTCTCTGGTCCTGACTCAGACCACCTGCACAGAAAAATCACACACAGTTACTTTAGATCAGAGCAACTTAAAGGTCAGTCAGGCCATCTTTATTAAACTTTTCATTTATAATACTGGCATAACTCCCTAATATAATTAAAATGTTGTTACGCCAACAATAATCATTAATGAACCAGAAAACTATCAGCCTTTTGAAATTCTTTAAAAATGAAGAAAATTGTGTTTTGACAGTTTCTTCATCAATTTTTCCTGAATCTCACCTGAGATGCAGACAGCAGGTAAGCCTTTGGAGGATAAGATGTCTGCTAGGTGCTGAGCCCTGTAGGAGCAATAGAAAGCATCAATATGATATGAAAGGTTTCAATAGAGTAATAGTTATTTAAATCAACAACAAAGAAAAAAGTTCAAAAAGAAGGAAAGCTTAATGAAAATCCTGTTTTGATTGAGACAAGTTGGTATTCAAGTTACTGAGGAAGTTTGCAACAAATGGGGGAAAAAAAGACAAAAACCTATCCTTAAAAGGGGAATTACCTTGTATGCAAGTTAGAGAACACCAGGGCCTGGTTGAAGGGGATTTTACTGAAAAGCTCCAGCAAGTGTTGCACCTTCTCCTCAAAAACTTTGTGAGGTAAAGAATGGGACTGCACTAGCTTGTAATACTGCTTCAAACCTGGTGGGGGCGACAAAATTCGATATGAAGAGGAAAAGATTAATACAAGGACAAAACTCGTGCTCATCTTTTTGACAAGGCAAATTTTCATAACGAGTACAGCATGTTTTAAAAAGTTAGCATGTTATTTGCCTGAAATAATAAACTCACCTTTAAGACCCATGTCAGTGGGGTTAAGTCTGACAAAAGTAGGCTCTCTCATGTAGCGGGTGAGGTGTTGAGCAAGTGATTCTGGGTAGGTGGCAGACAGGGCGAGCATCTGTTTGTTCTCAGGAAGAGAGGAAAATATCCAGCTACAGAGACAACACAGAAGATCATCTCAAACTACTCAGATGTGATTGATGACATATGTTGTGGTCAATCTTACTTTATCTGCTCCTGGAAGCTGCCCTCTTCCAGCAGCTTGTCTGCCTCATCCAGGACAAAGAGTCTGATGCTGGAGGTTGATAACATACCCAGCTCAATCAGCTGCTTAATACGACCTGTGTAGATACATACGCAGGGTTACACTCACAAAATTGTACCCCGATGCTTAAATCAGTCGCTCATGTTCAACCAGCATTTACCAGGTGAGCCCACTGCTATGTGGCACTTCTTTAGATGGTGTTTATCCTGACTCACAGCTCTACCACCAATGAAAACATGGCATTCCAGGCCCTCCATGGCACAGCCAATTGCCATGAATACAGAGTGGATCTGCACTGCGATCTCACGTGTTGGAGCCAAGACAAGAACCTGAGAGATCAGAGCAAAGAAAGATTTTAATGTTCTGGGGAACAAAAACAGGTGTTCATATCCAGATGGCTCAGATTGCCTAAGCTTTAGCAGGTGCTGTGTACTTCCACCCCCTAGAGGTAAGACCCCATCCTCAGCTAAGAAGATTTCGTGCACTAAAACACAGCCAATTCAGCAGTAACTGAGCACTTTCATTTACTCTTTGGAGACCGAGCTGATTAACTCCATCTGATTAAAGACCATCTGTTGGTGGAAAAAAAATTAAGTAGTGTGATACATTTTTAGTATGTCCTGTTTTACTTTAATCTTTTTGTGTAAATCTACTCACTTGTGTTGTAGGATTCTCCAAAACCAGAAAATCTAAGGCAATGGTGCAGAACACGCATGTCTTCCCTGTGCCAGATTTGGCCTGCACGATCAAATCTGAAAGAGAAAATCGGGAAATCTGATGATCAGGAACCCAATTGTGAACGGTTAAAACTAAATGTAGCCGAGTGACACGGCATTAGTTATGTGCAGCTTTCTTAGTCTCCGGAGACGTTATAAAATTATTATGAAAGTGTTCAGTGGAATCACGGCCTACAGTCAATGATACTCTAAATCTCCTTTCACAAAACCTATTCACAACTGTTTTCGGTTAATAAATATCTTCGTACCTAAATTGAAATATTTAATTACGCTTACAATATGGACAATTTTATGTGCATTTAGGTGCTCACCGAGTCCGCAGCGGCCCAGTGGAATCGCCTTCAGCTGGATCGGCGAGGGTTTCTGGAAGCCCGAGGAGGACAATCCATCCAGAACCGCCTGAGACAGCAGCAGAGAGCTGAAGTATATCCCGTCCGACAACAGTACATCATCGGTTCTCTTTCGTACTTCTATGTCGTGTGCAGCTCGCTTCATGGGGGCGGCCATGTTGAATGTTTACCACCGCCAATGACGGGAAGAAGACGGCTGCTTTGAAGAGCTGTGGGCGCTTTTCTTGCGCCCCTTGTGTCGAGACTATGCAATGTCATTTTCTTCTTCTTTGAATTACAACACTTATATGCACGTTACTGCCACCTTTAGGTCAGAATTGGGAATTACATACTGATTAAAATGCCAACAAAAGACATGCGCAGTTAAAAGTAAAATAAATCAACAAAATAAGTTTAACATAAAGTCCCTCTTTTTATCTTTAGGCTAAGTTGCAAGCTTTCTTTTTGTATTAAGATTTTTGTTGCCCATGCATGTGACTGGTGCTAAAACATACCACAATATGTGTAACCCCTTCCAAAGGTAAGAGTCCCGGGTTAACCTCTAAGATGTTTCTCACCATATATCTTAACTTCTGTTGATATACAACTATACTCCGTTCTGCAAGGCAGCAACTATTTTTATGGCACAGTTTATTAATTATAATACCCCAAAATGAATCTCTCTTAAGTAGTTTATAAATTCCTGAACGTTTCATTACTCAAGAGGCAGTTGTAAAGCAATAGCAATTATGGAAAGTGGTGTCTTACAGGATATTAGAGAGAATTATTGTCTTCCCAATCCGGATCCGAGCAGATTTCCCTATGACATTAAATGTCATAATCTAGAGCTACACTTATCTTCATGGGCTTATTGAGGAGGTCTCACTTCATTAGAGCAGCAAGCATGCAGAGTCTAAAGAGAAGAATATCATTCTTTCTTCATTAAATTAATTTCATTCCTTGATTATTTTTTTCCTTTCTTTTTCTTAATAGCATTAGGCTACTTATTGAATGCAGTTGTAAATGAACCAGTCGTTTTGTAACCTAAACAACGTGAAATGGAGCAGGGCATCCAAGAGGGAAACTCTTCATCTCTCAGCTCAGTCAGTTCAGGGACTCTGTCTCGGACCGGCTACACAGTTTTGGCCTTCATCATGGGCGTGCTGTCTGCAGGAGGCATCATCCTCAATGTCCTGGTGATCGTGGTAACCATGAAGCACAGGCAGCTGAGACAGCCACTCAGCTACGCCCTGGTCAACTTGGCCATATGTGACCTGGGGTGTGCATTGTTCGGAGGCATTCCCACCACCATCACCAGTGCGATGGGATACTTCAGCCTGGGACGCGTGGGCTGCGTCTTGGAGGGCTTTGCTGTTGCATTCTTTGGTAAGTCTCTACACTGACCACGAAAAAGAAAATTTAGTTTGAAAGTTGATTAATGTTGATTAATGTCTCTAGCAGTGGATAAACATTAGTAAAAAAAATTCCAATCCTAATTAGATAAAATCAAAATAAAACACGCAAAATTGCGTACCTGGTCCAACAAGAGACAATTAATTACATTTCACATCTAATAATGTATTTATTTGGCGTAAATGTATAATTTATATAAAGGTTTAAAAAGGTGAGAGGATGTTATAGCTGTCAACATATTAATGGTAAACTCAGCTTCTCATTCTTTTGGCTGACCCGAATAAAATGATCCTGTGTTCTTGAAGGAATAGCAAGTCTGTGTACGATAGGAGTCATTTCTGTGGAACGGTACGTCGTTGTGAGCAATCCCATGGGTGCAGTCCTCTTCCAGACCAGGTACACTTTCAGTATTATTATTATTCATGGTATATATTAGAACCTTTATCTATGACGGGTTTCTGCCATCCTCAGACATGCCGTTGCCGGGGTGGTGTTCTCCTGGGTCTGGTCCTTTGTGTGGAACACTCCCCCTTTATTTGGATGGGGAAGTTTTGACCTTGAGGGGGTCAGAACTTCTTGTGCTCCGAATTGGTACAGCCGTGACGTTGGGATCATGTCCTACATTGTTATATACCTGCTGTTCTGCTTTGCTGTGCCTTTCACCATCATCACCGTGTCGTACTCTCGGCTTCTCTGGACCCTCCGCCAGGTGGGCACAGTCCCGAAAAGGTGCCCCCTGCTCATACATGCCTCCCTCTATCTGTAGGCCTGTATTTTGTGTCCCAGGTGACCAGGCTGCAGGTGGCTGAGGGTGGCAGCACAAATCGTGTGGAGGTGCAGGTGGCTCGTATGGTGGTGGTCATGGTGCTGGCCTTCCTCCTGACCTGGTTACCATACGCCGCCATGGCCCTCGCTGTTGTCATGGATTCTACTTTATACATCAACCCCATCATTGCCACCATCCCCGTGTACTTGGCTAAAAGCAGCACCGTCTACAACCCCATCATTTACATTTTCATGAACCGACAGGTAATTTCCACTTTTATTAACCCACAAAGTTGACGGAAAGAAAGATCTGAGGAGTTCTGATTTGTTGGCAGTTCCGAGGATGTGCCATCAACACCGTCCTCTGCGGGCGGAGGGCCTGGATCACTGACCTGCAGACATCAGAGGGGGAGACCACAGTCGCTTCTACAAGCAAGAGCCAGAAGATCTCCCCTAAAGGATCTTTAAATTAATCAGGATCAGATTAACCATCGGGACAGGAAGGAAATATGTGATGACACATCAATATAGCGAGGTTTTCCGAAATTTAATGTGTTTATAAAATTTTAATGAACCACGTGTGCTGTAAACTTTCTCTGGTCATCGCTATCGACAGGAAAAGCCGTCATTATGGTATGGAACCACATCAGGTACGGTAATTAGATTGTAAAGCCTGTATACACTGGGAGCTAAATAATCTCCTTTCTTTTAGAGCCTTTTAATCAGTGTTTCCATTAACTAAGTAGCTTGAATATGATGTTGTGTAAATTATAATGAAACAGATAGAACCACTTACTTCTAATCAAACTTATGAATTAATAGTAGTTATTTACAATATACATGGAAAGTATGAAGTAAAGAAAACTATAGGTTTAGAGAGAATTGAAAGAAAAAGGCCATTGTGTTTGTATTTTATTCTTTTTTTATTGTTTTGATGTTTAACATGTCCGCTTTGCTTCTGAGGCTCTGCACTCGAACGCGGCAGACCTCTCGCACACACCTACATGTGACCTTTATGGCTTTCATTCATAAAAATCTAAATAATCAGTGTGTGATTTACTCCCCTTGCAACAGGACACGTCCCTCCAGCCGTTTGGATCCAGCACATGTAACAGGAAGCACAAACCTGTCGTTGGTTTCAGTCAAGTCTCACAATTTTGATCGTTCAGTCGCACTGCCCACTCGCAAAGCAAAACAAAGAACAAAAGCCCACCCATAGAAACGTACTTTTAAATTCTCCAATGATTCTAGAAATATTGCTGTGATGCTGATTAAAGAAAACCAAAAAAATAATAAAAGCCAGAGTGTGAATAACTGTATCAAACCTGTACAGTTGTTATATACAACGTGAGGAACTCGTCTATGTACATGCTACATACTGCCACGCTCTGGAACGAGTCTGTCCAGGGTGGGCTCAGGTGGGAGATCTCTGATTTTCAGGAAAGGATGAGGGAAGATGCAGAAGTGGCCATCTCATATACAAGCAGTATATGTTGGTGTGTCCACTGATGGGAGGGATGGTCCCGTTGTTTCTCACAGTAAGAACAACAGCAGGGAGCGGCAACAGCGTCTGACTGCGTCCAGTCCTTCATAACGTTTGTGTCCTGTTACATCCAAGTTGGACCTGTGCTCGGGTGAGAGCGCTCTGGTCCCACTTGTGGCAGATCCTTGCAGCGATCCCACCTGCTTCTTCATCTTCTCGAAGGTGTCGAGCGTGGCGCCGCTACGAGCTCATGAGGTGTTTGGGGAAAGAAAACTGCCAGGGCCGTGACTTAGGTCGTGCTGGAGCGGATGACGAGTAAAGATGCAGGAAGGGTGATCGGGAGGAGGACTGAGAGGTTACAACAGGTTGAATCAAGGGTTTCAGCTCACGTCCAATGCCCTACTGGGGAGACACCACACCCGCTGCACCTCACAGAGTTCACAAAATGACATTAGACACTAGTCCTGAGCTTAAGGAATGTGCAAGACGCTCCCCTCCAGCCAGTCACCCAACTGTCCCGGCGGGGAACCCATTAAAGACTGAGATCAACATCCTGAAATCATCATTGCTTCTGACAGGTAAGATCATATATACAAACTAGGGGGAAATAATGTAAACTAAATGCACGGAGAGTTGGGCGGGCCAGGGTTTGTCAAACGTTATACACGTGAGCTAAAAAGAGGTAACGATCAGGTGCAACAGAATATTTCAACATCAACACCTGCACACACCGCACGACAAATCAAGACAACTTCTGAGTCAAGGCAAGAGGAGGGGGTGTCTAAGACTAAGCAGGAGAGGATTTGTACACTGCACCTCCTTACAAGTCGTCCTTCTCATGTGGAACCGTACCATCGGGCATTCCGCTGCTGTTTACAGCAAGAGAAGGATGGAATTATCAACCTGGAAATTTTCTTTACTTTATTACAAGCCGTGAAGAGTCCAATTATGCTGCGGTGAGACTAAATACTGAGCTCTCCTCTGTCTTTTTGGTATGTTTAAATTGCTTCTTTCATGATTATGCTAACTAGAAGGTTCTTTACATCCTACTCTGCTTGAGTGACTGGTGAGGTAATGACAGCCACCCTGACCTCAGCTGGATGAATAAGGTGCTAAGTCTTTATCTCTGTAAACTCCATTGATCTACACACTCTTAAATTTCAAGTGATCCATCTGTGTGTATATGTGTGTCTGAGAGATATAGGGATATTTTATGTTTGTGTGTCATTTTAACAATCGTGGGATTAGGCTTCAAGGGTAGGCGAAGGGTCAACGATTTAAGTGCAAATATTTAGAATGATGCACGTTATGAACAAAATAGATTGAACAGCTCAGTCTCCATTATCTTCTTGAATTTCTGTCCATTTAAAGAGGTGAGCTGAGTCTTTGACTATGGTATTCATGAATTCTTCAGCCTGCGTGTGTGTGTGTGTGTGTGTTTGTGTTGGTGGGTGTGTGTGGTAGGACTTGTTTTCTTTCAGTGTCTGTGGCAGAGTCATTAAATGCATGTCTGGCAGGACAGATCCACGTCTCCCCGTCTTTACATCGGCGCCCCCGCCAGCTCTAAAACAATACGCTCTGCCTCCTGTTCTTCCCCTGGGCTAGAGAGAGAGAGAGAGAGAGAGAGAGAGAGAAGTTTTGAATTCTCAATTTGTGTTATTGCAAAAAAAAATCAATTCCTTTTGCAAGTTCCAAATATTTTTACTGGATTTGTAGTTTGCTGCCTCAACCACTAGAGGGGAGTGTGTAGTTGTATTTCTTTAAATATATTTTGGACGTATGGATGGTTTGATCACAAAACAGCTTCACACTTACAAAATCAACTCATAAAGCTTCTGCAAAATTATAATTTTAATCATATTGAAAGGGTCATACTGTGCAATGGGCCTTAAGGTCAGAAAACATATGCTAATTCGTAATGTTCTCAATGTTCTCAAAACAATATATTCTTGACATGTTTATATTGTTTAATATTTTCCCCGGTGACTTACACTACGAATAGCATAATTAGATTAAAAGTAGTTTGAGTTTATGTATTCATAATTAAAACATCTGCAGTCATGCTAGGGCGAAACTGGGCATGAGAACGCTGATGTATGTTTAAACAACCAGAAAATATTGGTCTGCTTAGTAAAGGCTGTTTATCTGCCATCATCAAAATGAACTTAGAATAATAAATAAATAAAGACTGTTTCATTCAATGTGTCTTATTTACTTGGCCCTGAGCTTCTTTTTTTAATTGTTGAGCTATATAATTCAATAGCTTAAATGAGAAAGGTAAATCAACAATGTTCATTGGTTAAATGTGTACACAGAATTTAAAAAAACAACATAAAAACAGACACAAGGGCACCTGAACAAACACATTTGGTGTTATTATCTATGCTGTTTCATTAACAGTGTTGACTTTAAACTAATTACTATATTCCACACTGCAGTAAAACAACCACTGCATACAAAAGCAACAGACATTTATAAAACCTGACCAGTAAAACCCAACAAACTAAATCCTCAGTCAAATGCAGCAAAAAATACAACTATATATAAATTAATTGTTGCCTATTTCACCCCTGAAATAAACACTGGAAGTGGCTCACTATGAAAAAAACGTGGAATAGGTGAGTGAAAGGTGAGATGACACATGGAATATAAAGGCAGAACCAGCCCGAGGATGAAGAAGAAATAAGGAGGAGAAGAAAATCTTTAGAATGAAAGCATAGGGAGTATAAACAGGAAACAACAAGTATTTAGGAGAGATATGAAACCAGGACATAAATGTACAAATGAGGAGAAGAAAAGAGGTCGTGTGAAGGTGGTTGATTAGAAGGCAGACAGAATGAAAGAGCGTATTTACCAGAACAGCAGAGGCCACTCAACCAGTGGAATTGTAGGAGAGATTGTGACTCTGAGCCCTGGGCTTGGCTCCATCTCCCTGGAAGTACTGCGAGGGTGCCGAGCCCAACTTATGGGCCACAGCTTTTAGGGTTATGAGGGGGAGGGGGCAGGTGGCAGTGGGGCACACATGGGAAACAGGAAGGATTAAAGAAAAGAGGAATATTTGCAGCAAAAGAGAGAGGGAAGGAGAGAAGAGACAGGTAATCGTGAGAAGTGGAAAAAGTCGCAGACGCGGCCCCGAGATGGGAAATCACAAACAATGTGAGGCTAACGTGAAGTTTGGAGTTTAACAGAACACAGTCGTGTTTATTTATTAAACTGTATTCACCTGATGTTTTAAAGAGCCCGTATTTTGAAACAGCTGGATTACGTGACCACACAGCAACACGCAGTAAACAGACAGAGAGAAGAGCAGCTCTCTATTTCCCCTGAGAAGCGATTGTTTCCCCCTCACTCCTTTTCCTTCTTTGGAGAACTTACCCGACTCTGGGAACATGGAGGACTTCTTCCCCGGATCTTTCTGGAGCTGGATGCCTTTTACGGAGAAGATGGATGCAGCTGAAGACGACAGAGGGCCGATGAGACAACATTTGCAGACTGAAAGGTCGACCTGCTGCAGCGTTTGTACTCACTGTCTGCCAGTGTTTGGACCTGATCCCCGAAGCTCCGAAAGTACGAGTGTCTGAGGGCGTCCTCGGCTGACACCCGCTTCTTGGCTTCAAACTGCAGACACGCAGATGTACAGAGAGATTAAGACGGCTGAGCTGTGCGTGTGTATACTGCTTGATTTTTTGGATCCTCTGAGGTGGCTATAAAATCAGCTAATTAGTAAATGGCACCATATTTTTCTAAGGGGCATTAGTGGTGCTGCTGCAGTGTGACTTAGTGCCTCTAAAGCCAAGTCACACTTTGGATTTAAATCTAAAACTGGAACAAAGGTCAGCAGCAGTGACATCATGTGCCAGTATCAAAATACTTACAAAAAACAATACTACATAAAAAAATAAAAAAAATCTCATAGGTTACCTGAAGGAGCATTGAAAGCAAGTCCAGACCATCGTTGTCTATCCTGTGTCCAAACCAAGAGAAGGGGGGGAAAAGGGAGCAAGATGGAAAAATAAGATTGTCAGATTGTGCTTGTTAATACAGGATTCTAAGAAGCATTTTTAAAATACATGTTGGGGTGAGGAAGAGGAAATGCAAAGACGTGCCTGGGTGCGTGGCTGACAAGAGGCTCAGCTTGGTATTGAGGGAAATTGTAGGTTTTAAACTCCTCACTGGTGGTGATGCCGGGCCACGACTCTTCCGTGGGAGTACCTGCCGATCCCACATTTGCAAGTGAAATGACGTCCGCAGACGGAGCACGTACAGGAACGCGACCCCGGTGTGCTCATGCAAAATTATAATACACTGCAAAGTAGCAGAGCTGCAAACGAGGCATTAATCTACTGCGCCGTCTCACCCAGGATGCGGAATATGAGGTGAAGCTCGTCCTCCACAGTGGACCCAGGGAAAAGAGGCCTCCCGGTGATCATTTCATAAAAGATGCAGCCCACACCCCTGAACACAAACAGGGCGCTACGTGTAAGAAAGCACAAAGGGAAAAATGGCGCGCGGCTGCAGTGGGTTTGCCTTCACTCACCACATGTCGATGGATGTGAAGTACTCGGTGGAGCCCAGGAGCACGTCGGGGGGCCGGTACCATAAAGTCACCACTTCGTTGGAGTAGGTCTTTGTAGGGACAGACTTGGCTCTCGCCAAACCTCAATTTGAACAAAGCACAGAGACAGAGTCATTGACTTTGCTGTTTCATGTGGTTCCACATTTGAACTTCCCTCCGATTTAAATTCAGAATACATCATCTGTAAAAAGCATTGCAAACGGTACACCAGAGTCAAACAGAGACTACATTTGCAATCAGGATTGAAATGTAAACTTAAGTGATCTTTTGTCCTGCATGTGGTGCTTCTACACTTGAGCGGCTGCCAGACGACTTGATTGAGTGCTGAATTACCAAAGTCTGCCAGTTTGAGCTCTCCTTTCTCATTGATGAGCAGGTTCTGGGGTTTGAGGTCTCGGTGCAGGACTTTTCTTCTGTGGCAGTACGCCAGACCCCGCAACAGCTGGAACAGGAATATCTGTTGAGCAGAGAACAGGAGATATTGTTAATATTTCTGTACATTTGCATGAGGTGAGTAACGTTCAGGCTGCCTGTGGTGTACATTTACATTAGAGATTCAAATCTGAATTTCCTGAAAGCTAGTTAAAAACTAGGGCTTACCTTGACATTGTGAACACTCATGATGTTTCCACAGTCATCCATGTACTGCTTCAAATCCTTTTCCTGGAAGAAAGAGACAAATTTTGGGCCTACCCGAGGCACCCTACATGTATCTATGCGTGTGGCGTTCAGACACTGACCAGGTACTCAAACACGAGCGTCAGGCACTTGTCGGTGTGGATGATGTCATGAAGAGTGACGATATTTGCGTGCTTCAGGTCCTTCAGCAGAGACACTACAAGAGAGAGGTTAGAGATGTCAATCAGGTGCCGACGCTGTGAGGGGAAATCAAACAGCTCTGGGAACTGTCGAGGATTCACAAACGTCCTGTCAACAGGATGAGGTGAGGACCCGCTGATCGGTTCTGTACCTTCTCTGATGGCCGTGCAGGGCGCGCCCTCCTCGTGCTCCAGCCGGATCTCTTTCAGAGCGACCAAGTTGTCGGTTAATTTGCTTCGGCCTTTAAAAACGGTGGCGTAAGTCCCCTGCAGAGGCATCACATTAATGAATCAATTGGTTTATAAAGGGAGGAGTGAATAACTCAGCAAATATGGTCTCACCTCTCCGAGTTTGTCCAATTTGATGTAGGTTTCAAGTTTCCCGAAGCCAATTTCAGACTGGAGGAGACAGAGAGAGGACGTGAGGGGAAGTATTGGATGCCGCTGTCAATGGCCATTAGCACCACCACCCTGTGCATTTATGTCAGCCACTGTCTGACTAAAGGCCATCCCAGGACCTCCGTGTTCATCTGCTGAAGCAAGTCCTCCAGGCGGCAGCTGTTGGTCCAGTTTTTAGCCATATTCCTGTTGACACTTGGCCCACAACTGCAGGGTTTTGAGTCAGTGGGCCCCGTCCTCCGCGAGGAGAACTCAGCCTCTCCCACAGAGGGAGGAAACCCCCACTGCCACATGTGGAAGAAGTTCAACACCATCGTGGCTAACAGCAATCTGCGCACGGCATCTGTCGGAAACGATTCTCATCGCGTCTACGCAAACAGGGCCAGCCATGAATGTGTCTAAAACGGCTGTGCTTTTCAAAGGAAGTGATGAAAGACCACTTCTTTGTAGGGTGATATGATATCAGATAAGAGACAGTAAATAAAGGGGATTTTTCCATCTCCACTGTGGTGGGATTTCTTGAATTCTTTCCCAGCTTAGCGCCAATAAAATAAGAGTGTTTAATTAATACACAGTCCAGAGCAGCCGGTAATGATTTGAATGGTCATACGTTTAGATCTTTTTAGATCATTTAAAACAGAAACCAACTAAATAACATGCAGCAGATAGAAAAAATAAAGTATAGAACAAAACAGTCACATGGGGTGGATCTTTGTGCTTCCACAGCGCCGGTGTGATGCCCTTGTCCTTTATGTATAATTTCATATGGATTCCATATTTACAGCTGAACACTCTACAGACATCCAGCAGATGTGTTTTCAATCAACTGTATGTGGAATGTGAATTAATCCCGAATTCAGTTAATAAGGGCTTATCTGCATAATGCATGTGGCCCCTGGGTCTGAAAAGTCATGAATTATAGATGGCTCTGGCTATGACAAGCTGTGATCCGCACAGGCCTGTCAGTGTTTATCCTTCGCCCAGTCACCTCCCTGCTCTTATTTGTCCATTTATCTCTGAGGGTGGTTTTACCAGTTTTATCTGGGTTCTCTCTGAAACAAGCCATCTCTTCATCTGATAGTGTCATGACTGCCAGGACAGCGGCACGAATGTGTTCCTGCGAGGGGGGAGGGGGGGGGTCTCCTGTGACCAAGTTAGCTGATGAAGCATGTGATCTGTTTAAAGGGACGCCTAAAAGCCAACATCAGAATGAGCTTGAGCAGAGAATTAAATGCGAGACAAAAGCACAACTTGACCTTTAAACAGAATATTGTGGATTCTGCATTGAACACTGCATTTTTAAAAATAAAGCAATAATATTTAAATTCTAGTGGGAAAAACATTGTTGAGTGGTGAAACGTATAAATTACACAGGTTGACCATGAGTTTATGAATGCATGTGTCGAGGAGAGAATATCTCTAATGAGATACACAGCCCATATTCCTGTGTAAGCACTTCCTCCGCACACACAAACGCACAGTTCCCATCTTAGTGTTTGTGACAGCGGCTGTCAGGAGCCGTCGCTAAGCTGCGCGCCACTTTTGGCATGAGAGTCAATCCGAACGAAGCAGGATAACAAATTTAGAAGAGAAATGCGTCCACTGCAGGGAATAAATCTGCAATGTCTCGCATTGTTTTATGCCCCAAAACAAGTGAAGCCCCATCCCCATGGAGCTTCTCCTGTCATACACCTTGGCTTTGTGTGTGTGTGTGTGTGTGTGTGTGTGCTTTTTCAGTGGCAATGGGTTCATGTCATTCCCCTCAACGCTTCAGTGCGCTTACTCAGCAGAACTAGGTCAGACCACATTTTAGCAACAAAAATTAAAGCAACATAAACCCACACCAATGTGGCTCATGCGAGCAGGTACTTCGTAGCCAACAGCAGAGGAAATAAGTGTGAGGTCTATTTTCTTTTTACCCCTGATTTCCGATGTTTATTGTGATGAGATTACATTTCTCCCTTCTCCTTGTGCAGGCTGTGAGAAGGCCTAAAGAGGAGAGGATGGGCGGAGTGGAACTGACATCTCTCTGCTAAGAAAAGACAGAGCGGGTGGGAGGAGGTGGGAGGAAAGAGGAGCCCTTCCATTAAGATGATGTATCCAGTGCTCATGGCTTCAATCAATCAAGTGATAAACATCCCTGCCCTGTACCACCTTCTCTTGTAGACCAGCTGAGAGCAACAAAGTTTGATCCAATGCAGAGGAAACCAACACTACTGGTCACCAGAGTAACGAGCCCACACAGTGATGATGCAGCGATTACGCTAAAAAAACAGCATCTCTAATGTTATCGCCACAGAAGGGCGACGGCTACTGGATCCATGTGAATAAATGTCTGCGTCTCAGCCAGGAGAGGAAAGCGATCCACGTGAGCTTCGCTTACATTACACTGGGAAGCGATTCAAAGATCAAGATACTTCACTGAGCATCTGTTACAGGACACCCGAAACGTCCTTCTTAGTTACCGTAACAGAAGACATAACAGTCTCGCAGTAGTATATGAGGCATACACTCAGGTTTTTGGAAATGGTCACGCAACATCCATTGACATTTTTAGATGCTGAGCTGGAATGAAACATACAGTATGTTAAAAAATGAAAGATAAGACTAGTCATTTAGAAAAAGGGAACGGCCCTATTCAGTGTCAATTAGGTTCTTCTAACAACACTCTGCAGCCTCAGCAAGGGCACAGGAGATATAATAAATCCTTTCCTTTCTAGCAACTCAATCTGGGCTTTGAGTTTCATCCCTGAAAGCGCTCTTTTCCTGCACTTGGCGCCTTTAAAATTCTCCTGTCATCTTCCCCTGCATCCACTCTTCTTTGGCTCAGTTCAAGGTGTCCTGGTGTTATCCGCGCCAGGGGAGGAGCTTGGGCCAGAACAGCCCAATGCTGCTGCTGAATTATTGATCCGTCTATTGCGCTGCGTGCATACAACAACCACTAACGACACGCTGCAACGGCACACGGGCGGACTGAATCAAGTCTGTCAGGAAATGTCGGCCGCTCCTTTAGTTTGTGCAGACAGACGATCCCCTTTCGTCTCATCTACACGTCTTGTGGACCTCCCGCCTCCTCTGCAAAGCTCTGCGTGATTGTTTTCCTTTGATCTGTGCAAGGCTGCTGCACAATAGCTGCATCATTAAATCACTTCAAGCAGGGAGCTGATGCGGGGCGCTGACCCTGTTCGATCATTTCAGAAACACTTTTGATGGAGGGCAACTTCCACAGTATTTACCAAAGTATATTTTCCTGTAAGTGTTCAAAACAAACAAACTTTACTGTATAAAGAGAAACTTGGACAACAAAGAAGCAAAGGAGTGGTGTTAATAAAGCGTGACCACAATACAAAAACAGCTGACGCTGCATTACTAGCAAGTATAAAGGGACATGCTGCATATTCATGAATATGTGGCTACTTCCAACGATCATCCTTTTTTCTATCCATCAACCCCTCCACCACATTCAAACCCCACCATAAAAATCTTGGCCTCGATGCATAATTCAGCATTAATTGATCATATATCCCCCTACTGAGCCATTGTTGGCTGTACAACGTATGCCCATGTGTGTTTAAAAAGACTCTTGTCTGCATATGTGTGTATGTGAGTGTGTGTGTGTGTGAGAGAGAGAGAGACAGAGAGAGATGATGTAATGTTCTAACAGCACACAAAGGAGTTTGAAAGTTCAGATTACTTTTCTTCCCAAACAAAGCAGCACAATCCCAGCTGTACTCACCAAAGTCTGCACAGAACGCAGCCATAAGTAGCTGACAAAATAAATGAGTGCCAGCTGCTTCGCACAAATGTGAACCGGCACAAATATGCACAGACACAATAATTACTGACCAGTGAAGCTCGCCGTAGCCTGCGGCTCATGGGCTTGTCAAAGGGCGGACTGTTCATGGCAAACTTCTCCAAGTAGCCCTCCGGTAGCCTGATATCAGCTGGGAGAGACAAGCGTTTGTTTATGTCCTGCAACACAGAGAGAGAAAGAGGAGAGGAGTCATCACTGAGAAGAAATTAGCTGTTGTGCGTTTGTGTGATCACCACTTAACGCTCACTAACGCGCTGCTCACTGAATCATCCATTAATAATCATCAATCGCCAGGTCTTTTTACATAAAGTTGTGTTGGTTCTGGAGCCCAGTGAACAGGAATACAGCCTGAACAGGCCACCGGTGGCACGACAAACGTGGTTCACTCACACTTGGACGGGAGGTGGGGGAAAGCCGCTAATCAGGCTAATGTGCATGCTTTTGGAAACAGGAGCACTCGGAGAAAAGCCACACAGACACGAGTAAAAGTTTCAAATTACACATGAAATAACCCAGAACCCCTCAAAGTCCTCCAATCTAGCAAGGTATTAAAATTGGACACGCTGTGTGCATGCATGAATCTGTCAACTATCCTCACTTAACAGAACAGAACATGAATTCTCATGAATTCTGCATCTAAAACTCTAAAAGTCCTTCTTTTCTCCAGACTTTCAAATTCAGGTGACTGTGGACGAATGAATGATGGGAATGACATGGCATCCTAAAGGAAAAGCTCTGGTTTGAGTGGGTTTTCTGGTTTTCTATACTGTGAACATGCCTGGTGTCTTCATCTTCCATCCCTCTGCCTTCATCTGACATCTTTTTGACAGGTTTGCTCGACTGCTAGAAGAATCTGGAGGATTTTGTCTCTCTGGTCTTGCCATGTCACACATGCACGAGTCCCTTTCACAGCCGTCGCTTTAACAAAATATCTGTGCAGTTGCCTTTCCCATGATACATCTCTTCTTCGTGTGAGGCGCCAATCACACATTGTTTCCATGGCAGCAGTGGCTGTCTGGTCCGGTCCCAGCAGCCCCAAGTCTTCTGTCTAAATGTGTGAAATGATTTGTGTATTTACATGTGGCCATTATTAGCACAGCAGAAGAGGTGCGTGTGTGCGCGTGCACGGGAAGATGAAAGGAAGAGGGATTTCACGCCTGCGATGGTTTAACCGAAGCCTGGTGGCACACTTACCACCATTCAGCAGGATTACAGACAAGTTCTCAACCTAAGGATAGTTATACACGACACGTAGAGCTCGCCCTGCACACCGCATACACACGACCTATTAAAAATAAGCCAAAGATGCACGCTGTAACCTGACCTACAGATGCTGCAGGGAACCTTCGTGGACAGCACTACAGCACACACATAGGCTATATCGTCTTTTAGGAAAAACACATCCTACAAGTGCACATTTCTCCTGACAGAGGAATTTCCTACATGTCAGAACTAAAAAATAAAAAACTCCTGATCACAGCAGCAACAGTGGAAAGCATCTACATTCATTCAGTGGAAAACCACCGCCACACACACACACACTCACACACAAAGAAGCACATGTCACGTCTTCATACTCACAAAGCAGAATAGCTCTAGTAACTCCCTCATTGTCCTCCTTAAACGTGCCTTTCTAAGCAATCACACATGCCTGTTCCCCGATACATGTTTCTGACCTGCCACATGACTGCACACACTCTGACAGAGAGAGGGAAAGAGAGAGAGAGAGAGAGATGCACAGAGGTAGAGTTCCATCCACATGCTCACAGGAAGGAAAAAAAAACAGGCAGAGGAGGAGGAGCAGGAACAAGATGGGGGGGAGAGGCTGGATCAGTAGAGAGAGGAATGGACAGATTCCTGGGGGGGTAAGGCAGATGGGGGGAAGGGGTGAACGGAGGGATGGCTGCTGTGAGGAAACACTGTTTTACTTGTTTTTGCCTCCCTCTCGACATCGTGTTGTCTTCCTCCTCTCTCCCTCTGCCACCCTCTTCTCTCTTCCTCTTCCTTTGTCCCACCAGTAATTATTCCTTCTTCCATAATTGCCATCTCAAACCAGCTTTTCCCCTCTTCCTTTCTCTCTCGCTGTGGTAAAAATGAACCCCTTGCACTCACTGTTTACAGCCTGTGTCCAGAGGCATTTCCTGTAATAGCGCTGCACTCATCACTCTGAAACTCTCTCAAACTGATGGGCAGACACACACACACACACACACACACACAGAGTGATATGATGGAGATGTGCAACTTTACCTGTGCAAAGGCATTCCCACTGTATATGGGACATATTTGATTGTTTTATCATGAGATTTGTCATTTGCATCTTTTTGTGTATATAAAACAATAGAAATAGTGGCAGTGGCATTTCTGTTTCAGAATTTTTGTCATTAGCAGCCATAACGCAGTCCAGAAATTCATCACTAATAAAACAAAAACCTGCCAGTACGTGTGAGTTGGTTAATTCCATGGTTAGGTTTTAAGAGATTTCTCTGTATCATCGCTGCTGGCAAACGAAGGTCTGAATGTCCTCATGCAAGCTGTGAGGTCTGTCCCTGCTTCTTCATACCTCATTAGAGATGCGGCGATGGTGGTTGTTCCTCATGCGGACCCTGACTGGACTCTGGACTTCATCAGAGGACGTCCCAGACGCATGGTCACTTTCCCCGTCTGAGCCCATTTTCACATTTTCGTGGACGATGCCTGGAAGACACAGACGCAGGACCTCATTCTGGGAAATTTCCCTCTTTTATTCAACTCAGGCATCCTTGATGACCTTTTGTGTTGGTGTTTTCGACAGAAGCGCCACTGAACCCGCAGCGTACCCATCAGATGGCAGAATTTATAATGTCAGTCTTAGATTAGATTCCAAGGTCGGGTACCAAATGCCACACTATGGATTTGACCACTAGCCATGCAGTGATGTGAGTGTGTATTAATTTAAAAAAATAAAAAATCGAGGGTAAGATAAGGAGATGAGTGATCGATATAAGCCCCCCGCCCTCATTTCTTTGCCTGCCAGCCCTCACTACTCCATTTCCCCAGACTGATTTGATGTGGACCAGACGTGACCACCTCTTCCAATGGAGTGTGTGTTAATGTATATTTGTATTGGGGGACTCGTTTTCTCCCTTTAGTGTGTGGTATAGTCTGATAAGTTACAACTCTGGGCCATGTGTGTGTCTCTGTTTACGTGTATGTGTGTGCACGTCTGATATAAAATAAGGGCTGACAGGAACATTTTACCTCACCATTGTACAGGCTGTTTACATCTCAAACAGGCTGCACAGGTGCAGGCAGATGACGGGGAGTTTGAGGAGGATCGTTACAGTAACGACATGAAACCAAAAGAAAAATTAGTCTTCCGAGTGACTCGACACATTACGCATGAACTGCAGCGACTCCCAGCTCAACGGGATGTGCTATTTATTATGTCTGTCATCAGGCAACAGCAACCTCACACTGATGCTGGGCGTCAGCTGGTGTTAGTGTTAGAAAAAGAAGCACTAAAGATTTTCCTTCAACATAGTAAAAGGCAATGTTTTGTGAATCGAGCATATTTCTGTGCGTTTAGTGCCACAGATTAGATCGCAGCTGCTTCTGTCTTCATTTGTCCATTACCATAGTCTGTTGATAGAGGCAGCATATGCTCATTAGCAAAACAATCCATCTGGGTAAATGCTTAGAGCACCTTTTTTGTGCTAAATCATGCCTGATGTGCCACCCGTGGTCTTAAAAAGACAAAGATGCAAATGATGCTAAGTGAGGTAGGAATACTGAGTAGCTAATGTGGAAAACAACCCTCAAAGCCCTGATGGTGAAATATTAAAATGTGCGTTCCAGCACACCATGCCAGTCCAGGATATCTATGTACTGCCAAAAAAACACACAGCACACTAACTGTCCTGCTAGTACAGCATGTCATGTGGCTTTGTGCCGTGCTCTTCTTGTGTGGTCGCACGTGTGTATTTGTGTAAACAGTCAAACAAATGCAGGTAGATCAAAACAAGACTCTCCTGGAAGGAAAATTCCACTGCCAATTACTGAAGCGGCACAGCGCTCTGCTGGCACATCCTCTATGCACGTTTGCCTCTCAAACACCAGCATCCCAAACATCTATGCACTTTTAAAAGACAGAGGGCATTGCTTCCTGCCCTCCTGCAACTACTTTCTGCTCCATTTTCAAGAGCAGACCAAGAGCAGGCAGTAAATGCCATGAGCCACCACGTCCTCCCCGTGTGGAGTAAGCCTGGCCTAGTTAGGGCTGACGACTTGGTGCTTGCACATCTGAAGGGGTGAGCGGGGCTGCTATAAGGGATCACCCGCTGCGGTTTGAACTCCACTTAGTAGGAAAAATGTTGGCAGTGCATCAAAAAATTAATGAAACATCACTGGACAGCACAAAGAAGTAAAACACAGGTTGGACACATTTCCAGAGACCTTCAAAGAGAGTAATGGAAACAAGTTGCAATCATGTCCAATTAACTACAGACAGCTAAGTTCTTTTTTAAGAGTCCATTGATTGAAATAGTGATGGCGCATTCTTGTGCAACCAAACAAAAGAGGTAAATGTTTAGGAAGGTTAAAGAAGCTGCGGGACACTCATTAAGAACATGGAGGGATTCCTCAAGACACCAGACACAATGCCCGGGGTCAGAGCCATTCCACTGTATCTCTAATTTTCAAATCAGGGGCATTAATAAAACATCAGCTGCAAATGAATATATTTGAGGTCTTCAAAGTTGTAATCTCAGCAACTTCAGAGAGAAAGCTACTCAGCAGATGTCTGTGCTAATGAAGCCTCAGGCCAAGCTCCAGGTTTCAACAATGTGAAACTGGTTTGCAACAGACAACAATGGGCCAAGGCTCGATTGGTATAAGCACGTCTTCTTAGCAATGCTAGATGAACTATTTTCAAAAGGCAATAAAACTTCTTTATTATCCTGGAATGGAGCAGCCAGATGCAGATGTGTGGCGAGGATGGCGGTGATGGAACTCACCAATGCGGTTTCCGGGAGCGCGGCACGAGTCGAGCATTCGAAGCATGCGGAAAGGTGACAGCCTCAGTGGGGCGTCCCTCTCCCCCATTCTTATCCCCTCTCCCACTCTAGCCTCCACCGTCCTTGGGTCTCCGGCACCGGCAGCCCGAGAGGTGCACCCCTGCAGGTTGCCCGACAGATCCATTGGGGCTTCGGTTTGCGTCGTTGACGGTGAATTTTAAAAATCAATCAAATGTACATGTCACAGAGCGATGACAAATCACTTCGGTCCAGTCAGCAACTTCGGGTTTGGCCGAAGCCCCAGGAGGTGAAGCAAAACAACCCAAGAAGGAATCAATCTTCGGGCTGTTTCGATACCTCCAGGAGAGCTCCACGGAGAACTGCTCCAACTGCACAGGCTCACTAATCACAATGCAACAACTCCCTGAGCAACTACTCCACTCCAACACACTCCCTCCCTCTCTCTCTCTCTCCCTCCCTCTCTTCCTGTAGACACTCCCTCTCTCCACCTCTGCCTTTTCTGTATTTTTCTTATCTGAGATCACAATCTGCTTGCTCACTAAGCAAGGTCAAATGACACAGATACAATCCAAAAGCCATTATAAGCTAACCTCTAACAGGTGTTCTGTTTACATCCAGCACACAGGCACATGCACGGACCCAAACTTACATCCCCACCTAAGGAGAACAAGCTGCGGTTCTGACGCCTGACTTCGGTCCCTCAGCTCTTTCCGAAAAATGCTGGTTTTCACTCAAGGTCCAGTCTCCTCCTCTCCTGTTCTAGTCTTTTCCCGATCTCTCTCCTTGCTGATCATCCCTCTATCCGTGATGTTGCGCCGCACTCCTCCCGTCCACTCCCTCTCTCGACTGCTTCGCTCTTGCCTCTAGCGCCCCTATCAGTGCATCCAGTCCTCCCTCCTTTCACCTTGCCACTATATTCCTCCTCTCTCACATACTCAGCCGGTCTCTGGGTGGGTCCAGAGATGGTCACACATTAATAGTACAGAGTACCTCTGCCATATCTTAATTACTGATTTCTCATTGACCGAATTTTCTGTTTGTTGAATTGTCTAGTGAACCTCTTTCTTGCACTCGCTACCCTCCTTCCCTTTAGCATGCTCTCTACCATTTCGCCCCTTATCTCTGCCCAGCACAGAAATTGACACCCTGAAGCTTAGAAGCGAATGTGCTTTTGCCTTTCTACCTACTATCTACTCCCTGCACCTCTCATACATCCCCTCCAGCCTCCTCTTTTTATTTTTTTCCCTTCAGTCCTTCCCCACAGACCCAAATCCCACATCAGACACATTTTCCTCCTCTACCTGCCAGGACTACAATATGAGCTGATAGAGAGTAGATTAGTGCAATTGTAGTGAAAACGGCATAATAATGTTAAGATTTTTCAGACCCTTATTTAAACTTTTGTCCCCCTCCTCTGGCAGTGACAGTAATTACAGAAATCACATTGAAGCGATTATGGAACCATAAGCTTTGACATACTTCCATCTGCTGCAGCCTGCAGCCGATGACTGCAGCCCGTTCTCTTGTTCTAGGATTTCTCTGCTATTCTGGAAAAAAAATGTTCTCAGCACACAGCAGCCAACCCTAATTTATCTGACATACAGAGAAAAGCAACACGTAGGTGTAGGTGCATCCTCAAGAAAAAATAAATGTTTTTTTTTTTAAATCATCTGAAAAATGACAATTGAGTTAATAGGGAAAATAATCCTATATACCTGATGTTTTCAACAAACTGTCAGAATTAATATGCATCGAATGCCATCTTTATCAGTAATGCTGTCAAAGATTAACACCTGGCAGAGGTGTTTTATTGTGTCTGTCTGACAGCTGTGAGACGAGTCCTCACCTCACCCTTCAAATCAATAATGCGGTCAACTTGCTGGCCGGAACGTACACAATTCATGTTCATGCAAAAACCACTGTCACATCCTGATAAGAAAATCATCCACAATGATGCATGACACATTGTTTACTTTATCCAGGACCCATGCTTAGCTAACATCAACACCAAGAGCTCCACTATGGTACATTGTGTTTTTAGTCCTCTCGGTGAAGGTCCTAATTTAGCTTTTGCTCTTATATTTGTTATTATAGCGATCAAAAGCTAATATTTTCAGCATTCTAGGCAATTTCTAAGTCCTACACCTTTGCTTGACTTGACTGGCTCCACTACGTTTCCAATACATAACTCTGGCGAGTATATTATACATTAACTGACATACTAGAGGATGGCTGCTGCACCCTTGAGCTTCAAAAGTCAAGGACGGAGGCTTGTCAATCAGCCCTGCAGCCATCTTTACTGTCTCTTTGTATTCACAAGTGCACACTGTGCTGCACACATCACTGTTCTGCCGTCCTCTGCAGCCACGTCCGCATCCCCTCCATGATGCGTTCACTGGCACGTATTCTTGCCTCCTCGGTTCCAGTCAGCCTGACTACACTGCGCTAGAATTGTCATGTTTCGCCGTAATTACAGAAGTATGCCACCAGATTCATGGAGGACAGGGTATAAAAAATTCAAAGTGCATGTGGCATCCCCGAGGAACCACGCACCACCAGAAACAGTCACAAAGCTGGAGGCAGAGTGCTGTAATTCCCTCTAAACCTTTTATCTGCATCTAAAGAATCTTATTAAGCCAATTAAATCAATTACTGGGACCTGAGTGTCTACTGTCAGCTACTGACTCCACATGCGCTGCTCCCCAATGTCTTACCCATCCCCTTCATTTCCTGTATCACTGACGTTATTTAGCAACATCTTTGCCTCTAGCATATAGTACAACAGCCAGACAACCAATTAAGACCAAAAAACGAACCCTTACAACTACATAACAGGATTCTGCTGCATTTGTCTTGTTAAATTCAGTCTGGAAGCGGCTCAGGACGGTGCGAGCAAATGGAAGTTCATGAGTGTGGGGGTGTGAAGGAGAAGGCTATGCTGATTAATGTGGTGTTAATGCAATACATTGGTACAGGCAAAGTGCAGGGGGGGATGAGGCCAGCAGGAAAAGCTTCCCATCCTTTATCTCCTGGTTTTATCTTGGTGGTAGTATCCTGTGGTACTGTATATCAAAAACTGGGCTGATGCAGAGATGGGGTGGGAGAAGAGAAGAATGAGAGGAGACGTCTGTGACAGCGTCAGAAAATAGCGGGCCGCAAATGGTTTCAGGAGAGGAGGCAGCCCTCAGCAGGGTCCTGTTTCTCACTTCAGTAGACAGGAGGGGAAGATTAATCCTCTATGGTGTAACTAGAGATCTTCACAAGCTCACCAGTGAAAAAAAGAAAAAGGTAAAGAGCTCCTCTTTTCTGACTGTAGTGGTGGGAGTGGATGTGCACCCAACTAGCAACACATGGATTACACACGTGTACTTAGATAAGGGTTAAATATCATGACCCAACACCTACACATGTGCAAATGTGCACGCAGCAAAGCAGGTGACGGGAGGAAAGGAGGATAGGAGGAGGAAAAAGAATATCTTTATATGAGGCTGTGGTGGATTGATAGAGCGAGTTAGCGCCAGTAAAGGGTGAGCAAGGTCTTTAGCGTACCAGAACGGCAGGATTGCATCATCATGTCATCTTATTAGAGGCTGCGACGTGCACGGACTGCAGAGTGGCACAGAATGAATCAGCAAGAAAGACCCACAGAAATGCAGCACATCTAAACATTCTGAAGTACAACTTATCCATGCTGTAAATACAGAACACAGCTTATATTAATTTAAAGAGCTCCCCTTTGACTTTCAAGGACTAAAGATGTTCTGCAATATCATTCAATTGTAACAGTATATGGAAAAGGATTAAAGCAGTTACCTACAGCTGACTACTGCAGAGCTGATCTGATACTACCTGAGCCCGACACCAGATCAATCATCAATCGCTCCGGTGTATTTGTTGTTGCTTCTGTTCCCGTGAACCACTTTTACTGTATCTGTTAATAGGACAGATTGCATGACATCATCTCACGAGGATGCCACAGTCCCTTGTCAAAATTTTAATAAAGGCATTATTTTTTCTGTAATAAACTCTGGTTTGTTCATGAGTTCTGCATGACTGCAAACAATTGTGAGTCATCTTTATTCCGCCACATAGCACTTGTTCCTCTACAGAGATCATAAAGGGATTCAACGTGTATTCTCATTCCATTTCCAGCTCTAAAGGATCTCAGCATACTGTCAGATACTGATACTCGCTCACCTGTCAGCCAGGGCTGAATGGATGCGAGGATTGTGGTTGATCCACGGTTCACTCGACCGAGGACTCGCGGGATGCAAGTCACAAAGCTAATACGACTCCTGCCGGCACTGGAGTCTGAACACTGCCCTACCTCTCTGTGCATTTGCTAAGCTCATTTCAATCCGAAACCCATTTTCAACAAAATCCTCCATCTCCCTCCACCATGGTCTTTCTCTTGCACACTCCATTCGCTATTCCTGATATAAACCATTCTGCCTCAGCGGGAAATGAGATTATTAGGGTCCATATGGAGACAGAGTACATGTTCCATTACATAGTAGAGCCAGAAAGAAGATGGAACTGGCTGTGTGAGCATGTGGGGGGGTTGCGTGAATGTGCATGCGGTTGTCTCTGTGTGTTGGATTAAGGTCATTAGAGCTTTAGACAGGCAGATTAATAATAAATAGCCTGAACTTCGGTCAGTATATATGATTTTTCTCACTTGCTGAAACAATATATAAACAATATCCACTGAGGTTATACCCATATCGGTGTGTGCGAAACACGGAAATTGCATATGAACCAACAATCATTGAACATACATTGGCAGAAAGGACATGTGATGCGCTGCAGAAAGACACTCGCGTAAAACTAAAAGTATCCGGATTTAAAAAAAATCCCTCTGCATGGAAATGTGCTGCATATATTCACATGCAATTCACAAAACCTTCATTACGCAATCACAAATGTACAGGAAATGAGTACAGTGTGTGTATCTGTACCCAGAGATCCAGTCCTGTGCAGACTCAGGTAGGCTCTGTCTCTTTCGAGCCCCCCGCCTGGCTCTCTGCGCAGGGCGGTGCGGCCCAGATGACCAGCATATTGTCGTAGGAAGGAGGGAGCGCTGTGTGAAGCGGGAGGGTGCATGGCACGCTCCATCACGGGCTCTGAGACGCACGGTGTTGGACAGGCGGCGAGGAGGAAAAAATAAGAAAGTGCAAGAAAGGGTGAGGAGAAAACCCTCAGAAGACAAGCTCAAGGAAGCAGAAACAGGAGAAGATCACAGTGAGGAGACAGGGAACAAATACAAGAAAACTTGAAATCTTAGGCGGGCTTGATATGATACCAGAGAGGTAGCAGGGCAGATCAAAGAACAGTGCAGTGATGTGATAGAAATGGTGTTAATGCACAAAAATGTTGCATTATGAGGCCGTCAGCATGCAAAGCGGACAATGAGTTAAAAAAAAAACATTAAAATGTTACACAAAGAGCAAACAGGCAGAGGGAAATAGAGATGGTTGGAATCAATATTTAAGGAGCTGGATGTGGAAGATTTGAATTGTTTTGTGACATTTGTGAAGCAAAATGTGTCACGCTTCCATCTGACATACAGGTATCATCACCTTTCTTTCATACAGGCATCTGTCTTTTAAATAACCCAATTTCTTACATAATGCAGTGCTTCTCTACAGTCACAGTAAAATGGAGATCTTATCTGGGGGTAAAGAAGCAAGGGTTGAAGGAGTGGTTAAAGTTTAATGCACCTTTCCTCATCCTTTTTATCAGTTCCTCCATCCTGCTGCATCTTTCTTCTCCAGTTCCTGAATCTCCGGCACAGTTATTTAAAACTAAAAAGCAAGATTAAAATAGGAGGATGAGGACAATCAGGGATAATAATTTACATCATTTGGGTCTGATCCAGCCTGGGAACTGATGACAACAGCTAGGAAAACTTTTCTTAGAGCTTTCTGAGAGTCTTATCCTCTTATTCTGGGATGCTCCAAATCAAAGGTATCCTCCCAAAAAGAGAAATATACACAGATGCGCAGGAGGCGCATTATGGTCCTGCGGTACTGAAAGGTGGCCAGCAGGGGGCACACACACGCCAAAGTGACATTTTTATGTTAATCAAGAGTAAACAGATATGTGACAATGAATGCATGTGAATTCACGACAATGGTTTCTGAATTAAAGTACATTATGTACCTCATGGCTAAATGAAATACAGTAAAGTGAATAGAGAGGGTGGTGATTAAGTGAAGGTGATGACTATTAAGCTTTTTTGAAACTTTGTATGAAGCTGTCTTGCTTCCCTTTCAGGAGGTTTCTTTTCTGCTTTTTGTTATGCTGCTGTTATATCATTAATGCAATATAACACAGATGCAATGCACACATGTGTAATTGTATAACATAAATAAACTGTGTGGTATGGCAGCTATGCGTGCCTTCGCTGTGTGTCCTGTTCATGGTTAGGCATCTTACCATTGTCCCTGGATGCCGATGGCTCGTCCAAGGCCATCTGCTCCGCCAGTTCAGACAGGGAATCGTCAACAGGCCGAGCGCTGCGTAGGGACATGGACAGCCTCCTCTTGATGATCTTCATCCTGTCCATCTTCTCAGTTCCACCACCTGGGGCCCACCGCCCTAAGAGAACACAGCAAACATTAGCATTAACCATCACTGACACCATCTGCTGCCCTTCCTAATCATTACTGTTACTCATCAGCAGTGAGCTACACACACCCCCATTCAAGCCCACTGTACAGTGGAGCTACTGCAGTGCAGCTTCTGTTGCAGTTTTCCAGTGTGTGAGCTGAGGTTTGTGTTGTTATCGTTACATACCGATAGCACAAGTACGGTGGGATAAAAGCATCATTCTGAGAGTGCAGACCCATGTGGATGCAGAAAATAATACAGATAAAAAACAAAATAAAATGGATGATGATATTTCTCTCTCCAGCTGTGAGGGAGCATCCAGTTCACCAATTCCAGCCAACACGTTTATCAGCAGAAACAATTAAGATAATATATTCCTGAAAATCACAGTTACACCGTTGTAGGAAATAGACCAGCATGCCACAGTGACACTGTTGGAATATCGCACCACTGGCAGAAAGATACCATCTGTTGGCCTGTGTTGCATTCTAAATCCCACAAATACCTGCAGTTGGGATAAAAAGAAACCTTATAGTAATGTTGGAGCTTATGCGGGGTTAATGAGCAGCAACGTGACCCAAAAATCAATCACCCACACTGTCCACCTTCCGTTGTACAAGTGATGGAACAAATGATTGTTACGGATGTACATCAGAAACCATGGTCTCTATGCAGTGGCGGGTGTCTCTGTGTGGTTTTCAGGTTTTCTCCTACAGTCCAAAAATATACACGTTAGAATCAATAAGCACTCGACATTGGCCCTAGGTGTGGGCGAGTGCGCAAGTGATGTGTGTGTGTTTGTGTGTGTGTGTGTGTGCCCTGTGATGAGCTGGTGACCTGTCTAAGTGAAGCACTCCAACCTTTTTTTTAGCCATGTTGCATATCAAAAACTCTAGTGAGGCCCCGATGGTACGTCATGTTTAAAGATCCATTTAGAATCTATACGCAAGTGTGTTTAAGCGAGTTCAGGTTATTTTATGTGTCTATTCCTTCAGTACTCACTGGCCTGGAGGCCGAGGCAGTTAAAGCAGGATAAATCTGCCTCTCTTTTAGTTCTTCCTCGCCCACAAGGGCTGAAGAGCTGACACGCACGGGCATAAACACACAAACATGCACTGCCATTCTCTTTGTGTCCATCCTAGGACGCTTCAACAAAAGCCATTTATCCTTTCAGGCTCTCACTCTTTCAGGCCTATTAGCGACAGCCTGCCCTCCGAGGGAATTCAAGCCCAGTGATCCACACTTGGAACAAGTGGCTTCTTTTTTCCAAGAGGAGGTGCAGTTGGCCAGGGATCCACTGCTGCTCACTCCTCAGATGAGGGTGTTTCTTTAAAAGGTGGAAAAAAATAGGTAAAGGAGGGGAGGAAAGGAGAAAAACTCGCATTCATTTCATAATATCTGCCAACCGTGCAAGATTAGAATGGAACACGTCTCCCTCCCCCCTCATTTGCATGTTTTCCCAGACTTCGCTGAAGAAGAAGAAGCCTGCTCGGACAAGGAGACTGCACTTTCTGCACACAACCTTGCCACCTCACATAAATTTGTAGGATTTAATCACTCACGCAAGCAATATGACTTTGCTGCGTATTAGCAAGATAAGCAACGTGTTATCATTAAAACACACCAACGCTGATATCCTGGCATGTTGGACAGTGCGGGGGACAAACAATAGTGACTAATTTCACGGTCTCCTTCTTATCTCTGGAGCATTAGCGTTCATATTAATGGAGCGAGAGCCTTAATACCCGGCAGCAAAACCCACGGAAGACATCATGGCACCAATTTATATGGGATAATATAGTGCACACTTAGTTCTTTCAGAATAGGACCAGTTCGATATAACTGAGGAAGAAGCAGACATGTAAAGCACTCATAAATAACCAAAAATCCAAATTATTTTGAGAGGTGTTCTTAACTGGTTGAACAAAAAAAGGAAAATAGATGAAATAGTCGAAGAACAGCGACTTCCTTTATCCAACTGTGGATGAAACATAACTTAATGACCTCTACGTTTATCCGTTTGTCAGCAAAACTGCTCAGAAAGTTATGAACAGGGTCCAATGATCTTTCCATTGCTCGCAGGATGAGGAACCCTTGATTAAATTTGGTCACGTTCCAGATCACCATCTGGATCTCCACGGTCGCTCAGGAATAAGATCAAACGGCACGACAATACGTAGGGAAATGAGTTGCTTGGCGGAGGTCTGCGTCCTTCAAACGCTTTTCTAGTTTCTCTCTGTATTCAAGTGCAAACAGAAACATTTCGGCGATTGGATCCAAGTTTGAAGATGCTAACTCCTCCGATATTGCTCGCAGCCTCACAAGCCTATAGCAACACGCTAAAGAAGGCCACGGCAGATTCTGTAAACATTCTGTAAAAATGTCTGTTATAGTGAGACTTCATTTATAAGCTATTAAACATGTTTAATTACAAAACCATTCTGAGTGTACGAGTGTGTCCGCTGGGGATCATCAGGATGGATAAAGCTTTTCTTACAGTGGTGGATGCTGAACTGTCGAGGTGCAGACAGACGGCACAGTGAACAGGTCCTGGCGGCGTGCAGAGAGGTGGTGAGACAAGTGTCTCCAGGCTGCAGGACAAGTGGTCCAAAACCAACCAGCCGCCTGGCAAACTACAAATAACTCCGAGACATTGCTGTGGTTAGATGGCGGGACACACTCCAGATAACATGGATGGCCCCAGGTGCCTCTAAAGGACAAGCGGAGTCGTTAAATATCAAAGCCTCAAACTGGAAAACAACAAGCACTTTCCAAGATTCCAAGTCAAGGTGAGGCGAGGCGACACACTTTACAGGGAGACCAACGGTCTGGTTCATTCACGATGCACACCATTTGGGTTGCTAGGTTACCGGCCCGGGATAGAACCACAGTTTGTGTCTCTGAGGTAAAAAGGAGACGGAAATAAAAGGTGAAAAGCTGAGAATTCGTGATTCAAACGTCTCTGTCTTTGCCCACATGATTCTCTCAACTAAGTGGTGACGTTATTTAGCAACATCAGTGCCAGCCTCTCTCTGGGATTCCTCTCACAATTCTGCAGCGAGAAAAAACAGTGATTGCATTTGAATACCTGAGCCTCTGCACCACAGACCATTCAAAATACCAGCACTCACGGGAGAGAGGGTTTGCATCAGGCCAAAAGGGGAGATTTTGGCAATCTGCAGGGATCCAGGGCAGATTTTTGTCTGCAGCAGAGATGGTCTCGCTTCTTCTTTCTTTCCCTTTTTGTCAGAAACAGGCGTCCAGCATTTCAGCTGAGCATGAATCACACGCATGCATGCACTCACGCACAACGTGACAGGACGGAATGGGCACTCAGTGGCACTCCAAAGGCTGGTCTGCGCCGTGCGCTGCCTCGGGATGCATGAGTAATGCGTAAATCTGCCCAACTCTCCTAAACACATCCACACAAATTAGACAGATACGACCCTCTAAAATGCCTCCCTTTAATAAGTCCAAAAGCTCCTTCCTGGCTGCTTATCTGCCACTTGATCTAAATCTGTAGATGCATAACAGCAGGAAGAAATCCTGGCTGGAAGAGATCACAATGTTTATGGACTTAAAGGTAGGTCAAAGGGAAGCGAAACAATGTGCATATACAACTCGCACATGTAGTAAAGTGCCCAGTAGTTCCTAACAGTCAGGTAAACCATTGACAGTGTGTTGACATGCATGAGGTCATTGTAGACATAATGCAATGCTTGAGGCCTGATAATATCCTGTTAAACTGACCACAGGCTGGAATTATCAGTGAATCTCTGCGCTCTCAAACCGGCTCATGTCGGTCTGCGCCTGGCTGACAGAGATCCAACCCCCCTCTCTGCCTTCCAGGCCTCGCGTGTTTTCGGTCGGTCCTGCTCTCCCCGTGTTTTCCTGACGCATGTATCCGGGAGGAAGAGAGTCACAGGGAGCAAAAGTTACACCACCAGCCGGTCGGATCCGAAACTCCAGGAGGATCACGCACACGGTTCATTTGTGACAGTCATTCCGACGCCAGCGAGTGCGCCACGAACACCGGAGGTTGCGTTCAACGTTGTTGTAACAATTGTTGTAACGCCGTAGTTCAGAGGATCACACGCTTGTTTCTAAACTATCCACGTTCTGTCATGTTGCGCAATGGACCCACGCATATAACACGGTCTAGGTTTTTAAAAAATAACTCCACCTGCGACGTCAGGTGATAGGACGATCGCGCTTGTTTGTCGTCCCGATCTCTGTGGGAAGGGGGGAGAAGAACCTGCGGAGAGAACACCGTAAACACAAACGGAAGCGAAAAAGAAAAGAAAAGAAATCAGCGTTGCCTCTGACCTGCTGGTGTTCCTGCTGCTGGAGACTATTGTTCCACTTGTGCGTGGTAATCCCGGCAGCGCGCTGGGATGGATCCACTGCGACAAGTTCCCCCCAACTACTTTGCTGTAAATCACAACAGATTTCCTGATATTCGACAGGGAAATCTTATCCCCGCGATGTCCCGAGTGCCGCAGCGTTCCCTGGACCATCTATCTGCATCGCTGCTCCGTGGATCCGCATGTTTCGGGGTTTAATCTCGCTCAAGCACGGCGCCGTCCTGTCCGCGGAGGATCGACCATATCGCTGCTGCTGTGGAGATCCCAATTGAAAGCTGTGGCGTGATCCCGGAAAGCGACGCAAGGGGTGTGCGTGCGTGCGTGCGCGCGCGTTTGTATGTGCGTGTACGCGCTATAGTAGCAAAGTAAGGACATTCGAGGGGGGAATGAGGTCATTTTGGCTGGTCCTCACAACTTCAAGGGACTGTTTGAGGTTTAAGACTTGGCTTTAAGGTTGCGGTTAGAATTGGTTTTAAGTCAGGGTTAGTGGGTTAGTTGGGATGGTTAGGCTTGGCTAAACCGAACCCTTCCAATTAGTAATGTACTACTAATACATTAGCTGTATGAAAGTCCTCACAATGATAGTATAAGTATGTGCATGTATGTACAAGTACTTTGAATTTTTGAAATTACCATTGGCCTTAGTTCAAATTGTAATGTGCCAAAATGACAGCTAAATAAAGGTGAAACAAACAAACAAACAAAAAAGGCAATTATTTCCAGGTTAAGGTTAATTTCTGGGGAAATAATTCCGTGTTTTGGCACCCAAACGTCTGCGTCACAAATTTCAGATGACACAGCAATCGGTCGATCCGAATTTCGGTCTTTGTTGCCACTTTGTGGATAAATTAGAGAACTGCAAACCCATTTAGAGTCGAGCGTTGCGGATTTCGTGACAGTGCTGCTGAGCAAAGGGTTGGGAATTAGGCTGTTATGGAGAATTGCCCATTTCAAAGATTTTGCATGAAGAAGAACTTGGTGGTTTTGTAACGACTGGAAGCCTGAAAACAATATGCCTCAGGTTGAAACAGTGGAATAAAATCATTTAATACGTATGAAAAGTAGCATTTTGCAATTAATGTGGGAAATAAATGCTTTGAGATTGGCATAATAAAAATTACTAGTTATAAAGATCTCGTTTAACTGTTTTGCTATCAAAATTTCTTAACTTTTAAGCCAATGTTGCAAAAAGTCACAAACCTTGTCCCAAAGCTCACTGAGGTTATTTGGCAGTGTCGAGGTTAACTATCTGAATACGTTGCATACTTTATAAATAGATATATATGTATGTGTTCGATCATTTCTAGAAATGTGGGATCATTTTCTGATGTGTTTTCATCTGAAAACGTCCTCAGTCCACAAATTTAATCCGGCAAACGTCGGGGTTTCTGTTGTGGTCCAGGCCCCTGTGTTACCGGAGGTTACCACTAGAGGGCAACAGCTGTTTAATGTCGAACCGGAGACGACAAACAGGGCAGCGGTCTTGTTGTTAGGCAGGTTGTCAGGGGCAGCACATCAGCCAGTTATCCTGCACGGATTAAGGGGTAGCTTTAATTATGACACATTTATTTATTAAAGCCAACAACAGTCAGTATATCCGCTTTCTTTTTGGGAGCTGTCTTTGTCTGTTGGGTAAACGCAGCAGACATGTCAGGCTATTTTGTTATCGAAATTGACAGACTTCTCCACATAGACTTCTGCCCTATAGTAGCTAGCTGTTAGCTAGGTTCGCAAAACTGCATGATAGCGTAATCGGAAATTAGGTAATATACTTTGGAATCGAGGTTTCCTATTGACTACAAAACTCCAGTGTAGTATTGAGATTTATTCGTTTAAAAATGGAGGATGACGAGGAACATGACATGGAGGAGCAAGACTACGAAGATGACGACAAGCCACTGTTTTCACCCCTTAACCCACCTTTTCGCCCCACTAGACTACATGTCCAGAGAAGCAGCATCTGTTCTCGGGCATACTTTGTTGTGGTTATGGTCTTCTTTCATGTGTACATTCTGAACGTCATTGGTTTGCTGCTCTACGTGCACTACAACAACGGATCCGAGGATCTCGTCAGAGGAGACGGGCGCTCTTCGACCCCAGTCAGCGAGGAAAGGACCCCTTTGGCCAGCCTTGCCCCAGCTGCACGGGATCTGCATGTGGAGGACCACGGCCACAGTTTCAGCCTTCCTCGAATCGAGGGCATACGGGTATAAGGATTTGAGTTCTAAGAAAAATAAGCTTTTGTTTAATGTACGTCATGGTAGGACTGCTGAGTTGAATCATACATCTAGCAACACCTCTCCGTGCTTTAAAAGCTTTAAGCATTCCCCAGTAGTGATAATACTATGCAAACATTAAGGAAGGAATTTGTTTTCTAATGTGAGTTTGTCGACGTCTCCCAACCATATGCAGGTGGGTCATGTTCAACCGGTGTCCCTCACCCCACACAGAACACACCACATGAAGACAATCAGCTTGAAACCTCTGATTTTTGGTAAGTGCACCAGTCTTTGGATGTCATGTTTATTTTATGAATAACTTGCATCAGAATTCGGAACAGGTTGGTTTTTCCCTCCGAGGCATATAAAGACCAGGCCTACTTTCTTAAAATCATCATATGTACATATTCTGTGGAAAATCCAGAAGTGATCATCACTGTCCTAATCATACAGTGTTGAGTAGTTATGAGCTCCCTCTGGACCGGTTGCATCTTTTCAAATTACAAAAACAAAACTTCCTATGTTATTTAAAAGGTTTCATTCATGCATAATATAGTCACATGTATTAAGTCAGTTTCTAATTACTAGATTGTTTTATCCTCCTTAAATTGAATGTCCATTGTCCATTTTCTAAACTAGCATAGAATCCTAATTTCTACATCTGTACTGCTTCCATTTGCGTGCCGCTGCGGTCAGGTTCTTGTCTCGTTTATGCCACAGATGAGCCTTGGTGACCACCAGGCGTTCGCCCTGCACAGTCCCCATTACTAGGAAGGTCCCGCCTCGTGGGTGTTGTCGTGTAATGTTCCTTACACAGCTGGCATCCCTCTCCAGCCACAGCTCAATCCGAGAACGAATCTGCCCCCCTAAAAGGGGCCCGTGTTTTAGAATCACCAGTTTGGAACCAAGAGAATACTGGGACAGTGTAAGAGGGCTGTACTTCAGCCGTGTAAGACGCAGTTTCACAACTGGGAGAAAAAGGAGATAAACACAAATAACTATGAGGGGGGAAAGCTTACAAAATGTATAACTACTCTGGAAGCCTGTTGATACTCACCAAAATCGCTCCTACAAAAGGCCTCCAGTGTGTCTTTAGAGGATGAGGCCTCTTCCAGTACACAGTCCTGGCAGCTTGCTTGAGGCGCTGAGTCAGACAAATCAATAATCTTTAAATTTTGCTGTTTCAGGTGAACACATTTGTTTTTAGAGTAAGTTTCTCACCTCTCTGCCCTCCTGTTTGAGCAGTGCTGTTGGTGATGGAGGAGATGCACATGAGATGGTCTGAGGGATACTGGTCACAGCGCAGGATTTCTGGCCAGGGATAACCATAGCAGCTCATGATAGGTGCACAACTCTCTCGGACAGATTCGCACAAACTCCTGCAGGGTGATATAAACCTGGAAAAATGAGGAGACATCGGATTTACAAGCAGAGTTTACATTTATCGGGTGTCGTGAAAATGTGGCTGTGTGAAACCAGGACCAGATTTTCACAGATCATCAATTTGCATGACTTTAAAGAGGTGATAAAAGCAGAAAATTACCTTCAGTTTCAGTGTTTTGGAGAAGAGGAGTTACCCTTTATGATATAACAGTTAAATAATCTTCCCTTGAGTTGACTCTTAATCAGAATCATCTGTCTAAACTCATAAAACATTTGAAAGTCACCTTACATAATATTTTTTTACATATGTAGCTCACCCTGAACTACATTAACTACCTCTCAGGTTAAGGGAGCTCTTGTGTAAACTTACCTTTCGAGGCAAATGGGTGCAAACAGAGAGCAGAGGAAGATCCGGGCATCAGGGTGGCATTCTCTGGCAAGCAACGGCAACCAACTGGCACTCTGTTGCACAGCCTCGGCTGGAGACTCGTGTCCCAGCAGGTTGGGCATCCTCATGGTGTCATAACCGATGTTCTGGCACAAAGCCATGTTTGGTGGGATAGCGAAGCAGCGAGAGGAACTCCTGGCTTCCCACAGTCCACTTTCACTTCTAGAAAACATGGACCTGAATCCAGTTGTGGTATCAGGATCCCCCCACTCGTCACCATCCCGGCGCGTTGTATCTCCAATTCCAGTTTCAGCGTTCTCCTCGGGATGCAGCGTATCCTTAACCCCTGATTTAAATTTCCCCTGGCTCCTAACTCGGCCATCCGTTTCTGCCCTCACTCTGTCAGGACCAAGTGCTCTTGTTGTGCTATGCCCAGCGAGCAGAAGTAGAAATACTATGGAGGCAGAAAAGGAGGGTTTCCTGGAGATAAGGTAAAGGCAGAGCACTGGAGTCATCCTGGGACAGAAGTTTGGGTGGAGGAGTAATCAAGAGTGTGTGAAAGTGCAGGAGAGGACAGATGAATAGGTGTATTTATAGTGGGTGGTGATGACATTTGCATAGGAAGGGTTAAGGGGAGGTGAACTGGAGAATGGTTGGGGGATGCATTAAAGAGTCATTAGATACATGTATCCGCTTGCATTTGTGAGCAGATTTCAGTGTGTTTGACAGACTTCAGGATTAGTGGGGTGTGTGATTTGGCATTTGGCTTGCTGCCACTTCTATCCCCACAGCTTGACTTAAGGGACAAACCGGCCCTCATGTTGGGAAAGTCCTCCAAATCCTTCATCACTCATTTTTTTCCAGTCCACACCTAAATATCCTGTCCCACCCTAAACTCTTTCCCCTTATATTTTCAGGTTTTTTTGGTATAGGGACAGGTTTTGTCTCCCATTATCTCTTTATTTATTACAGATAGCAAATAAAGCCATCTGTTTTTAATTAACCTTTTTTCTTAAAGCAATCAAATTCACTGAAATGGCAGCCTCTATTGTAATGCAAACTTTGCATGCATGCATGTGTGTGTGCACGTGAGAGAGAGAGAGAGAGAGAGAGATACAGAGAACATGCATCGGAGACCAGCAGAATTAGTGTAGTCCTGCTGCGTAGCCGTGGCCTGATTCCTGTTCAGACAAGCAGGTCACTTCCTTTCTGTGGGAGAGAGCCACAGCAGTAATGGGAGGGAGAGGAGGAAGACTCTGTGCCCCTTCATTCATATCAGTTATTCACATTAACAAGGCTCGACTGGACAACAGGAATGGACCGGGCGGGTACAGCGTGAAAGAGCGACAACCTGCCGGACTTTTTTAATGAAGAGAAAGGAAGTGTATGACTGACGGGGACGGGCGAGAGAAAGAGAACTTGTCTTGGTGTAATTAGACAGGTTCAAGTGGCCCTGCTTCATTAAAAAATGACTCTAAAACATTGTTTTGTCCTCATTAATATTTATTGTTGAGTTTAATAGTTGAACAGTTATTAATATATACCTAAGGATTAATGTAGCGGTGCTGACACATGCATCTTTTTCAGAAATGACACCATCTTTTCTAATGGCTGAGTTGATCTTCCTTCAGTGATTTTTTTTGCTGGATTACTTTTAAAATTCTATACATTTTTCCTTGTGATTTTCTGAGCGATAGGGGCTGAGACATCTTAATTGTATCAATTAGCATACACTGATCAAGCTACTTCAAAAAGGCCACTTCAGTGACAGTTTTCTGAGGTGAGCTCAAGTAATCTATTTAGTCTGACAGATCAGCCCAGTACACTGAACAGTGATCGTCTAATCCACTTTAATCAATGACTTACTCGCCATTTCAGAAGAGTATGGATCGATTTGCCACATTTGCATGATAGTCATTCTTCTTAATGCTTTTCTTGTCAGAGATCCCTGGCTTTCTGACTGAGGAGGAGTGTCGTGTGGTGGTGCAGCTGGCTCAGCTCAAGGGTCTGATGGAGAGCCAGACAACAGCCTCCTCCCTGGAACGAGAGGAGTCAGACCAGCCCCTGCTTTCTCTCAGCACAGAGGAGGTCTTCAGTCTGTTGGACCTTAACCAGGATGGGTTTATTCAGAAAGAAGAGGTGAAAGTATTTTACACAAACAATTGAATTAATGAAAGCTTGGTGGCTGGGACTTAACCTTCTGGGGATTTTCTTTCAGATTGTGAGTCACTCGCGCTCTCAAGATGGGACTTGGTTGAACCCGGAAAAGTTGCGGCAGATACTCACTGGTCTGGAAGCCAACCCGGCGGGTCAGTGTGGATTCCACGAGCTTTGCTGAAAACACATTTAAAGAAACAACAAATATCCACATAGTTGAATGATTAAAAATTAAAATGTTTTCACATCAGTTTGTAATTATGAAAATGCAAGAAAATGCCATGTCTTCTGTGTGTGTGTGCGTGCGTGCGTGCGTGCTGATAAGGGCTTTTTTTCTACTCCGGACATCCGGACATGCCCCATTTTATCTCATTAAAAATGTTTTTTCCCCTTTTATTAATTCTTACCCAGATTCATTCAGCAACCCCCCCCCATCCCCCGCCTTTACACTCTTTTGTTAACTCCCCCTCCCCATTCGACTCTGTTCCTGGTACCCAGGAGTTATTGTTGCAGCCAGGGCGCAGCTATTTATTCAGCTGAAAGAACCAGCAAACAGCTGAATGAAGAGAGAAGACATTAAGAGTAGAGATGGGGGGTCTAATTGAACTGTTTCTACATGCCATTTTCTAAAAATAATTATTTTTTTTTTACAATGCTAGGCATGTTAACCTTGGAAGACTTCAGACAAGTGTATAATTTGGCCCAGCACCCGATGCAACAGCCCAAAAGAAACCTCCAGCGTCAATTCAAACAAAGAAGCAAACATACGTGGCTTTACCTCGGCCCCGGGGCCCATCATGTGTTACACACACTCAGGAACAGGTGAGAGGTAACACTACGTATGATACCGGATCACCACATCTGGTTTAAACTACCAGAGTTATCCAAAGCGCCCCGATCACGATGATACACCCTTGTGATTTTTGATGTATCTGTATTTTTCCCAGAGTGACCAGCCTGACACGTCTGCCCCCTGCATTGGTTGAGCTGAGTGAACCTCTGCAGGTGATTCGATTTGAGCAGGGAGACTTCAGCAATGCCCACCACGATAGCAGCCTTTCGCATTCCGAGGCTGCCTGCTCACACACCCGCTTGGCAGGAAACAAATCTGCTCTATCCGAGGTCTCCTGCAGGTGTGTATTTTACCCAGCAGATGAAAAGTCGGCAAAGCCCATTTTTATTTGAGAAAAGGACTTTGGTAGATAATGGTTCAGGTCATTTTTGCAAAGGTTTATATCTGACAGGAAAAAGGGTAGACTTGCATAGCTTTAACACATAGGCCACTTTTCCAGTAAATCCAGTAAAAAAAATATATTGACCTTTGCAGTATTTCCGTCATTGTTTTGGAAAGCTGCTTTATTATCTACATGCCAGCAGATGGCGCTGCTGCTCAGAATGAAGCCCCAATACTTATTATAAGAATGCTACAACTTTTCATCGGCTTATCTCTAGTGGAGCCACTGTGCTTGTTTTTCATTCTGTTTATCTTGGTGTCCTTTCTGAACCCTGTTGCTTTATTTGTGAATTTCAACACATTTTTGTTTTACTGACATCAGTACACATTAATGTTTACACATGAATGTGCCATTGAGCACAGTTAAAGTATTTCAGTGGAGCCAGTCTGTCTGTCCATCCACCACTAGCCTTATATTTTAAGTTTTGAATTTCTGCTGTTTCTCTGCTCTGATTTTGACCAGATAGGACAGAGACACTTGTTACATAATATTTCTTTTACCTAAAATGAAATTTCACAGAATGGCAGTGAAAAATATCTCTCCTCCCTTTTATCTCGCACCAGATACCTCACCATGTTATTCTACCTCAGCTCTGTAGAGGAAGGCGGTGAGAGCACATTTCCCGTAGCAGACAACCGTACTTACGAAGAACAGGCAAGTGTTTTTAATAAGCCAGCTATCGACAAAGCCACCCTTCTTATTTTAGTGCAACACAATGGAGAAGAGAACTCTTGCAAGGACACTGACTTCACCTGTTAACATGTTTGGGTTTTAGGCACTTGTCCAGGATGGCGTTGATCTGACTGACACTCAGGAGACGTGCAGCAGAGGCAACCTGAGAATCAAGCCCACTGCTGGGACAGCTCTCCTCTGGTACAACCACCTGTCTGATGGTAGAGGTGAGGACGGAGTGCTCCGTGCACTCAAATCTGGAGTCTTCCTCTAATAAAGAAAACAACAGACATCAGACTCGTTAATCGGGTGTAGGTCACTTAATTCTGGGTTCCAAATTATTTTTTATAGTCAAAATTTACCTTTTTGCACCTGATAACTTGTTTACCAGACTTTTTTACCCACTTCCAGTGGTAAAATGTTTCATGTGAAATACTTTGTGTCCCCGGAATAGACTAATATGCACCGTTTACCCTCATATCAAGTATTATCTGTCGATTATATTGAAGCTTTATTGTATGCTGACTTTTTCCTTGTGTAGGCTGGATGGGTGAACTGGATGAATACTCTCTGCACGGTGAATGTCCAGTCAGACGTGGGGTGAAGTGGGTGGCCCACAGCTGGGTGAATGTGGATCCAGATCCTCAACAGCAGGCCCGCTACCAGAGACTAGTTGCTCAAAGGCATCAAGCTAAATCAGGCATGGAGGAGCATTATCAGCCACTCTCACACAGCAACCTGCACCAGGATCTATAGCCAGGCCTTTTCAGTGGCAATCTCTCTTCTTTTTTTTTTAAAGGAGTGAGTCTTGAATCTATGAAACCAGTTGCGGTTTAAGTGAATACAATTTATTTATTATTTTCCTTTTCTGAAGCTACCACATGGTCGGTGTTTATATAACCTGTACAGATGCATTTGATTTCAAATGGTGGCGAAGCATTGTTTTCTTACAGGAGTGAAATCGGTTTGAAAGGTTGCCTCAAAAAGCAAATCAGAACAACAGATATACACGGATATCGGTGTGTGATCTTCTAGAGATGCAGCCAGCCAAAGGATCAATGTACTTAGCTGCCTTCCATTTGTGTTTACCTGGCATCCGCCCCAGCGGCAGCTCAGATTTTATTGGACTCAGAGCTCCTTTTCGTTAAAGCCATATCACTGTATTCATCTGTGAATGTGTTCCTGGGTGACATTTCTTGCAAAATCACATCGTATCAAGCTTTAAGTCAGATTTATTTCTTGTTACACTGGCTGCGTGTGCGTGTATTTAAAACTGAGTATTTATTCATCAATGTAATAATATTTCTGTGTTTGTGTTATTTATTACCAGTTCAAATTCAGTTACATGAATGTATATTTATTGAAGCGTGACGTTGCACCAAATCCTTTGCTGTATTATCTTGTATTTGTCATATGAAATGAAATTATACAGAAGTGTTTTACCTTGTCACGAGTGATCATTCCTCTTGTTGTAGACAGATAAAGATAGCAATATGTAATAATCTATAGGTGTTGCGAAATCGTACAGTTTATTTATATCCACAAGGTGTCACCCCATTCTATATACTAGTGTGCAGAGGAGCAGTGCTGATTGGGGAGTGAAAGGCACCATCACCTTGGTGTCTGTCAGGATACTGGATAAAAGAGCATTCAACTGGTCAAAGTCAAACATCCATATTTAGTCACAAAGCTTACAAATGTCTTTCAACAGTTGCTGAATGTGGTTGACATCAATCGATAGTTTTATTGGCTGGAGTGTTGAAAACAGCCACTTTGAACATTGACCCTTAATGGGCAAGTGTCAGTGCCTCTTTGATCCCTTGATCTTCAGACGTAATTGAATCCAATTTGTGTGATACATCTTACCACCGACACAACCTGGTCTTGTTATATATGAATTGGCATTTAGGGAAAAAGTTACCTGTTTCCCTGATTATAATATAGCAACATTTCAACAATTCCATCAGTCCCTTTCTGGAGGTGAGTTACAGTTTGTCCTATAGGCCCTTCACGGGGCCCTTCGGCGCGGCTCCTCGCAACCCCTCCCCAACCCGCCCCGACAGTGGAAACCACCGTCGGGCATCGCTTCGAGACGTCAATCCGTAGTTATTCGTGCGTTTTCGGGTCAATGACGTGCACGCTGAGATAAAGCCGTCCATGTGACTCTTTGTCATGTCGGCTGCGTGTTGCTGCTGATGCTGTGCGCAGCGCGCATGGCCAGGCGGCAGCCAATCACGTCCAGCCCCGGCGGGAGGGGGCGGCCGCCACGGCTAACTGGCCGGCGGGAGGGGGTGGCCGTGCGGATCAGTCAGTCACATTCTTCGTCTGTCGAACCGCCGCATCACGTACTGTGTGTTCATGGACTTTTGACTGGGCTGTTAATAGAATACTTCTTCGCACCGAGGCGCAGGATATTTCTCATTTAACGGTTATCCATGAGATTCTTCAGGCTTACCTTCAAGTGCTTCGTCGACTGCTTTTGAATCTCGGTTGTCACCGGCTCCACCGACTGCGACATCTCCCTGAAATCTTTTTTTCCGTCTCTTAGCCGAGCTGAAGGTTTCCCAACGTGCGAGAATCTTTAAAAAGAAAAAGAAAAACTTTTCCTAATTCTCGTTAGGCTAAAAAAAAAATAAACTCGGATTTTTTTTATTTTATTTAGGGTTTTTTTGTTTTTTATTTTTGTTTTTTGGGGGTTTTTTTTTTAAAGAAAAAGACAACTGGAACATACTGTGACTGCTGCTTTGTATCTGCCCCCTAAGTCCACCCGGTGCCTTATCAGTTGGCATATTTTACTAAAATAAATAAATAAAGCGATTTGTGGCTCCAACCAACAACAAGATTGTTTATTTAAAGAACGTTTTTGTGTCTTTGCCTATCGTCCTGCCGCTTGAATAGGAGGAGAAGAGCGGAGGTAAGTGTGCTTAACTGACCTCCATTATTATTCACTATAACTCGTAAAACCAATTAATTAGAGCAATCCCTGAATTGTGCCGTCACATTATCAATTAGGAGAAACCACATACCGCATCCCTTTAACCTGCATTTGCATTTAGTTTCACCGTCCTAACATTGCCCCTGACCTGCTTCCATTCAGGTTTAATCATCACTTCCCCTGTGCAGCTGTTAACGAGGCAAAGGTGCCCTGTGGTTAGGCTGCATCAAGATGCTTCCATCCTTTACCTTCCCCTCTCTTTCTCCCCTCCCACCCCTTTAAACTGCTCTGATCTGGATTCAGCTGCCTTTCCGATTGCATCCAACCAGAGCAGCACGCTGGTGATAGAATGGCACTAATGAAGCCGCGCGTCGCTCGCCCAGCCTTTTCGCACCGACCGGCGGACGGCGTCGATGAAGGCTGGTCGCCGACGCGCACTAAGCACTTTAACTGCAGTACACAAATCATTCTGTCTGTGAGTCAGGCAGATGGGGGGGGGGGGGGGGGGGGGGTGATGACAGAGCAGCCATATGATTTCAGCCCACTTACTGTGTAAGGGTGGTTTACACAATAAAAAGGGTTCTTGATCCCTGTTTTCATGAGATTGTTGCAGTGATGGTGCCTTTGAGTCCAGTTTGCTCCATTCAGTGTAATTCTGTCATGTAGTCAATTCATGACTGTTGTCTTCCGAGACAGGAATGTCTTTATCCTGATTACACTAATGGTCGCTGTCCTATCTGTTTCACTTCACTCCCTTGTATTTTCCCCCATCTAGGAGCAATGGATCTTCCCTCGTTGGAGGCAGGGACGCTGTCCGAGGAGGAAGGTGGCCCAGCTCACCCTCTCGTATCCGTGCCGGGAGGGGCTCCGGTGCTTGGTGAGGATAGCAGTACGGTACAGGCCCAGGACGGCACTACAGACGGGACAGGAAACGGGACCGTGGTCGTAGAGGAAGCAGAACGAGAAACCTGGACCAGACAGATGGACTTCATCATGTCCTGTGTGGGATTTGCTGTCGGCTTGGGGAACGTCTGGCGGTTCCCGTACCTCTGCTACAAGAACGGTGGAGGTGAGCCTCAGAAACTCTGTGCAGGGTCACATTGTGATGTTGCATTAAAAGTCTTTGACAACACAATTTTGCAAAACACAAAGGCCTCTAAAACTCACAATTTCTCCCCGAAGTGCTGATACCATCTACAGGCTCCATAATTCATTTCAATTTGTGTCAGTGAAAGCAGGGCGTAATGTGTTCTCAGTCATTACGTCCTGTTATTTGGACACATCTGCTGATCGTAACACCAGCAGTGGTGATATTTACCGGTCGTTTTCATTACATGCGAACTCCAATTTCTAATTAAATATGGTGAATTTGGGGGTTGGGTGGGATTGTAACCAGTCAGCTCATGGTTTAAAGATAGAGGCAGGATAACATTAGGATAAATTATTCAGACCTCTACAAGTGCAGCATTAAACATTCAATTAACTTAGAATGTCTAAATATACAACTTGATACGGGGACTTTCATGGCCATATCCTGTAAAGAAAGTGGGTATAAGACCCAGATGTGTTTTATTTTCTTTATGACGTGATAATGTCATAAACACAATAGTTAAAATGATAAAAGCAGAACATACATGACATCGAGCACGTAGCTCGTAGTAGTTGTGTAACAGACCTGCTGCTCTCTCTCAACACGTAACACTCTCTGTATGGTTTTATTACTGTCCACATGTCCTCGTGTCCCCTGCTTCTGAGTTTATGTCAGTTTGCTCCTGTAGCAGTAACCTGACCTGATGTCAGTCTTTACCAGTCTTATCTCTGCCCTTCCCACTTTGCCGAACTCTTAGGAAGCGTGCTCGTGTGTGCCTGGGCCAGAGTCCGGTCCTCCCTCTCACTCCTGTGTGTCTTGTGACCCAATGCGCTGATACCCACCTTCTGGCATCGTATAACAATGGCTTGCCTCACACAGTCCACCCCCCTGTGCTTCTGGCCAGTCCTCATGTAGAATACAAAGGAGCTCTCTCCCACTTTGCTCCTGATAAGGAGGCATATGGATATGTCGCACAATAACTGTCGCTGTGACCGTGCCCATCTCTTCTTCCCCACTGAATCAGCACAGTCTGGAAACTGTTACACACCTTTGACCTCTACTGAGTTTACCTTGTGATGAAACCGTATCAGATAAGGACCACTGCTCGCTGCTAGAAGGATCGCTGTTCAAACACCAATGGGCGGCGCTGAGAATTAGATTTCTGCGTTATGAACGTGAGGAATTAACGCTCTTCACGTTTTTGGAGCTGTGCCTAGCCGCGGCGCTTCTCATTACGATGTGCTTAGGGAACGTTGAGATGAACACGGCTGCAGTTTCTCAGCGATGCGGACAGCCGAGGGTATGTCGGAAGAAGAATCTTCCCAACTCTGCTTACGCCTTCTGTTGCATTTTTCCTCCTTTCCGTGTCTCGCTTGCTCTCCCGGCCATTTAAAGCTCTCTTAGCCTTGCACTCACGTTTGTTGCCTTATAAGGCTGCAGCCCTCTGCTCCCAGAGCCCGCCATGCAACATGGACGTCTGAATGAGGCACAAATTGTCAATTATTGTCTCCCCAGAAGACGCAGTCAGGACGATGCCTCGGCGTGCCCTTTGATTAAACCCCTGTCCCCGTCTCGGCGCGTTTATTCCTCTCTCATGCGACGCATCCTTCTTTCCCTCCATTGTCCTTCCCCTCCCTCAGCTCTGCATCACAGCCTGTCATGTGACCTCCATCCATCCTGTCCACTGGCATCTCTCAGTCCTGTTACTCTCCCAGTCGATCACAGTGATTACATTTTAAATGAATGAAACGTTAAACCACAAATGAACGATAAGATCTGATATCTCCCCCTTGAAGTTTGGGATTTTTTTCTAATTCAAGCAGCCCTTCCTTCCTGCAGCCTTCCAGTGCATTGCCAACAAATACTCCCCAAGAGTGTCCAAACACTTGGAACGGGAGACAACGTTATCTCCCACATTCACTTTCAACACAAGTGTTATCCGCGGCCTTGTCTGTCGTTCCTTCTTCCTCACAGGCGTTCACATATTGGCTCTCTCTACGCCTTCCCACTTCTTCCCGCTTCTTCTGTCGAACAGCTTATCAGCAGCAGTCGCGTCAATGTTTGTGCAGAAGTGTCATAAACCTGACATTTGGCATGGATTCCAGGCTCTCTGCAGTTCAGTTAGTATGGAGTCCAATTTGAAAAACTCACTGTTGATGTTGATGGAGGAAAATGCATATTTATTGAGATATTATTCCAACATTTTAATGTTCTGCTGTGGTTTTCATGCTACCTGGATGGGCATCACTGACTTGTATTAAACTGTATTTGGGTTGGTTGTTCAGTAAGACTAATAATGAAGTACAGATCTTTTGCTCCTCAGGTGTTTTCCTCATCCCCTACTTGCTGTTTGTGTTCATTGGAGGGATCCCAGTCTTTTTCCTGGAGATTGCACTTGGACAATTCATGAAGCAAGGGGGGGTCTCTGCCTGGAACATTGCACCCCTCTTTAAAGGTATCTGGCCTTGTTTCTGGTATACGTTTTACTGTAACACCCTTTCTTGATGTTCCCATCTCACCTCCTGGTGGTTCAACTCACCCTCCCCAGGTCTGGGCTTGGCCTCGATGGTGATTGTGTTCTTCTGTAACACATACTACATCATGATTCTGGTTTGGGGGCTCTATTTTCTCTTTCACTCCTTTACCACCCCGCTGCCCTGGGCCACCTGTGGGCACTCCTGGAACACCCCGAACTGCACAGAGGATTTCCGGCGTGCCTGCCACAACCGCAGTGCTGCCCAGCCCTTGTCGGCAGTCACCCCTTCTAGTCTGCTCTCCCCCACATCCCTGATGAACCTGTCTCTAGCTCAGTCCTTCCTCAACAGAAGCTGCGCTGAGGTGGAGGGGCTACGGTCTCCAGTTATCGAGTTCTGGGAGTATGTTCTTGCTTTTGTTTGTTTAAACTCCAACACATAACGCTTCTCAGAAATTAATCCTTTTTTAAAAAAAAATCTGAATGATTTAAAGGACCCATCTATGTCGTTCTTCCCAGACGCAAAGTTCTGCGCCTGTCTGGTGGTCTACACGAGCTGGGAAACATCAGCTATGAGTTGGTGCTATGTCTCATAGCCACGTGGATCATTGTTTACTTCTGCATGTGGAAAGGAGTCAAATCTACTGGAAAGGTCAAGCATTCTTTTTTGTTTGCAGCTGTACAAGTCAAAACTTTTCATTTTCCAATTTAGAAAAATGCAAATGTTTTAGACTCTGAATAACTTAAAATGTCACTCTACCCTGTCAGAGGTTATGAAGTACAGACAGATAATTACATTCAAAGGTTTAAATATTGCACCATTTTACCCTCTGACCTCTAAATCAGCTTTGGTATAGTGAAAGGATTGACTAAAAGGATCACTGTGCAGACCAGGCATAGGCAAAATACCGCCTGGGGGAGGGGGCACATACGGCCCGTTAAGCTTTATAGTCCAACCTGCGTAACTTGTTCAAACTATATTACAAAATGTAATTATTATTATATCACATACTTGTTGATCTTGATTGAGCCCGAGTCAGCAGGTTTCTTCAATGTTCCCAAGCCCATAAGCATGCAGCATTACTCTTAACTTCCCTTTTTTTACTCTACACATTGAGTCTTTCTGGGGGAAAAAATGCACCGACAAAAAAAAGAACATTGACAGCAAGTGTTTGATAAGGAGTGGACAATAAAATATTTTTTCCTGCAGTATCCGACCAAAAAGCAACATCAACTGTCACTTTGCAACAAAGCAGGCTAAATGGGGATTTCTCTTGTGTTGTTAGATTTGTAATATAATGTATATTCATGCCTTGGTGTAGCTTTAATGTGCAGGTAAGAGTCTTTATTATTAGATAAGACAGGATTTTCCACGCAGTCTTAAATTACTGTTGTGTTGTGCTGGGCATGCATTAGGTGAGTGATTCCCACCATTGTCTGCTCTAAAAAACGATACTCATGAAGCATTTAGTGTGCATTATATCTTCAGAGTAGCCAAAGCTCACAGAGGTCAACAGAAGAACAGGGGGAAAAAAGAAAAGGGAAAAAAATGGAGGAGATTGGGTCTGCTTCAAGCTTTAAGCCGATTAGTAACTTTCCACCATGGAGATGTTGGAAAGCTGCTTGTGATCAAGGCAAATATGCACTTTCCATTCCGATTTACAAAGAACTAGATGCCTTCCATGCTGGAGGCAGCATGTAGCCATATTCTCTGCAGACTGATTTAGAATAACAGCCGCTAAAGCAGCAGGATGTTAATTTTCTGTCCTGGTTCCTGTGGCACAATGTCACAAAGTTTTTGTCCCAGGAGGTGATGCGCTGGAATGTGGATGATAAAGTCTTTATCTGCTGTTTTATTGTTAGTTATGTGTTGAAGTGAGCTGAAGCATCATTTAGTAACTGCTGCAGAACATTCTGCCTGGGGGCTCCAGCACCTACACAATTGCAATCTAAATCTATGTGTGGGAATTTTTTTTAAAAATAGCTACTTTCATTACTGCAAATGACCAGCGACGCTGTGCCTCGACCTGCACTTCACAGCACAAGAATCGAGCAGGAGATAGTGTCGATCTCCTCGCTGCTGTTCTTGAACGGGCCCAAGACCCTTCAACTGATATAGGTACACCGCGTGGAAGTAGCTGCGTTGATGTTTATACGCTCTGCGTGTTTCTATGAACTTCACTCCTGGTATTAGTTTTCTACTGGGAATCCACACATTATGTTTCAGAGTTTTGTCTTTCATAGATGCCGATCATGCTGTAGAGATTAGTTCACGTTTTTCTTTCTCCCGCTATTGCAGGTTGTGTACTTCACTGCACTCTTCCCCTACGTTATCCTGGTGGTTCTTCTGGCCCACGGCGCCACCCTACCTGGAGCTTTAGATGGCATCATTTACTACCTAAAACCAGACTGGTCCAAACTTGGGGAAGCGCAGGTATAACCTTTAGTGACTCCTCACTGCTTTTGTATAATTGTACATCAACATAAGACAACTGTGTCGTAGGTGTGGATCGATGCTGGTACTCAGATTTTCTTCTCCTATGCCATTGGACTCGGTGCCCTGACCGCACTGGGCAGCTACAACCGTTTTCACAACAACTGTTACAGGTGAGCTGGTCTTTTTTACTGTAGCCCTCCAAATATAATAAAAGAATGTTTGGTTTATTAATCTACTAAATTCAGTGCCCTCTTATTCTGAGGGCCATATTGGCTAAAGCTGATTAACAGGCTGAATTTTGGTTATGGTTTGAGAAGTAGTTCCTAGGAAGAATGGTGAAGGTGGTGTATCTGCAGTCTCCAACTATGCGGCGATGTCTATTTTATTTTCAGGCAGCCAGATGTTTTCGCTATATTTGCAAAGCTGAAATGAACTGGATGAGCAGAAGGTCAGTCTGTCTCTAAATAAAGACCAAAGACCACCCGTTACCCTGCGGGCTATGTTTCTGTTGGCCCAATATTGTTGTTATTTTATCTTAAACAGACTATCATGTGTATATACAGTTAGACTCTGGCAAATTAATTAGCTCGAGAGTCATATTCGCTTGGAATCTCACCGTTTGCCCCCATATTTATAATAGCCATAATAGGAGGTGCTTCATGAATATCACATTGTCTGACCGTAACAGGAAGTTTAAATACGGGATCAAATTCTGAGGTATGTCGGCTCAGTTCTGTTTTTTATACATATACTTAGAGCCACCCCGGAATAGCTGAAATAGCTGTGGAGTGTGTACATAACATTTGGAGCTGGTGACTCAGGTTTAATGTCCTTGGATTTGAATGCCAACGATCCTAATCTAACATGTTTGGCCTGAAGAAGAAACAACTAAAAAGTGTCGCAGCTGGTCTATGGGTTTTATCAGCTCCTGGTTTCTGTGGCGCAGTGTTACAAAGTTTTTGTCCCAGGAGGTGACGCGTGGGAACGTGGATGCTAAAGCCTTTATCTGCTGTTTCATTGTTAATGATGTGTTCGAAATGAACTGAAGAACATCATTTAGTAACTGCTGCAGAACATTCTTGAGCGCTCCAGCGCCTACGCAATCACAATCTAAACCCATGTGTGGGAAAAAAAAAAGAATAGCTACTTTCTCTGCTGCAAATGACCAATGATGCTGTGCTTCGACCTGCACTTTACAGCACGAGAATCAAGCAGCAGATAGATAACGTTGAAGACGTGTTGAGCTGCTGGTGTTTTTGGGCCGCTTGTTTTGGTTGTATTCATGTAATATTGTTCAACCATCCTTTCAAAATTGAATAACTGTTATACAGATACTAAGTTATAGAAGCTATGATGATGTCGTGATAGCCCTCACAGCACGGCTGATGTTTCTAGGCTCTTCCTGTCTCTGCGAACCCCAGAAACCAGATTTTGCTGCATAAACAATACGTTTTTCCTTTTGTTGGAAGAGTTTACTCTTAGGAATCAATATAGGTATATCGTATTAAGTGTAATTGAATTGGGGGTCTGTATTCTGCAAAGACAGAATTGTCGTCCTTTCTGACCTCTACCTGCCAGCTAGGAAACAACAGTAACTCTCAGACTAATTGCTGCTTCCCTTTCATTCCTCGTCGTTTGTGCTGCCAGTCACTGTCTTGTGCAGCTTGTACAAAGCTCACGTTACAGTATATTGATACGGCTCTGTCCTTGTTCTTGCTCACAGCCTCAGTGACTGTTCTCCTTCTCACTCTCTCCCTTCTCCTCTTCACATTTTCCTTCAGGGATGCATTCATACTGGCTATTATCAACAGTGGAACCAGCTTCTTTGCAGGCTTCGTGGTGTTCTCTGTGCTGGGCTTCATGGCAGCAGAGCAAGGCGTGGACATCAGTAAGGTAGCCGAGAGTGGTAAGAACACAACTCACCAAGGTTCGACCCCCATTTCTAAGCCACGAGTTAAGTATCGTACAGTCAAAATGTATTCTATCGGTAAAAGTGTTTTTTGTGCCCCCCCAACGCCCCTTTGGTGTGATCTGCTGTTGCAGTGATGCTGCTATGTGTATTAGGCAGCAAAGAGTCCAGTTCTTTTTTGTTCAGCAAGTGTCATCATATAATTTCAAATTTTGGCAGTTTTTGGTATTTTACATGCAGTAATGTTAAAGGCAACACCGCTATAAGTGGGGTTGGATTTAAAAACAAACAAAATGACACCAGCAGTTGCTCAAATCAGAGTATTTTGGAATCAAACCGATTGAGGGGGACACTTGACTTTATCTGCGGAATATGGATTTTCTTTCACTTAAGCTTGAGCTAAAAATAGAAATAAACATTTCCCTGCCACACCTAGTACGTTGTGCATTTTTTGCTAAACAGTATAACGGCAACTTTGGTGCCCCCTCAATAATTGCAGTTGAGAAAATGTCCTGTTTACTGTCCCACCAATGCTTGAGTCAGCAGACCAATACAGGGGTGTTCATACTAGCCAGTAGAAGTCATTGAGTAGTGGACACAAGTCTAGTCTCGTCTCACCGACTGGCTAGCTGCAATTCCAAATAGCCAGTTATTAGTTTCTCAACAAAAGTGAACAAAGAAAGTTTGGATCAAAATGCAAGTGGTTAGTCATCTGTTTGGGTAACTGGTTAGGTTAGGTTAGCTGTCTGTTTAAGATGCATTGTGCTTGGTTATATTATTATGATCATTATTATGATTGTTATACCTACCTAGCTAGGCCTATGCATCTTATTTCGGAGGAAAATAGGTTCCAAGCTGTAGGTCTAAATGTGTAGACTATTTAAATTACGAGTCACATGACGTCTTCAGATTAAAATTCTGACTCCTCTGAAGTTCACAGTATAATTTACACACTGCAGCTTAGCCCTGAAATCAGCAAAGAGACGATGACACAAATAATGATATTTTTTGCTGTGCAGGTCCAGGTTTGGCATTTATCGCCTACCCCAAGGCTGTGACCCTGATGCCCCTGGCACCCCTCTGGGCAGCTCTTTTCTTCTTTATGCTGCTCGCTCTTGGCCTCGACAGCCAGGTAATAGTGATTTCTTTTTTCCCATTTATAATAGCCGTGGATGGTGAAACTTAAAAAATTATTTATCCTAGCGGGGCGACTAACCGCTCAGAGCCCCTGACCGGTCATACGCACAAGCGACGACCCCAGAGTGGAGGACAACAGTCCGGTTAGGTTCAGCCTGTCGCTTTTTGATGGTGCGAGGGGCCCCTTTTTTCACTGAGAATTCACAGTTGTTCATTTTTTCACAATGCCTTCCTCAGAATCTTATCTTCCACATGTCGAGCCAGTCCCTAGAATCTATTGTTTAACAACCCAGGGATTCGTCAATGAACTACTGTCTGATTCAGACAAAAAGTGTTTGTCCCTGCCATTCATATAGTCTCACATTCATTCATATAGTCTCACATTCATTCATATAGTCTCACATTCACGAGCAGCTCTCAACACTCCTATTTCATTAGATTTATGGAAGTTTTTGATTCAGTAAATGCACTTAACTAGTGATAGAACAGTGTACTATTATTGTAAATGTCTGCTCCATGTCATTCCCAGCTCTGGTAAAAGCTTCTCATTGTATCCTTTTCAGTTTGTAGGGGTGGAGGGTTTGATAACAGGAATCATGGACATGCTTCCCCCTAAATCAGTCTTGGGGTCCCTGCGGCGAGAGGTGGTTGCAGCCATCTGCTGCATCGTCTGCTTCCTCATTGACATATCCATGGTCACCGAGGTACTGTTAAATCCTCTTTCCTCGGAAATATAAGAGGCTTATTTTATGTTGGTAAATGATTACTGTATGTTCCATTTAGTAAAATTTGAATTACTGCCCAGTCCATAATGATTAACCATCAAGAAGGAAATTATTTCCAGGAAATAAATTGTATAAAATCCTAAGCCGGTTAGAAAAGACCTGCAAATGAGTAACGTATAAAGAAAGACGTGACCTGCTCTGTTTCTGCCAGGGAGGGATGTATGTCTTCCAGCTGTTTGACTACTACTCTGCCAGTGGCATCACACTTCTGTGGCAGTCGTTCTGGGAGTGTGTCGTCATAGCGTGGGTCTATGGTGAGACGCTACCTACATAAATAACACATTTCAATGCATTGTCACGACATATTTCTGTTGTTTCTCGTAGGCGCAGACCGTTTCATGGACGACGTGGCCCGTATGATTGGCTATCATCCACTGCCCTACATGAAGTGTTGCTGGTCCTACATCACCCCTTTAGTCTGTGTGGTAGGTGCTGCTCTGCGTCTCCATCCAAAGGTTTTACCTTTTGATGGATAACAGACTCTTTTTGATCATTCCAGGGGGTATTCCTATTCCACGTGGTGAACTTCAAGCCGCTCACCTACAACACAGTCTACACTTATCCCTGGTGGGGTGAGATGTTTGGGTGGGCACTGGCTTTGTCCTCCATGCTCTGTATCCCCCTCACTGTCTTCTACAAGCTGCTACGCTCCAAGGGATCATTATCTGAGGTCAGTGTGCAATTTTCCCTTTTGACAGACTCAAAAGCAATTGTTTCTTTTCTCACAGCTTGTTAATGGACATCTGCGTGATATTGCCTTTCTTTATGCAGCGGTGGAAGAAACTAACGACGCCAGTTTGGGGCAGACATCACCTCGAATACTTCACACCAGAGACTGAGGCCAAGCTGCTGCCATCTGTGGATGCCAAGAACACTCTGCAATTTGAAAGCGTCATCTGAACCTCTCAAGCGCCTTGAGCGACGGTTGAACTTGATATCAGCGTACACATTCACCACTGAGACGACAAAAATACAAAAGACAGGCTTGAGTAAAGTTCACAACGGTATCAACTCCTCACAGTTTTAATATATGGCAACGCCCTGGACAGATGGACCAAAGATTCAATGCTAGATAAAGTAAAACATACCGATACAGCATCCCATGCTAAAGCAGCCCCCTGCTCTGCTTTCTGACCCCCTCTCCGCCTGCTGCTTTTGTACCGTTCAGTTGTGTCTCGTCCTGTGAATGTAACGTGTCCAGTGTAGTGGTATCGCCCTTGCCTCCACCTCCATCCTCAAAGGTTTCAGCAGCCGCATTGATCCAGCGTAAAACATCAAAACATCCCATTTCAGGATCAAATTTACTGAAACATTTAAGAACTTGATGAAAAGTCCTGTGTGCTGTTGGCATGTCTAGTGTGTTTGGGCTCACGTGTGTCTTTATTGACATGTAATTCTGTCTCTGCCCGTCGTTTTGTGTAATCTCACCCTAAAAAAAAAATTACTTCAATTTGTAAAGAAAAGCTAATACTCAAATGACACAAAGCATCCTCACAATGAGCCACGTGTTATAATCTAACTTAAATATTTGTTGGTGGATCTATATTTTGGTATCATTATTCTGTGGCGGCAGATTATCAGTATTTTGGTTGGAGGTTTGAGGAGGGGAAAGAGACTTGTCATGTTTGGAAAGAAGCAATAAATGAAAAATTGATCATATGGAAGCGTTTGAGTCATAGTACATTAGAGTTAGATCGTACGGGGGGCTGGAAGCGAACGCTTGGTCTGCTGTGGGGGTGCCCAATATGTCGATCGTGAAACAAAAATACAGTAAAGAAAAATGTACAATAAATACAGCAATGAAAAGTTGCAAGAAGGAAAAGGTTTGAGAATCATGGTCCTATTTATATTAAATAAACTACTGATATTACCCTTTGTGCAGTTTAAATGAGGTCGTATTTGTCTTTTACACAGATTTCCTGCAGCCTGTTTTATGCTACTCTGACAGAGTGAACCCCGCTGCCTCTGGAGTGTCTTATGAATGGGGGTGGGATGGATCTTCAGTGATGAAGACCAGGTTGTTAAGTGATCTCTCATCAACCACTGATTCAAATGTCTCCAGGTTTTGCCCAATTATTTTTCCAGCTTTGCTGATCCTCATATTGATGATCCTGCTGGAATCTCTAGCACTGATGCAGCTTCCCCAGGACACCACAGTACAGTAGATGGCACCCCCATCTTCTTAACCTCTTTATCCCTTTCAGGGTCATGGGGAGGGTAAAAGTAGGGTCCAGCCCTGGAGGGTTTGTGGGTTCAGTACTTTGCTCTTGCCTCAGCAGTGCTCTGAAGGTATTCTGGCACCTTCCCCTACTACCAGATCACCTTCCATGTCCAAAAGATCAGCATCCTACTGAGAAAAAGCTACACTTTGCCAGAAGGTAAAGTCTAATTCTAGTCCTGAAGTCCCTTCTTGTGCACAGCTCCAGTGTTGGTCCTTCAATCCACTCTGTTATTCAGGTACACACCAACTCACTTGTAGTGTTCAATGAATTTCGCCTCTGTTCATCATTATAAAGGACTCATTCAGGATTCTAGACCTCCTGGAATCTAACACTATCTCTTTGGTGTTGGTGACATTCAAGAGACGATTCCTCTTTGGCTGCTCTGCAAAGTTACTGCCCACTTCTCAGTACAATGACTCCCGTCCATTTCTGACCTATCCAACCACAGCAGAATCATCACAGTAGTCCTGGCATTAGTCTGACTTGAGTCTGAGGTGCATAGAATAAACAGAAATGGAACCTAGTCAGTCCCTTGTTACTGGCCACCTCATCAGACAGGGAGCTCTCCAGTCCAATAAACTTAACCAAAGTGGTTAATGTTATCAGCTCAGTTAATGTGAATGCTTTTCAAATGAAAAACATCTGTCCTCAAACCTGCAAAAGTAACAGAAGGCATGTGAGCAGCTTGACACAGTGAGTTGATCAGAGCAGAGTGACAACTGTCTGCCACATTTTGACAAATGTTTAAAAGATGTTTTCTTTACTCAGGGCCGTTGCTACATTTGTGGGCTACCCATTTCTGGAAGATTCCGAAAGATCTGACTACAAACACATTCAGCTTAAGTCCAGGGCTTATGAACAGTTCTGGAACCTACTCGCAGGGGGAAAAAGTACCTAAACATGTTGATTGCATTATTTGGCTTCACTTGTTTGACTCAGCTTTTTCCCCCTTATAAGTTATAAGGTCTGTCTACTGTTCTGCAATGTCTGATGATGATTTGAAATTGTGCTTGAGGCTGTTCACCAGCATCTACTGCCCAGACTATGCAACCCTGGATGATTCTATTCAGTGCAAGTCATCATGTGGGTTCATGCAGTTATTCAGCTCAGTGGAGTGGGGTTAGGGCTGCATTCATGTCTGTAAGTATTGTTATCATGGCGACAATGTGACAGGATTCTAGGACTGATGTCTGTTATGTTAGGACAAATCCTGCGTGCACTTCATCTAGCATCCCAGAATCGTGTTCTGTCACTCAATGGCAACTGTCTCTCTCCAAACTGCTGTACTTCACGGTTGCTGGATGCAGTAAGAGTTAACTGCACAATCACTTGAAGTCATTTATCATCTGTGGGCTTTAAATGGACCACACCTGTTCAGGAATGTGAGTGTGTGGGGACCCTGCAGAGGTCAGTTGCTGCACTGCGCTTGCTCTCACACAGCGACTGGCGATGCACACAGCATCCTCAAGCTCCTCGACAACCATCTCATGAATTTTCAGCTGTAAGACCTGGTCCACTCTGGACAAAAAGCTGCAAATTCAGTCTAATGCATTGTGATCACAACTGGGGAAGGACTGAAGCTCCACATGAGTGATATCAGCACTGTGTACATCAAAATTCTTATCTGGTTTCTGAGGATGAGCATTTAGGTCAAATTAAATCAAGTTAATTTAGAGCCCAAATTCACAGGTATTGTTTGCCTCAGAGGGATTTACAGTCTGCACAGTTTGCACAGTCTGTTCTACCTTAAAACCAGGTCATAAAAAGCATTTAAAAACCCTTTATAGAAAAAGGAAGCTGAAGGAGAGCCTGGGGCAGACAGACATTCAACACATGCCACATACACACATACATGAGTCTGGAAGAATGGCACAGAATAATTTGGTCCAAAAACCTCTCTTTAGCAAAATCACAGTCCATCATGATAATGGATTACTGAGATAAGCTGTCCCAGTACAGAATAGAAGCATCAGTCAGGCAAGTAGGAAGAGTGGCAGCCTTTACCACTGATGGGGCTGCATGGCAAAATCAAGGGTGATTTCAGACACAGGGTTCGTTACTAAAGTTCCTCAGAACAGACAGTACAACTACACTTCCTGCTCTGAGCCTCACGTGGGACCAGTCAGAAGAGAGGAAAAGATCCACCAATAAGCAAATGTGCTGTAAATTAAAAGTGTAGATTTAACACAAACTTAAGTTACATTAAACATGTAAATAACAATTGTCACTTATTAAATTTAAACATAGTTTTACACATGAGAAATATGACAAAAATAACTTACAGAAGGAAAGACTGCCTCTTTATTCACATGATGTCATTCCTACTTTAATCTATGGGACATTCAAAAATAGATTTGATGTCACAATAAAAAAATATCTATACTCTTTTATTAATCATGTCTTAACAGACAAGAATAAACAGATTCCTATTCTGATCAAAACATAAAGCTACAAATGTAAAACATTTAGTTTTCTTAATTATTTGATTCCATTTTTATGTAGACTTTAAAAAAACATGTAAACAATTCCATAGGAAACAAAAATACAAGAGCCCTTCACACAAATTAAAATGTGTACAAAACTGATAAGCTTCATCATTGCTATAACACTTGATCCAAAAACAGAGGAGAGGCCAAAGGTGTCCCGGGAAGTAGCGATGAATACTGACTATAAATACAGTTTCTGTTTCTGTCTGTGTGGGTGTGACACAGGAATGATGGCCCTCCCAGAGGGGCCCAGCTATGACAAATATTTACATTTTATTGATCAGGTGACCTTGCTGTGGCCAACTGAGCTCACTGTGAGGAATAAGAAAGCAGACCGATATTCAAGCACATTAAACCCACTGCACTTCTCACATGAGGCCCCCGCTACCCTCAACTTGCTTCCTATAAATACTCTTTAATAATCCAGTGTTGCATTCTCCCACTTCCCCTTCACCCCTTCTCTGCCTCACGTACACCATGGCGGGAGAGGACTGCAGTGACGTATTGCTGGCAGGGTCATCAGATGTGTCATAAAAACCCTGTTTCCACAGCAACGGCTCCTGTTCCCATGGCAACCGGCCGCCATGTCAATGTGGCGCGTTCTCCTCTGATGGGGGGGAGGAGACAAGGATGATGACCAATGGAGAGCAGCAGAGCGTCCAATAGCTGCAGGACGAAGAAGATAGCAGCCTGACCCCTGCTGGCTACATCTGGGTGGTGCAGGTCGTATCCTACAATCAGTAGCGGGGATTTTACAACAATGACCACCGAGAAACGAAATTTTAACATGAATATTACAGATTTACTTACAAGTCCAAATTCCCTGTGTCCCACTTTGTGCAGGATATGGAGTACAGCGTCGTGTACTGTGACAAACAGTCTGCTCTTGGGGATATTGTCTGAGAAGAAACCGGCAGTTTCCAGCTGCTCCACGACACATGCTGATAGATGACCAAAAAAAGAACCCAATGAATCCATAATAACAGAAATATTGTCTGACCGCTGAGTCTGATGGGGACAATGTGGTGCAGCCAAGGCCAGGGCCTTGAGCTATCATTATCTGATGATTCCCTGAATGCATTAATGCAGGACATTATCTTATGTTTTGTCTGGTGAAGCACTCACCTTGGCAGCCCACTAGATAGATGTCCAAATCAATCTGCCCATAGTCTCTGAATATCTGAGAGAATAAAATATGACATCAGCTTTCCCCCCTGAATTATTTATAAAAATGATCCAGAATAATTCAGTTGGGCGTTATTATTTCATACTAATTTATGTTTGAGAGAAACAGGGCCTGGCACACCTACATTTTTTAAGGTCTTCACGGTGACCATATCAACAAAGTTGGTGGTGGAAATGTCCAAGATGATGCTGTGCGTGCCAAACCCGCACGTCATCCCCTTTTCCTCATCAGCATGCTGCGGTTGCCCAGTGATGGCGTCATCGCCGCGGCTGCCCACGTCTGAGTCTGAGTCAGTGGTGTCGTGTTGGTAAGCCCAGTTCTGTTGGCCATTGCTGAGACCTGGTCTCTGGTTCTGCAGATCTGATCCTGTGAGGACTTTGCTCTCATTCATTCCAATGGATATTTGACTGGCCTCTATTTTCTGTAGAAACAAATCCACCAGTTTAAATCTGCTTTTGCTGTATTTTGACACTGGCTGCTTCTGTGTGTCATACCTCTTTCTCTGCCCCCTTTTTAGCTTTTTTTTCCTCCTTTTGAGCTCGTCTTTTCTCTTTCTCCTGCTTGCGCTTCTGTTTTGACTCTCTCTTCTTCTTCTCCGTCAGCAGCTTCCCAACATCGATTCCACTCTGCAAAAAAGCCCAACATCATTATAAAGGGGGGAGAAATTATGAACCCATAGAGAGCTCAGAAAGCAATTATCACCAGTGTTGATAGTGCAAATGGATGTATAGAAACACACACCTTCTCTTGTAGAGCCTCCAAGTACATCTCAGCATTTGTGTAGTAGATTGTTGCAGATGAACGGAAGATTTTAATTCCTGGGATCTCTTTAGCCTGCAGGGGCACGTTATGAAACGTCAATTGAAAGAAGTTTAATTCTCAAGCTTTGTTCTGCAGTGCTTTGCACTTTTTGCATCCCAGAGAGGCTTGTTTGAGGAAATGGAGCTATTCTGGTGTAATTGTCTTCCTGCCCCTCCAAAAAGCCAGTGCACACAAATGTAGCATGTAATGCTGTTCCTTTTATTTACACCATTTTCAATAAATATGTCAAGAGCTGTTTTTCCATTTATTTCAAATGCTGTTTATTACATGAATAGATCAGCGAAATCATAAATGCTGGATGGGCTCACCCTTTACTGACACACTATGAGCATTGTCCAGAGAAAATGTCACTTTAAATATTGATGCACCCTTACCGTCTGGTATTTGTCTGTATCCAGGTACAGGTCTGTGCCTGGAACATGGCCTAAGATGGAGTAGGTGGGTCTGGGAAACAATATATAGATGTAAAACTGGCACCACAGGGGAAAAAATATAATCAAATATATCGATTGTGAGCAGTGTGTAATTACAATTGTGTTCTGAAGATGACGGTGAGCATGGAAAAGCCAATGGCGACGGCCAGACCCAAGTCCAGGTTGAGCAGAATGGTGCAGGCAAACGTTACCAGCCACACCATCTAGATGGCAGCATAAATATAGGCGGTCAGCAGGTGCGACCTGGTTCACACCCAGTTAAATGGAGCAGAATGATTGTTAAAGGGGATTTAGTCATACCAGATCAACCTTGTTGGACTTCAGCAGCATGGGCACATCTGTGAACTGCTTGAACATTCCTTTTAAGTTCACTAACACTATAGTAGATAGGACAGCCTGAGGAGCAGGGATATAGAAATATGTTTTATCAAATGGCTTCAGCATGGATATCCAAAATTAAGGACCAATACTGAAGATAGAGAAAGTTTTACCTTGGGTAGATCTTCAAAAAGAGGACCCAATTTCCAAACTGTGATGAGCACAATAATGGATGAAACCACTCCTGCAACCTGAAATGAAGGGTCTTGAGCAAACAGTTGCTGCTTGGAAGTATTTATACCCATTTACTTGTGGTCAATTACCTGGGTCTTGCCCCCGGTACTCTCCTGAACAAGACTGCGAGACAAGGAGGAAGTCACAGAGTAGCACTGAAACATGCCGCCAATGGTGTTACTCAGACCCAGGGCAACGAGTTCCTGCAAACATCACGAGAAACTAAATACATTCCACCTTACAGAATCTTATATGCTGAGAAACATGTTCCCTTTGACACCATGACATTTGAAATAAGCCTTTAATCTGTCCGAAGTCTGGATGGTGTATCTTTAAGCAAATAACAGGTTCTATTCATTAACCAAACGGTCATGTCAGATCATCATTGCCCTGCAGAGAAGAGTGCCAAACATGTTTAAGGAACACTTAAGTGCATAAAGGATTTAACAGGTCAGCTCTCTGAAGGCTGTGAATGTTTCCAGCCTGCTTCTCTTTAGAGCACATTGATCCCAGTCACATGTCTTCCTCAGTGAATAAACATGTCTAATAAAGGCTGGTGTATGTCTGCTCGTTCTACAATGATGTCTGAGAAAATAAAAATGATGCACATTTGCAGGAGAGCAATTTTTAGCTGATATAAAATTGTAAACCGATGGCGGTTGGAAAGGCGGGTAACAGAGAGGGCGGTGTACTCTTTTGTAGCACCCGATCCCACGCAGAAGTACTGCACATGCATCTGCATTTGGCTACAGCTGAGATTTTGTCTCTGAAAGGAATCCTGGATTCATCTGAAATGAGATGTCTAACCCACCTAAATTATTGCTAAATAAAATTACGAGCACAATCTAAATTACACAACTGTGCACATGCTCCCTTAAATAACCAAGATGGACCAAGAGACAAAAGAACGCAGCTCTTTCCCGAAACAAATACATTTATGGTGTTGTTTGGACTTTAGTGCCATCTAGCGGTGTGGTGCTGTTCTACAGAATTCCCCCACAGCGACAGACTCTACAGATGCAGTCTCCATTCCAGACAACAAATCTTTCTACATTCACTCCTTAGTGTATCTACTGCAGTTGTGTACTCTTTGTACACATGTGCCACTCTGATAGTACAGTTTGAACCGTTACACTCTTTATATGCTTTTTTAAGTATAATTACCTATAATCCTCTATGCAGACAGAAATCAGACAAGAGGACCAAACTGAAAGGCACAATGTAAAATAAAGTAATATAACGCAGTCGTCTCATCCATCAATATGTCGTACAAGTAAAACTGTATCTGCTTCGCTTTCGTGTTCTGCTCCTCCTTATTATAGCGATAAACCATGTTTGACCCTGTTGGTGTTCTGTTTCTGTTGCATGCTTCACTGCAGTCTTGGAAAACTTGAAATGTTATTTGCAAATGTGCTGTCAATATCCAGGAAACCATGGTTCGATTGTGACTCCTGTTTCCCCTAATACGACACCCGTGACTAAATGTGAGACAAAAATCTAATCTTAGGCCAAAGCCGACTGGTGGGATTTATTCAGACAGGAACAGAGATTCTAAGTATAACTGCAGCAGCTGTGTGCAGGCACCACCTGACCTGTCCATCCCATCTATCTGGCAGTGTTATTGCTGTATTACTCACCTGATTGCTGTCAACCTTGTAGCCATATTTGAGGCCAAATGTTTTGCCAAGGGAAATGTTGATGGCATAGCCCACAATGGCCACTGCAAACGTATCACCTATTATTTGCGGGAACAAAGAGACGTCTGGGGCACGAGGGGCTTTCAGGCTGGAAATGGAAAATGTGAATGATTTTTTACCAGTGAACTCATTGTGGATGGAAGCAATTTTTTTTTTTACAATATACATTATACAATAATCCATAGCAAATATTCCAGATTGAGGGGTCCCTTGGGTACTTACCCACTGGGAATCTCTCCAATGACACTGATGCTGTATATATTTGTAAGATTACAGAAGTGGGTGATGATTGTTGCTGCAATGACCTGTTGAGGGCAGACACAAGAACACAGTTCAGAGACGGTTCATGCCGAACAATGAGCTCACGACGCCCCCTGCTGGTCGATTGAAGCACAAATGGAAGGAAGCCATGACAGGACCTACCACTATAAGTTCTATTGGGATGGGCAAAGGCAGCTTCTTTCTGTAGCAGGCATTGAGCTCTTTGACCACGATGAGAACAGCGAGGGCCAAGACGCTGACCACGACCTCTGGTGCTTTAGTCTCAGGTAGAAGGCGACAAATGTCCACCAAAGTCTGTGACAGAGTGACGAAGAAAGGTTTAGCAAGTTAGTGGTGGAATTTCATATATGTTGTATTTTTACTCACAGTTTTATCATTTAGATCAGTTAACATAATATTACAGCTGGACAGTAAGAGAGATGTTTGATTTGACCCTGATTTGTCCAAATTAATGAGTTATTCATTACAATGAATTGTATTAATTGTAATGAGAGTTATTCATTACAATTAATACAATTAATTATATTTTTGTCTCTAGACAAATTCGATCAATTTCAACATATATTGGGCTTCACTCATCTGTGTTTTGTATAATTCTTATTCTTCATTTAAGGCCTGGTTTAATAGATGTCTGTGTAAATTCTCAGTCATCCAGGTCATTGTATCCAAGGTAGTTTTCTCTGTCAACTGGACTGTGTTTCTTCTCTTGAAGACGTTTCGCCTTCTATCCAGAAGGCTTCTTCAGTTCTGAAATCGCTGGGGAGAGAGCTTGAAAATATATAGCCCCTGTGGACCATTAGCATGCTAATGATCTGGGTGGTCACCTGAGAGTCGTTAGCAGGGTCGTTGGTCGGGTCGTTCACCTAGTTTCTGTTGAGGTGTCTCCCCTTTGTCTGCTGGATCACATGGTGATGAGTCACTGGGTCTCCTGGAATGGTGTGAATGTTTGTTTTGCTGTTGGAAGGAGTGGAGGACTGCATTGTATGTGGGTGACAGGAAGTGCCTCAGGCCACCACCTCTGTTTAAGGATGGTTTTTCCAATTTAACATGGATAGCTTCCTTGACCCCCCTTTCAAACCAGCGGTCTTCTCTGGCCAGTATCCTTACTTGGCTGTCCTCGAAGGAGTGCCCACTCTCCTTTAAGTGTAAGTGGACTGCTGAATCTTGACCCGAAGAGGTGGCACGTCTGTGTTGTGCCATTCTTCTGCGGAGAGGTTGTTTGGTTTCCCCAATGTACAGTTCCTCACGTTCCTCCTGGCACTGTACAGCATAAACAACATTACTTTGTTTGGGTCTTGGTGTCTTGTCCTTTGGGTGTACTAACCTCTGTCTGAGAGTGTTGCTGGGTTTGAAATGAACCGGTATGTCGTGTTTCTGGAGGATCCTCCTAGACTTCTCCGAGACTCCAGACAGGTAGGGGATGGAAACGCTGCGGCGTTTGTTTCTCTCCTCCTCTCCTTTGCTGAGGTCTCGTTTTCTTGAGGTTTTGGTGAAGGCCCAGTCTGGGTAGCCACATGTTTTGAGAGCTGTCTTAATGTGGTCCTGTTCCTTCTTTCTGCCTTGGGATGTGGTGGGTATTTCTCTGGCCCGGTGTTGGAGAGTTCTGATCACTCCCAACTTGTGTTCCAGTGGGTGGTGAGAGTCAAACTGGAGGTACTGGTCGGTATGTGTAGGTTTTCTGTAGACTTCGATGGTGAGATTTCTGTCCTCAGTGATCTTGACTGCGCAGTCCAGAAAGGCCAGACTGTTTCCTTTTACATCTTCCCGGGTGAATTTTACATGCTCGTCTGTTTTGTTGAGGTGATCGGAGAACGCTTCCAATTCTTGTGTTTGAATTTTGACCCAGGTGTCATCCACATACCTGAACCAGTGGCTTGGCGCAGTTCCTGTGAATTCCTGGGATTCCACCTTCTCCATGTATAGATTGGCAACTATGGGGGATACTGGTGAGCCCATGGCACAGCCATGTTTCTGCCTGTAGAAGCCTTCTCTGTACTGGAAATAGGTGGTGTTCAAACACAGGTCCAGCATGGTGCAGATTTGGGCTGGTGTTAAGGTTGTTCTTTCTGTAAGATTCTTGTCCAATAGAAGGTGCTTGTGGATGGTGTCTATGGCGCTGGCGGTGGGGATGCACGTGAAGAGTGACGTGACATCATAAGATACCATAGTCTCTTCTGGAAGTAGTGTGAGTCCACTGACTTTTTGAGCAAAGTCTTGGGAGTTTTTGATGTGGTGTGGGGTGTTGCCAACCATAGGCGACAAGATGGAGGCCAAGTACCTGGAAATGTTGTAGGTTACAGAATTGATGCTGCTTATTATGGGTCTGAGAGGGGTCCCTGGAAACTAGGTGAACGACCCGACCAACGACCCTGCTAACGACTCTCAGGTGACCACCCAGATCATTAGCATGCTAATGGTCCACAGGGGCTATATATTTTCAAGCTCTCTCCCCAGCGATTTCAGAAATGAAGAAGCCTTCTGGATAGAAGGCGAAACGTCTTCAAGAGAAGAAACACAGTCCAGTTGACAGAGAAAACTACCTTGGAGGCCTGGTTTAATAGTTAACAGAGGAGTGGTTGACTTATTGACCTCCCCATATAAAATAAAAAACCAAAAGCTTCTCTTTAATTATTGACAAGTCATTTAAAGGATGCACCAGCACAAGGTAGCAGAAACAACACAAACTCTGACAAACAGGAAGGTGAAGAACATAAACAGCATGATCTTTAGGAAGGGTGTTTTGCAGTTTAAGCAGTATTTTAAGAGAATATTGTTTGTTGCTCACATAAATAAGAGACAGGGGTCCAGTGAAACGAGCCGGAAAGATTCCAAACAGGTACTTGAGCTGCGAGATGCACACATGGCAGGCTGATCCTGTGGTGTAGCCTCGAACCAGCGGCTCCGACAGGTAGGTGACCACAAAACCAAACCTCACCACACCCAAAAGGATCTAAAATGATGGGGAAGTTATAATAAAGCCAATCTGAAGAAGCATTGGAAAACTATACAGACACACCTGGAAGAGCCCCGTCAGGACGGAGAGGGCGCACGCTATCTGGACTCTGTACGCGTCCCGGGCAGCAACGTCCACGCTTTCGGTTCCATTAGTGCCATTCACGATGAAGTTACTGCTGGGCGCCAGCCTCTCCGTCACGCTGCCGACCATGATGCTGATCACAGCGAACGTACCTGAACGCACACAACCATAAAGTGAGGACGCTCCGTCGGCTCCTGCTGATCCACCTGTGACCTTACGCACCGATGGAGATGTGTCTGGATGTGCCAAAAAGGAAGTACACTAACACCGGGTAGAGCGAGGTGTACAGGCCGAACACTGGCGGTAAGGAGGCCAGGAGCGCATATGCCATGCCTGTTTGGGAAAAAGAAACAGATTAATACACATCATATCTTCTGGTACAGTAACACTGGGCTCTGTTTTACAGTAAATAAATCAATAACGTGAAAGTTCAGATCCAGGCAGAAGCCGTTATGTGTCTTTGGTGCCTCAGTTTCTGGTATGTGTTTACCTTGGACACCACTCTGGGTTAACTCCATTTATCTTATCTCTAAAAACTGACTCATGTATCCATTCACAACATTCCTCAGTGTTTTGCTCCCAAAGAAAGGCCAAATCTGACGGGTGGGAAAGCTTTGGGTGTTTGCAGCTCCCGATATCAAACAGGTTCACTCTCGAGTGGGAAGGTGTGCTACTGTCTCGCTCGGCTCTTCCTTTAAATGCAGATTATTCATCCCAATGGGGTAAATTAAATGACAAAATTCAAAGAATGTTTCTGCTCATGCCATAAAGTTTCCTCAGAAGCTCCCTGATACCTTGTGGGAGGTGCATGATGCCCACGCTGCAGCCGGAGATCAGGTCCCCGATTGCATTCTCCCTGATGGAGTAACGAGGCAGCCAGTAGAGGACTGGGACCCAGCTCAGCAGAGCCTGCTTCAGTCTCTCTCCAGAACACCTGCAACACAAGCACACGCCGTTATACATCAGTGACTCATTCGGCCCGAGACAAACGTGGTTTAAGCAAAGACAGACGTGTGAATCGTGGCACCTGCAGCTGGTTTATCAGCTCACAGGAAGCAGCAGCATGTCAGAGCGCTGCTGCTCTCGCAGGCAGGGAGCCATTAAAACTCCCCTCTTTGTGTTTAATCATGTTAATCATGTTAAACATGTAGTGTTGAAAGTCAGTTGTCAAGTATTCAAGGGTTTGTTTAACCTTATATTGGGCTCTGCGCAAAGACAAGTTGGTGAGATACAAAAACGAAAGTTCACTCTTTTAATTTGACTTCTTTTTGAGTGAGTGATGCAGGTGGTTGTGATTGTATGTATTTATAACTGAACCTTGATTTTACTGCCGCTCAAGGCAACCATTACAAAAAAGAGGCGTGTGCCTCCATTCACCATACACCTCTTCATATTTACCTCAGGGACTCCTTGACTCGGTCTCCCAGGCTCGGTTTGGTGGACCACGTCTGCTTCTGCCCCACCTCATCTAAACGGGCCTCATCCAGGAGCTCCCTCCTCACAAAATAGTCCACCGGCGGAGACCCCGTCTGCCCATCCATCGGAGCAGCTGGCGTCAACACTGACCCAGGAGGGTTGGTTTCAGATGGAGAAGCAACAGAGGCCAAACACAAAGCCGTGAGAGTCACCTCTGCTCCGCGCTCCTGGACGGTGGTTGTTTTTAGACTGTGGGAGTGACTCCTGTCCCATTCTTATAAGACAGCTCAATCACATGTTCTGCATAAAGACACACCCCCGACACACACACACACCTGCCCGCATCTTATTATTTCACCTAAGATAAGAGGAAGAGTCCAGAACTCACTGTAATTTTATGGAGGATTTTATCGCCGGCAGGAGTGTGTTGTAACACATGCTGTGCATTGTTGCATCTGCTTTGTTCAATTTGGCTTTGTGTCCCTGATCATCTACTTTAGAATTAATTTGCTTGTTTTGTTCCAAATTTCATACATGCAAAAGAGCAGGTAGCTGATTTACTGATGTGACCCTTCCCTTTTAGAATGTGCTTGTATTTACTCACCTGCCTAAAACTGCTTATCTCTATGACTGGGATTAAGGCCAATCAACTGTTTAACCATATTCCATTCTTTAACTATAATATGTAATACCATATATAATATACAACACCATAATGTATCACAAGTTTGTTGAATTTGGCAATTTTTCCAAAATAATCCATTTGGAAACAGGTGGGAAAACAACAAAAAACATTCTTTTTAAATTGAAATCCCATAATAATAGTTGCATGTAAATAACACTAACTATTGCGCGCTGAGTTATTGTTGCATCTTTAATCCAACAAGATGCCCAAAAATACCAACAACAAAAACAACCGTTGTTTATTTGTATTAAAAGAATCATAGATAAGATAAATTCCTGTTGAGGTGCATAAAAAATGAACACTTCCATCTGTGGCTCTTACTTAACGAGCAGGTTGGCGTTGGTCACGTGCTCATAAGTCAGATGCTTGTCGGTGGTCCTCTGAACATTCGGGGTGATGCTTTTGTTACGCTGGTTATCTTTAGTAGCGTCTTTGTCAGAATAGACTTTTATGAGTCAACTTTATCTTTATTCTGGTCTGTGTAAAAAAATATGAGGGGAATGTGCTCAAATGTGTCCGCAGATGTGGCAGATATAGCCGAGGAATTAACGAACATGATGGGGACAGAAATATACTTAAGATCCAGCACGTCTGCGGAGACCTGAGGTGTCTGTCCACCGACAGTCTCCGGCCACCCGGAGACAGTTTGAAGGGATCTGTGGAGAATTTGACTTTTTTTTTTTTTTTTTTTAACTCAAGTCTGGCTTCAAGGACTAACTACAGATTTTCCTGTTTCTGATTATTTTTATTTTATTTTTGACAATGCTTTCCAGATGAAAGAGATTATTCATTTACTATTCATTTTTGCTCTTTTTGGTCCCAGCTAACAGTCAAAGATCTGTTAATTTGGAGTATATCGGCAGCTTAATTTTTAGTTAACAGTACTGTTCACGTCCTTCTTGCGCTTGTTCATGTCATCATTCCCGATAACCTCAGTGCTTGTAACCGTCCTACCTTGTTAAAAAGAAATAATGTTCAAGGACATGCAGGAGTCACGGAGAGGATTTGCTTTTGTTGCTGAAATGACTAACAGGAATGACAGGAAGTGTTCTTGCACATATTAACTCCGGCCCGTCACTCACCCACATGGATGTTGCTGTTATATCCAGGAACACATGAAGGCAAACAAGCTGGTATTTATTTAGCAAGAAGGAAAACAGGATCTGCTGGAATATTCAAAAAAGAAAAAGAAAAATGGGATAAATACTTTGTTTCCGTGGTGGTCAAGTCAAGATTTATGGCCCCTGAAATCAATGACAGCCATTAATTAGTGAATGAGCCAAAGTAAACAATGAAACCAGCCAATAAGATAAAAGTTAAATCACAATAAAAACCAGACCAGGTGGCGCCTTTAACACTCTGAAAGGAGAGTTTAAAGTTTAATTTCACTTGAATTAAACAGGAAGCTGAGGTAGACACACCAGTCAGTCCAGCTGTCATGTGATCACCTTGGTTCTTTGATGCTCTGCAGTTTGTAGCTATAAGCAGAACCTGTAATTTAGCATTAAGGCTATAACACACGCTACTCTACAATGATGCGGTTGAATGTTCCAAAGTGCAATAATAATAAATAATAATATAGCATTATCTTTGTCTTGTAATGATGGGTGCTAACAGAGGTCTTAGCGATGGGTGACAGTATGAGGTCAATAATCAGTATTTGACTGATGGAGTGATTGTGATGACAGAAGCAGGAAGAATCTTGGGTTCCTAGATTAAAACAACCCACTGTAGCTATAAAAAATGTTCTTAACCAAGTTTTATTGATAAACTAAACACATTAGTGCTCCCGCACGAACCCAGCCAATAAAACCATCAACCCCTCGAACCAGCAGCTAGAGTTTCACAGCAACTGTCAGTTTAATGGTGGCACAGTGGAGAAGCACTCATAGGAGCCACAGATCAAAAGATAGGTATTATTGCATGTTTCATGTTGTTCAGGGCCGTCCAACAATCCAAGACCTGTGCAGAGCAACAGAAAGGGACATATTACATTTGACCCCAACACGTGAAATGATGCAATCTTGGTAACAACGTGCCGCCAAAGGAAAGAAAATGTGCACATAAATTGCTCAGTATGTTCAGAACGCTCAGGGTGAAAAATTAACCACATTGTAGCTTTTTTCCCCCATTATTTTTACTTCATTCCTCTGGTGTTTTGGCCAAAGGTGCTGAAGAAGCAGAGCTGGCAGCGCTCACTTGCAGATGGTCACTGATTTACCCTCGAAGTCCATAAGATTTAACTGTCTTCTCGCTCATCCTTAATGTACAATGTTTTGCCGTGTGTGGAACATTTGAAGTTCCACCCCGTCAAATGATTAGCGTATGAGTAACGCGTGAATATGCGCATCAATGTTTGACTGGATGCGTTTTGATCTCCATTTCACCAGCTTCTACAGTGATGTAGGCGTTGCATGGAGCAGCAGTTATTTTACACCAAAATCACAAAACAAAGAAAGTCAGAAAATTATCTCTGTACAGTTTGGCTGTTGGATGGAGCTTCCCCAGCCTCTTGTTTGCTCTTTGTTTTGGCAAGAAAAAGTATGTAAAAAACCCTAAGGGAAGACAAGAAAGGCAACCAGTTCATTAACTTCTTGTGACAGGTGTAATTGGGACCCAAAAGCAGCACTCTGGAAAGCTGGGACCGTTGGAAATGACCTTTATTAGTAGAGGGGCAAACAGGAACTCAGGCAGACAAGGAAACAGTCTGTTCTTCAGGCTCGAGGCCCACACAAAGTCTACGGCTGTTTCCGAAACCACACACACACACACACTCGTTCCCTATTCACTACATGGGGGACATGGATTGAGTGAACTACGTAGCACACTCAATTTAAAGTTAGTATTCGGATAACGGCGTCATTTACAGCTAAAGTGAAAGAATTTGACGCTTTAGTATGAAATGTGAAAACAGCAGACAATACATACATTTGTAAGTCATCTCTCCTTGTTTACCCGCCATCGATAGATTGTCACGTGATACCGTAAAGGCTGATGGGATATATTTTCCGAGTTAGGGTGCATCGGTTGTACACTACTTTTTGCAGTGCATTGTGGGATACGTTGAGTGCACTACATAGGGTACAGCGTTGCTCACCAACATGTCAGACACTATTTCAAAATGGCATCCACACTATTGAGAGCACTATAGTGAGTGGTTTCAGAACCAGCCTATGGGTTTCAGGCTCGGGGATTGGTTGAGCTGAGCCAGAATGCGGAACCGAGGGGGAGGACATGAACCCTCGGACCCGTACAGCTCCGTTTACAGCAGGCAGGAGTGACAGAGAGGGGCTTACAGGAGATGAGGCCGACAATGCAGCAGAGCAGACGGGATGAGCAGCAGCGAAGTTGGGACCAGGCGGAGAAGTCAGGACCAGGTGAGCAGACAGGAACCAGAAACGCTGAGGCAGAAGTCGTGGTCAGGGACGGAAGGCTGGTGAGTTTACCGGGAGACAGGCGGGGCGGGGCGGGGCGGGGCGGTGCAGGCAGGTTCAGCAACAGGAGGTCAGGCAGGTAAGAAGTGCTGGAGAGTCTTGCATGGAAATGCTGAAGAACAATCTGGCAAAGAGTGAGAGTGCAGGGGAGGCTTATAAACAGGGCTGATTGGGAATAACCTGCAGCTGTGCTGGCAGGTGAGTGGAGTTGAGCTGATGGGGTGGGAGTGGCTGGCAGGTAGAGTGGAGCAGAGGCAGGAGATCGGAAAATTACTGAGGCAGAGGGACAGGAGGGAACTGGGGGAATGGAGCTGTGACACTTCTTGAATAATAAAGAAAATGAACTCACAAGCCAGCTCACTGTATGTTTGTGGACCCATTTTTGGACCCAGTATGCAGATTTCCCTGAATGAACCTAATCTAAAAATCGGTTCTTAATGTCATATGTCCACATGTTTGTTTTTTGAAGTTTATGAAAGTTAATGTTGCAAACAGCACAAATATTTCAAAAGAACCATCTACGGTAATTACTGAACAATGTATTGATTGAAAGCTCACTGGAGATTTTTAAATCCTTTAAAAACTGAGGGAAAGTAAAATCTGCTCAAGCGAGAATGCTTTTAACTAATTACTAAATCTCCCAGTGTGATTAACACACACTGTAAATGCTGCAACTGTGATTATTTGAACCGCATTCGTCCCTGTTGTTTTATAAGATAATGGATAACGTGGCCTGGAAAAATAAGTACATTCACAAATATCAAACTAACTCAGGCTCTTGCGCTGTGCAGTCTTTGTTCTTTTCACCTCCAGTAACCCGAACACACTCATGGCCTCGCTAGCATGTTCCGGTCTATTTTTAAACTCTCCTGCCAGCGAGCGTGCAACTGCCCTCTCGTATACACAGCTCAGATCTCAAGTTAGAGGATTCAAAACACGACAGCCTGGCCTGTTAGTGTGTATTCTAGCTTCTGTGTTGACCCTGGAGAACCTGGCCTCTGCAATGGTACGAAGGCTGTTCTTGTGTGTTCTCTGTCAGACATGTGGCTGTTAATGTCTTGCTAACTGTTGAGAAAGTTAAACGCTTCATGCCTTTAAAGATGTAAAAGAATTCTGCAGAGGGAAGAACAAAGGGCCAAACCGGAGTGGTTTGTGCTGAGCACCTGTTTGGTGGTAGATAACAGGCTCTGCAAGAGAGCTGAGGAGATACATGCATATGCTGAGAACTGCTTGTATAACTATGGAATGTTCCGGAATGCTGAGAGAGAACGTTGTAATAATCAACGCAAGGCCATCTGCTCATTCCTGGGAAAGGGAGGCTCCCAGCTTAGAATAGAGTAAAGAGCTGCAAATTGAATACACTGCAAATGAATACAGTGTTTGTAACCAGATGCTTCCTTGTGTAATTGTAATCAGAAAAATTCACCTGAAACTAACGCACTTTACTGCACTCGCACCTGGAGCTGATTGTGTACGCCTTTGCAGAGCAAGTTCGGCGCCCAGACTGTATTTATTGCTTTGGTGGATATGTATTGGTGAGCCAAATGCTGATCAAAATAATGATCGGCACAAGATAGACGTCTATAAATCAATATCTGCAATAAAACAAGGTCCACATGAGCAGCACCTTTGAGCTGTGCGTCCTCAGCCGCTCAGTTGTGTTTTATAATTGAATGATATGGGGGTGGGGAGGCAGCCAGTAGTTGGGTCACTGCTGTATTACCATATGAATCCACATTTTTTTTTCTCTCTCTGTCTTCTCATTTTATTTTATGGATCAGCAAATATTTCTTCTGGGTTGATAATTAATTCATAAACCAGATTATTTGTGTGATATCAGGAGGAAGTAGTGATGAATAATTCTATATTGATAACAGTGTTCCAGAAAATTTTCTCCAACAACAGATTTTTTTTTATCATTACTTTCTATTTATCTTTTCATGTTATCGAATCATTTTGCTCATGTTTTCTTTATCTCTGCAACAAGAGCGTTGGATCCATGGATGCAGCAGAGCTGGACTCGGCTCAGGCAGAGCACGGTTCACACCTGCTCATGCACTTGCAGAGGATGAGGGCGACGCAAGAGCTCACCGACGTGGTCCTCCTGACAGAGGGTGTTGCTTTTCACTGCCACAAGGTGGTGCTGTCCGCATTCAGCGCTTACTTTCAGGTAAAGAGTAGCAATCATCGTTTCTTCAAGTCACATGGGAGTCAATGACGTCACCTCGGTTTGTTACACGTGCGTTCAGGCCATGTTTACATGTGGTCTAAGGGAAACCCAAGGAGCTGAGGTCCTGCTCAGGGATGTGCCTGCAAAATGTTTGCAACTGCTGCTGGACTACATGTATCAAGGAAACCTCCCGCTCGACAATGACAACATTCAGGCAGTGGCTGCTGCTGCCTTCCTGCTCGATGTGGATGGAGCTTTTAGGTGATAAAAGCTCCTTGAATTGTGTGGGTTTTGGTTTTGTTTTGTTTTTAAACCAAAACTCTATCAGAAGAATTTTATATATATATATATCAGTTGTGATAAATTGAACAGCAGCAGCACTGTTAACCTATGTTTGGCTTCATTGAGACCAGGATCTGTCAGAACCACATGGAGGCAAATATGGACCCCTCCAACTGTGTTGGTCTGTACCACTGGGCCAGAAATATGGGGGCCACAGGTCTAGCAGACTGTGCCTTGAGATATATGTGCCAACACTTTGCAGAGGTAAGCAATTAGTATGAAGAGCTTCTGCTTAGGGCCACACATGGCTATTTCTGATTACAAGATAAAGTTTTTGAAATGGCGAATAATGTGTTGCTGTATAATTATTTATGTAAAAACAAACTGTCCTGAATGAAGAGAAAAGAATTAATGGAATGATGTTTCTTCCCATGTTATCTGTTCAGTTTCTTAATGTTACCACTAGGTGACAGTATAGTTTATTGAAAATAATTCGCCCATAGCGGCAATAGAAGGTCAATTTATACAATGAGCTGAGGAGACATTTGCTCTTCAGCATTCTTTTAAACCCTTTTCCTTCAACCTCCCTTCTACATATTTCAATCTTCAGGTCTGTGAGGAAGAGGAGGTGCTCGAGCTGGATGCCCAGAGTCTTGGGAGTCTGCTGTGCTCAGATGACCTCAACATCTCTCAGGAGCAGGTTCTTCTGGAGTTGGTGCTGAGGTGGGCGCAGAGGCGAAGAGGGGACCTACAGAGTGAAACCGAGGCTGCCGAGTTGCTCAGGCATGTCAGGCTGGAGCTCGTAGAGCCTGCGTTCCTTCGTAAAGCCCGCAGGAGAAACCCGGTGAGAGTCTTATTTTCCCTCCTTTCATTTATCAAATGACCAGTATAATAAAAGATTATGTCAGATCTTGCTGCAGGATGCTGAGTGCTCTGGGATGATCGGCCCCGCCCTTCAGCCCGCGGGCCTCTGCGAAACAGCAGCCCCGACTCGTCCAGCTCTCCGTTACGGCATGGAGACCACAGACCTGCTGCTCTGCTTGGGTGGGGTGAATAAGGAGGGAGTTCCTTCCAAACGTGGAGGACTTGCTGATCTCAGTTTTTGCTTTGCTCCCCATGGTAGAAAGACTTACTACATCCCCTCCCCACTCAAGGCCTGCAGAGGCTCGGGGCAGGTCACAGCCGGGGCAGTATCACGAGATAATATGTTGGTCGCCATAGAAGCAGAAGACCAGTACAGAGTGAAGAGTTTGGATATCTACAGGTGTTAATGTGTGAACCACCATAAGAAGAATATATCTATGAACAACAAGACTCCTTGTATGAGATATTTGTTCCCTGTTCCAGGTACGATCATGTGGAGTTGAAGAGCTGGGTGGAGGTGTGCTCAGCAGCACACAGGGACATGTATGCTTTAGGTCTTCTGGGCGACGCCGTCTATATCATTGGTGGTCAGATGAAAGTGAACCATCACTACGTAATCACAGACAGTGTGGTGAGGTGGTCACTGAAGAGAGGAGGCAGCTGGCTCAGCTTTGCCCCTCTGCCTCTTCCTCTAGCCTGCCACTGTGTCGTCAGTTTAAAGGAGCATCTGTATGTGCTGGGGGGATGGACACCACAGGTAACTGAATAAAAACACCATTTTAGTACACGTAAAGTATTATTAGCAAGTCTTGCACTGACAGTGCGAAAAAATGTGAAACAAATATGCTTGTTTTGAACTACAGAAACTCAGTTGTCAGCAGCCCTAGTCTGCCCTCTAGTGGAGAATGTTATTACTTACAAAATAATTAATAATTCAACGTTAGGTGAAAAAAGGAGCAATGGGAGTCTGTTTCAGGTTCATTCTTCTTTTCTGTTCTTTTTTACAGCAACTACCAGAAGAAGAGCCTGACAAGTTGAGCAACCGAGTCTTCCGATTTGACACTGGAAAGGACAGGTGGACAGAGTGTACCAGTATGAGATACTCCCGATACCGGTGTGGAACAGCTGTCCTCAACGGAGAAATCTACATACTTGGTCAGACAAGGACAGTCTGTAGGGAGGTCATTCCTGTATTCTGTCTGTAAAGAACTTGTGTGTGCATTTACCAGGTGGTATAGGATGTGATGGACAGGACCGTGGACAATCCCGTTCCTGTCTGAGCTCCTTGGAGATCTACAACCCAGACACAGACACCTGGAGGGAAGGACCATTGCTCCCCACCTCTTTACTCACTCTCCGCACCAATGCCTCCAACACTGGAGTCGTGGGGAACAAGCTCTACCTATGCGGATACTTCAAAGGGGCTAGTCAGTTCATAAATTCATCTTTTACATTTTTGACACGACTCCATTTCAAATCTGAACCAGGGTTAGTTAAATGACGTGGCTGCTTCTCTGTAAGTGACATTTCCCTCCCCCATGTGTTTTTTCCATGGACTTTAGGCCGCCATGAGATCATCACCAAGGAGATTCTGGAGTTGGATCCTGCAGAAAATATGTGGACGGTGGTGGAAAGGCGAGCAGCCATGCACGACAGCTATGACATCTGTCTGGTGGCTAACCTCAATCCTCGAGCCCTCTTCACCGCCTAAATTATCTCCTGACTCTGAGCAACAGTGCCAGGAATCAGATTCTGTACGACTTTATGAATTAGCCTCAGAGTTTGCAAGTACAAATGTCCACAAAGCTTTCACACACAAGGATTGTTTCTGTGAATGTGACCTTTAGAGTACAACTTTCTACACTTTTTAAAAACTTTTACGTCCTCCTCACTTAGAACAAGGCTGTAATCTTGGTTTAAAAGGCAGTTTTGGCCCAGAAACATGGTGGTAACTGCAGACTGTGGTAGCACAAACTTCCACCGCCTTTAATTTATGGTATCTGTTTGCCATGGACACCATAAACATCGGGAAATTTAAAGGAATTATTCCTCGCTGAAATATACTTATCTGTCTTGCCAGCTGAGTGGGAAATGATGTGAAATAATACAACGGTTGTATCTATGACATATTTGCATCATACGAATGTATGTGTGTTTTCTTGCAGGTGGATGGATGAGTGTATAGTTTTTTACACTCCTGTTTAAGAAATGACATAAAGAAAACTATGCATCAAAGAAGCAGACAGTCTAGTTCCTCTCATCAACTATATCTTTTAAAACTGTCACTTTTTATCTAGATAGAACCAACCAGTCCCCTCTATATTTAATTCTGAGCAGATAATGAAAGAATGTTTCCTTTTTAAAAAAAAAAAAAACAGAATTATGAGCCTCAAATTCTGCCATATTGGTGTAACAATTTCCCAGCTATAGATTATCTGCACAGTCACTCTTATTTTCATCTTCAGTTTATAATGTTATCTATCTGTTGTCTTCAAATATCATGGGTGTATAGAAGTTTGCAGGAGCAGATCCATCATGTTGACTTCAAAGTACTCTCCCTCCCACTACTTCCAGGATTTAATGAGGTCAAGGCTTTTTTATTGTCTTTGTTGACGTGTAGAGTTCAGCAAACATGTCTGATTAAAGTGGTGGATTCGTGGCGACCGCCCTGGATGCCATTCCATACATGCCTTCGGTTTCCACTGAGATTCAAACATGAAAACACAAAATGATCCCAAATGGATGTGACGCGCTGGGACCTTGTGGAGGGAGGTGGCCCCGCCCACCGCTCCCAACCATGTGGCTCTCAGTGGTCAGAGGATAACAGAAAAGAGAGGATGGACGGGCTGAGTGGGTCACGGCTTGAGGAGGGCTCTCTATGGGCGATTTATCGGCCACTCTGACTGTTGTTGACACATTTTGCTCTGCGTTCGAAAACATCTGGGGATCCAGACAGGTGCGCGCTGCCTTCGGAGGATGGGAAGACGCGAAGCGGACAGCAGCGGCGCGATGACCACCAGCCACCGCTCCGAGCTCTGCTGTCTGCAGGACGCGGCATCCAGCGGGCACCACCACGGCGAGGAGTCCCCGAGGCTGGCGACCCGCAGTCCTTGCAAGGGGGACAAGCAGCAGAGGACGGCGATCACCGAGGGGGCACCTGGCGCGGCAGTGAGGAAACACCAGCATAAACACAACCTGAAACACCGCTACGAGGTGATGGAGACTCTGGGCAAAGGCACCTACGGCAAAGTGAAGAAAGCGGTGGAGAGAGCAAGCCTGAAGACAGTGAGTGTTATAGTGTGTGTGTGTGTGTGTGTGTGTGTGTGTGTGTGTGTGTGTGTGTGTGTGTGTGTGTGTGTGTGTGTGCGCGCGCGCGCGCGCGTGTGCTGATGCTATACTGAGCAGATTTTTTTCTGTGTTGCCAAGCTGAGGTGCCTGTAGTTTGACTCATTCAGCAATTAAAGCAGGGGATAAAATCTCAACAATAGGTCTCTCAAAGAAGAGCTTGGACTTTCTTTTGCCTCACAATTGAAGGCGCTGGGTCACCGGAGGACATCCTAGTTCAGCTTCATGTCCCAGATGATCCAGGCTGTGGTGCCAGATTACTTTGAGGACTCATGGGGCTATTATGTCTGCATTTTAATCCCCAAATCTGATCTGAGCACAAAGAGACAGATACCCCACTTTTTCAGAAAACAAACACTCTGTAGTCAGGATAATGAACTTGTGAGACTGGCATAATTCCGAGACCTAGTGACATGCCAGGGAGAGGCAATGAAAGGAAGGCTGAGAGAGGGGTACAGAGAAAAAAAATAATGGGCAGTCGGTGTGAAATAGGGTTTGGAAGGACAAGGGGGAAATGCTGAATTCTTTGAGTTACCAGCCAGCACATACCAAGGATTCTTTAAAACAAAAAAGACATTATTTTTGGAAACAAGGCCAGGGGGGCTCTTGAGTGCAGTGGGCAGAGGAGGAGGCAGTTTCTGAGAGCACAAATCATTTGAGGTCACATAAAGAAGTGACCCAAGGTCGCCCACGCAACGTGCCTGAGGTTCGGGAAGCGAACATGACTCAGGTGTATGGTGATGCAGACGGGGGTGATCAAGAATGAGTCCCACAGGGCTAAAAGTCAGAGGGCCTTAAATCTGTGTGACTGCCCTCTGGGGGTAGGCTGCAGTAATGGAACACTATGCATATCCCCACTGACTCCGACCAGACAGAAAATTCTAACTGCTCTTAATTCCAACGTAGCAACATCATTATTGGCAGTTGAGCTTCTCTCTTGATGGGCAGAGACTTCCCCTCTGGACGTTTTACTTCCTTGTCTTACTGCTCAGCTTCTTTTTAAGCCACCAATAGTCCAGAGGCAGGAAACAGACAGGTCCCCCGTCCATTCCAGGAATACATACCACAGAACTAGGAGTAGGCTTAGGAAATATGAGTGCACTGGCACAAGCTTAGAACTGACTGTGCTAACCTCTGCACCACTGACTCTTCTAAGTAACACCAAAACCACTTCCTGTGATGTCAAAACTGTTGCTTTAACTCATGAGTTGTTCATGAATCATAAAAAAGTGAATAATCTCCACGTCATCTTGAGTTTTTATATATATATCTGTTCGCTAGTTTTGGAAGTTCCTGGATATTTTGGTAAGTGAGCGCGTGCGTGGTTTCTGAATAATACCATCCTTTGCTTATTTGGCTGGAAGCCTGAGTAGTGTGGAGTTTTCCTGATGCTCAGACTCTTGGGACGCGCACTTGAGCAGATCATTGTGAGAATAACTGTCCAGGAAGTCGTAGAATGGCCATTCCAAGGCTCATCATGCCTTTATGCAGCCACAATATTTCAATAATTCTCAAAGTAATGATACCCTGCTTTGAAAATGACTTCACACATATGTGATTACAGCTTCATGACTCACCTGTTATATTGTTTTCCTATATGTGTAATGTTACAGCTTGAGCTTGTTGCACAGTACCTGTCATGCAACGCATTATTTAAATGAACAATGACTTATTGTTAGAAGTAGCCCTTAAAGGCCATATTAGGACAAAATGAAGCTCCAGTGTATGTAGCATATCTCCATGCAAAAAAGTGACATCATACAGGCACATGCAAACTCATGCACACACACACACACACACACACACACTTCCTCATTGCATTTAATGTTCATGGTGACTTGAATGAAAGATATCTCTAATCGGGCGTTAATTCCATTCCTGAGAGTCATGTCCACATCCATTCCTGCTTCCCGTCTCCTTCCTCTCTCTTTGTTAATCTTGCAAATTTCATTTTTTGCACAACGATTTCCCAGCCCACAGGTCAGCCAATAAACAGCACGCATTCTTCCAAATTTGGTAACAGTCCATTTTACCTGACAGCCTTATCCCTGACTCAGTACCCCATTTGTCTGAATGAAGAGTCACTCACAGTTGACTCCATTCTGGAATCATTGATATTAAAGGGACTAAAACAGTGAGTTATGCATTCATTTGATGTGTCATGTCTGTGTCCTGGGGTTGCATAACTATTGTGGTTAATGGAGCGTGTGAATGGTGTCTTCTAGCATCTCATAGTGTTTTTCCAGCAGCTGAGAATGCTGGAGCTGTGACCCCGGGGGTAGGCCTGCACCTCCCAGGAGACATTAGAGCAACTATGCAGGGGGGATATACTCAGCAGCACATTTGGAACCTGAACATCACAAAGAAGCCTCATCGGCACTATTTCATATTTTCCTTTCTATCGTGTTGTCTTTTTTTGGTATATTCTGTTCTAAATATGGCACAAATGTCTGCACATTGGCCTTTCTTTTTTTGCTTGTGTGACAGTTACCCTGCTCCAAAAGGATTAAAGTAGGGTGTCTGTTTAAGGGTGGCGGTTTGGTTTTGGTACGGGGTTACATTGGGGTACAGGGAGTGAGTGAGATTAGTGAAGTAGAGTGTGAACAGTGCAGCTGTCAACCTTATGCCTCTGAGCATGCTCAGATCACAAGAGATCTGCTCTCACTGTCCAGCTTTTAAAACCCACATAATCACTTCCATCACCCAGAGATTCAATTTGCGGACCCCTGTGCTGTACACATCTCTGTCTACTTGCTTATTTGTTCAAGCGGTGACATGAACAACGTGTTGCTCACTGTCTTGAGCGCTTAAAGGTCTCATGAGGGGAATAAATAAGAACTTGCGTAACGACTGCTTTGTCATCAAATTAAAGAGGAATCTGGGTTTGCTGGCACCAAAACCTGTGGAAATGGGCAACAACAACCTGACAAGGGACAAAGCCTGTCGCCTGTCCTCCGCTGACCCTTATTTTTAGGAAGTTCTGTTTGAGAACCATAGATTTACTCTCAGTCATGAGAGTCTGTTTTAAGCACGTGTTCCTGTACAGACTCACCATAATGCATCTCCTCTGTCAGGTGGCTATCAAGTCTATCCGTAAGGAGCGCATCGTCGAAGACCTGGACAGAATTCACATCCAGCGTGAGATTGAGATCACGGCCTCCCTGAGGCACACCAACATCATTCGCTTCCATGAGGGTAGGTCACACATTCACAGAGAGAATGTCCTGTCGCCATTACAAAGAATCAGCCACAAAATTAAAACCGAGAGTCAAATATGTCTACGGAATTGTTCCAGGCTCCTGTCATTGACGTGGCATTTTTTACTTCAAATATCAAAACTCACGTGGTAATTTCACGACGGCTCATCACCAGTGTCTTACGCTCTGCCCTAATAGGGCTGCGACCCCTGTGCCTCATCACCATTGATGTGCAAGGACATACCGGGGAAACACTTCAAATTGCCACTATAAAATATTACATTTTATTATTTGATGCTGCCTGGCTTTTACAGAAAACATGTATAAATATTTACTTGTACACTATGTAAATATTGTGCAGCTGAAAATAGTCCAAACAAGTGCACAGCTTCCTCCTGTTTGAATAAGGTTTGCTCCAGGCTGCCGTGTTTTAGCATGCCGTCGAAAATAAATCGTTTGTTTTTTTTGCCTTAAGTGGATGATTTCAGAAATATATCTCATATTAATGATCATGTGATGCTTGTTTGCATGCTGCAGTTGGTGTAAATGTGTTGTTCTGATACGCAGTGTTTGAGAGCCGGGACAAGATCGTGATTGTGATGGAGTACGCCAGCAGAGGAGAGCTGTATGATTATGTCCTGGAGAGACGGAGACTGTCCGAAACAGAAGCCAGAGGCCTCTTCAGACAGATCACATCTGCTGTCCACTACTGCCACAAGGTACACACACACACACATGCGCAAATGTGTTGACATATTCTCATGTTGTGTTCTTGCTCTAAGTCTTGATGCTCGAACCACATATGAATGTCTTGGCATTGTCCTCCTTCCACCACCACATTTTACAGATAAAGTTGCTGGAATTCAACCTATTTCTTAAATCCTCGTTTGAATCAAAGGTTCTGTTCTCAACTCGTCTGTACAAAGAAGACTTTCTAACAGCCTTCTGGCTTATTCATGTGGTTTTTAATCGTGTGGAGATGGCTTTCTCCCTGCAGTCCCACCATGCACGCCATGACTGGTCTTCTCTGGAAGACTTGTGGACATTTAAAGGAAGGTCTTGAGTTGCTAAGAGGTCTCCCTGGAGTCCCCTGTGAACCCAGCAAATATTCCATTCCTCCAGCATGGAATGATTGTTGTTAGTTGACCCGCTGCCTTGTTGGTTGCGCACCCACTGCTACACTGCTCCCTCTCTTTGTAACACTGAACCATTTCAACAAACACACTGACCAAGTAAAGTATTTTGGTCTTGTTTACCAGATTATTTTAGGATTTGTGTGTGATATTCTGGTCGTGTTTCATGGTGTTTGATAGAAAGTTGTAAATTAATTGCCACCTTTGTGAGCCAGCAAACTGCATGAAGGCACGTGCCTAAATCCATGTTTGTATTCAACTGTGCGCAAGCAACTAAAGTACCACTAAATCTACTAAATCCTAATCCTAATACATCAGAAAAACTTGACTTGAGTTTTCCCAATCTCTCTGGGTTAAGAGCAAATTATCCCTTGACTGTTTTTCACAGTCACACACTGACACAGGTCACTACCGTCTTGCCCTAATGAGCTTCCTACACATTAGCATAAACCCTGGCAAAGAAATACATTGTTCCTTTGTCTCACTGTTTATTTGTGTGTGCGTAAAATCAACAGTGGAGCCACAAAACAAGAATTATTGAGATACTTATTATAAATCCCTTTAATCCAGAAGTGCAATTTGGTAGCTGTGCCTCTCAGTCATCTGAGCTGCATATGACAGACATGTTTTTGTTTTCATATAAGTCTTATTTTGGCAGCTGGGCTTTTCCATAAATCCCTTATATTAAACGGGACAGAGAACTGGATTCTGTACAACTCGTGCCCTGGAATACTGTCCCAAAATAGATATGAATGTTCCAGCATGAATGAATTATTGAATGTGCCTTTGAGGTATGCAAGGCACATGGAGGGATTATTGGAACTTCAAAAGGTGAATGGACATAAATTCTAAGCCTTTGTTCTTTTTGTTATCTTCCTTATCTGGCTGTAGTTTCTCCAGCTTAAGAGCAGAGGCTTGAATTCTGTATATACTGTGTATTAACACCGTCTAAGGTCACGGGCCGTTACTTATCTGAGCACTATGAAGATGAAGTAATTAAGGAGACAAAGCCGGCCATTATGTTGTATTCATTAAGGGAACCTGACAGCAATGTGGAAGGCCATTGTATGTATTCGGTCCATTAGTTCCATCCCATTCATCACTCACCTAGCTGGGTGGCCACCTTCTTCTGTGTCTCATCTCTTTTTATGATTTGCTCCTTATTTGCCCCTCCTCCAGTCTGCTGAGGCTCTTTCCACCAAGATCCACATGTTAATGCTCTGGTTTGCTCCCAGGTGTGTAACGCCACACGAATTCTTCGCATTTTCTGAGACGAATTAGCCCAAACAAACCATTCGCCAAAGCTTGTTGGTGATGAAACTCTGAGAGCATTTCCGGTGTGTTTGACATGTGGCCCTGCTTTACGAGGCCTTAGCAGAATGTTGCTGCTTATAAAAGTAAAACTGAAAGGCAGACGCTTTGTGCACGGCAGCCTGGGATTATAATCTGTATCTCTCACCCTTCAGTCCAATGTTTGCATTCAGAATCCATCTGAGTGACCCTACTGCTCTTGTGTGTTACAGATCGGTGTTGTACACCGGGACCTCAAGTTGGAGAACATCCTTTTAGATGAAGATATGAACGTGAAGGTAACACTGTTGTAACTTATCTTTTCAAATATATTTAAGTCCCTGTTTCAATTTTAGGGTTTGCCCAATGGGAGAAGGTCGTAATGTACTGTGCACTGCCTTGTCACTCAGTGTTGAGGAACCTTTAGATTTTACTAATTGCATGGAAATATTTTTCCATTTTCCCATTTTAGCATGTTTCTGTGTCTTTAAGCCATCGCCGCTGGTCTTTTATAGGAAACTGGCAGCCATTTCTTTCCTTAACATGGAGCTTCCTGCCTTATATGGGAACTGTGCACGGCCAGAGGGGAATGTTGGGAATCCGGTGGTGATCGAGCCAATCGGAAAGGTTTTGTTCAAGTGCGCTTTGTCTGTCTGTCAAAAGAAAACACACCTCTCAGCTGTCCATTCATTACAAACCTCTGGTTCACCATAGTTTGTGCACAGCATCCGCTGCAGGAAATGACCAAACCTCTGTGTAATGCCTGTCCGTGTTGTCTGCACAATAGCTGCTTAATGGGATGGGTGGGAAAGAGTCGTGTCAGGAAAATATTCGGGTCTTGGTGTTTTAGGAGTGGGTGACTTCTTTCTCCCCTGACAAAACCGTCAAATGCAGCACAGGATGCAGCGTGGCAAGTGTTCGGCCCAGCTTGTGTGGAGCAGGGCAATGTCCGCTCATGCAATTCCAGGCACGTGTACCAGGATGAGCTTGTTCTCTTTGGAAGGAAGAGTCTGTCTTATATAAGCATTTGACACCAGGGAAAGTGTCTGCGAGAGCCTCACATGGTTGGTGGTGAAAGACAAGTTACACGACTTCACACATAAAACAGAGCAGCACGCCGGGAAAAAAGCTGTGGAAACTGTAGCACGTGCTCACTTCATATTGCTTGCATTCCCACTCTGTAGAATATCTGTGCTTATGTTCGAATAACAGTGTCACTTCCAGTGTGTGAGGTCTCCGTTCCTCTGAAACGCCGTTCCAGGGAACTGAAGCTGTCATGTTGACTATTTCTAACACCACAGGGGCTGATAGCGGGATGGTGCTCGCGTCAGTATCTCTAAGATAGAGAGGAGCCTCAGTATGTTTGTATATCTCTCTCTTGCAGTGTTGAGTGAGTGATTGTTCCGTTACGTGAGTGTGAGCAGCCTGATGTTTTCTCTTCCCTTGGCTCACACACGCGCATGTTGGCATCATCTCCCCATACCTATTTTTGGTTGGCCCCGTTAAAGTTAGCAGCTTGTTTTGCCACATGGGTAAAGATCCTGCAGCACATGCTCACTTAAAAGGAATTTGCCCCACACAAGGATCTCTGTTTATGTGAATGAGCACCAAGTGCTAGTCCATTATGTCATAAAGTTTAAAGTGTCAGCTGTTAAGTTCTCAATGACGGAGACTCACCGTCATGCAAAGTGTTTTGTTTACGTGTTACAAAACACGTGCACAGATGCTCATTTATGCCCACAGCTGTGGAGTATTTCAAGCAGCATATGTGTTTCGTGTTGGTTTTTAATAGTTTTTAAGGAATAATTTGTACTTGATTTATTTATCCGGTTCCTTATGAATGAGTTTAGGTCCATCTGTTAAGAAATGCATGGCATTTATTGCTTTTTTTTCCCCCTTCTGTTGTCTGCAGCTGGCTGACTTTGGTCTTTCCAATCACTTCAAAAGGGACTCTCTGCTACAGACCTACTGTGGAAGTCCACTTTATGCTGCTCCAGAGATCGTGAAAGGGCTGCCTTATCAAGGGCCTGAGGTGGGACAATACGTGCCTGCTTACACAAAGTGCATCTACAATGCCAGCCCTGCCATGCTGCACCAGTGATGCAGTGTCCCATTTTAGCATGTGTGTGTTTCTGTATGCTAGGTGGACTGCTGGGCCCTGGGAGTTTTGCTCTATGCCCTGGTGTACTGCAGTATGCCGTTTGACGGGGCCAGCCACACCACACGCTCACAGAGCAGATCACTAAAGGCTGTTACCGCAGGCCCAACCCCCCCTCAGGTAAAGGGGCTGTGGTGTCAATGTCTCATCAACAACCATTTCCCATTTTCTGACTGTTTTTTTTTACCTCTACCAGTAGAGTTAAATAAAGAATGATTGGTTGTTAAGCCGTTGCTGTTTCCTCCAGATGCGTGTGCGCTGATCGACTGGTTGTTGACCGTGCGAGTGGACGAGAGGGCTACAATAGAGGACGTTGCCAACCACTGGTGGGTGAACTGGGGCTTGAGGAAAGCGTGTGTGACTGCCCTTCACTTCCACACCCGGAATGCCCCTCTCCGCTGCTGGCTCGCTACATCGACTGGCAGAATCGGATCACGGCCACCAACGATATGACCGTTGACTCTTTCGTGCCCTCTGACACTTCTTGTTCCCCTGCACTTTCCACTAACCCCTGCTACTTCACCTTGCCTCTTAAAAGCGAGCAGGGGGAGGAGGCGGGGGAGGAGGACAGATGCACAGAGGAACTTTGAGCCTCAGGAAGTCACGCAAGGAAAACGCAATCCCACAGACAGCTCTCGGAGCATGTGGCAGTGCCTTTGCATCTCCACCCTCTTCCGCTGGCGATTTCTGTCATTCCACGAGTGATAGAAAGAAGCCTAAAGGCATTCTAAAACCACAGAGGAGTTTTCGACTCAGTTTCCAAAACCCTCCGAAAGAAACACTCCATCCCAGCCTTGTCCACATGCCCACGTGTATTCTGACGTCCTGTCCACCAGCCTGCCATCTCCCTCCACATTCAGTCAACCTTCATCTAAAATGCCCAAAAAGGGCATTCTAAAAAACCTGAATGAAAGGGAGTCAGGTTATGGCTCCTCCACAGAAAGAAGGAACTCTGGAGCAGGAATTAGGGAAAGTGATCCGGCTGATATGTGCTCCCTCAAACAACACTCTTATCTACCGGCATCATAAGACAGCCCCACCTTGCGCACAGAGGGCAGTTAGAAGACGGAAGGGTATTCTGAAACGTAACGGCAAGTTTCCCGCAGTCTGGACCTTCCAACGAGAGCCACTCGTCTCCCTCTTCATCGGCCCCCATATTCCCAGAGGACCTGCAGCAGCTCCTCCAGGGCACAGGGGCCAAAGAGGGTCAGCGCAGCCGGCCTTCCAGCGTGGTTAGCGAGGACAGCCTCTTCTCATGTGACTCTTTCGACCTGCTGGACCTGAGCACTCAGACCCGTCGCAGGATGTTCATGCACAGGAGGCAGCACAGTACGTGCAGCTCTGAGGAGGACCTGGAGCCACTCAGGTCTGGGGAGGAAGATCGGGTTGGCAAGGGATGACGGAAGGACGCGCCAAAGACTGATGGACACACGACAGTGTGGTGAAGGGTTAAACCCCAATTCACTGCCTCACATCTTTAGAAAATACTGCAAAACAATTGTGTGGACTCTACAAGTCACCTTGTAGTTACTAATTGTTTTCAAACCTCACCTGCACAATGTTTTTGGATTATGCAATAATCTGGTTCACTTTGATCAGTTTTCTGCTCAATATCAATAGTGGCAAACAACCAGTGTGACATAATAAAATGTATCTCCTTAATCTGCTTTTGTAACCATCTTGCAGACAAACAAATGGGAAATGACTCGTGTATTTGATTAGCTGAACTAAACTTTATGTTTTACTACAATTTTTGTGACCATCAATTGTGACTCCCACACAGACGCCTCACACATCCTCCAAGAGGAGGAGGATGTTTTTTGACATGCAGATGTCTGATATAAATCATGCATAATGGTTGATGTAATACACTGTCCACGCATGCTAAGTTGTGGTTGACATGTCATTGATAATATTATTATTACGCAGTAATACTATACTGTGCATGGTTTGCTTCTTTGCACCAAACGACAGTAGAGGACAGATTGTTTGTCAAATGCTACTGAGGACATCTGAATAAGTGTGTATTAGCACTGCCATGGGCGCTGTCGGTCTTGGCGCTGTCGAGAAAATATTATGTTAACTTTGCTAAGTGTTGCTTTTTATATTGAATAAATTATGTTTAACTGAAAAGTTTCCATGTCTTCCTGTTTTGAGAATAAATAAAGAGTTGGAGGTCAAATAAGCTCATGGTGCCCGTTGAACAAAAAACGAGATTAAAAAGTCATTTTAAGATTTGACATTTAAATGCACCCTTTCATGTATATATTATTTAAGTGTTTCTTAAGGAGACTTGGACTGATTTAGCCAGGGGCCTGCTAAAATAGAGAATACATAGCACACTGTTTACAAAAGCCCAAAGCTATCCCATTGAATTTACTCTGAGAGATATACGCCGACGTAAACAGAGCTCTATTTATCCCACGGGCTGTTTTTTACTATTATTTTGGGTCATGCACTTGAGGTAAAATTACTTTTAAAAGGAGAAAGCACTTGGGCAGAAGAGGTCAAGGCAAGCTTTTAGTGAAAATACTTTTCATTTCTGTTCAGTGTCTGCAGCAATTTGGATCCAGGCTGAGGATAAATGTGGTTTCAAAACTACAAAAGTCGCCTCTTCAGCTCAAGTTTACATTCTATTTGATCTTTGTGTAGAAGGGAAAGATGAATAGGTGCAAAGTGTTGGATTGAAAATGCAAGTAAAGCATTATGATGTATGCGTCTCTTCCCTTTGTTTCCTTTACTGGCTTTCATTAAATACTTGTGCAAACACGGACTTGTGTTTTGAAGACCACTCTTGTTCCTAATGGAGTGAATCCATCATTGTTGTCAGGTCAAAAACATTTATTTACTTTTCACCCGATAACTCCAGCATCTAACTTCCATCACAGCTGAGGCAAAAGCTGAAAGCTGGCGTGTTTGTATGTCTTCAAACACTGAACTTTTTTTTCGTTTTCTCAAGATTGAGATAGAAAACGAGGCCGAGCAGCAGATGTTCTGTGGTTTGATACGAAACACTTGTTTACGTCTCTGTGCTGTCGCAATGCACACTCGAATGGCTGCGAACTCCTCATTTGACTGGCAGATAAATCCAGAACAGAAGGTCCGATTATGGAAGTTTAAACACTCATCAGTCACAGTGACGTTTGTAGCCTGAATATCTGTCATTCACTTATCAAACTGAGCACCGATGGAGATTAACTGAAATACTGTATCTGTCGAAATGTATTTTCCTCTGTTTTTATATATTTTTATTTGGGTTGAGGTTATTTTACCTTTATTATGAAGTGTCTTTTCCAAACACCCAGAGCCTGAACTGAAGCAACAGTGGCAACAGTCAAGCACTTACCAGAGGCTTTCACAGTGTTTTAAGATCAGCCACTCGCATCTGAGTACACATAAATTAGACTGTTGCCCCAGCAACAACATCAACAGCGCCGCTTTTATCTTTCATTGTTATTCAAGGAATCTAGATAATATATCTCATCCCTCACTAGTGGAAAAAGGTGCTGCTTCGTAAATAATTTTGACAGAGAATTTAAAAAAAACAAAAAAAACTGTTAATCCTTGATTTTAATCCACCTTTTGTGTGACACCACAAAGAGTTACAATGGTTTCTTTGAAGATGGGAACAGTCTTGAGGTGCTAGATCCCAGAGACACTCGAGGAGCTGAAAGAAAATCTTGTTTTACTCCTTGTCCAAGCTGGATCACACGAGTACTCGAGGCATTAAAATCATATGTCTTCTGTCAGTCACTGGCAGGATGGACCCAGTGACAGAGTAATCAATGTACAACGTGTTAAAAGTATTCCAAACATTTGGAACGTGCACTAATATGGACCAGGCGGATGGGGTTCATGGCTAAGTCTCAGAGGCCAAGAGGCTTTTCTTTTTGTTCCCTCACGTGTGAATCAAAGTGCCATTGAGTGAATAAAAGCTGCCAGATTTTATTGGGTTTTAGCCTGATTACTGGAACCCACCCGCCCAAGTATTACATCGCCTGTCCTCGGATACCCACATGTTGGGGTTATTTTCCCCTGAATTTGGTCTTTGAAAGAAGTTGAGACTCTGGAAGTGGTCAGTTTAATTCATCTGCTCTGCCTAAACATTATTGAGAGAAGAAAGGTTGAGTTACATTAAAGTTGCCCTCGTTTTGGGTTTAATGACATTAAGAAATGTAATTTAAAATTAGAGAGCAGTAGTGGAATTTACTTTTTTTATTTAAAAAATCTATTCTTCTTTGTTGATCCTCCTACTAGTTTATGACTCCTTGTTTCTGTATTTTTCCTGTCTGTTGCCAATCCTTCCAATATTTGTTTGTGACTCTGTAAACCAGGAATTAACCTCTTCCTGGGGACCTGAGGGTTCTGGATGTTCATATTCAGCAAGTAACTCTGAAATGTGTTGAGGCCCATTCAGCGCTTTATAGCAACGTCACAGGGAACTCATCCTAATAGGATCAACACTGCCATCTAGTGTTTGTATGAGATATGTCGGGCAGTGGTTTTCCAAACTGTAATTTTACGAAAACTGGGAACTGAATTCGTTATTTAATAAAATGTGTGTATGTATGAATGCATACAGCACATTTTATTTCATAAGAATAATTTAAAATCTGATTATTTTTTCAAGTCATTTTGATATTAATATATTAACCTTTCTCTTCTCTTTGAGTAAAACCTAAAATATGTAATAAATTAGTTGTACTTAAATAAAGTGAAATAAATTATGCATTATCGCATTTATAACAGCAATCAACCTCTTGCATACAGCATAAAGTTTTATTTTAACCATGGTTGGGATCAGTGATCTTCGTTTTCATTATTACAGGGTGGCACGGAAACCACCGACTAGATACTTGACAAAAGTATGTGTGCCGGTCCAAGCCTGTAGAGAGGTGTGTGTGTGTTTGGATGAGTACTTTACTTGTAGCTCATTCCAAACTTCACTTCTGAAAAATTCACCAGCTCACCACAGCGTACACATACAGCACAAACACAGTCAACCATCCAGGGAATTCTTGGCTTAAGAAAATTCAACTGGTCTTCCTTTAGGTTTTTGAAGATGTTTCACCTCTTAGCCAAACGGCTTCTTCAATTCCAAATTAACTGGTGGGAGCCCCAGAGTTACGCATGCTGTTCTGGTTTACTGAGTGCTGCTGTTAGTGGTCATTGTGGTAATTTGCATTATTGTCATTGTGATTTCAGTCAAAATCACGTACTTTGTTTATGCCTGGAAGTTTTGTCCTCAAGGTGGACCAGTCTCTGTCTGTGTTAACAGGTTTATCTCTCTCTAGTTTTTTTTTTTGTTGTTGTTCTTTGTGGATTTTAGAAAGGCCCAACCAGGATAACCACACATTTCAAAGATTCCCTGATGTACTTTCCTTCTCCTTCCACTCAACCATCGAAGGTACCATCTGTGTCCGGGGGTTCAGGAGTTGTATAACATATAGCTTGTGTTGTAGAGTGTCACGGGGGTCAAAAGATACTGCTCCTTGCTCTTTTTGAACACTTCAATGTTCAGGCTTCTGTCAGCTTTATTGTTTACCAAAACTTTGTCCATGACATCTTCTGAGTTCCGAGTGAATTTGACGTTATGATTGGTGTGGTCAGTAAAGACTTCTGCTTATTTTAACCCAAGTGCCCTCCACATACCTAAAGCAGTGGCTGAGGGTCGTTCAAGAGAAAGAGGTCAGTGCCTTGGATTCCACTTTTTCCATATACATACAGGCAAGTGTTCTGAACTGGATGAGGTGTCTCGGACAACATGCTCAAAAACAGAGCTCAACTATCCGCAGACCACATCTGCACATGTTCCGCCGGTCTCATCTCCACCTACTCCCAATTCTGAGACAGCTTCTACAGACAGAAACTTGGCTGTAGCATGGGCACAATGGTGTCATTATATGGAAGAACCCGATTTTTTTTTCTTTTTCATAAAATGACAAATTCATTTCCAGTTTAGTGAAATCTTTAATATCAAAATCACTTGGAAAAAAAATAATCAGACCTAAATTATTCTTGGAAATATAGAATATGTTGCATGCATGCATCCATGGACACCTTTTTTATTTTCAAAGTGTTATTAAATAACGAATTCACTTGCCGGTTTTAATGAAATTACAGATTTGAAACCACTGCCTGAAGTAGCACATATAACCACGAGGTGCCACTGTAGATCACATTAATAGTTAAATGTGTTTGATGTGGCTTATAAAAAAACTGAATGCTCTTGGGAAATACATTTCAGAGTTACGTGTACAGGATGGAAACATCCAGCTCCCTCAGGCCCACAGGAACAGGTTTAGTCCTGTTTTTTAGAGTCATTAACAATGTGAAGCTGCTTTTTGTTGGCAAAAATGCTCCTCACTTGCGCAACAAACTTCCTGCCTGAGCTCAAATGCCGAGGACTGCTTTCACTCTCACTTCTTTTAAATCAGGTCTTAAAACTTTATTACTAGCCCAGGCCTTTCAATAGATAATGTAGTTTTTGTTATCTTAATAAAGCTTTTGTGATGTATTTCTCTCTTCCTTTTCTGCATTGCTCTGTTATTCCTTTTATTATATAAAAAAACATCTCTGTTTTACAGAGAGTAATTGAAAGTGTTGCATCAAAGTTACAAACTGTAACTCTGATGGGAGAATTGAATTAATTTTAAACTGAAAATGATGATAAACTGAAACAAACAATTGGCAACAGGGTTAAAGATGCAGCAGGTTGAAGAGAGCAGCACAGGAAAGTGTGTTTGGTGTGTGTTTTGGTGTGTTTAAACTGCTTACGTGTGTTTGGCAGCAAGCAGAGCCTAAGTATAAACTGGGAGGGAAGGAATGATAGCAGACAGAAAACAGCCAGAAACAGAGAGACGCAGTCAAATTAGTAAGAATGTTGACCAAAGAAAAACCAAAAACACATTTTAACTGAATTCCAATCCCCCTTTTTCTTTACCTTTTCTGAATGTCTTTTATCAAAACATGAGGCCATCATTAATGTATCTCAACCTTTCTTCAGTCAATAATCTCTTGATCTCTTAATATCTGTTATTGTTCACCACGCAGAATCAGAATCAGAATCAGATTTATTGCCATTGTTCATGTAATACACAGTATTACACAAGCTAGGAATTTGTCTTGGTGTGACGCTGCGACATAAAGAAGAAACACTAGAATAAGATAAATAAAATAAGACATATATACAGTGTATACTGTATAAATAGTAAGAAATAGTGCAGGTCAATGCAAAAGTAATGTATTGTTCGTGAGTCCGACTGGCTGCTGTACATGGTGCTTAAGTGATAAGTCACTTGGTGTTCAGCAGCCT